>NC_134086.1:178089178-178701934 GCF_000715075.1 Nicotiana tabacum | reverse complement strand
CCTTATCTAACTTAGTTTGAGGCTTCCGCTGTTTCTATACCTGTTTGTTGCATTTACCTGGCCTACTTTTCTCTCCTTCTTAAAAACAAAGCTCTGGGAAAGACCAAATTTTGCTCAGAGAAGGAGCAGTGAAGAATGACTTGAAAACAAAATCTACCTTTAGCTTTTGGTATATGTACTATATTTTGAGTACAAATCAGTTTTGGTGCTATCCTCATTCTTAATTAAGTAGTCCATTTTTTACATGTCTTCACATATTGTAACCAATAAAGTATTTTGAGATAAGTGTCTCCAACAACAACAACAACAACCCAGTATAATCCCACTTAGTGGGGTCTGGGGAGGGTAGTGTGTACGCAGACCTTACCCCTACCCTGGGGTAGAGAGTCTGTTTCCAAATAGACCCCCGACATCCTTCCCTCCAAGAACTTCCCACCTTACTCTTGGGGAGACTCGAACTCACAACCTCTTGTCTCCGATTCCCCAAATTATCAAAATGGCTCAAAAAAGACTACCAAGTGAATGTGACTACTACTCTACTAAGGAATGCAATTGACCGGGAAAGAGGAATGGAAATATGTTACATGCTCGGGGCACCCTACTCCTAACTCCTGAGGATTTGGTTTCCTTGTCATTATTCTCGGGAACAATTTGAGTTTGCTACTTCATATGCTTCCAGATTTGATTTATATTTCATCTGTAGGTGCACTGTGGCTTTATACGAAATGGTGGTGCAGAAATGGCTCAGAAAGACATCAAATATGTCAAGAAGTGCCGGTTTGTTGTTGCCTCTGGTATTTTTGATGGATATGATACACCTCACCAGCCGTCAAATATAAGTGCACGTTCTCAGAAGCTCTTTTGCTTTCTTATGGTTGTCGATGAAGTATCCCTTGAGTTCATCAAGAAAAATGTTACGGTTAGAGAGGACAATGAAGGGGGAGAATGGGTTGGTATTTGGCGCTTGATTCTATTGAAGCATCCTCCGTATGATGAGCCTAGAAGGAATGGAAAAGTTCCCAAAATATTAACCCACAGATTATTTCCTCAAGCACAGTACAGCATCTGGATTGATGGTAAAATGGAGCTGATAGTTGACCCATTGCTACTACTTGAAAGGTATGGTACTAGTTATGATATCAGTATTTTATTCTTATTTCTCTACTCGCACGGATGAAATGTAGCCCCCCCCCCCCCCTTTTTTTTTCTTTTTTTTTTCCTTTTGATTCCTAATGTCGTCAGGTTACTGGATTTACTTGAATAGCTTAAGTAATAATGGGTATATTTCCTTCTCAAAAAAAATAATGGTTAGATTCAGGGCTTGCAGTTATTTCTTGTACATGGATTTCTGTTTTGTTAATTTCTCTCGTTAAAAGTTTTAACCAAATAAAAGAAAGTCTCCTGTGTTTAGAAAGTACTGCATCTTGATTGAGCATGAGTGGTCTAACTTAGACGGTGGCTACTTGAAGATACTTGTGGCGTGAGAAGAATACGTTTGCAATTGCTCAGCACAAGCATCACCGCAATGTGTATGAAGAGGCTGATGCAAACAAAAGGAGAAAGCGATATGCTCGTCCTCTGATTGATCTTCATATGAAGATATATCGCTACGAGGGAATGGAACCATGGAATCCAAAGAAAAGCACTCCTAGTGGTAAGTTAAAGGCCTTTGTTGTATGTTCTAATTGGTAACAAGGCTAGTATTTTCTAATCACTAAAAGGAGTGTCAACTTCTCCAGGACATTAATTCTTTCTCATCAGTCACTTCTCAATTATAGTGAAAACTTTTTGGTATACGCAGATGTTCCAGAAGGAGCCGTTATCATACGAGAACATACTGCGCTGAGTAATTTGTTTAGTTGCTTGTGGTTCAATGAAGTTCACCTCTTCACACCGAGAGATCAGCTGAGCTTTGGGTATGTTGTCTATAGGTTAGGAGGCTTGTTCAAATTTTTCATGTTTCCTAATTGTGAGTATAACTCCGTCTTTATTTTGCACAATCATACCCGCGAACATTCATCCAAAGTAGAGTGGGTAAAATCTTTGGATGAATTTAAGAAGAAAACTGGTTTGAAAGAGAGTAGGGGAGGATTAGGGTTGTGGACTCCTTATCCGGGGAATCTGGATTCGGTTGTATTACCATCTGTAAAGAGAACTTCAAAAGCTGGATGAGAATGGAGTTATATTTCTATTTCACATTTTGGGTTTTGCCTACCCACCCAATTATGAAGAACAGTGTAATGCATTGTATTATCCTTCATCAGTTTTGATGCATTGTATTATCCTTCATCAGTTTTGAGGCTTTCTTTGGAGTTCCTCGAGTTTGATTCTTTTTTTCTTTCCTGACAAGTCAAATTACCTTTTGAGCCGAGGGTCTCCCGGAAACAGCCTCTCTACTCCTTCGGGTAGGGGTAAGGTCTGTGTACACGCTACCCTCCCCAGACCCCACTTGGTAAGATTTTACTGGGTTGTTGTTGTTGTTGTGACAAGTCAAATTGCAAGTGCTATTTTTCAGTAAACAGTTCTTGATTCAGTAAATAGGTGCAAATCAAGACTATTCACACCAAAAGACAACACACCCGCTTAAGGAAAAAGAAAAAAGAAAGAAAGAGTTAGTGACTTATATTTATTATTATTATTATATACTTTTAACATTGGTTCCTTTTATCTTTATGATTTTGGCACGGGAGTGCTTCCAGATAAATTAGGAAATTTTAGACTATAGTTGTTTTTATCAAAGGCGAAGACCTAGCTATTCAGATAGTTAGAGGGTGTTTGGATTGGCTTATAAAAAGTACTTTTAAGCTAAAAGCTAAAAGTCATAAGTTGGCAATACCTAACTTTTGGCTTTTGGCTTATTTTTGTACTTTTTAAGCCTAAAAGTAAGTGTTTTTAAGCACTTTTTATCATTGTCAAACACTACACAAAATAAAAAAGTGCTTAAAAGCCAATAAGCACTTAAAATAAGCCAATTCAAACACTCTCTTATGCATGGGAGGAATTTTCGGGCTTGCTGAGTAATACAATACACAAACAACAATCATATTTGTTCCAAACGGAGTCAAAAATACTAGATGATCAAAATACTAGATGATCTTTTACCATCTGTTCAAGTTTTGGTGGATAAAGTTACTCGATATCTGTGCTGATCGGAGGTAGCATGTATCTCAAGTAACTAGTTAAGGTGCGCATAAGCTGTCTGACACCATGGTTTCAAAAAAAATAATCAATCAAAAATGGGTTTCTAAGATGAACTAATTAGGTGGAAGAAATATTGGATCTGAACCACTCGAATCTAAATACCGTGTCAAAGACAATTCTACCAAATGTCGTTTTCCTAGCACATGTTTCCTGCAAAATAATGAAGGAAAAAATATCTCGCGTTGATTGATTGCAACATCTTTACCCTTTCTTTTCCCGGAACAAGGTTAGTAGTATATGTGTTAAAAGTAAAAATAGCCGGTGGATGTATAATATATGTAAAAGTCATGTATAATGTGTGTGTACGGCATATAATCAATATATAACAGCTAGAAAAAGTAAACAATTTATCTGGCCGGCTATTTGTGTAACAATCCCTTAAATGATTTTGAAAAAGGCCGTTACAACAATTGAATGAAAAACTAAGCACACGTCTGGACATACATTATAAATGTTTGCTTCACACTATTTCCACTTCACTAGAACAAAAAGTTCAACCTATCTATTTCTTATTTCTTCCATATATAACCCTTATATGTAAAATGAATAATATCCAAATAAGTGTTCAGTGTAATGATTTAAAGTGAGCTTTGCTTTAATAGTCTGTGAAGTCTGAATTTGTTTCCAATTATCCATATTTATGAGCGGATTCATTTAAAACTCCAAAAGCTAAGCTGCCACTTGCAGTATTAAACAAGAACCTCACAAAAGGCAACATTATTCAAAAAGGATACAAAAGAATTAGCTCGCGGTCGACATACAAAACAAATAAATGAGCACAATACATAACATGGGTTTTGTAATTCCTGGAAAACCCTACTGTTGTAGAATTTAAAAAGGAAACCAAACCCTGCCATATGTGCAGATAACACAACACAATAAATTACACCATGACTTAACTGGTTCTTAAAAGAATATAAATGTCTTGCAAATGCCGGAGAGCCTTGGTTCTGGGAACTCACTAGAGAAAGCTTTTATTTTTGAGTTGGAAGGAGATTCATAATTTAAGGAGGAAAAAGCACATGATATGTATCATCAAGCTCATACCAAGGCAATCACACAGGATACAAAAGTACAAAGTTGGCTCCTTCAATTAGACGCATCGCGGCTGTAGTACTGATCCAGGGTCTTCGCGGGGATACGGTGAAGAAGCTCACGAGGGAAAATCCGAAGGAGTGTCCAAGCTAAATCAAGCGATTGGAAAATGTTGCGGGTGTCGTAGGCTCCTTGGGCAACAAACTTCCTCTCGAATTTGTCAAGAAACTCTAAGTAAAGCTGTTATATTCAAGAAAGATTCAATTAGTGAACTCATCAGAGCCAAAAATAAAGCTCAACTAATTTTTCTCAAGTTACAAACCAGGTCCTCAGAAGATAATGCTTCTTCTCCAACCACAGCTTTCATTGCCTGGACATCCTTGCCAATAGCATAATTTGCATACAGCTGAAAATTTTAAATGTATTACCATTAAGCATCATTTATTGCAGATACAGTAGTAATTGTAAAGTCTTACTGAATGTATGTTAATGAACAGTGATGAAACACATCTTTACTGAAAGTTGATCTTACCTGGTTGGATACATCAGAATGATCCCTCCTAGTCATACCCTCACCAATGGCACTCTACAAAAGTTATAAGGGTGAATTAACAAGTCACATGTTTGGTGTTCTATCAGTTTACAAAAAAGATCTAAATAGATTCATATCTAAACAGATCCATAAGCTCACCTTCATCAACCGAGACAGTGATGGAAGCACATTGATTGGTGGGTATATCTGTTAAAATTCAGAAAGGAAAAACAACCATTTGATATGTTTTTATTCAAGCCCAACACTATTCAAAATGTAAAGATATTCAATCCATCCACACTCATAAGCTTTAATCATAGCTAATTTCAATAAAGAGAACCTTCCGCTGTTGTGACTTGCTGGTTAGTCAATTTAAGAAATAACTTGATAAACAAGCAATGGGCCATTTATCCAAAAGCAAAACATTTAGACTAAATTAATTGTAATTTCTTAAAAATAGTACTGCTAAATAGTAAAATAGGGGCCGAGGTTCTCGATCACTTTCTCTGCAGAAATACTAAGTAGCTATTCAGTTCAGTAAGAAATCTCAGGTTATGCAGAACCTAATCGAGATGATCTAGAATAAACTAGAAATAGCAAATCAAGAGATTAAGAGATAAAAAGATTGATAAAGCAAAGGGCATATACTTCCTATATCAGTTTGATCAATTGCTCGTATTTTCTAAATCTTCACCTCTATCATTCAGAAATAATGCCCTTTTACTAGTGTGCAGAAGTTCTCAGTCCGACAGATTTATTACGTACCTGCCGGTTATGAAGCTGTCGGTCAATATATATTTGTCCTTCGGTGATATAACCTGTAAGATCTGGGGTTGGATGTGTAATATCTGTACAAAATAATAAGAGAAATTAGAGACTCATCAACATATATTAGGAAAAATGAAGGCAGAAGTAGAAATAATAGCAAAATGATGCTGGCTACGATTTACCATCATTTGGCATGGTCAGAATTGGAATTTGTGTGATGGAGCCCGTTCGTCCCTCGATACGTCCAGCTCGTTCATAGATTGTTGCCAGATCGGTATACATATAACCAGGATATCCACGCCTTCCAGGCACTTCTTCTCGGGCAGCAGATACCTGCAGGAAGATTTATAGTTTTATGTGCCAGAAGTCTAAAAGGAGAGGTCCCAAAAAATGGCAACCCAACACCTATTACGCCTCAAAGTAAAAGCAGGTTGGGTTCGGCTAAATACAGAATCATAATTGGCCCAATTGAAAAATTGCAAGATACACTTCATGAACAATACCTCACGAAGAGCATCAGCATATGAACTCATATCAGTTAAAATTACAAGAACATGCTTTCCACATTCATATGCTAGGTATTCTGCAGTTGTCAGAGCAATCCTGGGAGTAATAATACGCTCTATAGTAGGATCATTAGCCTGCAAAAACATAACTGAGGATATCAAACTTGACATTCACTATGAATAACTGCATTTGTTTTCACCAAAAAAAATGATCACTATGGATTCATGAAAAAATTTCAAGAATTACCAAGTTTAAGAAGAGTGTCACTCTCTCCATAGATCCATTTTCCTCAAAATCACGTTTAAAAAACTGTGCTGTTTCCATGTTGACTCCCATAGCAGCAAAGACTATGGCAAAATTGTCCCCTTCACCACCCTGGGTATCAAGCGGAAAGGAGAGGATTATGTCAATTTGCATACAATCAGTCAACATGCATAAACGAACATGGATAAAAGTGCCTGTCCAGCTATTCACTGGGAGATTAGAGAAGCAACACATAAGGAACTAAACTCGTAAAACTTAATGTGAGCCAATCAAGCCATGATAGTTGTAAGATTTCTAAAAATAATATATCACCCCAATGCTTCAAAGGCCATTCAACTCTCAAGCAATATATCTGACTTCCACTATCATCGTATTTAGACAACTCCATCAAAATAATTGGCTAATCTATGCGTAAGTGTAAAAAAGTAAACTACTAACCTCAAGAAGGTTGTCAGATTTCTCCAGCCTCTTCACCAGTCCAGCCTGACGACAGATCTGGGCTGCAATCTCATTATGAGGAAGACCGGCGGCAGAGAAAAGAGGAATCTTCTGCCCTCTAGCAATTGAATTCATGACATCTACTGTGGAAATTCCTGTCTGTATCATCTCTTCAGGATATGTTCTCTCACTAGGGTTGATAGAACTTCCTAAGGTTGACATGTTACACATATGATGATATATTAGAAAGAAATCACAAGTAAAAAACCAAAATGATGGACTTCCCAAAACTCAATACTTGCCTGAGATATCCCTGTAAGCCTCAGGTAAAATAGGAGGACCATTGTCAATTGGCTTGCCAGAACCATTAAAGATGCGTCCAAGCATATCCAATGAAACTGGTGTCTTTAAAACCTGAAAGCATATTATACACTATTAGCAAACAGTATAAATAGGAAATGATAGAAGCACACAAAAAAATATCCTGTACTATAAAAATTTTAAACGATCCTATAATTTCCATCTTAGGATACGGAACGTTTCACTATTTTCTCCAATTTGCAAACACAAGATTACTCTACCAAATGTTTTCATGTTTACTAATGACTGCTTTCTGTAATTTAACGGTATGTAAAAGGAAGGGAAAGCAAGTGAGAAAATTAAAGGCTAAAGTAAGTGTGAGAAGGTGATATTTTTAGACCACAGCTAGTTAATGAACCATCAGATATTCACGGAATCTAGGGACTTCTACTCCTGATTTACATCTTTGGGTTCAATGGATGAAGTCTAGAAGCAAATATTAGCTGCTGTACCTCCCCAGTAAACTGCACAGTTGTGTATTTGTTGTCAATTCCAGATGTTCCTTCAAAAACCTGGGAAGAAAGGAGAAAATGACCATGCTTAAGCAAATGGAACTTAACCTAGAAGAAGTGTTAATATAAAGAAGCACATTTTTATAAATTGCAAACAATTAAATTAGCCAAAACTGATCCCAAAAAACCTGAACAACAGCTTTTTCACCATCAACTTCCAGAACTTGTCCACGTCGAGTAGTTCCATCTCCCAACCGAATGTTAACAATCTCCTGGTACTTGGGTCCCTGATAAGATTATAAATGAGCACATCATTCCAGTTAAATTAACACAAACAAGTACAATAGAAAAAATCACACTAAGGGAAAAAACAGAAAGGCGCATTAGCAAAGCACGCAGCCATTACCTTAACTTTGTCAAGGATAACCAGCGGTCCAGCAACACCGGAGACAGTTCTATATTCTGCAATGGTACAGTGTTAGAAATCTGCATCATGCTTTTAACTGATGGGTTTGATAAATTTAAGAGTTTATATTGAGTAAAAAAAAAGGCATCGACGGCAAACTAGTTAGGGTTGGCTATATGAAGCAACAACAACAACGACCCAGTAAAGTCCCACTAAGTAGGGTCTGGGAAGGGTAGTGTGTACGCAGACCTTACCCCTACCCCGATAGGACAGAGAGGCTGTTTCCGATAGACCCTTGGCTCAGGAAGATGAAAATAAAACAAGAAAACAAGAAAAGACAATTCATCAGTAACGTCAACATAACCATAGAAATAATGACAGCATCCTAAAAACCATAAAATAGATGACATGCAATAACCATAACCTACAACTAAGGTCTAGGGCTATGGAAAACAGTACGGTTAGTGTGAACTCAACATTAACCACAAGCCTGTCCCTTTGATGACATTCGATAAAACTTGAGAGATAAAGAGAAGATGAGAAAAAAAATTCATATGCATTTATAGAATCTATTCACCTCAGACTAAGAGATTTTCACCTTGTATCATAGATGGAGGTTACTTTTAACATCAATATTTAAGTGTTATCTTAAGTTTTTTAGGCATAATGCACACACAACATCAGATTCATCACAATGCTAAATTGACTTGTACTCTAGCAAACAGATGGCTGAAAAACGAGAGCATCAAATAAAATTACCCATTCCAACCTCCAGGTTTCCCTCCTCCATCTCAATATTGTTAGGTGCAACTCCCATATTTAACCTGAATGTCACAAAAAAAAATAACAAAGTAACAATTTGTGCCCGTTAATATTCCAACTTTGATCATCAGATCATACACATCCCCTGAATAAACAACACAGCATCAAAATGCCAAGGAAACAAGGCAGTTCAAACACATAAACAGTCCACAAACACATCCATTATTTACTTTCATTCAAAATCAACTATTAACACAGAAGTCAAACAGTAAAACGGAACAATACTAGACCATATAAGTAAACTTCAGAAGCAGCAGATTACAACCAGATGTGAGTATGAATCAAATCGGATTGCAGTGAATTGTGTTTACCAAATTGAAAAAACGATGAATTGAAGATTCGAGAATGGATCTGCGAATGGGAGCGTTACCTGTTCTTCTCAATCACGGAGTTAGACTAAGAGCCAGACAGAGAGAGCAAGGTGGACCGTGGAGAAACGATACTGAGATCTAATGGCAGAGATAAATAATTGGAGACTTTGTTTTTATATTGTAAGGAAAAGATAAAATTAATATGAGAACGTGAGATGGGTGAATAATACTAGTGAGTAAAGGGAATTCAACTTATGAGTAAATACTAGTGAGCTTTTTTTTTTTTTTTTTATTTATCTTTTTTGCTGTTCACAAAAGTGACGAATGTTTCTTTTTTTTTTTTTTGGACAAAACAAGGGTATATATTAGGCGAAATATATAAACCGACCCTTGAAGTTGTTCTCAACGACCAGCTGAATACTTCAATTGACCCTTTATCATTTAGACACTTCAAGTGATTGTGAAGTAAATCAAATAGACACCCGAGTGCAACAGACCAGATACGTGAGTTACACTTGCCAATGATGTGTCGAATGAGTTAATCACGACACGAGTAATTTATAATTAAAACTTAACACTTATAATTAACAAAAAAATGAATTTAAAGAAAAATAAACTTTCCCCCCAAAGCAGCGGCCCTCCCCCCTTCTACCCCTACCCCCACCCCCATTCATCTTCTTCCTTCTGCCCTTCTTCTGCGTCTCCTTCTCCTTTTCCCTAATCCACTCTCCATCCAACTAATTAAACACATATCTTTCCATCCCAAAAGTAGCTTCAGTTAGGTTTAATGAATATTAGTTGGTCTAAAATACCCTCCCATCCCAAAAGTAGCAGAACCAGGGATTGGATAGCAAAAAACTGAAGGCGAAGGAGAAGAGGGCCGGCGAAGACGAAAGAGAAGAGAAATATCGAAGATGGAGGATCTAAAATTTGGGTTCTACAAATTAAAGTTGTTTGTGAATGAAAATCGATGGGTGTTATTTTTTGATATTTGGATTGTTGTATTAATACTGATTTGAGCGAATTTTATCGAAGAAACAGAATTTCACCATTATTGAAACAAAAGCTTTTGTTTCTCTAATTTATTATTTTTGGTGCAAAATTATCGGTCGATTCAAATAATTGGTTGTTGTTTGTGTGTTTCTGTTGGAATGAAGGTGTTGTTAGATGAAATATGGTGTTTATCTAGTGGAGATTTGGTGGTTTTTCGCAACTATTGTTGTTGCAATTTTGCTGCTTTTTTCGGCTAGCTCAGGATTAATTTTGGCTCGGCAGATATAGGCGAAGCTCCGGAGGTTATGGGCAGTACGTTTTTTGCTGAAAGGCGATATCTTTTAGTGATTTATGGTGGCTTAGTTGGAGCTTTAGTGACTGATTTTCATGGAAGCTATGGTGGTTTCATGGTGGTTTGCACTTGAAAGAAGGAGAGAGGCTAAGCTGGGGTATTTCATGTTTTTTTTATAAAAAAAAAACAGGCTGCAAAAAATGTATCAAGCGCTCAAAATTTGGTTAGCAATCACGCATATGCCATATCAGCGATATGTGTTTACTTGATCTGAGTAATAATCACTTGAAGTGTCTAAATAATAAAGGGGTCAATTGAGGTGTTCTGTTGGTCGTTGAGGACAACTTCAAAGGGCCGTTTATGTATTTCGCATATATATTAATACTACGGAATAGAGTTTGTTACATCGTCCCCATAAGTGGACGACTTAATGACACTGATATTGCCTAAATTGGCAAGATTAATACAGGTACACGTAGGTAAAGACTTAGTAAGGTAAACATGACCATCCATATCTGCATTAAGCTTATTTATAACAAAAGAAGGAGGTCTATCTAACACAACGTGAGACTTTGGATTGTTGAGAGCATCCTTTGCCAGATTGTGCGCGACTTGATTTCTATCCCTAAAGTTATGCTGGATTGGTGGGTCCTTCAGCTGGTGCATTAACCACATACAAGAAGAAATAGTCATGTGATGAGATTTATAATCCTCGTTTATAGCTTTAATAACCTCGGTTGAGTCAGTTTCTATCATTATTGGCACTAGTCCCTTGTTCAAAGCTAAGGTGAGACCCTCTTTGAGAGCTTCCATCTCTGAGTGTAGGGCTGTTGATGTTGGTCTTTGGTGCTGAAACCCCAGAATCCAATGGTCGTTACTGTCTCGGATGATTCCTCCTAGACCTGCCAAATATTCTTTCTCACGAAAGACCCCGTCAAAGTTTAGCTTGAGATAGCCATTATGAGGTTCATGCCACAAAAGTGACGAATGTTACATGGAGGACGCTAGTTCAAATAGCGACTTATAATTTACTTAATCCCTCGTTCAAATGAGTTACTTTCTTTTTTAGTTTGTTCCAATTTAAATGACATATCTCTAAATTTAAAAATAATTTAACTTTAAACTCTTTATTTTTTCTTATTTTATCCTTAATGAAAAGCTTTTATATGTTGAGTCAAACTACGTCATCTAAATTAAAACGGAGGGAGTATTTATTTTTGTTTATCTAAAAGGAAAAGAACTTTCTGTGTATTAGAGCCTGTGTGGCAAGCTTTTGGGAAAATAAAAAGTACTTTTTGAAGATTTGAGATGTTTGGTCAAAATGGAAAAATACTTTTGAGAGTAGAAGCTGTTTTTTTGCTTTTGGGGATAAGCTACAAATTCTAGCTCAATAAATGAGTGTCTTGACTGCTTCGTAGCTGCGTGCGATGGGGGAAGGGGTTCCTCGTCTTGCGCTCTTCTAAAAAGCTGAAGCAGAAGTAGAAAATTAATTTATTCAAGATAAAAATATCCTTAAATTAATTTATATTTTTCAAACTATCCGTCACTAATTTAACATTTCTATTTCTTTTTCTCTTTTTACCATACATTTCTTCTCTTTTTTATTCTATCATATTTTTATTTTCTTTCTCCTATTAAGCTTTCGAATATCCTCTCTACTATAACTAGAAAACTTCTTTTATATAATGATTTATAAGAGTAGATTTTTAATTTATATTGAGTGGTATGATTTGATATATTTAAATCATCACGTAAACAATAAGTGATACTAGATACTCAATATTATAACTTTGGAATAACTATATTTTATATTGATTAAAGTCTTTAGATTATATTTTTATTAAAATAAATATTTAAATTCATTTATCTCTTTCAAATAATATTAATTATCAATTAAACTTTTACGGTCCTTTTCGTAATTCAACACTCAAAAGTAATTTTTGGAATGATTTGTCAAATACAATTTGCTTGCAAAAAACACTAATTAGTGAATTATCAAAACATAAATTGCTTCTTTGCAAAAGTACTTTTTGAAAAGCACTTTTGAACAAAAGTACTTTTAAAAGTAAGTATAATTTTTAGCAGTTTAGTCAAGCATGCTCTTAGTTACATTGTTACTGTTCGTAATTATAGAACTCGGAATAGAGCACTAAAAATGAAAATATTATCAGTAGACACTGTTTTAACCCTTTAATCTTGGGGTTAAATTTCACTTAGGCAAACCATGATTAAATTTAACAAAAGATAAAATATAATTATCAGTCATGGAATTTACGAAACAGACCAAGATAGTCCCCAAAAAATATCTTTTTGATCATGATATGATGTTGATGGACATTGATATAGTTTTACTTAAGTAATAGGTGTCTAAACTTTTAATGAAAAAAGTTGGTTTTACGGACAAAATATCAATCTAAAATTTTGAACATTTCAATAAATTTAAATTTATCAAAATTATGAAAGTTTTTCAAATTAAAAAAGAAAGAAGTACTAGTAGAAAATCCAAAACTCCAAATGTCTGATTCAAATTAATTGGTGACGCCAGTTGAGTGCTTGGTTGGCGGGACCAACAATATGCCGTGCCCTCTTCTAACACTTGCAACTCTATTTTGGACTGGAATGAAAAAATAAGGAAAAAACGAATGTTTATGTAAATTAATTAATGTAAGACGTGTGATATAGAATGTTTATGCAAATTAATTAGTGTAAGACGTGTGATATGTATATGCACTTTTATCAATTAACCATGATTAAGTAAAATGTATTCACACAACCTTTAAAATATAAAATGCATTCATATGATTATGTAAATAATATATAGCGAAAGTGATTGGTTAAGCTTTCACTTGTTAACAGTTATCCCATATATGTGAAAATTCGAAAATTCCTTCCATAAAATCTTGTTTGGATGGTTGTTACATGTTGTATTGTATCGTATTGTTATTTTAAATATAATGTTTATTTTGATTATTATTTAATTTTTATTGTATCGTATTGTTTAAATCTATCGTTACGTAACGACAAAAAGTATTACTTTATGGAATGACCAATTTGGTGTGGTCGCATCGTTTCCTTATTTTTTTCTTCTCATCTTGCCTTTTTTTTATTATTAAATAATCCTATTTTATCATTTACCCTACCTTTTATATAATAATATTACCTCATACCTTACTTTTTTTAAATAATACTGCAAGTTTATTCTTCATATTGTTGGTGCATGACTTCATGAAACAACGGCAAAACAATACAATCTATCCATACATTATATACATCAACGATACAGTATAATACGATACAATATAATACAATACTATACGATACATTATGAAACGATACATAACAGCCATCCAAACAAGCTGTAAAACATGTACACGATCTTTTCTTTTATTTAAAAGAGTTCAGTTCCTACTCTTTTATACTGCATTATATCTATATAACACACTCTTAAGAAAAAGAATCACAGACATTTGACATTCACTAATAAGACTAGGTAAAAATGATAGACAAAATTACAGAATAATGCACTCCATAAGTTGACCTTGCACTATTTTAGTCAAATTATAAGTTTGTAAATGTGTGGTCAAATATCAATAAGATCTTTTCTTTTTCCGTTCTCTCTAATTATAACAACCTCATTTATTCCTACCTACCCCTATTGTAGCTCTCTCCTCATTTTTTTCACCCATAAATATTTAATTTAATTAATAAAAAAGAATCATATGCAAACAAAACTGAAAAGAAAAATTAGTTCCCCATTTAGTCAACACTCATCCGTGCTTTCTTTCATAATCAATACTTCTCTATTTTTTTATTTTTTTTGTATATTTTCAGGTTTATACATACCCATCACAACTGCAAAACTCAAAAACAGACGCGAGAAACCTAAAATCTCATCTCCTTTAATGCTAATCTTGTTAGATTTCGATTATGATTTTGTGAGAAATTTGGAGTGGGTATTGTTTGAACTTATTAGAAATAGTGTAAGTAGGTTGTATACAAAGTTTGAAGTTATTTGTTGGAGATTTGGACTAGTTTTATACAAGAATTGCAAGTGAAAGTCGTACAAAAATTTCGTCAGCGATGCTTATACACTTTTATACAAAGAGGTACAACATGTATATAGTTGTATAAAAGTGTATAAAGAAGTATAATCACAGAGTAAAAATATTCTTGATACACTATGTATATAGGTGTATAATAAGAATGAGAAGAAGAAGAAGAAGAAGAAGAAGAAGAAGAAGAAGAAGAAGAAGAAGAAGAAGAAGAAGAAGAAGAAGAAGAAGAAGCGAGAAATTCACCAAATACCTGTAAATAATGTATCAGCCTTGGATATAATAGTGTATAAGTTGTGTTTATACACTATTATATACTATTTATACAATATTATATATTATTATACAAATGAATCCTATCAATGAAGCTTCACATGTTCTTCTTCTTCCTCGAGCATCCTCTGAAATTTTAACTCAAATATAGCCTAAAGTTATTCCAAATCACTTGAAATTTAAGTTTTGAACTCATCTAGATGATTCCAATCAATTGAGACAACACCCATTCCAAACAACTAAAAAATCGAAAAACTCAATTTTTGAAATTTAACTCAAATATAGCCTAAATCTACTCCAAATCACTTGAAATTTAAATTTTGAACTCATCTTGATGATTTCAATCAATTGAGACTACACTCATTCCAAGTGAACTAACAAATCGGAAAACTCAATTTCTGAAATCGAATCTTCGAACCACCTGTAATGGTGACTTTTATTTTTCAAATCCTTAATTAACCATTGGAATTCAGAAAAGAATTGAAGGAGAATAACAATAGTAGAAAAATTTTGTAGTGCAAAGACTGACTTGGGAAGGAGAAGAAGAAGGTGGGCTAACTGGAATGAAGAAAAAAGGGGAGTGACAAGGGATGTAACTGGAACAAAGAAAAAAGAGGGGAACGAAGAAAAAAGGGGCTAACTCGTGAAAAGTAATTTTCAGGTTATGTACAACCTGAACTATACTGGATAAGGGCTTCAAATATGAGCCATTTTCTGATGGATTGTTGGGCCAAGTGATAAGGGATGTAATTCTCCCAAAATGATATTAGGTAGCTAGCCTCTTTTAAGATAGCTATTTAAAATATACTCATAGTTTACACCGTATTTAAATTTTAGTCATTTTGCTCTTCTTCGACTGTTGCACTTCTTCTTTCGATGCATTTTTTTTGTTAAAAGGGATGTTGTATTTATATTCTAGTTAACAAAAGGAACCACATCAGGGACATTACTGCGGTATCGCAGAGACCCCATAGTTGTAAAGTTATGCATGATTGTGTTTAAGTTACAACCCACAAAAGATCTAACTAGTTCAGTTCCTAGGATGTCTGCCCAAAATATATCATTGACAAACATCGGAGGAACTGATAATGTCATAGATTTGTTCAAAAATATCTCTTTTGCTGCTTTCTTGGCTAATGCATCAGCTACTCTGTTCTGCTCCCGGTAGATGTGCCTCACTACTACGCTGCCCATCCTTTGGATGATTGACCTGCATTCACAAATTAAAGGGTCATAAATCGAACTTTCATTCAAAAGCATATTGATTATTTCAGCTGAATCGATATTTATTTCCAGCGGTACTAAATGGTTTTGCTCCGGCAGTTGTAGACCCCGTATGAGGGCCCGAACTTCTGCCCTTGTGTTTGTTGTTTGGGGGATATTGTCCATGTAGCCCAATATCCAGTTGTCATTGTGGTTTCTGAATATTCCCCCTGATCCTCTTATTCCTGGGTTCCCCCTTGCTGCTCCATCTGTATTCAGTTTATAAGAACCTCTAGATGGAGGTTCCTATTTTAACAGGATCTGGTGAGTTACCTTTGTTGAGTCATTCTTTGTAAGCATAAGGTATTCAGTTGCTTTTGTGATTGTGTTATTGGCATTGATGTACTCTTTCTTGTTATTGAATACATTTCTGTTTCTGGTTAACCAGATGTGCCACAGACAAAAGGGAATGAGGTTATCCCAACAGATGAAGTTGTTGAAAGGGACATTTTTTAGAGAGTTCCATGTTGATTGCCACTGGTAGTCATTGAAAACTGGAGCATTATTTGAACCATTTTCTGAAGATTTGGATAGAATTTCATTCCAGAAATGGAGAGCATTAGGACATTCAAAGAAAATATGGGCAATGTTTTCCTGTCCATTGTCACAGTATTGACATTCAGGGACACAGTTGATTCCAATAGAGTGGAGGAAGCTCCTAGTTGGAAGTCTCTTATGGGTTAGGAGCCAGATGAAGTATTTGATTTTGTTGGGGGCTTGTAGCTTCCAGATCTATTTGAAGGAGACTTCCTCCCCAGAATGGAGACTGGTTGTAGTCCTGCTTAGGAAGGAGTAAGCAGAACTATTTGAGAACTGGTCATTAGGAGTCAAATCCCATATAAGATTATCATCCTTAGTTGTAAGATGGGTGATGAACACAGAGTTCAACATGTTCAGAATACTTGAGAGAATGTTAATGGACAAAGGTGATGTGTCCCAATTGCCCAGGTGGTGGATTGAGTTAACCTTGGCATCAAGATCATTTTGGGTTAATGGGCCCTCAATCATCTTAAGTGTCATTCAGAAACTGACCCTATTTCCTTTGTGGACTACCCATCTGCTTGTTTTGTTGCATATCTACCAGCCCTTTAGAATGCCTTTCCAGGTTGGAGATTTTGGGTTTTTAGGGTGTCTAAATGCTCTAACTGGTCTAGACATGTTGCAATGTTTGTGAATGAGAACTCTAGCCCATAGACTATTGGTATTCTTATAGGTTCTCTATGTCCAAATATATAATCATTGGTTCTAAAGCAAGCTCCACTTTTCTGTATCTCTTTACAACATGTTTGGCCAAGCTGTAAGCTTATTTTGAGAATACTTCTTCTCAAAAGTATTTTTCTCAAAAGTGCTTTTGGAGAGAAGCAATTTGTGTCTGGTTAATTAATTTGAAAAACATTTCTCAAAAATGCTTTTGGAAAAAAGTTATTTTTTTTTGCTTCTCCAAAACTGCTCCAGCTTCTCTTCAAAAACACTTTTTTTTTCTTCAAAAAATTTGGCCAAACAATTCAACTTTGAAAAAAAACACTTTTTTTGAAATAAAAAAGTGCTTATAGGATTTGAGAAGCTTGGCCAAACAGGCTATTAGACTATTGTATCCCCTAATCTCTTTGATGCCACGATCTTTAGTATTCCTGCTATCCCAAAGAGCGGTTAAGACCGGTTTCGACACAATAAAGGGGATTGTCACTGAAGGTTAAATTTCAGCTTCTGAATTTCGATTAATTGAATCTCCCGCCCCGGGTATTATTTCGCGCCGGCAAGCCTGGACGAACGAGGTAGGGTTAGATTAGATGGAGGAGGACTACGAACGTCCGTCCCATGAAGCGCCAGGGACCATGCATTCCTCCCGGGCTGGGCTCTCGTGTGTCCGGGATCCGATCAGATCTACCAGCGACCGGTTTATGGAACAAGGAGTTAAGCAAGGGCCAGGTTGTATTGTGTTGACGACGATATATAGAAGCTTTTAATTAACTTCAGCTATTTTCTGCCTAATTTTGATATACTGAGCAACGAATTACGATGAAAAATATGAAGTGGAAGTTTGGTGGTGGAGAAAGACATGATGAAGAACATAAGAAGGAGACATACTTGGTATAAAAATAACGGTGAAACAGTTTGTACTGCCAAGTTTAGTGTCTGAAGTTCAACTGTTTTAAACTTTAGCTCATTTTACATTTTGATCAATGAAATTTCTATTTCTGGATGTAAAATTGTCATTTTATTGGCCTAGTCATTGTGCTTCTATTGAGTCCAAAAAAATGATTTCATTGCAGTTTTCAACAACAACAACAGCAACGACGACCCAGTATAATCCCACAAATGGGGTCTGGGGAGGGTAATATGTACGCAGACCTTACCCCTACCCCGAAGGGTAGAGAGGCTGTTTCCAGGAGACCCTCGGCTCAAAAAGCAACAGGAGCCGATATATTAGTACCATAAATGCATAATAAAATAACAGCAATATAAGAGATATGAAATACAGAATATAGAATAACAGCAATTTCATTGCAGTTTTCGTTCTTTTTAAATTTATGGTACCATTAAAAACCTTATAAATGTTGTCCATGTCTTTTTTCTGGAGTGGTTTCTTTGCTATTTTTGTTGGAGATGAAAGAATGAGAAGGCGGAGGAAGAGTTAGAAGAAGGAGCGAGTCTCTTCAACTTTTTTAAGTCATAATTATGTTTTAATGACATTGCAACTGCTAATTATATAATCCCTCCGGTCCAAAATAAGTGATTTTTTTGGCCTTTTTCTCATGGTCCAAAATAAGTGATTTTTCCAGATTTCAAGAATGAATTAATTATTTTTTTCCTACATTGTCCTTGGAGTAAATAGTGTTGCAATATGTATTAGGAGTGTTTATGTGAGATAGTAAAGGTTAATATGGTCAATTCTATTGCTAATTAATGCTAAAAGGTGAATTTCTTAATCTGTGTAAAAATATCCAAAAAATCACTTATTCTGGATTACACCGCAAAATTCTAAAAGTGACTGCTGGTGTACTTTACCTAGATAAGATCATCATATACAACTTTCATAGCATTTAATGTTTTAATTTCATTTAATTATCAAATTAAATTATGAGGTAATCCGTTAAACTAACTTTTTAATCATCACTTGTTCATCATAATTAATACTCAACATGTTTAGAAAAATATGACAGGTTTCAAAATTTGATAGCTAAAGTGTATAAACCTCGATGTGCACTCTGACATAATTTCATAAATACTTTTTACATATGTGAAACTACATACTATAAAGTACCACTATAAAATCAAACTTCTTTTTATAATAGGCAAAATACCTTATCACCCCCTTAAACTTGTCACGGATTATTAGTTACAGTTTTAAACTATTCGTGGTCTTAATTACCCTTCTCAACTAGGTCTTTTGAGAGTCATTACATCTATGGACGCTGATGTGGCAAAGAGTGTGAGTGCACTCGCCTGCCACGTGAATTTTTCTGTATATGTGGTATTTTTTTGAAAAATAAAATATATTTTTATCTTTATAAGTATGTTACTTTATTAGTAATTTTTTTCGAATACAATTTATAATAAAACTTGGATAGAACTACATTATTTAGGTTAAATTTTTTTATTTTGCTAAAAATAATAAAGTTTTAGTTAATCTTTTTTTGAATTTAACCTGAAAATAAAGATATACAATTGAAATAAATAGCCAAGGCATCTAAAAAGTTATAAAAATACATAATTTAAAATTAATTAATTTGGCTATAATTTTTTATATAGCTCTAAATTATGGTGCTCTAAAAATATACTTTTTGCATATTTTACCTGAAAAAGTAAAAATACACAGTTAAAATAAATAGTTATTGCATCAAAAAAAGAAATTAATAGAGTGAACAATTGCAAGAAATAACTTATTATTTCTAACATACTTATTGCTCTGAAAAATACTTATTGCAGAAATACAGGATAAGGCTGCGTACGATTGACCCTTGTGGTCCGGCCCTTTCCCAGACCCCGCGCATAGTAGGAGTTTAGTGCACTGGGCTGTCCTTTTTTTATTGCTCTAAAAATGTATCTATAGAGTAAGTTATTTTTTGCAATTGTACACTTTTTTATCTCTTCTTTTGATACAATGACTATTTATTTTAATTGTATATTTTTACTTTTTTCAAGTAAAATCTGTAAAAATATATATATATTTTTTAGAGCATCATAATTTAGAGAGATATAAAAAATTATAGCCAAAATAATTAATTTCAAACCATATATTTTTATAATTTTTAGATGCATTGACTATTTATTTCAATTGTATAAATCTTTATTTTCGGGTTAAATTCAAAAAAAGATTAACTAAAACTTTATTATTTTAGCCAAATAAAAAAAATTAGCCTAAATAATGTAGTTCTATCCAAGTTTTATTATAAATTGTATTCGAAAAAAATTATCTAAAAAAATAACATACTTAAAAGGGTAAAAATATATTTTATTTTTCAAAAAAATGCCACATATACAAAAATATTCACGTGGCAGGCGAGTACACCCACACAATTTTTCACACCGGCATCCAGGGAGGTAATGATTCTCAAAAGGCTTAGTTGAGGGGGTAATTAAGACCACGAATAGTTTAAGATTGTAATTAATAATCCGTGACAAGTTAGGGGGTGGTAAGGTATTTTGCCTTTATAATATTTTTTCTATAAGTAACGCAAAAAGGGTAGGCCGGTACACTAAGCTCTCGCTATGCGCGGGGTTTAAGGAAGGGTCGAACCACAAGGGTCTATTAAGGTTGTCTTGTAGTCCGGGCCCAGCCCGGGACCGTGAGACCATGGGCTAAACGGGCCGGTCCAAACGGTCCGGTCCCAAGCGGTCCTAGGAGCCCATTGTGGGCCAGTCCTCCATGTTGAGACCGCGAGCCCGGGACCATTTAGCCCGGGACCGACTGGCGGGCCTGGGCCGGTTCAACCGGGCCCAACGGCTATTTTTCAAAAAAAAAATAATTTAAAATTGGCCAATGATTGGAAGTTTAAAAACTAGTCGTTGGCCTACCAATTTAGCCGTTTGGCTTTTTAAAAAATAGCCATTTGGCCCCCCAAACTTTGTTTAACCCCAAACTTTTTATAATTACACTTTTTTCCTATTCTCAACTATAAATACCCACTCATTCTTTCATTTTTACTCACAAAATCATCAATATCTCTCTTATTTTCTTCTATAATTACTTACTTTATTATTGCAATTTGTGAAAAATTGTGAAGTTGTGAATTGAAGTCTTCAAGTATTCAATGATATACAATTTTCAAGAAGTTGTTCGTCAATTCGGTAACTCGTTCCAACTCTTAAGTTTTAATATTATAGTTTTGTTTATTTTAGTTTGTATAATTATAATTAATATGGCCTCTTCTTTGAATAAAATATTTGGTGGTAAGGGAAAATCTAAAATTGGTGAATCTAGTCGTCAAGCTACTACTCCTCCCCCGGCTCCCCGACGCAGACCTATTACCCGTCCTCCTCTACCTATTATTCTTGATAGTGATAACCCTTATTTTCAATTTATCGATAGTCAATTTTGCCATGATATTGCACCAGGTCAACAATTAAATGATGAATATATGAATGCTCTTTATGCTAATCAAACTATCGATGAAAATGATGATTTAGATGAAACGCAACCAGATTTAGATGATACACCTACTAGTCCTATTGTTAACCCAACTGATAAAAATCCAAATAATTTTAACGACCCTAAACCCGGACCCGGTCGTGATGGCGCCTCTCGTGAAGACAATGCCAACCGATACACTGCCAATTCATTTTAAACAATTATAATGATAAATATTAAGACTTTAACATAATGAAATCCCAAAATAAGGTGAATACTACAGTTGCGGAATAGACAGAGCCCGACATCGGGGTGTCATCAGTCATGAGCATCTATAATAATACTACAAGTCTGAAAGAGTAAACTCAACTATTACATAACTAAAATAGAAGAAAATAAGATAGAGGGAGAAGCACTAGGCTGCGAACGCCGAGCAGCTACCTAGTGCAACTCTGAATCTACTGAAAGCTCTCAACCCTCGCAAGCAGGACCTGAAGTGCCTGAATCTGCACAGGGGGTGCAGGGAGTACTCCAACTCAGTGAGTAATAATAATAAATGCAGACTGAGCAATAAGAAATCACGTAAAGGCACATCAACAGGCTATAAAGAAGCAGTAAAAAGCCAGTGAAAGCAATGAAACAGTGAAAATATGTAAAGTCACTTAAGTTCAGTTTAAGCTTCTTAAAATTTGCCTTTTTAAACAGTTAAGCAAGTAAAAGATAGGCAACTAAAAAAAGTAAACACATAAAGAACCGCCCCTCGGGCTCAATACCAACAGAATCATCCCCTCGGACAACACATGGAACAATACCAGTCCTCGGGCTCTATCTCATATCACAATGGATAACCGCGCTCACTGGGGGTGTGTAGACTCCTGGAGGGGCCCCTTACGGCCCAAGCGCAATATCAAGTTATCTCGTGGCATAATCACATAGGCTCTCGGTCTTATATCAAAAAGCCACTTCGTGGCGTACAAATCTCAGGGCCCTCGGCCTCATAATCATAATTAGTATTTCCTCACAACATAGGCTCTCGGTCTTACTCAGTCAGAATCTCACAAGCCACTCGGGCAACACTAAAACATGATGCTCAACCCAGAATATCATTTAAAGTGTTAAAGCATAGTAAACATGGTTGAGTTATGAAAACAATAGAATATAGCATGACTGAGTTCAAGTATAAAGTCAAAATAGTGAGTAAATATCAGTAAAAATCCCCTAAGGGTCCAAATAATTGGCACGAGGCCCAAATATAACATTCAACCCAAAACATGATGATAGCAAATAGTTTTCAATCAAATACGCGATAAAACAGTCATTCGGGATGGACTAAGTCACAATTCCCAACGGTGCCCGACCCCACGCTCGTCATCTAACATGTGTGTCATTTCAATATAGCACCACGATGTGCAAATCCGGGCTTTCATACCCTCATGACAACATTTAAATTCATTACTCACCTCAATCCGGTCCAAACTCTAGCTCGCGATGCCTTTGCCCCTCGAATCGGCCTCAACTCTCGTCAAATCTATCCAAAATCAGAATCACGACGTCAAAATATGCTAACGGAATGAAACCCATGCAAAAATAATCAAGTTATAGTATAAATCCCGAAATTACCAAAACCCGACCCCCGGGTCCACGTCTCGGAATTCGATAAAATTTACATAAATAGATTCCTTATCTCCCCATGGGTTCATGCATATCAAAAGTCCCAAAATCTAACTACGAATGACCCCTCAAATCCTCAAGTCTAGGTCTCAAATACCAAGCCTTAGTTTCTCAATTTGTAACCCTTGATTTCCTTAAATTACAGCTCTATTCGTGAAATAATACCATAGGATCGATTATTAGACTAAAAAATCTTACCTCCAGACGATATCCCTTGATTCCCTCTTCAAAATCTCCAGAAAATCTCCAAAATCGACTTGAAATGGTGAAGAACAACTCAAAAATCGCGAATGATTTCTTTTATACCTTTTGGCCTAGGGATTCCGCACCTGCGGCCAATTCCCGGCTTCTGCGGTACCGCATTTGTGGTTTTTAACTTATGCTCTATAAGCCGCATCTGCAATGCACTGTCGGGACCTGCGCCATCGCAGGTGTGGCTCCAGCCTTCCTAGGCCCTTTCCGCTTCTGCGACTCCTAATTCTCTTTTGCGAGACCGCACCTGCGGTCCCCTTGCCACAGGTGTGGTTATGACAACAATGGGAAAACTTCAACTGCCACAACCCAACTCCAATCTTCCGTCAACCATCCGAAATTACCCCGAGGCCCCCAGGACCTCAACCAAAAGTACAAACACATCATAAACCATCATCCAAACTTATACCAATCATCAAAACACTCCAAACAACATCGAATCAACCAAACACATCGGATTCAAGCTTAAGTTTCCAAAATCCTCCGAATTATGCTTTTGATCAAAAAGTATACCAACCATGTCCGAATGACCTAAAATTTTGCACACACATCCCAAATGACTCAACGGAACTACTGCAACTTTCGGAATTCCATTCCGACCCCTATATCAAAATCTCACCTATCAACCGGAAAATGCCAAAATTTCAATTTCGCCAATTCAAGCCTAAATCTACTCCGGACCTCCAAAACACATTCCGATCAGGCTCCTAAGTCCCAAATCACCTCTCGAAGCTATCCGAACTATCAGAACTCACATCCGAGCCCTCTAACACATAATTCAACATCCGATTGACTTTTTCAACTTAAGCTTCCTCAAAAGAGACTAAGTGTCTCAAACATTACCTAGTCCTTTCCGAACCCGAGCCAACCAATGCGATCACATATAGAACCGATAGACAAAGCAATAAGAAGCAGAAATGGGGGAAACAGAGTGGTAACTCATGAGACGACTGGCCGGGTCGTCACATCCTCCCCCTCTTAAACAAACATTCGTTCTCGAACGACTCAAGAAACATACCTGAAGCCTCAAACAGGTTAGGATATCTGCTCCGCATCTTCTGCTCGGTCTCCCAGGTAGCCTCTTCCATAGGCCGACCTATCCAGTGTATTTTCACTAAAGCTATATCCTATGATCTCAACTTTCGAACCTAATGCCCCAAAATAGCTATTGGCTCCACATCATAAGTCAAATCATCATCTAAATGCACCATGCTGAAATCCAGAACATGAGACGGATCCCCAATATACTTTTGGAGCATAGAAACATGAAATACCGGATGCACACTTGACAAGCTGGGTGGCAAAACAAGCTCATAAGACACCTCCCCAATCCTCCGAAGCACCTCAAAAGGCCCAATAAACCAAGGACTCAATTTACCCTTCTTCCTTCTCATAACATACGTCATGGGTGAAACCATCAACAGAACCTTCTCACCAACCATGTAGGACACATCCCGAACCTTCCTGTCAGCATAACTCTTTTGCCTCGACTGTGCTGTATGAAGCCTCTCCTGAATTACCTTTACTTTTTCTAAAGCATCCTGCACCAAGTCTATCCCCAATAGTCTGGCCTCACCCGGCTCGAACCAACCAACTGGAGATCTACATCGCCTCCCATACAAAGCCTTATATGGAGCCATCTGAATACTCGACTGGTAGCTGTTGTTATAAGCAAACTCTACAAGCGGTAGAAACTGATCCCATGACCCTCCGAAATCGATGACACAAGCACGCAACATGTCCTCCAATATCTGAATAGTGTGCTTGGACTGCCCGTCCGTCTGAGGTTGAAAAGTTGTGCTCAACTCAACCTGAGTACCCAACTATCGCTGCACAGCCCTCCAAAACTGCGAAGTAAACTGAGTGCCCCTATCTGAAATGATGGAAACTGGGAGACCATGCATACGAACAATCTCCCGGATATAGATCTATGCCAACTGCTCTGAAGAATAGGTAGTACACATAGGAATGAAGTGCGCGGACTTGGTCAGCCAATCCACATTCACCAAAATAGCATCAAACTTCTTCAAAGTCCGTGGAAGTCCAACTACAAAGTCTATAGTGATTCTCTCCCACTTCCACTCTGGAATATGCATCTGCTGAAGCAAGCCACCCGGTTTTTGATGCTCATATTTCACCTGCTAACAATTGAGACACCGAGCTATAAATCTCATAATGTCCTTCTTCATTCTCCTCCACCAATAATGTTGTCTCAAATCCTGATACATCTTCGCGGTACCCGAATGAATGGAATACCACAAGCTATGGGCCTCCTCCAGAATAAACTCCCGAAGCCCATCCACATTGGGCACACAAATCCGGCCTTGCATCCTCAAAACCACACCATTACCAATAGTCACATCTATGGCATCATCGTGTTGAACTCTGTCCTTAAGGACAAGAAAATGTGGATCATCATACTGGCACTCTCTGATGTGATTATATAAGGAAGATCGAGAGATCACACAAGCCAATACCTGACTGGGCTCCGAAATATCTAACCTCACGAACCGATTGGCCAAGGCCTAAACATAAACTGCAAGAGGTCTCTCCCCAACTAGAATGTATGCCAAACTCCTCATACTCACCGTCTTTTGGCTCAAAGCATCGGTCACCACATTGGCCTTCCCCGAATGGTACAATATAGTGATATCATATTCCTTTAGCAATTCCAACCATCTCCGCTGCCTCAAATTGAGATCCTTCTATTTGAACAAGTTCTGGAGGCTACGATGATCAGTAAACACCTCACAAGACACACCATACAGATAATGCCTCCAAATCTTCAGCGTGTGAACTATGGCAGCCAACTCCAAATCATGTACAAGGTAGTTCTTCTCATGGAGCTTTAACTGACGACAAGAATAAGCAATAACTCTACCCTTCTGCATCAATACACAACCAATACCAACTCTTGAAGCATCATAATACACGGTATATGAACCTGAAACTGATGGCAAAACTAACACTGGAGCTGTGGTCAAGGCCATCTTGAGCTTCTGAAAGCTCTCATCACACTCATCTGACCATACAAATGAAGCACCCTTCTGAGTCAACTTGGTCAAGGGCGATGTGATAGATGAGAATTCATGAAAAAACCAGCGATAATAGCCTGCCAAACCAAGAAAGCTGCGCATCTCTGTGGCTGAGGACGGTCTGGGCCAACTCTGAACCGCCTCTATCTTCTTCTAATCAACTTGAATACCCTCACCAGACACCACGTGCCCCAAGAAAGCCACTGAACTGAGCCGAAACTCTTACTTGGAGAACTTTGCATAAAGCTTCTCCTCCCTCAATCTCTGCAACACAACTCTCAAATGCTCCACGTGCTCCTCCTAACTACGCGAATACACCAGAATATCATCAATGAGGACTATGACAAATGATTTGAGATAAGACCGCAACACGATGTTCATCAAATGCATGAACGCTGCTGGGGCATTGGTCAGCCCAAAAGACATCACCAAGAACTCATAATGACCATATCGGGTCCTGAAAGCCGTCTTAAGAATATTCGAGTCCCTGATCTTCAGCTGGTAATGACCTAAATGGATATCAATCTTGGAGAACACTCTCGCTCCCTAAAGCTGGTCGAATAAATCATCAATGCGAGGCAAATGATACTTGTTCTTAACTGTTACTTTGTTCAACTGCCTATAATCAATGCACATCCTCATTTTGCCATCCTTCTTCTTCACAAATAGAACTGGCGCACCCAAGGCAACACACTAGGCCGAATGAACCCCTTATAAAGAAGTTCCTAAAGTTGCTCCTTTAACTCCTTCAACTCCGTTGGTGCCATACGATACGGCTGAATAGAAATGGGCTGAGTGCCCGGCACCAGGTCAATACCAAAGTCAATATCCCTGTCCAGTGGCATGCCCGACAGGTCTGCGGGAAACACATCAGGAAAATCCCTCACAATTGGAACAGAATCAATACTGAGAGTCTCTACACCGATATCCCACACAAAGGCTAGATACAAAAGACAACCCTTCCCAACCATACGCTGGGCCTTCAAAAATGAGATTACCATACTAGGAACATCATCAGTCAAACCTCGCCACTCAATCTGTGGCACACCCGGTATAGCCAATGTTACTGTCTTAGCATGACAGTCTAGAATAGTATGACACAAAGATAGCCAATCCATGCCCAAAATAACATCGAAGTTTACTATACATAATAATAATAGATCCACTTGGGTCTCCAGACCGTCAATGTCACTACATACGACCGGTATACATGGTCTACAACAACAGTATCGCCCACCAGAGTAGATACATGAACAGATGAAACAAGAGACTCACGGGGCATATCCAAATAATGAGCAAAGTATAATGACACATAAGAAAAGGTGGAATCAGGATCAAATAATATAGAGGCATCTCTATGGAAGACTGAAACAATACCTATAATAATAACATTGGGTCTAGATGGAAGTGCATAGAAACGGGCCTGACCGCCACCTGATCGACCTCCTCCTCTAGGGCGACCCCTAGCTGACTGACCTCCACCCTAGCTGGCTGGGTGGGTGGTGATGAAGTAGCTGGCGCTAAAACCGATGGCTGACTCCTCTGTTGAGATGAACCCGCAAGACGACGAGGACACTGCCTCTACATATGACCCATCTCTCCACACTCATAAAAATTCCCGGGTGCTGGAGACGGGGACTGAAGGGAACCCCTAGCACCGGAATGACTAGCTAATGCACCTGGCATAGAGGAGCCCTGAACTGATGGAGCACGAGACGAACTCTGAGTTGGAAGGGCACTAAGTGATGACTGTCCCTGATGAGAACTATGAGAACCATGACCCGATGGTTCCCCACGATAACCCGGGCGAGCTGGCTGAGCATGCCTGAATGTAGGGGTATCAATGTTTCAGTTCGGTCAGTTATTTTATAAAATTTGCACTGTACCAAATTTTCGGTTATTCTATTATGTATAACCAAAATTAGACTTTTCGAAACCGTCTCAATCATGTCGGTTTATCTTCGGTATCGGTACGGTTCGGTTAATTTTTGGAATTTTTTTAACATCATGTAAAATTCACCAGTAGAAATAGAATTGCAATAACACACGTTCTTCTATAGGACTTAGCAAAACTCTCTAGATATTTTTACTGTTTAAAGGGTGATGAAGTTAAAAAAAAAGATAGCTAGAGTATAGAGATATCAACTATTCTACAACAGCGTAAAAGAAATCAAACAAAGGCAAAGAAAATATTAATCACACGAGTTGAAAGGTATACCAAGCTGGGACTCAAGAATAAAGTCCATAGAAGATTAAATATTCATAAAGATAAATCTAAATTATATGAAAGGAAACATATTCAATACATTGTAGTTTGCTACTCATAATCACTAGAATACTTTGTGTCTTGCTAATAAAGATACTTGAAATAATTTAGTTTAAGTAGAAGTAACATAATAGGTTTTAGGAATTAGTATTTTTAGTTTAATTACTTGTTGGCTTGTAATAGTTTTCATTATTCCAAGGCTCAAAGAAAATTTAATGCATTATTATTTTTAAACTTACTAAATAAATATATTTTCTACATGTAAAATTTATTCGGTACGGTTCGGTATTTTTTCAGTTTATTTTTATAAAATAAAAAACCTACCCTAATTATCGGTGCGGTTATAGATTTATATAAAAACCTACGGTTTCTTAAAAAGAAACCTAAAAATCGGTTCGGTGCGGTACGGTTCGATCGGTTTATTTGGTTTTCGAATATCCATTGATACCCCTACTTGAATGGACGACCTTTGCCGTGCTAAAACTGACCTCTCGAAGGAGCACCACTATAACTACCAGATCCTCGAGGCCTCTTGGCCTCCCTCTCCTCTCCTATCGCTCTTGGCGACGAACTGACTCAATCTCTCGAGCAATATCTACAACCTCCTCAAAAGTGGCACCAGTCACCCTCTCTCTGGTCATAAGAATACGAAGCTGATAAGTGAGGCCATCAACAAACCTCCCAATCCTCTCTCTATCTGTCAGAACCAACCAAATCGCATGGCGAGCTAACTCAGAGAACCTCATCTCATATTGCGTCACCTTCATCTCTCCCTGACGCAACCACTCAAACTGCCTGCGCAGCTCCTTTCTACGAGACTGCGGCACATACTTTTCAAAAAAGAGAACGGAGAACTGCTGCCAGGTAAGGGGTGCTGCACCAACAGGCCTACGCCTCTCAAAAGCCTTCCACCAAGTGAAGGCAGCTCCAAAAAACTGATAAGTAGTGAAAGCGACCCCGCTGGTCTCTAGAATACCTGTTGTACGAAGCATCCGCTAACACTTATCCAAGAAACCCTAGGTATCCTCGCCCTCTACACCACTGAAAGTCGGAATCTGAAGTCTACCAAACCTCTCCAACCTACGATGCTCATCCTCTGGAATGGCAGGAACTACATAGTCCTGAGCAACTGCAACCGACTGGGTTGGATGCGCCCCCGGTGTCTAAAGTCCCTGCACGACCTGCCCAGGTGTGCGAGCGGCGGGAGTCTGAGTGCCTCCCCCGACCTGAGAATTGGCTGCGGCTGTAGTAACTGAGACCGCCTGAGCTAGGCCAGTGCATACCGACCGAATTTGAGCCAAGGCCTCTTGAAAATCCAGAATCATAATGGGCACAACTGGTGCCTAACCTGGTGCTGCTGGAGCGTCCCCAACTGGGACCTGATCCTGAATTTGGGTGGCTGGTGGATCTGCAGGTGCTGCCCTAGCTGTTTTGCGAGCCACACCCCTACCCCTACCACTACCATGACCGCGTACTCGGCCTCTTGTGGCCACAACTGGTGGTACTGGTGGTCGTCCATCCTGATCGGTAGCGCGTGTCCTCAGCTTCTGTGAGAGACTAGAAAAATAGAAGTTTAGTACTCGGATTAACAGATTCGCACGACAAGAATTTCAAGAATATGAAGTTTTTTCTAAAGGTTTTGTAGCCTCTCGAGGATAAATACAAACGTCTATGTACCGATCTGCGAGACTCTACTAAACCTGCTTATGACTCGTGAGACATATGTTACCTAGGCTCTAATACCAACTGTCACGACCCTAAACCCGGACCCAGTCGTGATGGGGCCTCTCGTGAAGACAAGGCGAGCCGACACACTTCCAATTCATTTTAAACAATTATAATGATAAATATTAAGACTTTAACATAATGAAATCCCAAAATAAGGTAAATACTATAGTTGCAGAATAGACATAGCCCGACATCGGGGTGTCACTAGTCATAAACATCTATAATAATACATCAAGTCTGAAAGAGTCTACTCAACTATTACATAACTAAAACAGAAGAAAATAAGATAGAGGGAGAAGCACTAGGCTGCGAACGTCAAGCAGCTACCTAGTGTAACTCTGAATCTGCTGAAAGCTCTCAACCCTCGCAGCAGGACCTGAAGTGCTTGAATCTGCACAGGGGGTGCAGGGAGTACTCCAACTCAGTGAGTAATAATAATAAATGCAGACTGAGCAATAAGAAATCACGTAAAGGCACGTCAACAGGCTATAAAGAAGCAGTAAAAAGCCAGTGAAAGCAATGAAACAGTAAAAATATGTTAAGTCACTTAAGTTCAGTTTAAGCTTCTTAAAAATTGCCTTTTTAAAACAGTTAAGCAAGTAAAAGACAAGCAAATAAAAAAGTAAACACATAAAGAACCGCCCCTTGGGCATAATACTAACAGAATCAGCCCCTCGGGCAACACATGGAACAATACCATCCCCTCGGGCTCTATCTCATATCACAATGAGTACCCGCGCTCACTGGGGGTGTGCAGACTCCTGGAGGGGCCCCTTACGGCCCAAGCGCAATATCAAGCCATCTTGTGGCATAATCACATAGGCTCTCGGCCTCATATCAACAAGCCACCTCGTGGCGTACAAATCTCAGGCCCTCGGCCTCATAATCATAATCAGTGTTTGCTCACAACATAGGCCCTCGACCTTACTCAGTCAGAATCTCACAAGCCACTTGGGCAATAATAAAACATGATGCTCAGCCCAAAATATTATTTAAAGTGTTAAAGCATAGTAAACATGGTTGAGTTATGAAAATAGTAGAATATAGCATGACTTAGTGCAAGTATAAAGTCAAAACAGTGAAGAAATATCAGTAAAAATCCCCTAAGGGTCCAAATAGTTGGCACGAGGCCCAAATATGGCATTCAGCCCAAAACATGATGATAGCAAATAGTTTTCAATCAAATACGCGATAAAACAATCATTTGGGATGGACTAAGTCATAATCCCCAACGGTGCCCGACCCCGCGCTCGTCATCTAGCGTGTGCGTCACCTCAATATAGCACCACGATATGCAAATCTGAGGTTTCATACCCTCATGACAACATTTAAAATTATTACTCACCTCAATCCGGTCCAAAATCTAGCCCGCAAAGCCTTTTCCCCTCGAATTGGCCTCAACTCGCGTCAAATCTATCCAAAATCAGAATCACGACATTAAAATATGCTGAGGGAACGAAGCCCGTGCGAAAATAATCAAGTTATAGTATAAATCTCGAAATTACCAAAACCCGACCCCCGAGCCCACATCTCGGAATTCGATAAAATTTACATCAATAGATTCCTTATCTCCCCACGAGTTCATACATATCAAAAGTCCCAAAATTCGACTACGAATGGCCCTTCAAATCCTCAAGTCTAGGTCTCCAATACCAAGCCCTAGTTTCTCAATTTTTAACCCTTGATTTCCTTAAATTATAGCTCTAATCTGTGAAATAATACCATAGGATCGATTATTAGACTAAAAAATCTTACCTCCAGACGATATCCCTTGATTCCCTCTTCAAAATCTCCCGAAAAGCTCCAAAACCGACTTGAAATGGTGAAGAACAACTCAAAAATCGCGAAGAATTTCTTTTATACCTTCTGGCCCAGGGATTCCGCACCTGTGGCCAATTCCCCACTTCTGCGGTACCGCTTTTGCGGTCAATGAACCGCTTTTGCAGTTTTTCCCTTAAGTTCCATACGCCGTATCTACGATGCACTGGCCGCACCTGCGCCATTGCAAGTGCGGCTCCTCAACCGCTTCTGCGGCTCTAGCCTTCCTAGGCCCTTTCCACTTCTGCTACTCCTAATTTGCTTCTGCGAGACCGCACCTGTGGTCCCCTAGCCGCAGGTACGGTTATGACAGCAATGGAAAAATTTCAGCTGCCACAACCCAACTCCAATCTTCCGTCAACTATCCGAAATCACCCCGAGGCCCTCGAGACCTTAACCAAAAGTACAAACACATCATAAACCACCATCCAAACTTATACCAATCTTCAAAATACTTCAAACAACATCGAATCAACCAAAACACATCGGATTCAAGCCTAAGTTTCCAAAATCCTCTGAATTCTGCTTTTGATCAAAAAGTATACTAAACCACGTCCGAATGACCTAAAATTTTGCACACACATCCCAAATAACTGAACGAAACTAACTCAACTTCCAGAATTTTATTCCGACCCCTATACCAAAATCTAACCTATCAACCGGAAAATGCCAAAATTCTAATTTCACCAATTCAAGCCTAAATCTACTCCGGACCTCCAAAACACATTCCGATCACGCTCCTAAGGCTCAAATCACCTCCCGGAGCTATACGAACCATAGGAACTCACATCAGATCCCTTTAACACATAAGTCAACATCCGGTTGACTTTTCCAACTTAAGCTTCCTCAAAAGAGATTAAGTGTCACAAACCTTACCAAAACCTCTCCAAACCCGAGCCAACTAACCCGATCACACATAGAATCGATATAAAAAGCAATAAGAAGCAAAAATGGAGGAAATAGAGCGGTAACTCATGAGACGACTGGCCGGGTCGTCACAATGATGCCCCGCCTGACCCTCCTATAGTAACCCCTACTTTTAATAGACAACCTTCTAGACGGCCCGAAACATCTCTTGTTTGGAACTTTTTTACTCAACTAAGAGATCAAAATAAGGATAAGTATAAAATTTGTGGGTCTTTGATGGCTCATAAATATACTTGAGACCGTAGCGGTACAGGTACTTTAACTAGACACATAAAGACACACCCTAGAGATAAAGCTAGATATCCTTAAATGAAAGCTGTGCAAGAGGGGACAAATGTAGGTACTGAGGTTAACCCTAGTACCGGGTCAAATCTAGTTCAATCAGGAATTAACACTGTTACCGGTGGCATTTTATATTACGATCCAAATAAAGATCATGAAGAATTGGGAAAAATGGTTACTGTTATGTGCTTACCCTATAGTTTTCCTTCTAACCCTCACTTTGTGCGTTATATTAGAAGATTTTTTAATCCTACTTATAAAGGATGGCGTCACGCAACCGTAAAGAATGATATTTATAAATATAAACATGAATATGAATAATATTTGTGCTATTTATTTACTCATATAAATTGTCGCGTTGCTATTACTACTGATATTGGTAGAAATGGTAATGACTGTGACTATCTTACTGTTACCACTCATTGGATTGATGAGGAATAGAAAATGCAAAAGTGCAATATTGTTTATAGAATAATTATTTCACGTTACACAGGTAAGTTAATTGCTAACACAGTTGCAGATATTTGTAGATATTTTTGCATTAGAGATAAAATAATATCAGTTTCAATGGATAATGCTTCTAGTAACACTAATGCTATAGGCTACCTTACAACTACACTAAATCCTGAGAGCGCTTTCAGTCAAGGGAGACTTCAAATCGGTGATCATAGAGCGTCTATGAGGGAGAGCTTGGAAAAATCAGTACTCTTCAAAGATTGGATCCGTTCGGAAAGAAGAAATTTTGGACTTGCTGAATCACAACCGGATTATGAAGAAATGCTAGTGGAACTTGCGGAGGATGCTGCTTCGCCCGGAAGCGGTGATGAACAAGCTTATTTCCGCCACCACCAACGAAAATTCCTCCGGACCTTGAAGGATTTATGAAATTTGTTAGAGATAATACATAGACTACTATGTAACTTGTATTTTGGCACATCTTCATTAGTTTGTTTTCCCTTTAATGGTGGTATTAGCACCTTGTTGTGCTCATTCCTTTGGGGGAGGAAGACTAAGAAAGATATTGCCATTTTTGTTAATGTCGTAATAATAAAAATTATAAGGCATTCCCTTGAATATTTCTTTGCAATTTTTTCGTATTTAAATTTGAATTAGAAGATTTAAGTCACAATTATATAATATAATTTACAAGAAATTGCCTTAGATAAAAAAATTTCAAAAAATCTTATATAAGGCAATATACTATATACGATAATTTCTTGTAAATTATCTAAATTATATATACTTAGCGGGGTTTGGGGAGGGTAGTGTGTACGCAGACCTTACCCCTACCCTGGGATAGAGAGGCTGTTTCCAATAGACCCTCGGCATCCTTCCCTCCAAGAACTTCCCACCTTGCTCTTGGGGAGACTCGAACTCACAACCTCTTAGTTGGAAGTGGAGGTTGCTTACCATCAGAGCAACCTCTCTTGTCAAGCAATCCCTATAGTATATATTAGATATAGTATATATAAGCTATATAATTTACAAGAAATTGGCTTAGATATACTATATAAATTGCTTGTGTGTATGTGTGTGTATATATATATAATTTACAGAAAATTGCCTTAGATAAAAAAAATAAAAAAAAAATAGCCCGGAACACTTAGGCCTGTGGGCCCGCCCATTTAGCCCGGGATCATGTGGTCTTAGGTCCACAATGGGCCGGTTCCACCCTCCATGACCATTAAGCCCGAACCGTTTGGCCCGGGACGCCAGAGCCCGTTTGGCCCGGCCCGTTTGGCCCATTTAGGCCCGAGACCAGACCACAATACAGCTTTAATTGTACACAACCTTACCCTGCATTTTGCAAGAGGCTGTTTTCACGGTTTGGAATTATCCTAAGAATTTTGAGGCCAAAAGGTACAAGTACTAGAATGGAGATCGTTCAAACTAGATGGATATAAGTCGGAAAGATCATAACCTAGTGGACCAGAAAAAGCAATTCACACAAAGCGGAGCGCTGTCATTTTTGTGTACACATCACTAGTTGCCTAACTAGAAACGCTACACACACACACACTGTGACAACACTTCCGTTGCTTCAACCGTTAGTTTTTCTTATTTCAACGCACGGTTAGTCACACGTTCAGATATTCACTGTACCAAAAACAAAATAATGGCCACATCTCTCTCGGTCCGGCCCAACCGCACCATCATCTGCAGTGACTCGGCCGGTTCAGTCCGGCCTACACCAATCCGCCGCCGTCCAGCCTCCGCTCATTTGCCGAAAATTCCGAACTCCGATTGTTCTCGGCGGAGGAGGTTGGCGCTTATTTCCCACCACCGCCGGAAATTGGATACCACCGTTCAAGCAGGTTCTAGAGCTGACGATTCAGCTCCTTTCGAGATGTCGGTAGAGAATGCGTTGAAGCTTCTAGGTGTATCTGAGGGTGCGAGCTTCGATGATATTCTTCGTGCTAAAAAATCAATTATCTCTTCTTGTAAAGGTGATGCGGATACAATTGCGCAGGTTATGAGAGTTTACTCCGCTTATATTTTCTTCAATTTTATTGTAGAATTGTTGTTTTTAATGGATTTTAAGTAATTTTTCTGATAATTAGTAGTTTCCCTGCTGATCGACTATGTTTTTGCCAGGGATGGAAGTAGGCTTTAACATATGGGTTCGGCAGCGCTCTGTTTGTTCCAAACCCTATATGTGTCAGAAAATCCATTAAATATGTACACTAGTTAAATTCAGCTGTCCTAGAATCCAGACCCATAAAGTTCTACATTTTTTTTTTATTTTTTCTGCATTTAAAACTCCACAGCTATGTAAACTCTCTTTGGCCGAATGCATATTAAAAAAGCATTTTCGTCTCAGCAGCAATTTCCATCAGCTGTTATCTTATGTCAAGTGGTCATTAATCAATCAATCAACTATACCTCAATTTCGAATTAGTTCTGATGGGCTATAATGTAGAACTTGACATCTATTCTGCACGTTCTAGCAGGTTAAATGTTTAGAGGATTACATAGGGGAGTTATTTGAAGTAATTAGCATCAAGTCAAAATTTCTAGGAGGGAAAGAATAGATCTTTGAGTGCAAATTACATGTGCCTTTCTCCTCCTCCATGTGTATGTTTTACTGACTATAAAAAGCGGCACCTTTCAACAACTTTCAGGTTGAGGCTGCATATGATATGCTTCTCATGCAGAGCTTATCACAGAGGAGAGCTGGAAAAGTTGTGGATAGTAGTGTACGCTTTGCTGATGTTAAATCTGCTAATGCTTCCGGGATTGGATCAATGCCAAAGTGGCTGCAGACGACTGTCAAGAACGCACCGGTTTCAGTTGAAGCACCAGCTGCTCGAGAGCTAGGTGTCCAAGCAGGGGTATATGGAGCTTTAATGGTCTTAACATATGTTAATGGAGCCTCAACACCTTCAGGAGTATCATATGGAGCTGATGTTCCTGGACTAATCTTAGCCACGAGCTTTGGGGCCACCTTGTACTTCATGACCAAGAAAAATGTCAAGTTGGGTAAGGAAGATAGTTCGCTTTTCTTTTTTTCACTCCTAGATTAAATTTCATAAATTTGAGAGTCCAAATAGAACCATCAGCATGTGAATTTCAGTCATGCTAGAGTAATGGCCAAGCTGTTAGTTGAAGCTAGTTAGGGGCTGAAGAAAAAAAGAAAAGAATGAAATATATGGAAGTGTTAGTAAAGAGGCACATGACGTACGAGGATATAAAGGAAGGAGGAGCTTTCTGATGCAATTACTATTTTCAACCCTCACACAGCCCCCTTATATGTGTTAAATTTGTTCATTTACATTCTATGCTCTGACCGTTGATTTGAATTAAAGCTGTTACCTCTTTGATGAAAACCTCCTTCAATATTTCCTATAATAAAAAAAACTATGTGATGATTTGACAATGACATAATAGCCACATAAGAGCCAATGAAACTTTGAAGGAGTTGATACGTGTGGCTATACTGGCTTCTGGATAATGCGAATTGGGACTTTGCAAATAATAACCAATGGAATTGTACTAAATTATGCCTCTGATAAGTGCTTTATTTCATCTAAACTGTATTCTGCCATTTTGTTTTAGTAGAACTAGATATTGGTTTTCTGGGAAAAGTGACACGGAACTTTTTCTGGAAAAAAGAAAAAGAAAAGTGACACAGAACTTTACTTGTCAACAGGGAAAGCAAGCGTGATAACAATTGGTGGGCTGGTTGCTGGTGCAGTGGTAGGTTCAGCAGTAGAAAATTGGTTGCAAGTAGACATTGTCCCGTTTCTGGGTATACACACTCCTGCTACGGTTGTGAGTGAATTTATACTTTTCTCGCAATTTATGGTCTCGTTGTATCTGAGATGAGGTAACATAAAGGCTTGTATGAAACTGCTACTGCAAGGTCTATGGCTATTTGTTGCCTACTCAGGTTCTTATCTAGGACCAGTAATTTATCAAATGTACAAAAAGAATGTTCTTAAAACTCTGGAAGTTCTGATATTTGTTTTATAAAAGCTAGTGTAGATTCTCACATCGCTTCTTTTATCAACGATATTGTAAACCCCCCTGCCTGATCTGATTAAAGTTTGTGGCTTTCTATGTGTTAATTGGGGTTAGACAGATTCTGATTATTTTCTTACAGAAGGATTCATAGATGATAATAGGCAGTCACAGAGGCGGAGCCACAATGTCGCGTGTGGGTCGGCCGAATCCAGTAGTTTTGGTCCAAATCATGTATTTATCTTCAAAGTTCATTAAATATGTAAAAAATATTTAATTTAGAACCCAATAACTTAAAAGATTAGGATCCCAAACCCATAAGCTCAAAATCTTGGCTCCACCTCCGGGCAGGGACTCCTGCAGTGAGGTGCAGTGTTAGGATCCCGAACTCAGAAGCTCAAAATCTTGGCTCCACCTCTGAGCAGGGACTCCTGCAGTGTTAGCTCCTTTGCAAAGTACGCCATTTAGAGTATGCTTTCATTTGTTTTGTTAAGATTTGACACTGTTTAAAAGGTTAGGTATAACGCAGGGGCCAATTCACGAAAGACTTACTTTTGATGTCATTCATAGTAGTCTTAATGACTATATAGTAGTTTGAAGTTCATGAAATGGTTTTCTTTTCGGCACTCATTTCATGCACATAATAATGCAGTATTTGAACCTGTGACTAGGTTCTACGAACTTGTTGCTTGGGCCGATCATTTGTTTATAATGCAGAGTAATACCATTTCTTTCTCTTGCTGTTGAACTTACTTCATTGCATGCCTCTGGCAATTATTACCTTTGAGCCAAAAACCAAAGTTAATGTGTTTGATGAGAAGTGCAGCTTTGACTGAACAACCAAGAGAACACCCTTGTATCTCAAGTCCGTGGCCAATTTTTTTTTGGAGCTTTGACTTTATTGGGACTGTGGCCACTTAAGAATTAAGATGGAAGAAAAGGGATATTAAAAACTGTCCAACAAATTGTTGCCTTTGACCATCAAGAAACTCAACCATGAATACAAGTTGCTACATCTCAGCGAGCTGCTTTGATGCCACAATAATATACAAACTAACAGTTCAACCTATGCATATAAATAAGGAAATTACAACCAGCCCAAGTCATCTTTTGACATCTTCACCGGCTTGGGAGCTCTCTATGGATGGTGGGTTACCGACTTTCTCAGCTTTCTCACCGCTGCTTAGTAGTTCATTATACATATTTAGTGCTGCCCTGGAAAATTCTGTTATAGTCTCAAAAACTCTGCAAAACCCAGTCTGAAAGCCGTTAAGAGTGATCCTCTGAGTTTCTTGCAAGCATTTTTGGTGTTCTTCCTTCTCTAAATCCACCCTTTTCCTGAAGTTGTCCAACAAGTCTTTCCTCTCCTTCAAATACTCAGCTCTATGATCAACTTCGAGCTCCGAGCTTTGGTCGGTGAGCTTGAACTCATAAAGCTTGTTCTCTACCTTTTGGAATGCCAATTTTTTCCTGTCTAATTCTTTGGACATGCTGTCAACTTTTCGCTTTTGTTGCTGTTCCTCTCCCTGCTGAACCCACAAAGCTCTTACATCCTTTCCGCAGCCTTTTATGGCAACAGAAACTGCTCTATCTGGCAACTTGTTCATGGCAGACAACCAATCATGACAAATCATGAGAAGTGGAGGACCATTAGCTCGACACTGTGGAGTTGAACTTCTCCTTTTGGAATAGAATTCAACTTCAGGGACTGTGAACTTGGACAGCCATCCATGGAGTGCCTCCACATAAGCCTTCTGGGCAGCAATGTAGTCTTGGAAGCGTGTGCGCCAATTTTGAAGCTCAACATCAAGCTGGAGTGTGGCAAGCCGGTGAGAGTCATTGCAGAACTTCCCATACGTAGGACAGGTGAAGCTTTTCACGTCGAATATAATCTTGTTCTGGATCTCGTGGCACTCCAGCATGATCTTCCAGGTTCTCATCATACTATACCAAATAGAAAGAAAGTGTCAATAAGTCGGTAAATGCAGATCTTCCATTAAGTGATATTTTACTAGCCAGGTAAATCCTACTTACCCTTGAAGCAGTTCAATGATTTGAGGCTGCAGTTCTTCATCTCGTAATTTCTCAATTCTTGTTGATATGGTCTCAGCACTTCGAATTGCAACTAGGATCCTGCTATAGAGTTCTTTTACCGCTGCTCTGGTTTTGTCCGTTGTCCGTCCTTCATCTCCTCTTGCATCATGATTTCTTAGCTGATTGCACTTCTTCTCATATAATTTCCAAGTGCTATCTCCAGCCTGAAAGTAAGTCTAGATGTAAGGAACTGTGCCATATGAAAAGAGAGAGATAATGACAGGACTTGACAACTTTATTTTGTGGATTTGGCATTTCTAGCAGTAAAGGTGTGGCACGAAATTGAAGTATTCTTTTAACCATGTGTAGTGTCCCCTAATAGCAGCATAACTAGTTAGATATCATTGAAAGTCCTTAGAAAGTCAAGGCATTCGTCCTACAGCTACTTAATATTCTTTAATAATATTCAAAGTCGAACCACTTCTGTACTATTTATAAAGACCATCTTGGCACCAGTGACTTGCCAAGTCCAGGGCCAAACACTGTGATTGTCTCTATTGTACCAATATGTTTTAAGTACTTCTGGTATTCGACGCACACGATGTATCTTCTCGTAGGGAACACATGAAGCTTTAAGGATTCAAAAGGAGAGTAATTTTAGCCAATATGTATGTATGTACCTTAACCTCCTCATATAGCTTCTTCTCCCAAGCATATAACCTTCCTAGCGTCAACGAATGGCTCCCAGAGCCCATTCCACCATAGTCATCAAATAGATCATTCTTGAATTCTGTCCATGTTGAAGAGCTTTTGGAACTAGAAGCTACAAGACTTTTGCATGATGACGACCGAGATGAAGGTGATTTCCAAGTAATGGCAGGGATTATTTTCGTTGAGTTGTCTGCATACATGAGATAATTGAACAAATTCAGAAAATAATGAAATTGAGGCCCTTAAAGTTGAACATAATACCTTAAAATCTCAAGCATACGCCAGAACCAGGTATAATTGATAAGTTTGGAAATTGAACTCTCGCCAAAGAAGAACTCTCTCTTATACCCCACTGACCAGCGAACAGAACAATTCTCTTGCCCTTATGACCAGCTAGTGTTTAATCAAGATGGCCTATTTATTATTCATAGAATATTTGAAATCACAGTTAACGGGCATTGAAGGGGAGCCTATTGGTAAAGTTGCTGCCATGTGATCAGGAGGTCACAGGTTTGAGCCGCGGAAACAATCTCTTGCAAAAATGCAGGGTAAGGCTGCGTACGATACTCTTGTGGTCCGGCCTTTCCCCGAACCCCGCACATAGCAGGAACTTAGTGCACCGGACTGCCCTTTTACAATTAACAGGCATTGTTTATACTCCGGAAAGGTTAAAATGATTACTTGATAAATAAAAATGTGAAGTAAATGATGAGGAACTAATTTCTAAAGTTAGATAACTGATTTGGGAAATGGGACCGCCGGATGGATATCTTCGGAAACTTCCATATGACTTCCTTGTGAGGAACATAATCATGACAGGAACTAAGATTATATAGCTGTTTTATGTTTATTTTTATTTTTCCATAAAAAAGTTATGAGCTAAGCCTCGCTGCCTTACTCAACATATCCTTCTTACCAGGAAATAGTAGTGAACCAATACAACTAAAGAGGAAGATAAAGCCAAAGCAAAGATTATCAGGTAAGGCTCCCAACTGCAACATATCCTTAACAGCACATAGTAGTGCAGCCAAAACAACTAAAGAGGAACATAAACTTACAGAAAAACAAGATATTTCAAGAGCAAAGTTAGTCTATATTCAGGAAGTTCACAATGCAATTCACTCACTCAAAAATTAAAGCAACTTATTTCATACTAGTATCTAAAAAGAACTACCTTTGGGTTCCCCCAAATTGGGCTGTGAATGTACCCAATTTGCCTCCAGCATTCTTGATACTTCCTTTCCAGAATCATATGCCTTAACAAAATGGTCTTCAATATCAGTCAATGCTTCAAGTAATTCCCTCCCCTGTAATGGATTATCCACAACTGTCAAACCTTTATTTTGTTCCTCTTGGCTTACATTAGCACTATGCACTGACTGTACAACTTCAGTCCCATTTTCCCTCTGCTCCACATTTTCTTTTGCTGCAGTAGCTACTACCTTATTCTCTTCCTTCTTTCCATTCCCTTCTTCTTCTTCTTCCTCTTCCTCATCTTCCTCTTCTTCTAAATCTGGAATTCCTTCTTGTTCCCTTACTGCCCTTATATCCTCTTCAGAAATCCTATGATACCCACTAATTATCTCTGGTCTTACACTATTAAAAGGGTTGAAAAAATCCCAACCAAAATCTGTTGGTGGTGAATGTACCATTTGGGGCATTTCCATGTAAAAATAGCCATAACCAGGTTGTTGTTGTTGTTGTTGTTGTTGCTGCTGTTGTGTCTCAACTTTCTCTATTCTCTCTTCTTCCTCAGAAGAATCTGATGGGGTTGTAGTAGATTTGCATGTTTCCCCACAACAAATGGATTCTTGTGTTGGTTCAGAAGGTGTTTTCTGAAGAAACAGAGGGTTTGAAACAACTTTTTCTTTAGGAGGAGAAGAGGGACAAGGTGGTGGAAATGTGATGAGATAAGGAGAAGTAGGTGTAGAATGGCGAGCAACAAAGAGCTTAAGTGCTGCTGAAACTCCATATAATGCTTGACAGTATTTGTAATGTGCATCAGCTAAAGTATACCTTCTCTCAACAGCTAATTTCAGCTGGTGTTTTCTCTCTTTACAAATGGAAACTACCTCTTCTTCTTGTTCCAACTTGGATGCAACACACCCCATTTCACCCCAAAACACCTCAGTCTTGCTGAAAGTTTACACCTTTGTTAAAAAAGATACCAAGAATTAGGAGATTCTTGAGAAAAAAGAAGGAAAAAAGGTTGTTTCTTGGAGGGATGTGAGCTGAAAAAAGGAAAATGGGGTTTTGGGAAAGTATGTTTCTTTTTTGTTGGTGTTGGAACAGAGATTCTACTGTAGATAAACAGGTAGTTGAAAAATGTCCCTTTTAAGGATGGTTTAGAACAACCCATTGAAACATAAAAAGAGGTTTTCAGGGTAAAAAGCAAGTATTGGGAACAGCAAGAGAAGAAGTAGTACCCACTTGGCCTTAGACTGAACCATAGCCATTTTTCCTTTGCAAATAGAGCAAAGTTTTTTCACCCAAAACTCAAAACAAGAAAGAGAGAATGAAAGAACCTTTGTCAGTTAAAAGAGGATGTTTTTCTTTTCTTTTTTTAATTCCTCTTTTTCTAGAGTAAAAATGCTGGAGTAGATAGTAGTTCTGAGGGAGAGAGAAAGAATCAATAGGTGTTAAGTTAAGAAGAAATGGTAGGGGCTCGAGGTAAGGGAAGAGTGATGAGGGTATTCTTGTGTTTGGTAAAATAATATAAAAAATATAAAAGGACAGTGTGAAAAACTTGTGTACTATCAAAATAATCTAATCTCTTATACTAGTAGCAGATTAATTATTTTTCTTTCTGGTCTATTTCAAATAAAATGATTTATTTTTAACAATTTAGCTTAAATTTTCAGTTTTATCCGAAAAGTTTTTATAATCACATAAATATTCTGAACCCCCTTTTGACTTGTTTAAGACCACAAATTTCAAAAGTCTTTATTATTGCTTAATTATGTGTCTAATCAAACAGGTTCATATAAATTGAAACGGATGGAGTACTATTTATTCTAGATTATCAATCAATATTTATTATATTACTTAATTTGTAAATATTTTTTTTAAAATGATGTCAACATATTTAAACTTGGTAAAAAATGTGTACTTTGCATTTAAATTGTGCCTGAGGTCCGTCACAAGTATGCCAGATGAGAATCTAAATGAGCTTCTTTCTTTCTTTCTCTCTGCCATAATTTAGCAGAGATTTTTTGGTTGTTTTGGGAGAAGAGACAGAAGAGAGTCAGTGACTCAGTGAGAGAATAGAGGAGTCAAACTTTGGTCAAACCTCAAAAGGGTAATATAGTCCATTTAATTTCCTTTTTTCATACCAGGTGGTACAGGTAAGAACTAATCTTGCAATTATTTGAAGATAATGAGGGTCTTTACCACTTGTCAGATTCTTAGCTAGTCATTAACTATACGAGATTACCTTAATCCTTATGCTCTGTCCTCTCACTAATTTGAAATGACGACTTTATCCTCTCCTTTGACGGCCTTCTTCGAACTGTTGGTAATTTATTTCGATTCTGGATTTTTTTTTTCTTATCGTTTTTTTGGAGTAATGTCATGCATTTGGGAATAGTGCAGAATAAGAACAGTCCAGTATTAGCGGGAAATGCGTTAGTGGGAAAAATTGCTGTTTTTTTTTTATTATTTATTTATTTATTTCACAAAATTAAATGTACTTACTTTCAACTTCTTATGACGTTTTTAATGATTTATTAATTTATACTACATGTTTTTAAATGTACTCGTACTTTCAACTTCTGAAATTTTACTTGCAAAGATTATTAAGGATGATTAGCTACTCTATCAAACCGTATTTGATAGTCTTTCTTTAATACCTTCCGCATCAACAATTTAACGTAATTGTTATTATTGTTATTTCGAATGAGACTAGCCAGTTAGGAGTTAGACTAAGAATGTCATTGGTCGTCTATTGATGCAGGGTTTTACCTGCTAGTTATACTATACCAACCATCTATTTCGTATTTCGTATTCTGTATTTCATATCTCTTATATTGTTGGTATTTTATTATGCATTTTTATGGTACTAATATATCGGTTCCTGTTGCTTTTTTTTGAGCCGAGGGTCTCCTGGAAATAGCCTCTCTACCCTTCGGGGTAGGGGTAAGGTCTGCGTACATATTACCCTCCCCAGACCCCACTTGTGGGATTATACTGGGTTGTTGTTGTTGTTGTTGTTGTTGTTGTTGTTGTTGTTGTTGTTGTTGTTGTTGTTGTTGTTGTTGTTGTTATTTCGAATTATTATCTACTCTCTTCGTTTACTTTTACTTACATGTATACTAAAAATTGATTTTTATTTTTACTTGTCACTTTACTCATATAAAGAGAAGATAAATTTCTTTTTCATGTTATACCCACAGTATTTATTACTCATTTCAAATCATTTTCTCAAAGTCAATAAAATATGCATCAATTAATACGGGTATCATGATAAATTATGCACTTTATTTATTATTTCTTAAAGGGTGAAAAATCAAAACGTGTCAAGTAACAATAAACGGAAGGAGTAGTATTATGTTTCAAACACTACATGAATTTATGCTTTAGTGTGTAATTGACTTATTTGTCTTGTACTAATAATTTTTCTGTTTTATTTGTTACATCACAAATGACTTAAATCGTGACAACTTAATTGAACTTAATATAAGGGATTATAATGACCGTCTTGCTGGGTGAAAAGCTAATATCAACCCTTAAAGGTTGTTGTTTTCTCTCCATTTCATAACCACAAGTTTCGAGTTCGGAAGCTTGGTGTACTACTAACCTTTCGCTATGCGCAGGAAGCTTCGAATTATCCAGAAATTTTGAGTTCGAGCTTTGAAAATGAAAAAATCTTGCAAACAAACGTTTTCTTTTTCAATATATCTAATGCGACACAAATCTAGATTAATCGGAAATGCCAATATGAATACTAGATTCCGGATTCAAAACCAAGAAAAGAAGAAGCTAATTAATATCAAGTAACGTGTAAGCCAAATGGATTCTGAACATATAAAACTCAAGAAATAGAAAACTGTAATTTGTGAAAAATATTACGAATAAAGAAACATTTCTTTTTACACCTTACGAGAACAAGGTCAGGATATTGACCGAATCTGCACCATTTTTGTGGTGGATCGGTTGAACCAAACTGTGCTCGGCACTTGCCCATCAGGCATTACTTACTCCTTCAGCCAACAACAACAACAACAACCCAGTATAATCCCACTTAGTGGGGTCTGGGGAGGGTAGTGTGTACGCAGATCTTACCCCTACCCTAGGGTAGAGAGACTGTTTCCAAATAGACCCCCGGCATCCTTCCCTCCAAGAACTTCCCACCTTGCTCTTGGGGAGACTCGAACTCACAACCTCTCGGTTGGAATTGGGGATTACTCCTTCAGCCACTAATTCGATTTTCTTATTTTTATTTTTTATTCGATATTTGATATTAAAATTGGAGTCTAACTAAATTTGGATTCGCGTAAAAAATTCTATTTAGAGAGAAAAATGTTCATTAACAAAGACAATTTTATACTCTAGGCTCGAATCCAAGCATGCACTAATTAAAGTAAGAAGTATTTGTGGCTCTACCGCAACCCCTAATTTGACTTATACGAAGGTATGCTTTGTTATCCAATTCCTTTTCTGCAGCTTAATGTAGGTCAAAGTTTATGACTGATGACTCGCGGGCATTACAGAAACTTTTTACTAATACTTTTTAAATAGATGTAATGTTCAAATTGTTAGGTATTTGCAGTAATTTTCTTATCATATTTGGTTTTTTCTATTTGTTGAAGAAAAGGGCAATATAATTAACTTAATTAGGTTTTCCTTTTTGTTGAAGAAAATTATAATTCTCCTATACTTGGCTAGTCCTTTTTTTTTGTAGGAAAAGGTTTGGACTTTTATAAATTGAAGATCCTTCCTTCTCATTCCGTAGCATCCACAATGTAGTCATATGGGGTTTGAGAGTCGTGTTTAGGGGGAGAACCTTACGGGACAAGTGTTAGTGTGTCATTTGTGTTTGCCTCTTCGTGAGGTTGTTCTCTCAATATTTTGTACTCTCTTTTATTATAGTGGATTGCTCATCTCCGTTGTGGACGTAGGTCAGTTGACCGAACCACGTTAAATGTTTGTGTCGGTCATAACACAAGTTTCACTTAACTCTTCCCTACAACAACAACAACAACAACCACCTAGTAGAATCTTACTAGTGGGGTTTGGGGAGGGTAGAATGTACGCAAACCTTATCCCTACCCCAAATGAATAGAGAGGGTGATTCCGAGAGACCCCCGGCTCAAAGACAATAGATCAGTAACCACAACAGAAATCAGAAAAATAGTATCAGCATCGTAAAATACAACAAATAAATGGGAAGACCAAAATGTGAAAGACAACAACAACAACCAAATAAATAAATAAAAATAAAAATAAAAATTATGAAACACAATAAAAAGCGCTAGCAGTCCTAGGTAAAACACTATCAGACTAGCTGGTGCAGCGAGGAGAAACGCTCGACTACCCTCTAACCTACAACCCAATGTTCGACCTCAACACCTTCCTATCAAACGACATGTCTTCGGAAATTTGAAGATGTGCTATGTCCTGCCTAATCACCTCGGCCCAGTACTTCTTAGGTCGTCCTCTACCTCTTCTCGTAACTGCCAGAACCAACCGCTCACACCTCCTGACCGGAGCATCTGGGCTCCTCCTCCGCACGTGCCCAAACCACCTAAGTTTCACTTCACGCATCTTGTCATCCATGGGAGTCACGCCCACCCTCTCCCGAATAAACCTCATTCCTAATTTTATCCATCTGAGTATGCCCGCACATCCATCTTAACATCCTCATTTCTGATACTTTTATCTTCTGGATATGTGAAAACTTGACTGACCAACACTCAGTCTCATACAACATGGCAGGTCTAACCACCGCTTTGTAGAACTTACCTTTAAGTCCAAAGACATAATTATGAGTATTTTCAATGAGTTGATGTTAGAGGATCAATGCATATTATTATTGTTAGGTGTTTGCCATAATTTTCTTACCATATTTGGTTTTCCTATTTGTTGAAGGAAAGACAATATAATTACCTTAATTGGGTTTTCCTTTTTGTAGAAGGAAATTATAATTCTCTTATACTTGGCTAGTCCATTTTCTTGTAGGAAAAGGTTTGGACTTCTATAAATTGAGGATCATTCCTTCTCATTCAGCAACATCCACAATGTAGTCATATGGGGTTTGAGAGTCGTGTGTAGGGGGAGAACTTTACTGGACAAGTGTTAGTGTGTCGATCACTTGTATTTGCCTCTTCGTGAGGTTGTTCTCTCGATATTTTGTACTCTCTTTTTATTACAGTGGATTGCTCATCTCCATTTGTAGATGTAGGCCAGTTGACCGAACCACGTTAAATATTTGTGTCTTTTTTGGTATATTTCTCTTGTTGTATAATTTATCGTCATTCAAGATTTGCTTTGCTAGATTCCGCATGACACCTGATTATTTCAGTCCTAACAATTATTTTGTTACCGTTCGCTGTGAATTTAGTAAGAATTTTCTACATTTTTAAAATTTTCAATTTCATACACTTAGTGTGAAGTTGCCAATTAACCGTTTGTTCTTCCTAGTTTACTGAAATATAATCTCCTTCACATTATATCCCATCTTTGTATTTTGAAATTTCAGTTAAGTTTAAAGTGCGAGTTAAGCACATGATGATGTACTTTTTTATAGGTTCATGATCATGCTCAAGCTTATATTCCATCCGGTACAAAATAAATAATTTTTTGTCTTTTTTTATGGTTCAAAATAAGCAATTTTCCAGATTTCAAGAATAAATTAATTATTGTTTTCTTACATTGCCCTTGGAGTAAATAGTGTTGGAGTATGTATTAGGAGTGTTTATGTGAAGAGATAATAAAAGTTAATATGGTCAATTTTACTACTAATTAATATTAAATGATCGATTTCTTAATTTGTGTGAAAATAGCCAAAAAATCGAGGAAATACCATTTAATGGTTTGAATCACACCACGTGTCAATATTGTTTCCTTACAGCCATTGGATAGTGGATTAAACAAGACAGTAAAGCAAGGACTGATCAGTTACTTTCACAGGATGACTAAGCTATAAATAATCGTTAAAATAACACGGTATAACCAGTTTTCGGATTGGTCATTCAAAAATAGCCACCGTTTACAAAGTCAATAAAAAATAGCTACTATTTTGCTGTAATAGAGACCGGTCCCGCATAATATATGGGAGTTCGGTGCATATGTGTACGAACTCCAGCATATTATGCTGGACCGGTATACTTTGCTGACTCCTGTATAATATACGGGAGACTGAAGCACCGGTGCTCCAAACTCCAGTATATTATACTGGACATTTATACTTGCTGGAACTCTAGTATATTATGCTAGAGTTCTAGTGTACTTATGCTGGAACTCCAACATATTATGCTGGAGTTCGAGCATAGTTATCCTGGAACTCCCGTATAATATGCTGGAGTACAAGCATACTTATGCTAGAACTCCAGTATAACATACGGGCGTATTTTCCGGGTTTTGAACAGTGTTTTCGCTCAGATTTATTTTTACATAAAAAAGGTTAAATTTCGATTACTTTTAAAACTGGCTATTTTTGAATGACCAGTTATAACTCTGTCTATTTTTAAATTTCTCCCTAAATAATCACGTACCAATTTAGCAATACTCAATATTTACACTAAATCATATTAATTTATTATGATTAAGTAAAAATCAACATCAAATATATATTAATTAATTATATTTAATATTAACTATGTACAATATGAAAATATGTACTATCATATATCCATTGATTTAGTAAAAATATCGAGTGTGAATAAATTTTAATAATCATTCTATTTCCTGAAAATCCCATGATGGGGTTGTTGATAATTGAGCCTTGATTTAGATTTTACCAAGGTATATAGTACAAGTCATAATATAGAAAGTTTAATTTCTAATTTTGACTGACTGACTACTTACTCGAATGCATAGACGTCTTCTTGCGGTAGGAGGAATATGCCTGACATTCTGACACTTCATATATTTAAATCTTACAAAAAATAATAAAGAAGCTCTCTCAATTCCAAAAATATAAAATAAATTAGTTTGGATACTGGTGTTAATAAAGTTATTCCAGACAGAAATCTTTTTATTTTTAAATAAACATATTAAAAAGTACTCCATTTGTCCCAGAAACATTGACACATTTGGTAATTAGAGAGTAGAAATATTTAATGGGAAACCTTCCCGCAAGATTCAAGCACTGAATTAGAATATTTAAGTAATTCTAATTTAAAAATTGGTCCGACTCGTATTTCACTTTTAACTCTGTGTTCAGCTCAAGTATAGTAATATTAGTTGTGGTTATATTTTCGGTGTAAATTTGAAAATTATTTTTTCCCGACATAAAATGGCTTAATATTATTCAGTCACGACATAACTAAATATGTATAAATTGTAGTAAAACCACTAATAACAATAGAACATGAAAATATTAGTAATATAAATTGCTAGGTGGATGTTTGGAGTACAAGACATGATCGGGAATCACAAATAACAAGGATATAAATAGAATCTAGTGTATTAATTTTTGATCAAAAAGTGTTAAGCTTTTTGTTAAACTAATTAAGTAAGAAGATTTTAGGTAAATCATAGCCAAAGATCACCCTCTAAATCGAAGATAGAAGACAAGAATGAGCAAACATAACTGAACATAAGATTTAATTATAACATGATTGAATTCCATTAGGTTAGAAATGAATGGTGATTTTCGTAATATTGAATAATAGTGAAGAAAACATAGATAAAAAGGGGAGTCACCGATTCTTTACCACGCTGACTGATGATGTCCATCTCATTGAAGAAGTATTAGGCATGTGCCTAATAAGAGTTTTCTTTGGTTTGGTAGCCAACCTTGGTGACTTGGTTTGGTTGGTAGCCAACCTTGTTGAATTTCTTTGGTTTGGTAGCCAACTTTGTTGAATTGTGAAAAGTGTGTGTAAATTATCAAATATTGTAGGTTTTAGAGGGTGAAGCTTTGGTTATAAAAGGAGAGCTTCAACTCTCATTTCTTCACACCAACAAAGAAAGAAAGAAAGAGTGAGGTTTCACAGACAAGGTATAAGAAAATAGTCTGTGAGGAAAATACAGAGTGAGCGATATTGTAGTGAGGTGGGAATATCAAAAGAGGGTTATTTCTTTTGAGTGTTGTAGTGGTCTTTGGAGTATTTATCTCCGACCTACAAAGTGTAAAATTCCTTACTATAGTGATATCAGTTGCTCCTCTCGGGGTCGTGGTTTTTTCCCTTATTCAGAAGGGTTTTCCACGTAAAAATCTTGGTGTCATTGTTACTCTTTTATTCTTGTTAATTACCGTATCTCGGTGCTACATTATTATTCCGCTTTATTACCGTGAATATTATTTTGGTAAGGGGTTTATTCCCATCAACTGGTATCAGAGCACAAGTTCTGCTCGTTCACTGAAATACTATTCACTGTCGGTAGTACTATACTTGGTGAAAAATAAAAATGTCCGGAGTAAAGTACGAGGTAGCAAAATTCAACGGAGATAACGGTTTCTCAACATGGCAAAGAAGGATGAGAGATCTGCTCATCCAACGAGGATTACACAAGGTTCTAGATGTTGATTCCAAAAAGCCTGATACCATGAAAACTGAGGATTGGGCTGACTTAGATGAAAGAACTGCTAGTGCAATTAGGTTGCACTTATCAGATGATGTGGTAAATAACATCATTCATGAAGACACTGCACGTGGAATTTGGACAAGGTTGGAAAGCCTATACATGTCCAAAATGCTGACAAATAAATTGTACCTGAAGAAGCAGTTATACGCCCCACACATGAGTGAAGGTACGAATTTTTTTGTCACATTTAAATGTGTTTAACGGACTAATCACACAGCTTGCCAACCTCGGAGTGAAAATCGAGGAAGAAGATAAAGCCATCTTGCTATTGAACTCGTTGCCATCTTCGTACGATAATTTGGCAACAACCATCCTGCACGGTAAGACTACTATTGAGTTGAAAGATGTCACATCGGCTCTTCTACTCAATGAGAAGATGAGAAAGAAGCCTGAAAATCAAGGACAAGCTCTCATCACAGAAGGTAGAGACAGGAGTTATCAAAGGAGTTCGAACAACTATGGTAGATCCGGAGCTCGTGGGAAGTCAAAGAACCGATCCAAATCAAGAGTCAGAAATTGCTACAACTGTAATCAACCAGGTCACTTCAAAAGAGATTGCCCAAATCCAAGGAAGGGCAAAGGTGAAACCAGTGGCCAGAAGAATGACGACAACACAGCCGCCATGGTGCAAAATAATGATAATGTTGTCCTCTTTATAAATGAGGAAGAGGAATGCATGCACCTGTCAGGTCCAGAGTCGGAATGGGTGGTTGACACATCGACATCTCACCATGCCACACCGGTAAGAGATCTTTTTTGCAGATATGTAGCAGGTGATTTCGGCACAGTGAAAATGGGTAACACAAGTTACTCAAAGATTGCGAGGATTGGTGACATTTGTATCAAGACAAATGTCGGATGCACATTGGTTCTAAAGGATGTACGGCATGTACCTGATTTGCGGATGAACTTGATCTCGGGAATTGCTTTAGACCGAGATGGATACGAGAGTTATTTTGCAAATCAAAAGTGGAGACTCACTAAGGGATCATTGGTGATTGCAAAGGGAGTTGCTCGTGGCACGTTGTACAGGACAAATGCAGAAATATGCCAAGGTGAATTGAACGCGACACAAGATGAGATTTCTGTAGATTTATGGCACAAAAGAATGGGTCATATGAGCGAGAAGGGATTGCAGATTCTTGCCAAGAAATCACTCATTTCTTATGCCAAAGGTACAACTGTAAAACCTTGTGACTACTGTTTATTTGGTAAGCAGCATAGAGTCTCATTTCAGACATCGTCCGAAAGAAAATTGAATATACTTGATTTAGTATATTCTGATGTTTGCGGCCCAATGGAAATTGAATCAATGGGCGGTAACAAATATTTTGTTACTTTTATTGATGATGCTTCACGAAAATTATGGGTTTATATTTTGAAAACCAAAGATCAGGTGTTTCAAGTTTTCCAGAAATTTCATGCTCTAGTAGAAAGGGAGACGGGTCGAAAGCTAAAGCGCCTCCGAAGTGACAATGGAGGTGAGTACACTTCAAGGGAATTTGAAGAGTATTGTTCAAGTCATGGGATCAGACATGAAAAGACATTTCCTGGAACCCCACAACACAATGGTGTAGCCGAGAGGATGAACCGCACCATTGTGGAGAAGGTGAGAAACATGCTCAGAATGGCTAAACTGCCTAAGTCATTCTGGGGTGAAGCAGTTCAGACAGCATGTTACCTGATCAATAGGAGTCCATCAGTTCCGTTTGCGTTTGAAATCCCAGAGAGAGTTTGGACCAACAAGGAGGTGTCCTACTCGCATCTGAAGGTGTTCAGTTGCAGAGCTTTTGCACATGTACCAAAAGAGCAGAGAACAAAGCTGGATGATAAATCTGTTCCCTGTATATTTATCGGATATGGAGATGAAGAGTTCGGGTACAGACTGTGGGATCCTGTAAAGATGAAGGTCATCAGAAGCAGAGATGTAGTCTTCCGAGAAAGTGAAGTTGGAACTGCTGCTGATATGTTAGAAAAGGCGAAGAATGGTATAATTCCTAACTTTGTTACTATTCCTTCTACTTCTAACAATCCCACAAGTGCAGAAAGTACAACCGACGAGGTTGCCGAGCAGGTGGAGCAACCTGGTGAGGTTATTGAGCAGGGGGAGCAACTTGATGAAGGTGTCGAGGAAGTGGAGCACCCCACTCAGGGAGAAGGACAACCTCAACCTCTGAGGAGATCAGAGAGGCCAAGGGTAGAGTCATGCAGGTACCCTTCCACAGAGTATGTCCTCATCAGTGATGAGGGGGAGCCAGAAAGTCTTAAGGAGGTGTTGTCCCATCCAGAAAAGAACCAGTGGATGAAAGCTATGCAAGAAGAGATGGAATCTCTACAGAAAAATGGCACATACAAGCTGGTTGAACTTCCAAAGGGTAAAAGACCACTCAAATGCAAATGGGTCTTTAAACTCAAGAAAGATGGAAATGGCAAGCTGGTCAGATACAAAGCTCGATTGGTGGTTAAAGGCTTCGAACAAAAGAAAGGTATTGATTTTGACGAAATTTTCTCACCTGTTGTCAAAATGACTTCTATTCGAACAATTTTGAGCTTAGCAACTAGCCTAGATCTTGAAGTGGAGCAGTTGGATGTGAAAACTGCATTTCTTCATGGAGATTTGGAAGAAGAGATTTATATGGAGCAGCCAGAAGGATTTGAAGTAGCTGGAAAGAAACACATGGTGTGCAAATTGAATAAGAGTCTTTATGGATTGAAGCAGGCACCAAGGCAGTGGTACATGAAGTTTGACTCATTCATGAAAAGTCAAACATACCTAAAGACCTATTCTGATCCATGTGTATACTTCAAAAGATTTTCTGAGAATAACTTTATTATATTGTTGTTGTATGTGGATGACATGTTAATTGTAGGAAAAGACAAGGGGTTGATAGCAAAGTTGAAAGGAGATCTGTCCAAGTCATTTGATATGAAGGACTTGGGCCCAGCACAACAAATTCTAGGGATGAAGATAGTTCGAGAGAGAACAAGTAGAAAGTTGTGGCTATCTCAGGAGAAGTACATTGAACGTGTACTAGAACGCTTCAACATGAAGAATGCTAAGCCAGTCAGCACACCTCTTGCTGGTCATCTAAAGTTGAGTAAAAAGATGTGTCCTACAACAGTGGAGGAGAAAGGGAACATGGCTAAAGTTCCTTATTCTTCAGCAGTCGGAAGCTTGATGTATGCAATGGTATGTACTAGACCTGATATTGCTCACGCAGTTGGTGTTGTCAGCAGGTTTCTTGAAAATCCTGGAAAAGAACATTGGGAAGCAGTCAAGTGGATACTCAGGTACCTGAGAGGTACCACGGGAGATTGTTTGTGCTTTGGAGGATCTGATCCAATCTTGAAGGGCTATACAGATGCTGATATGGCAGGTGACATTGACAACAGAAAATCTACTACTGGATATTTGTTTACATTTTCAGGGGGAGCTATATCATGGCAGTCTAAGTTGCAAAAGTGCGTTGCACTTTCAACAACTGAAGCAGAGTACATTGCTGCTACAGAAACTGGCAAGGAGATGATATGGCTCAAGCGATTCCTTCAAGATCTTGGATTGCATCAGAAGGAGTATGTCGTCTATTATGACAGTCAAAGTGCAATAGACCTTAGCAAGAACTCTATGTACCATGCAAGGACCAAACACATTGATGTGAGATATCATTGGATTCGAGAAATGGTAGATGATGAATCTCTAAAAGTCTTGAAGATTTCTACAAATGAGAATCCCGCAGATATGCTGACCAAGGTGGTACCAAGGAACAAGTTCGAGCTATGCAAAGAACTTGTCGGCATGCATTCAAACTAGAAGACAGTGCTACCTCCTCTGGATGAATGAGACTGGAGGGGGAGATTGATGATGTCCATCTCATTGAAGAAGTATTAGGCATGTGCCTAATAAGAGTTTTCTTTGGTTTGGTAGCCAACCTTGTTGACTTGGTTTGGTTGATAGCCAACCTTGTTGAATTGCTTTGGTTTGGTAGCCAACTTTGTTGAATTGTGAAAAGTGTGTGTAAATTGTCAAATATTGTAGCCTTAGAGGGTGAAGCTTTGGCTATAAAAGGAGAGCTTCAACTCTCATTTCTTCACACCAACAAAGAGAGAAAGAAAGAGTGAGGTTTCACAGACAAGGTATAAGAAAATAGTCTGTGAGGAAAATACAGAGTGAGCGATATTGTAGTGAGGTGGGAATATCAAAAGAGGGTTATTTCTTTTGAGTGTTGTAGTGGTCTTTGGAGTATTTATCTCCGACCTACAAAGTGTAAAATTCCTTACTATAGTGATATCAGTTGCTCCTCTCGGGGTCGTGGTTTTTTCCCTTATTCAGAAGGGTTTTCCACGTAAAAATCTTGGTGTCATTGTTACTCTTTTATTCTTGTTAATTACCGTATCTCGGTGCTACATTATTATTCCGCTTTATTACCGTGAATATTATTTTGGTAAGGGGTTTATTCCCATCACTGACTCCCATACATTTGATATGACGAGAATAACGATAGGCACTGAGGATCTGAGCTTCCATGCTTCTTTCTCCTTAGCGAAGAGAAAGGGATGGAGGTCCCTATTCTTCTCTGCCAATATGTCTGTATGTGAATATGTTTTTCTTCCCCCTTTCGTCTTCTTCTCACTTAGTTTATACTAAGTATTCCTCTTTACCCAACGGTCATTAATCATAGTACCTAAGTTATTTGACCGTGTTACTGGTTGACGCTTTGAGATGTCGTAACATTCAATTCGCCGTTCAAGCATTCTAAATGTACGAGGCGGAGGTGCGTGTCATTATAGCGTTGTATGGACACGACTTCGGCCCAAATAATCTTTCACCGTTCCTCTCTACGCAGATTCTCGTCTGGTCAGATTTCTACCCTTACAATCAACAAAATTAATATGCTTTATTATTTCTTCCTTGTTCAACTTATTCTGGAAAACCAACAATAGACTTTGCAAAGATTTCTATCACTTTTCTTGTTCTTTGAACAATGTTTTATGTTGTTGATGGATATTCTAATCAATATGTTTTATGTTGTTGATGGATATTCTAATCAATCTTTAATTCCCTTGATTCAAACTCCACCATCCACTCTTCTTCTTGCTCATCTTCAATTGCTTAGCTGAGAAATAAAATAAATAAATTATTGAATTAAAGAATAGATTTTGAATTCGTTAATTTATAGTAGAAAATTGCATCTTCTACATATATTTTACACCAAGAAATATCATAGATAAATTCCAGATTTTAATTTGATGGGTTCAATCTTTATGTTCTTATTCTAAATCTTATACTTTTGAAATATGAATTTGGAATCCATTATTTATTACTATAAAATTTAGTGATCAGGCAAAAAGTTGAGTAAGATGAAATTACCCCCAAGCATTTCTTTATTTGGATCACCTCTTTCTCTTCGTACTTTAGAACAAAACTTAAATCACTTTTTCTATGGTCAAGTATTCATAAAATTTTATAGCACGTCATGTGATTTAATATTTTTATGTATTTCGCATACTTTTCAATTGTGAATTTTCTCTTTTTGGGGTTCAACCGTCAAAGACAAGAGGGGTTGCTCTGATGGTAAGCAACCTCCACTTCCAATCAAGAGGTTGTGAGTTCGAGTCTACCCAAGAGCAAGGTGGGAAGTTCTTGGAGGGAAGGATGTCGGGTTTCTATTTAAAAACAGTCTCTCTACCCTAGGGTAGGGGTAAGGTCTGCGTACACACTACCCTCCCCAGACCCCACTAAGTGGGATTATACTGGGAACCCCCCCCCAAGATCCTACTAAGTGGGATTATACTAAGTTGTTGTTGTTGTTGTTGGGGTTCAACCGTCAACGATGTAGGTAGGAGTCGATCCTTATGGTCCTTTAATTTTATATTTGTAGATTTTGTGTGTGTCTTTCATTCTCTACTGATTTATTCCAAAAGTTTTTTAAAAAAGATCGCCTCGAGAAAAAGTGCATTCATGACAAAAGTTAAAATATTTTTTAACAGTAGGTCGCCTATAGAAGGGGCGACTTGCTTCAAAATATTTTAACGGCCGGTCGGCTATAAATCCTGCGCCAATTTTCATTTGTTCTCACATTTATTTATTTTTTACAATTGCTGGAAGCTTTTTAAGATGGCCAAAGATAGAGCGGTCAAGGGCCGGGCCGGGCTAGCCCAGTTCACGTGACTTTAGCAATTGACTAAATATTTGGAGTGATAATCTTCTAAGTCGGAGAATGCCCGTGAATAGGGTCTTATTACAGAATTCGCAATTTTGAAAGTAATCCTAGACAGATCATTTCTAAGAGGAGAGCAGGGAATTTCTTACAAGTCAAGTGCTACCATCGTATTATAATGATTATTCCGACATCAGAGCTGACATGACTACAGTATGAGCCATAATCTTGATCTGTGGTATAATCTTTATATGATTTTATGTCTTGATCTGTGGTATAATCTTTATATGATTTTATGTAATTCTTAACTCATACCGTAATCTTGATCTTTATATGATTTTAGATAATTCTTAACTCATACCGTAATCTTGATCTTTATATGATTTTAGATAATTCTTAACTCATGTCGTAATTCTTACTGAACGCTTGAGGTTGAATTATACTCAACAATACCTACTTACTTTTTAAATTTATAAGCAGATCTACTTCATTTTTTAGTTTATATCCCCATATAATATATACACACTTTTATATAAAAAAAAAATATAAATTTTATACACTTTTTCGACTATTGAATTTAAAAAATATTTGGTGGGGGGCTAAAAGTGAAAAATACCCCCATTTCTATCATCCATGGTTAAGGATCACTGTGATCCTGAGGACTCAAAAAATCGATTATAAACAATTTTACGTTCCTTTCCTATTGAATAATACAAAAAATATAATAGGTATTAACATAGAATTTTTTAGTCCAAGTACAAACACCTGACTTTTGATTATGAAAGCTAGCACCTGAAATGAAATCTTCATAAAACTTAATTCATATTTATATCTCATGAAATAACAAAGAAAACACTAAAAAAAGTCAAGTCCAATATAATATTAGCTGTAAGACTTATTTGGTCTGGATTATTTTTGTTTAAATTAATTTGATTTTTGAATTAACTGCAATATTACAATCTGAAAACTCCAATTCTTCTCAACACAGCAGCAAGAAACATACCATTATAAAGAATAAATAAGGTTCTTAAGGCATTTACAACCTCCAGGTTAACTATATAATAGAAGCAATAAGGAATTATTTCAAGGAAATAACTCAACTGATATTTGTGAAGATACTCTTTTTCTTCCAGTTCCTTTCTTGGACACTGGAACTAAATCCAAGTATAAGTCTAAGTTAGATTACAGTTTAAAAAATTGTTGGACTGCTTTTGAACTTTTAGAAGTGCTACCTGGTATTCACAAGATACATAGTACAACAACAACAACATCTGCAACAGCTTCATAAAGTTGCACCAACCAGCTTATGTTGGGGTAGTTTTTGTTGGCAAACTAATGCCACCTCCTTTTACAGATATATTAGGACTTTTGACTGAGCTAGCCTGGCTCACGAGATTCGAGTCCAGGAAAACAACCGCCACTGAGATGTCGTCGTGGAAATGTCGACGAACTCCACGATCAATTTTCTTCAAGTCTGAATACCTCATTTCTCTTTTCTTTGCTGCTTCTTGTAGTGCAGTTTTCACTAACCTTCTAGCAATTCCCTGCCAAGTGGCAAACAAGCGCCTAAGTTTGATTGAACAATTTTTGAGATATATAGACAATTGTAAAGTAATGAAAGGGCAGTCCGGTGCACTAAGCTCTTGCAATGTGCAGGTCCGGGGAGGTCCGGACTATATTAGGTCTATTTTGGCAGCCTTACCTAACATTTTTGCAAGAGGCTGTTTCGACAGCCTAAACCCGTGACCCCCTGGTCACACGACAACAACTCTTACCACTGTGCCTAAGCTACCCTTCTAAACACTTGACAAGTAATATCAAGATAAAGATAATATTTTTCACACATTTGACATAGTGGCTGCAGATTTTACTTTAAGGGCGTATACTGCTATGCATTTGAGTGAAGAGGAGGCCTTCAATTGCACCTCTTGAACATATTTAATATCCAGTTCCCGGCAGTCCCATAACACAGAAATTTTGTTTTTATCAAAATAAAACAAACAAGAGATAGGATAATCCAATTGCCTCTCCCTTGCATACAAGTATTTAGAGACGAAGTAATAAATTTTGATGCAAAGTGCATCACCAGATTATTTCACTATTTCACCAACTTTTATCGTGACCAATCATGTATAGGAAAGAAGCAGGGTGTCCACCAGTAAAATGAACGGATTAAAAGCCATCAACAGTCAAACAATGATTATTCACCTGTATGAGAGATTGATATTTGTTGCCAACTTGCCATTAATTTTTATGTAGCAGTTCGAATATTGCTCTTCTTTCTTATTTCAATGATATTATTATTTCAAAGATAAGAATATGAAGTCAAAATTTGATTCAAAAAGATATAGTAACATTAGCAAGAAGAGAAACAAGTCATATTTCTACAATTTTAAACAAATACAAAATCAAAATAGAATACTCAATCATGAATAAATGCAAGAAAATAACCTCTCCTTTTTCTATAATGTAAACAAAAAAGTCTATGTAAGTAAAATACTAGTAAATAAATAAAAAGAAAAAAAGAAAGGAGCAATAGCACCCTCTTGATAGAACAAGAAAATGATTATTGCTCCTTTCTTTTCAAAACCTCCTATAGACTAGGCTGGGATCTTATCCATTTGTAGATGGAGCTTAGCATTAAGCTTTCACTGCTTACAGGAAATAAACTTTTTCATGAAAAACAGCTTACTGTAGGTAGAATCACCAAAAGACTAAACAGATGACATGAAGCATGAACAGGACAGATATCTTACATTGCGTGGGTGATTTTGTACAATGTCTACTGCTCCTTGGTTAGTTAGATGCTCCCAAAGACCATCTGATGCAAATATGACAAACTGGTCATCAGGTTGCAAATGGTGCACTGAGATTGTTGGATCGGAGCTCAATATGGGCTTGACAAATGGTTCTCGAAGACGAAACTTTGCATATAATGGCTCCCTGTTGAATTCAGTTTTTTTTAAATACACATCACCAATGGATCTTGAAATCTGCAAAATAAAGTATTCAGTCCATTTTAGAGTGTAGATCGAAGTTTTCCGAGTCAGGCAAGAAATAACCATACTAAACAAGCTTCCTAAAGAAAGTACTATCCCATTAATTGACATCAAACGCCTTTTATTAGCACACAACTGATTTTGTATTGCTCCTCCCAAAAAATAGGAAGGTAATACAGCAAATTAGCAGCACTTAATTAGCTCTCTGAGTAGTTGCAGGCTCCTTCAAAGTGAGAAACTCGGTGCCATGACGGCGAGTCGGCAAGTTTAATGATAGATGTTGGTTAATCTGAGAAGAGTGGACACTCGAATCTTAAGGACTAAAGAAACACACACCTGCATAACTATGGTTCTCAAATGAAATTTGGAACATTCTTATTGTTTCAGATACTCTCTGCATGAAAAATCCGAGATATGGAAGTTTTGATCCCTTTACCCTATTTATGTCGCTGCTTATTCAGGGTACAACAGAGCTACAGCTACTGAGCACTGAAACTTATGTAAAAATCTCAGTATATAGCAACACAGATCAGGAAATAATACCGTAGCATTGCCCCCAAGCGTGTATTTATAATTAAACCATTACATGAATAGTGAAAGGAGAACCATGATAAAACTGGCAATATGCTTTTTTATTCCATAATCCTGAATAATCAACGGTGCAGTGCTAGTGTTGAAACCAGAGCTTCAACCGTGAAGAGCTCGCAGAACAATGAAATGATCACAAAAATAAGAGAAAAAGATCGTCAATTTCTAAATACTAATATTCTGTTGATGTAGTACGGTCAATAGAGTCAGAAACTTTATATTAAAACAAGTTCAGCATAAGCAAAGAAAGATCACCATTGCAATCACACAGAAATACAAAAAATTATCTAGGAGAAGTTAAAATTACTCGGGCCTCACTTTCTACAAATTGATTACTAACAAGTTAAGACTAAAAGCATCACCAGCTTACAATAACTCAAGCTTGCTACTCTCATATTCATAATGCTTATGCCTTATGGCACACATTGACGATAATATATCTGCTCGTGAATATCACAAATATATCAATTGAAAAGAATAACGAAGCGTCTCCAGCAAATATAAAAGCAATCAGTAAAATATATCACGTCTACTACCTTTATCACAAAAAAGGAATCATTCTACCACATAAACTATAAATAAGGAGTGGTAAAAAGGAAGCATCTGTTTATAAAAATACTCCTTATAACAATTCTCATTTATTTATTCACTTCTCAAGTTGGATTAAACTCTAACAATCATGGATTTCAGTTTCTAAACTCTAACAATCACAGATTTCAGTTTCTTCAGATAATCTCGTATATGAAAGAGTTCCTTCCAGAAAGAATCACTTGCCTTTACGAAGAGTGGAAGACCTTGAGATTTAAGCTTCTCAACTTCTTGCCAACTCTTTGACAAAAAATGCAGTTGCTATTTGTGAAAGCAAATAAATGTGTATCACTCAAGTGCCATGCACAACAACCCATTCTATAGGCTCCTTGAATAGCAATTTCATACAACTTCCGAGGAAAGGAAAATACAAGGACACAAAAACCCTCATCTTAAAGTTCTTAAAGAAGTAAGCGATTAGGGAGCAAACATAGTATGAAGAAATTTAGAATTCGATGAGTAACCCAATTATAATAGATGTAACATGTACATTGGAATTGAAACAACACTCTATAATAATAGCACCAAAATAGATACTTTGAGCTGAGCCAATTCTAAAACGGAGACTGCTTAGGAAGATAGAATATAGGTTACCTGTATAAGCCCCTTCACGCGCCAGACATTGTGCTTTAAAACTACAATTTGTGAGTCATTTGGATGCAAAGTTTGCAACTCTTGTCTTACAGATTCAATGCTCACATTGTGTTCTGCAGAGAGCTGAATCGAGAGAACCTCTCCAGTAGACTTGACAAGTCTCCCTAAGACTGCCCTTGAGTCGCCAAGGTTGGCTATATATAAGGTTCCACTGCAGATAACTCCAACAAGACAGCATGATCCAACTGCAGCAATCTGCGGTTTCGTGGGCCATTGTCTAGTCACAACAGAGAGGAAACCGTCTTCTGTTGCTTGAAATGCTTTCTTAATCACCTCAACAGACATAGATTGGTGCTCAGATGTGAACCCTACACAATTCAGAGCAAGCAATTGAGTGAAGACCAGAATGGCCAAAAATATACACAGCAGTCCATATATGAATCCATAAACCTAGACAGTTGCCGTCACTGGAACAAATTCTGTTAAAGCAAATTCCAAAATTGCATAACCAAATAATTGGTTTGCCATATGCATGATTTCTGGCAACAGAATTAAGAAACTAAAAACACTTCCAACATCATTTCCATTACAGGCAGCAGCTCTTACTGAAGCAACTGTAGCAGCTCTAGCGCTGATTAATATTGAACCTTCTAATCTTACATAGTAAATACTTAAGACTTTTGATTAGTAACCACACTCCATAACAGGTAAACTGTAATACAATTCTAGTACTTGGATACTGACACTCTCGGAAGATATCAAAGGTAACAACAACAAGACAAGTATGAAATAGATAAAATTCAACCACTTTAGCCATGAAAACAGATTGAGAGGAAACAGTTCAAATTGGCTCGAAGGCTTACTCTTGAGATTTTGAAAGAGGTGTTCATTGATGAACCTTGAAGTTTCAGGGCCCCCGTGCCCATCATAAATTCCAACAAAGGTACCATATGGACCAGAATCCTGCAAACTCAAGCACCCTGATTCAATTTGGCACTGATCTTCAAGTAGATTATTAGCTTGAACTACAGCCATTGAAAACTCTCCATTTACATGTTGCCCTGTATCCTTATACCATAAGAGACCATCTTGGCGACCGGCGGCATCTGAACTTGTATGAACATGTCCATCTGCCCTTGGCTGAAAACAAGCCCTTAAGATATTCATCAAACCAGATATCATACCTCATCTCATCCAAAAGACCCTCCAATTTCTCCACATCTAACAGGACTCAGTTCCACTTTTGCTCTTAAAAATCTCAACTTTGCATTCGTTGTAAATCTATAAGTGCATAACACTACCAATGACAAAAAGTAAGATTTAGAAAAATAATGAAATTGGCAAAATCTTGAAAATTGCACCCAACAATCAAATAATACACCAAGAAACCACCTTTAGTTTAATACTTCTAACCAAACTGATGCAAATGCCTTCAAAAATGAAAAAATTCAATTAAAATACAAAGAAAAGGACTTTCAAAGTGGTCTTTGCTCTTAAAAATCTCAACTTTGCATTTTTTGTAATACTAATAATAATACACCAAGAAGACACCTCTAGTTTAAAACTTCTAACAAAGCTGATGCAAATGCCAAAACTGATTTGTGGTGTACTTATAACAGAAAAATTCAACCAAAATATAAAAAAAGACTTTCAAAGTAGTAAAATTCAGTTTTTTCAACATAGAACAATATTGTCAGCTAGTTTGAATCCAGAAGGTCTGATTTTGGCAAAGAAAAAAAAATTAAAACTGAAAAAAAAGTATAAAAAGACAAACTTTTTCTTAACTAGCCAAATTTCAAGAATCACAAATAAGTGTACTATATTTGAAACCAATTAGTAGTGTGATATAGCTGAACAGAAAGTATCAGCAGGAACAGAGAGAAGTTCAAAAGGAAAATAACAAGAAAATACTTACATTTGAAGATCTGAAAGTGAAAGGGGTTGTTTAGATCTGTGAAACCATCAAATCAAAGGGAAAATAAAGTGGGATTTTGTACAGTTTTTTGTTTTTTTCTCTAAATTTTCTTTGAGGATGAAGATGCTGAAGTGATTCAAGAAAAAACATAGAGAGAGAGAGAGAAGAGTGAAAAAATAGTGATCAAATTGAGAGGGAGAAAAAAGAGAGGAGAGTGTTATTTATTCAAAATTAGGCCAAACTAAAACTATGGTCTCTTACAGCAGACAAATCCCATTAAAAACCAACAATGGAGAGCTTGTAGCCAGCAAAGCAGTGGACCATTTTGGGCTCCACATTTCTCACCCCGTAAAAAAAATATTAGGCGACACATTAAACATTTAAATATTTACATTATATTTTTCGTTGGTAGCTGTACTTTCAACTAATTTATTATTTGTATTATATTTAAATTTTTATAACAAATCCATGAAATAAGAGCTTAATTTTTAAACTAAAATGTTGGTTAGAGCGTTTGCTAAGCTAACGGAAGTCTTGAGTTCGACTCTCAACAAAATCATTTTATTTTCTGTATTTTTGTATTTCGCCTTAGTTGTATTCGTTGCGCGAACAAATACATTCGATACATATTATATTCATTGTGTACACTCATGAATAGTAATTAGGCAAATTATATTTACTAGGCTCAAATCTATAGTGGTTTATGAAAATTCTGCTAAATATTTATATCGAGCAAAATAAATATAAAATATATTTATCAGTTAAATAATTATATCTTCTTTCTTTAATTTTTAGAAACTATCAAGATCAAGTTACTTAATTTGATGCAAATATCGGACGCGAATAGATATTTACTACATGATCTCGTCCAGCTTTAACGTTAGAATAGCAAAATCAAAAGAGAGAACAAGAAAAGTAGTAAAGCATATTTAATGGGAAGGCATGAAATTTCCATGAAATGCCTCCTTATGAGGCCACGTTGCATGGATGTTATTATAATAGCAGTATTATCTCTAGGATATTATTACTCAGTCATGTGTTTCCCTTTTCTTTTTCTTTTATTTATTATCCCCTATTGTTGTTAGGTACGATTTTGTGCATGAGTTGTTGACCTTAAGGAAATGCTTTACTTTTTTATAAATATATTATATTAGGGATGTTTATTTAGTACTCCGTTGTAAATAAGCTTCCTGAAGAAGCTTATTCATATGGGACTCCGCAATAAATATGTTTATCTATTTAGTACTCTATTGGAAATAAGCTTCTTGAAGAAGCTTATCACTTCGGTATCCGGTTATGGATAAATATTATCCCGGTAGAAGATTATCCATACCGGATATAATAAGCTTATCCATTCAGTACTCCGTTATGGATAAACATTGCTCTCAGTAGAAGATTATCCATATCTGGTATAATAGCAGCTTACACAACAGCTTGTAGTAGCAGCTTGCGTAGCAGCTTACACAACAGCTTGCAGTAGCAGCTTGCAGTAGCAGCTTACACAGCAGCTTGCGTAGCAGCTTACACAACAGCTTCCTTTCTTCTATAAATAGAAGAGATTTCAATTCATTATGTACATCAGTTTGAATTCGAATAATATATCAGTTTCTCTATATACTTATCTTTACTTTACAATTTTTATTTTATAACACGTTATCAGCACGAGACTCTACCATCTCGAGCAAATACTTTGAAAGTATTTGAGGTACGAACTTTCTTTTTCTATATAATGTCAAATCTTTCTAAACTTGAATTTGTAGCCCTGAATATATCAGGCAAAAGCTACATGTCTTGGGTGCTTGATGCTGAAATTCATCTTGATGCGATAGGTCTGGCAGACGCCATCAAGGATAAAAATCAGGCATCAAACCAAGACCGTGCCAAAACAATGATATTCCTACGTCATCACCTTGATGAGGGCCTGAAAATGGTCTCATTATTAAAGATCTAGTCATACTATGGAATAATTTGAAAGATAGATATGACCACCTGGAGATGGTCATTCTTCCGAAGGCACGTTATGATTGGACTCATCTAAGGCTACAAGATTTTAAATATATAAGTGAATATAATTCTGCTATGTCCAGAATTATTTTCCAATTGAAATTATGTGGTGATAATATTACTGATCATGATATGTTGGAGAAAACTTTCACCACTTTTCATGCCTCGAATATGCCCTGCAGCAGCAATATCGAGAGATGGGATTTAAAAAATATTCTGAATTTATCTCACATCTTCTTATAGCCGAGCAACATAATAGGCTATTAATGAAAACCCATGAAAGCCGACCTACTGGTTCTTGTCCATTCCCTGAAGTGAATGAGACGAACTTCCACCAAGCTAGACATGGAAGACGTTGTGGCCCCAGTCGTAGTCATGGCCGTGGTCGGGGAATAAATTTTAATCATGGTAATAATAATGCACCAAAGAACCCTCCTCACCACCAGCAATAGAAAAGGAAGGAACAAAAACATGAAGCGGTGCAAGCACCAAATGCAGAAAATGCATGCTATAGATGTGGAGAAAAAAGGCACTGGTCACGTACTTGCCGTACGCCAAAGCACCTGGTTGAGCTTTATCGAGCCTTCCTAAAGAAGGCAGAGAAAAATGCTGAAGCAAATTTTATTTCTGAAGATAATTTAGACTTCATGCATTTGGATGTAGCTGATTACCTTGCACTCCCAAAATGAAAAACAAGTCATGTAATCGGTGGTGAATATGTAGAAATGTAAATATTTTAATTTTTATTGTTTGTAATAGATAGTATAGTAATGTAATTGTTGTACATAAAGAAAAATTATTATTTGATAATGATGTTTACTATAATATATCTTATTTATGTCATTTTGAAGAATATGGATAACATTAGATCAACTTAAACTCTAGCAGAGTTTGCAAGAAATATACAACCACCAGAAGTGATTATATTTCGTATATCTCATTGTAAGTATATTTTATTAACCACCAAAAGTGGTATATGCCTATGATCACCAGAAGTGACAATTTAGGCTTTCTATGGTTACAATTGAAGATAAGTTACATAAATATTCTCTATATTAAATGCACGCCTCGATTTGCTCCTGAAGTAGTAAATATTTTAAAAGAGATTGAGGCATCACAATTTGATGTGATTAATGCGCATTCAGATAATTATGTTCGATTTCCTGAAGGATGAGAACTTTGATAATATTAATCCATTCCCTGAAGTGAATGTGACAATATTAATAAATCTGGTAAATATGAATGTGCTCTTGATGTGAATATATTACAATTCACCTCCAGAAGAGGTAATATAATTGAGAGAATATATACTCAATATTTCGTATTTTAAATTTGCTCCTGAAGAAGTAACACAATTGAAATTGCCTCATGAAGTAGGAAAATGTTATGAAGAAGAGTTTTCTTGTGCTTAAACAATTGTTTTACATTGTGTTATTTGATTGTGATTTTCTCTCATGATACCATAAGTGTATGAGAAATATTTGATAGTACAAAATGTATCAACAACTCTTGAAGAGCTAACTGTTTGCCTAGAAGACACATGACACCAGTAGTGTCCAATAAATATTAGATTGTCGATAATAAATGAAGGCTCTTGAAGAGTTTATATAAAAATATGTCATTCATATTATATGATTATGGTCAAAACATATATTGTAGTAAACCTGAAGTTTACTAATACAAGTGGCTATCATATTTATACTACGAATGATTGGAAGATTGAAAATCTTTATGTTTCCACAATCATAGGGGGTAAAATAATATGTATGTGAGAAGTTACCCGCCTTATTCTTCAATTTGTACTACATCATGTATAATAGTAAATCAGAAGTTTACTAATGCAAAAGTTTATGCCATAGTAAACTAGAAGTTTATTAAGAGATAGCACATGCCATGATAAACTTGAAGTTTTCATTTGCCATTTTTAAATGAGCTATTTGAGAATTCTGATAAGCATATACTGAAGAACCAGAAGATTCTTCAAGAATTCTCTTGTGCTACTTGTTCTCATAATATTATACCGTCTAAAGTTGGGACTAAGACCCCTGAATTCTGGAATATATAAAAGGTGAATATGGGCCCATTCACCTGTCATGTGAACCACTTATAGATGCATATATAAGATGGTTACATGTATGTTTATTGTCAACCTGCAGTTTGGCATTTGAGATTGCTTTTCTCAATTAAGAGCATAACTTCAGATTATGAAATAAAGACAGTTCATTTTGATAATGCTGGTTTATATCCAAGCTGGTTTAGCATTGAATATCTCCTACTAATGGCTAAACTATTGCTTATGAGAACAAAGCTTCATGTGTTGGTCTAAGATATTCTAAATTGCATATAGCAGCACTTGTATGCATCAGACCAACAATATATGATAAAGTCCTTCCCTAACAATTGGTTTAGGATAAATATTTTTACTATCTTTTGATGTGTGGTATATGATTAATTTCTCTACCACAACACACAAAGACATATTTCTCAAAGAACATTGGGGATATATGTTAATTTTTCTAACATTTGGGGGATGGAATAAACAGCTGAAAAATATGCTATATGAATCGAATTATCATTAATATGATCCTCACTTAGAAGATAATTCAAGTCAAATGCCAGAAGCATTTACTGATCCAAAATTTAATATCATATTTCAGCTACAAATGCTCCTATTAAAATTAAAGTCCTTGAATGATAGAGTTTACTGTGCGCATGAAGCATGGTAGACCAATCGGTTCCAAAGGTAACAATCCTTGAAAAATGGTAGGAGTTAATGATCAAAATGATCATAATGAGGAGGAAATAAGCTCTAGAAGAGCCCACGACATAACATTTCATGAAACTCTTGAAGAAGTTCAGGTACCTGAAAATAAAGAAAGTGATGAGATCTCAACAAGTTATGTCGCTTAGGAACTGATACAAAATAATCGTCGACGATATATTTGATACAATATAGTGCACAATACTATAAAATATTGTGAGGATCGGACCAGCAGTACAAACACTTGAAGATGTCATGCGTTTAAATGCAAGTCATAACCTATATGACTCATTTAATTAAGGATATATAAAGATCCCTAAAGGATTTAAAATGCCTGAAGCATATAATTCAAATTTTCGAAAAATATACTCGATCAAATTACAAAGATCTTTGTACGGTTTAAAGCAATCTGGGCGCATGTTGTATAATCGTCTTAGTGAAAATTTGCTGAAAGAAGGTTAGATAAATGATATTATTTGTACATATATTTTTATAAAGAAAATGTCATGAAAATTTATTATACTTATTATTTATGTTGATGGTATAAATCTTATTGGAACTCCAGAAAAGCTCCAAAAGGGTCTTAAAAATACCTTTACATGGACAAAGTGTACCCATTAAGTACACCAATGGATATTCAATCACTTGAAATAAATAAGGATCTGTTCCAACCTCTAGAAGAGGATGAGGAACTCCTTGGTCCTGAAATACTCTATCTCGGTGTAGATGGTGCACTTATTTATCTTGCTAATGCTAACAAAAATGGTGCAGATCGTATTGGTTATGCAGATGCATGTTATTTATCCGATCTCCATAAAGCTAGATCTCAAACCGGGTACGTATTTACATATGGAGGTACTGTAATGTCATGGCGCTCCACAAACTTCAAATCACGCTGAGATAATAACTATTCATGAAGCAAGCAGGGAATGCGTTTGGTTGAGATTAATAATTCATTTTATTCGAGAAAAGTGTGGTTTGGAATGTGAGAAAAGATCCACAATTTTATACGAAGACAATGTTGCATGCATAACCCAATTGAAGGGAGGATTTATAAAAGGAGATAGAACGAAGTACATTTCATCAAATTATTCTACACACACGATCTTCAGAAAAGTGGTGACATTGATGTGCAACAAATCCGTTCAAGTGATAATCCAGCAGATTTATTCACTAAATCGTCGCCAACTTCAACTTTTGAGAAGATGGTATACAAGATTGAAATGCGGAGATTCAAATATTTAAAACAAGGCTTTCATCAGGGGGAGTAAAATACGCAATGCACTCTTTTTTTCTTACTAAGGTTTTTCCCATCAGGTTTTCCTTATAAGATTTTTAATGAGGCACATAGCAACGTATTACTAAATATGTGTACTCTTTTTCCTTCACTAGGATTTTTTTCCACGTGATTTTCCCTAGTAAGGTTTTAATAAGGCACATTATCTTTTAATGAACATCCAAGGGGGAGTGTTATAAATATATTATATTATGGATGTTCATTTATTACTCCGTTGTAAATAAGCTTCCTGAAGAAGCTTATCCATATGGGACTCCGCAGTAAATATGTTTATCTATTTAGTACTCCATTGGAAATAAGCTTCCTGAAGAAGCCTACCACTTCGGTACCCGGTTATGGATAAATATTACTCCCGATAGAAGATTATCCATACCGGGTATAATAAGCTTATCCATTCAGTACTCCGTTATGGATAAATATTGCTCTCAGTAGAAGATTATCCATATCTGATATAATAGCAGCTGACACAGCAGCTTGCAGTAGCAGCTTACACAACAACTTCTTTTCTTCTATAAATAGAAGAGATTTTAGTTTATTATGTACATCAGTTTGAATTCGAATAATATATCAGTTTCTCTCTATACTTGTCTTTACTTTACCGTCTTTATTTTATAACATACTTAAAATTTTTGATCCTATCCTATTTTGTTTATACTTATGTTTTCCAATTACAGTATGTTGGATTTGGAAAAAAAATTACAACTGCGTGACTTCTATACTGTAATTCTTGTTTCTTTGTTTTTTTGGTTCCATTTAAATGTTTTTTTATTGTATTTTGTGTATATCGGTATATTATTTTTGGAACTCAATAACAATAACATATGTAGTGCGGTCCCACAACGAGAGTCGGATCCTCGGCTCAAAAAAAGCATGCAATGAGAAGAATCCATATATAAAGAAGCAATAATCATAACCAGAATATAAGATAATCTAACCAAAAGAAAAGACATGTAGTCTTAGAAACCTAAGAATTAATAGAAAATATGAGAATACACTAGTACAATAGTACTATACGTATAGAAAAGCTATATAGGTACGAAAAAAGAATAACGCTCGACTATTTACTAACTTACTATTCTAATCTTCGACTTTAATTAGATCTCGCCTATCAAGTATCATATCCTCGGCAAGCTGAAGATGTATCATGTCCGACATTCATATTAATTTGGATGAAAAAAAATTAATATGACAAAAATTTACATAAATATATTAAGAAAAGTTTGTTGACTAGCCGAAAGGAAAACCACTTTCACCTTTTCGAAAGGTGAGGGTAAAAAAGAAAAGCAGCAAAAATTAGAACTTCACCTCAAATTTATTATCATTTGTTGTCGAACTATAAATGCATTATCTCTACTTAGCATACACATGTCGAAGTGTCAACACATCAATTTTGGTCCAACCATTTTAAGGTTAACTCATCACTTGGGTTGTTGTTCTGAAAAAAGAAAAAAGGAAAAGAAACTAAGGCCAGGACCTAAAATTAGAGGTGCGCCGACCTTTAATGAGCTTTTGGGAGGTTGGGCTGCCTTTCCTATTTATTGGCTTCTGATATTATTATGTTACAGCTAATATAATCAAACAAGAGTGGTTGCTTCTAACCGAGAGGTTGTGAGTTTGAGTCTCCCCAAGAGCAAGGTGGGATGTTCTTGGAGGGAAGGATGTCGGGAGTCTATTTGAAAACAGTCTCTCTACCCTAGGGTAGGGGTAAGGTCTATTGAATTCGTTTGTTCAATAATCACTTTGCATTTACGAATGAGTTTTGAAATTCAGTATAAATTTATTGGCATAGGATATTTACATTAAACCATAATCTAATATATACATTACTATATCAAAGTTGAAGCTAGATAATAGAGGCGATAAAATCAACTCCTAAAATAGTTCGTTCAAGTCTAGATAAATTGAGTTATGACTCGTTGATGGTTTAATTCAATGAATTAAGTTTGAAATAACCAATCAAAATATTGGATCAAAACGGGTAGTGTAACCCAACGGTTCACGTGGCACGGATTCACTGATTCAAGGGTTTTAGATGGGATGGACAGAAGAGTTTGAACGGGCGAGTGACTTTAGGGTTCCACAAGTTCCAAAGGCTAAAAGCCGGAGTAGCTGATCCAGTAGTTCTAAATATAGATAGAAGAATCCCTAACTGAAATCAACAACAACATACTCAGTATACAGCGCAACCCAAACCATAATGTACAAAATAAAAAATTGAGATTGAAATTATTTAAATTTAGAAAAACATGTGCTAATAACCCAAGAAAAGTACTCTAGTTTTCACATTTTTTTCAAAATAAAAAAAGAAAGGAGATTAGACAAGTTTATTTGCTACAGCATATACATGTGACCTAATTAATTGTCGATTTATATAAGTTAAACTTTATTAGAATTATATGCTGATATGAGCATGGTCCTTATCAGATGCAAATCCAATATTTAAATTTTATGGGTTCAACTTTTAAGATTTTTAGCATTGAACCTATTATATTTCTTAAGTTATGGGTTCATGTCTACTATTTATTACAATCTCCATAAAATTTTACGCATAAATTTATGATCCGCATCGAAAGTTATGGGTTCAGTTGAACTCGTACCCACTATGGTACATCCGCCTTTGGTCCTTATCCTAATGATATAAGCCATGATAGCAGGGTTTTACCCACATTTAGTCCTGCGTTCTCTTAGCAATATGAATTTTTTTTATTTTGTGCCTCACACAATGCACTGACGTTAGTTGTGTAAGACATTTTTTTTGTCTCACAACTTTATAGTCCCAAAATTTTGTGAATCTAAATGTGTAAGATATGAGTCCACTAATATCAATTATACGACGCACACCATAAAATCACTCGGGGAGTATATATCTGGACTTGTCCTTTCAATCTGATCAGATTCCAGTTGGCTAAACTTAGTACACTTTTCAACAATAAAACTCCAAGATTTATTAGTATTAGATTTTGGTCAACATGGCTGCAACTTGCCCGATCAATGAAACAACCTACGTACCCAGCAACTTGAATGAAGCCAAAGTTGCTACTAAGTGGAGTACTAAATAGTCATTAATTCCATCGTAAAATTATTTCCAAAAGTGTTACTGGTACTTTCTTCGTTTTAATTTATGTAGTATAGTTTAATCGAGTTTAACAAAGAAATAAAGATTTTTGAAGTTCGTCATTTTAAATATATCTTAACGCACGATGTACGGTAAGGCGAACATATGGGACCGAATAGAGAAAAAGTTAGATTTTGGTAAAAAGGATTTATGGAAGTAAAGTCAAATGTGAGAACAATATAATTACTCCTAGTACTTTATAATTTGCTTTATCTTATGTCCTTTATTGACGTTGAACATTTTCGCATTAATTATGCACACGTTGTACATTGACTTGCGTCCTTTTTGTGCGATAAGTTCACTTAAAAGGAACTCTACCAGAGTACAAACCATGCAGGGACAGATGCACGGAATCACAGGGTGTATGCATGAATCCACTGTTTTCAATTTATATATGTATGAGTTTAAATTTGACCAATCACGACCAACGACGAGTACGATGAATAACGGGATCTTCTTGAATCGATATTCTGAGGGAGACGATCTTAAGGCAAACAAGAGACTGCACGACCCTTATAATAATGTAGGCCCATTAGGGGATATCAGGAATATTTCTTGTAATTTGTCTTTTACAACTTAGAAGAGTTTCGCTCTTTGTATATATAGAAGACAGTAACCTTGTAAAAGGGGGGGGAGAATCCGAATATTAGTTGCATTATTATTTACGAATGAGAAGGTTTCTAAAAGGTTTTCATTAAAGTAGATCGTTAAAGAAATCTTGTGACCCGCTTTCTCTTAATTTATCATTCTTTCTAGAGATTATTATACTCAACTAAGATTTACCCCTTCATCTTCGATTGATTTGTTCAAAAAGCTTTCAATATCTTTTGAGTCAAACAATTTAGCGCCGTCTGTGGGAACTTCTATAGCTGAAATCGTAGTTTTCATCTAGATTCTAGAAAAAAATAATCACTTTTCTTCAGCTTCATAAAAGTCAACAATGGCGGAAAGGGAAAAGCAAGGCTAAAGGCAATAGTGGGTGTCACAAACAACCTCCTGAATTCCCTCAACGAAGCTAGTGGAGAAGACAATGAAAATGCAACACCAAGTGTTACACCTGAGGGAGAGATCTTACCTCCCCCGCACGGGGATCTAACGATCTCGCGCGAGAGGGAAACCTCAACATCCGCAGCAGGAGAAGCGCCACCAGCTGTCAAGAGGCTACTAGAAGAATGGTTGACGATTACCTTGAGCAACATGCTCGAGAAACCCGTTTAGAGAGGTATCGAAGACACGTTACCCACAGAAACCGCAGTTGCTGCCGATGAGCCAAACACTACACGAACATGTAACACCCGTACTGTTACTGATGCAGGCGATGGTGCACTTACGACCATCTTAAAAAATGGAAGAGATGGAAAATGAGAACAAAACACTCTGTGACCAGATGAAGGAACATTAGGAAAGGGTCGATAAAATACCAGGCGCCCCGAAGTTGTTACCAAAACGCGATATGGGCCGATTCGTCGAACAACCATATAGCGAAGGGGTAACTCCCCACTCTATTCCAAAGACCTTCAAAATGCCGCCATATTTGAAAATATATGATGGTACCACGGACCCGAAAAGATCACTTAATCCATTACGTTACAGCAATAAAAGGTAACGATTTATCAAAGGAACAGGTGTCGTCTGTACTGCTGAAAAAGTTCGGCGAAATTTTAACAGGGGGAACACTGACATGGTATCACCGACTACCAGCACGATCGATATCAACGTTCGAAGAGATGGCAGATAAGTTCATCACCGCGCACGCTGGAGCGAAAAAGGCAGAGGTTATGGTCAATGATATCTTCGATGTCAGGCAAATGACGGGCGAGGGACTTCGGGATTTCCTAGCCCGATTCAATAAGGTAAGGATGAGCCTACCAAACGTGTCAAAAGGGATGGCAGTAGCAGCCTTTCAGAATGGGCTAAACAGAAACGGGTCGAAGGCAAGCAAAAAGCTACTCAGTAGACTCATAAGGTACCCCCTACCACATGAGAAGAGATCCACAATGCCTATTGCGCCAGAGTGAGGGCAGATGAGGGCTACCTGAACGGTCCGCTTCAGCGATTGACATCAGTCCAGACCTAGACAAGTAAAGATCGCCGCAACAACGAGCGAAGGGATCAACTACCACGTTTCAATCGAGAAAGGCACCAGCGTTATATCCGAACATCCAATCTGCCTCCTCCACGACATGCAGATGCCGCACCTCGACATACTGCACCCCCTGAAACGAAAGAGGTATGCCTCCATTGCTATCTGCTCATAATTTTTGTGTTTCCCCTTCAGAAATAGTGTACGCACTGGAAAAGCTCGTTAGAAGGTGCAGTGGCCGCAAAAGATAAAGTCGGATCCGAGCACAAGGAGGTCAAATGTCCTATATGAATTCCACCAGGAAAGAGGACACAAGACCGAAGGTAAGGATGAGCCTACCAAACCTGTTAAACCAGGGATACCTGAAAGAACCGTTGAGTGACAGAGGACGTACCAATTTCGCTTGAGGGCACGATCAACCTCAAGGACCTCCAAAACCACCATCACCAGCTCATACCATACAAATGATCATTGGCGGCGGAGACGACATGATAATCAACCATGTGAAATTCACCACCACACATAAATTCAAACGGACAGTTGCCCATGAACGATATGACGACCTCAAAGACAGTATCTTCTTCGATAAGTCGGATACCAACAATTTGTCTTTCCCTCACTATGAAGCTTTGGTTATAACTTTACACATCGCAGATACCGATGTAAAAAAATAGTGGTGGATGACAGAAGCGACGCATGTATTGTTCACCCATGAGTTCTCATGCAGATGAGACTCGAGGATAGAATAATATCGCGTTACATAACACTAACGGGTTTTAATAATGCAGTGGAGCGAACATCTGGAGAAATAGTGCTACCCATCCTGGAAGGAGGGGTCACCCTGGAAATGACTTTCCACGTCATGAATTAGGAAACAACCTACAACGCCATCATAGGACGCCTATGGATACACGCCATGTGAGCCGTCCCGTCAAGTTTCTATCAAGTAATCAAATTCCACCCCATGGGGGATATTCAGCATCCGAGGCGAGCCACGCACTGCCCAAGAATGCTACCAGATCGCCCAAGATTGTGCACACACCAAACAACTAAAAGGGGAAAGTGTGGAGGCATAACAATCAGCCATGTCGGGAACTAAAATCGACGTACAAGTAGAGGCCATCAAAAACCTGGACATCGTAGAAGCTTGCAAGGCAACCGTAAAAGATCTCAATCCCGTCCAACTGGACAAAAATGGCTTATGTTGGACACAACCTCTCGAAACCAGGTAAATATCGTGAGTTTTTAACTAACAACGCCGATTTGTTTGCCTTTTCCCACGCAGATATGCCAGGAATCTGAAGAGATATCGCCACACACAAGCTGAATGTCGATCTGCTTTACCCGCCGGTATGGAAAATGAGGAGAAAGTTCAATGCCGCCATCAATTAGGCGGTTAGCGAGGAGGTTGATAAATTACTCGCTAACGGTTCCATCAGAGAGTCGAAATACCCCCAATGGGTCGCCAATGTAGTCATGGTCAAAAAGAAGAACGGGAAATGGTGGATGCGTGTCGACTTCACCGATCTGAACAAAGCATGCTCGAAGGACTCCTTTCCGTTACCCCACATCAACTAGCTCATCGACGCAACAACGGGGCACAAACTGCTGAGCTTCTTGGACGCCTACTTATAACCAAATTCTAATGGCTGAAGAGGATCAAGAAAATACAACTTTCATTACTCACCGAGGAATGCACTATTATAAGGTAATGTCGTTCGGACTCAAGAATGCAGGGGCCACGTATCAAAGATTAGTTACTAAAATGTTTAAAGAACAACTCGGTAAAACCTTGGAGGTTTACATCGACGACATGCTAGTCAAGTCCACAACGAAAGAGGATCACATTGGCCATTTGAAGGAAGCCTTCAAGATATTAAGGCAATACAGGATGAGACTGAATCCCGAGAAAAAAGTGCTTTCGGCGTAACTTCAGGAAACTTCCTTGGTTTTCTAGTGTCACAAAGGGGTATCGAGGTCAACCCGGATCAGATCAGGGCCATCGATGCAATATCGGATGTACTGACCAGCAAAAAGCAGGTGCAGAAATTAACATGACGAATAGACGCCCTGTCGAGGTTCATTTCACGATCCTTGGATAGATGTCACAAATTCTTCAATGTTCTAAGGAAAGACCACGGACTGCAATGGAATAAAGAATGCATCGACGCCCTGAGAAAACTGAAAGCGTATCTATCTTCGCCACCACTACTCGTCAAGGCTGACCCAGTGAATTTCTACTTGTGCATGTAGCAGTTTCGGAAGTCACGGTAAGCGCAGTCTTGGTCCGTGAAAACAAAGATACGCAATCTCCGATTTATTATATCAGCAAAACCTTAATCGATGCCGAAACAAGGTGTCGCACCTCCTTTTTACATACCCGAGAGGGTACAAGGGAGTTTTCTCCAATTAAAAGACAGTCGAAACGGGATTTGTTTGTTTGTTTCAGAGTCGCCACTTGGGAATTTTAAGGCGTCCCAAGTCACCAATTTTAATCCCTGAATCGAGGAGAATATGACTCTGTTTATTATTCTGCGAACCAGAAATCCTGAGTAAGGAATTCTGTTAATCCGGAAGAAGGTGTTATTCATTTCCGAATTCCGTGGTTCTAGCACGGTCGCTTAACTATTTTTATTCTTGGCTTAATTATCTCGATTTTACATTTTTATTACATGATTTTGTTACCGCTTCTGTTTAGGTTGTTTATAATTAAAGACCCTTCTTCGAATCGAATCACGCGTACGTGTATTCGTTTTATATATTATATATTTTTTAACGTGAGAAATCGTGTCACGCGTACGTGTACACAATGATATTGATAATATATTTATTATAAAAATAATTATTTTTTCGAAATTGTGTTTAAAAATAAAATTAAGAACATTCGCCTTTTCTTAAATAATGAACCGCACATCTCGGGTTTTATAAATTAATTTAATATCCCCCGACGAATCTCTTTTTAATAAAAATTTGCTCGAAATTGCGCGAACGCATAATCCGAATTGCCTTAGAAGTATAATCAAGTCACGCGAACGCATCCTTAATTATGCAAATATTCTTGACAGTAATATAAATTCTCTACAAATGTTTATTGCATCCATCTATTTTTAAATGTAAGAGTCATGGAGAATCACCGATTGGGATGCCACCAAATTTCTTGACAAAGAATTCAAAATTTATTAGGCGTTGCTACAAGTCTTATTTTACGCGTATGAATTATATACCTCAAAACTATTCAAATTTTAAAGAATTAATGATATGAAAAAGAAACAAACAACATGTAACTAAAAATACTACCATTTTTATCGTGGATACAACATTAATATATCCAAAAATCGAATCGCATATAAAACTGGAAAAAGAATTAATTTGTGTTCTGAAGAATTTTCATTGTTATATTTGATACGAACTCTATTTCTACATATCCTTGACATAAAATGTTGCACTTCGTGCTTATAAATCCCATATCCTTCTCATATACTTGTTTTTAGTCCAAAGTTATAATTATTTAGTTAATTTTTGATTACGAAGATTGAGTTTGAGATAAATAAACCAATTCTTATTCTCTGCCTACGCGAATATTTGCAAACACTAACTCTATATTTTGTAAAAAATCATAGACATTATTTCATACATTAAAAGAAATGAGTTGATCGCGTTCCTAAAATAACTATGCCATTTGTTATTAAGAAAGAGAACTAATCTACCAATTGATTTAATAAGACGACATCATCTAGCCTTAAACAAAATTGGATATTTGACAAAATAAGCTAGTAATGTAATTTCTGGGTATTTCCGTACTATTCTTTACTTAGCTAACAATATCACAAGATTTAATTAATGGCCAATTTTCTGCAATGTTCCCTATCTCAATAATCCAAACAGTAAATGTCATCACTAGTCTTCAGAACATATAAGATTATCGTGGAATTTACTACTCCATAAGGTTAATTAGTTAACAGTTTATCATGTCAAGTATAATACTATATTAACCAACTAAAACAAAACTTAAACTTAAACTAATAAAATTTAAATGAGTAGAAGACATCCTTATAATTCCAAACTTCATTTACTTGCCATGTTGAAGCTTTTCATGACATGAATTTACAGATATGTACCTGATATTGGAAGCAAAAGAAAATGATGATGAGAATCAGCGACAGTAATAACAATACAGCAACAACAGTCCAGCAACAGTAACAATCCAGTAACAGACCGGTGGAGTAGTAATCCCAAAAACAAAAGCTTTAAGCTTTGAATGAAACAACAACCATTAATACTAATTTCAAAGAAAGAAAGAAAGCAGAAGATTTTTTAGTTTTTATTTTTATTTTGAAAGCTTAAATATTTTTCGGAATTTTTCTCTCTTAAATGTTCAGCCCTTTTTTTTCTCTCTTCTATATGTGTATTTTTTCTCTCTGTCTCTCTAAATCTGATTTCAAGACTTCATATATATAACCCATCCCATAAACCTTTCAATTAATTAAAATCAAAACTTTTTCTCTACCCAACCCATTATCTTCCCACCCATTCCCATTACATTAAATAAACATATCACACCACCCCATTATATTTTGTCCCCCATGCTTCACTTAAAATAATACAAGATTCCTCCCACTAAATTTTGTCTTGTCCCCCCTTTATATTAAATAACTATATCACAACCCACCCCATTTCATTTTGTCCCCCATGCTTCATATAAACAATTACAAAATGTACAATTCCTAAACTACTCCTCCGACCTTACTGAAAATTACCAAACTACCCCTGAACGTACTACAAATTACCAAACTACCCATCAACTATAACACATCAATTAATCAAACTTAACCAAAATATAGGCAATATGATTAATTTCTAACAATGTTCAAACAACAAATTTCATGAACATGATTTCTTCAACATTTCAATAACAAATCACATGAACATGATTTCAACCACAAATCATATGAACACAAATTGAACAACCAAGAACAACTAAAATTTGATTGAACAATATTTTTAGCAACAACAAACCTATTTTCGGATTTAAACAACAACAACAATCAAACAAGTATATTTAGATTTCTAAATTCAATAATATTGAACTTAAAATCAACCATAACAACATTACAACCAACAATTCCTATATCAAACTTAAACAAGATTATGAGACAAATTCACGAAATAATCATAAATGATAAACAAGAAATCAAACTATACAAAATTCGGATTCAAGATCATCCAAACAAAGTATGAACATGAATGAATCTATTTTAACACAACAAACATGACGGATTAAACGATTAAATCAATATATTTCCTTTAACACAACTAAATTCTTTTTAGACAAATAACAAGATCGACGAATAAACAATTATGAACTTAAGCTTGAACTTAACAATATTAACAATTTCTAACAATACATAAACACATGAAACAAATTGAAGAAACAATTAATTAAACTTCAATTTGTATCTAACAAACATTAAACTAACAAATATTCACTTAAACAACAATACAAACATGAAATAAACATGAAAAATAACTAATTAATCTTTCATTTGAAATCTGAAAAATTAATTTAACAAACAACACATGAGCATGAACTAAAAATTAATTCAAACGATAAACAAAACAAACATTTGCCGATTTTAGATTCGAAAATATCAAAGCAAAATACGGACAAAATAAAACTCAAAAACTACCAACCGGATTGAAATGACGAACAACGAACAACTAACGACGAACTCGAACAATGATCGACGAACTCGTCCAAAACCCATCCATGTGCGCGAGGCAGAAGTGAAGAAAACGAAGTGAGGCAGCAGCTGAGCAACCACCTTCTCCTTCATCGAAACGAAGCATCAGCTTCTGCGTAACTGAGGTCCGTGGAGGAGCATCAACATCAACTCCTGCTGGGTCCATGGCGGGACTGAGTTGCAGCGGCGAAACGGAGGAGCTGGAGACTGGTCGACCAGGGCAGCGACAGCATGATGGGTCTGTTTGGTTCGAACTGGACGACGAAGAGCTGTTCGTCGAGGAGGAAGACGGAACTGCTGGAACGGCGGCAGCAGCGACGCGTCGGAACAGTGGTCGACGAGCTGTCCGTCGACATGGTGGAGCTGGGTATTTCAAGGACTGTGGTCGTTTGGAGATGGAGCTGAAAGCAGAAGAAGCGAGGTGGAGGAGGGCAGTGTTGACGACGGGCAACGACGACGAGGGAGGGGACTGTTTGGTCGAAGGACAGGACAACGAAGGAGCAACGGGGTTATGGTCAGTGACGCCGACGAAGCCATGGGAGGCAGCCATGGTTAGCTTGGGTTGAAGGTTTTGGAGAGGAAGAAGATGGAGGGGGGCGGGTAGTTTTTTTTTAGGTTTTCTTAGGTTTTTTTTTTTGGTTTGTGTTTTGCCAAAATGAAGAAGGGGTGTTGGGTATTTGGGTTAATGGGGCGGACCGGGTCGACCCAGTTCGAAATGGACTGGGTCGTAGGGAAGATTGGGCCATTTTTTGGGCCTGTGGCTTGAAATCGAAGAAGAGGCCCAATTCCGACTTTCTTTATATTTTCGCTCTTTTTTCTTCTTTTATTTCTCTAAAACTAATTTATAAAAATACTTAAACTATTATTAAGAATTAAATTAAGTTATAAAAGCGCAAATTAACTCCCAATAACAATTAACGCACAATTAAGTAATAATTAAGCATAAAATTATATATTTGGACATTAAATGCTAAAAATGCAAACGATGCCTATTTTTGTAATTTTTAATTTTTGTAAAACAAATTTAATTACTAACAATTGTAGAATTAAATCCTACATGCAAAATGCGACATATTTTTGTATTTTTTAATAATTTAACAAATAAACATGCACAGACAAATACAAATAATTATTCAAAAATATCACAAAATTGCACACCAAAGAAAAATCATTTTATTTTATTTTTTTGGATTTTTTTTGGGAGTAATTCTCATATTGGGCAAAAATCACGTGCTTACACAAGGTACCCTCACCTTGAAAAACTAATTTTGGCATTAGTCGTAGCTTCACGAAAGCTTAAACTGTATTTTCAATGTCACCCCATAAAGGTGATACAACCTTCCCCCTAAGAGGTATCCTACACAAACCCGAACTATCGGGTAGACTAGCAAAGTGGGCCATAGAACTAAGCTAGCATGACATAAGTTTCAAATCACGAACGACCATTAAGTCACAAGTGCTCACCGATTTCGTCGTTGATTTCAGCGTGGAAATATTGCCTAAAGTAGAACAGGAAGCGCTCCGCGCTTCCACACATACCGACCTCTGGGTCCTCTACAACAACGACGCCTCTAATGCCTCGGGATCAGGACTGGGACTCGTCCTCAAAGTCCCTACATGAGAAGTAATTAGCCAGTACATACGATGCCCCGATATGACTAACAACGAGGCATAGTATGTAGCTGTGATTGCAGGTTTAAAGTTAGCCCTCAAATATGGCGCCCGACGACTCGTCCTCCATTGCGGCTCTTAACTCGTGGTAAACCAAGTCACTGGGACTTTCCAAATCAAAGAACAAAGACTACAAAAGTACTAGTCAGAAATTCACAAACTACTGCTAGAATTCGATGAATGTTGCCTCAACCAAATACCCAGGGCGTAGAATATCGAAGCAGACGGCCTCGCTAAACTAGCAGTGGTCACCAAAAATATCAACAGGGAAAACGTGGTCACTATTCTCCATTCCGCAATAGACCACATCGAGGTACATTCTGTAAACCTAACTTAGGATTGGCGCAACCGCTTGTAGCATATTTGCAGGATGAAACGCTCTCGCAAGATAAGAAAGAAGCCAAAAAGTTCTGGGTACAGGCAGCCATATACAGCCTCGTAAACGGTGATCTCTACAAAAGAATGTTCGGCGGCCCCCTATCCAAGTATCTTGGGCCAAATCAAACAAGGCAAGAACTGGAAGAAGTACACGAAGGGCGCTGCGGTGCCCACACGGGAAATCGCGCCCTCGTCCGATGCCTCATCCATGCCGGATACTACTGGCCCACCATGAAAAAAAATGTTGTAGATTATGTTAGGAGATGTGAACGGTGTCAGAAGTACGCCTCTATGATACATCAAGCAGGGGAACTCCTTCATTCCGTCAATTCACCATGGTCATTTATAAAGTGGGGGATGGACATAGTCGGTCCCCTCCCATCAGGACGAGGTAAGATACGTTTTCTTTTGGTTTTAACTGGTTACTTTTCTAAATGGGTGGAAGCAGGAGCATATACTCAGATACGTGAGCAAGAGGTCATCGCGTTCATATTGAAAAACATAATATGTCATTTTGTCATCCCAAAAGAAATCAGTTGCGACAATGGACCTCAGTTCGTCAGAAAGAAAATGACCGAGTTTTTCGAAAAATGGCACACCAAACGAATACTCTCCACGCCATATCACCCCGCAGGTAATGATCAAGCTGAATCCTCCAATAAAGTAATACTGAATATATTGAAAAAGAAGCTTGAGGATGCTAAAGGGCTATGGCCTGAACTACTACCGGAAGTATTATGGGCGTACCGCACTACGCCAAAAACCAGCACAAGTGATACGCCATATTCACTGGTCTACGGGACTAACGCAGTTATACCTGTCGAGGTCGGAGAGCCTAGTTTGAGATACTCCAACAAAAGCAGACCGAGCAACAACAAAAGTAGACTACAAGATCTGGATGAAGTCGAAGAACGGAGAGACAAGGCCTATGTAAGAATGGTGACCCAGAAGCAACAAAAAGAAAGGTACTACAATAATAAAGCCAAAGTGCGACCGCTCAAAGTCGGAGACTACGTCCTCAAGGCTAAAACACAAGCCACAAAAGACCCTAATGAGGGAAAACTAGGAGCAAACTGGGACGGACCGTACAAAACTATGGTCGCAGCGAAAGGAGCATTCCAGTTAGAGACAATAGAGGGAAACTACTCCAAAACAACTAGAATATCACCCACCTCAAATACTTCCACTTCTGAGAGGAGGCGCCACCTAAGTCGTACTCTTTTTCCATCACCCGGGTTTTCTCCCAATCGGGTTTTCCCTGTTAGGTTTTTAATGAGGAGACAAGGGGGACGTCTCGAGGTTCGAGGTATTGTTCATTACCACGTCCATCGACATGATCTCCGATACGGAGTAATGAAGGGACTGGATATAGATAATCAAATCTCCATTGTATGTACAGAGTCGACATGCGATTCCTACAAGAATGTAATAAAATCTCCATTGTATGTACAGAGTCAACATGCGATTCCTACAAGAATGTAATCAAATCTCCATTATATGTACAGAGTCGACATGCGATTCCTACAAGAATATAATCAAATCTCCATTGCATAAATAAAGTCAACATATGTCTCCCTACGAGAATATAATCGAATCTCTGTTGCATGGATAATGTCGACAAGTGCCTTCCTATGGGAATACGATCATACCTCCAATATGGAATGGCGAAGGCCATCGACAAAACATGAGTTCGACCTCGTTCGAACTACGACAGTATACTACTTCGACGACAGTTCGAAGCAACATCCCAATGGCCAAGGCCATGGAGTAAAACATGAGTTCGACCTCGTTCGAACTACGACGGGATACTACTTCGAAGATAATTCAAAGCAACATCCCAATGGCCAAGGCCATCGACTAAAACATGAGTTCAACCTCGTTCGAACTACGACAGGATACTACTTCGACGACAGTTCGAAGCAACATCCCAATGGCCAAGGCCATCGATTAAAACATGAGTTCGAACTCGTTCGAACTACGACGGGATACTACTTCGACGACAGTTCGAAGCAACATCCCAATGGCCAAGGCCATCGACTAAAACATGAGTTCGACATCGTTCGAACTACGATGGGATACTACTTCGATGAAAGTTCGAAGCAACATCCCAATGGCCAAGGCCATCATCTAAAACATGATTTCGACCTCGTTCGAACTACGACGGGATACTACTTCGATGACAGTTCGAAGCAACATCTCAATAGACAAGGCCATCGACTAAAATATAAGTTCGACCTCGTTCGAACTACGATAGGATACTACTTCGATGACAGTTCGAAGCAACATCCCAATGGCTAAGGCCATCGACTAAAACATGAGTTCGACCTCATTCGAACTACGACGGGATACTACTTCGATGACAATTCGAAGCAACATCCCAATGGACAAGGCCATCGACTAAAACATGAGTTTGACTTCGTTCGAACTATGACGAGATACTACTTTGACGACAGTTCGAAGCAACATCCCAATGGCGAAGGCCATCGACTAAAACATGAGTTCGACCTCGTTCGAACTACGATGGGATACTACTTTGACGACAGTTCGAAGCAACATCCCAATGGCCAAGGCCATCGACTAAAACATGAGTTCGACCTCGTTCGAACTACGATGGGATACTACTTCGATGATAGTTTGAAGCAACATCCCAATGGCCAAGGCCATCGACTAAAACATGAGTTCGACCTCGTTCGAACTACGACAGGATACTACTTTGACGACAGTTCGAAGCAACATCCCAATGGCCAAGGCCATTGATTAAGACATTAGTTCGACCTCGTTCGAACTACGATGGGATACTACTTCGATGACAGTTCGAAGCAACATCCCAATGTATAAGGCCATCGACTAAAACATGAGTTCGACCTCGTTCGAACTACGGCGGGATACTACTTCGACGACAGTTCGAAGCAACATCCCAATAGCCAAGTCCATCGACTAAAACATGAGTTCGACCTTGTTCGAACTACGACGGGATACTACTTCAATGACAATTCAAAGCAACATCCTAATGGCCAAGGCCATGGACTAAAACATGAGTTCGACATCGTTCGAACTACAACGGGATACTACTTCGATGACAGTTCGAAGTAACATCCCAATGGCTAAGGCTATTTACGAAACATGAAGTTCGACCTCGTTTGAACTACGACGGGATACTACTTCGACAATAGTTTGAAGCACCATCCCAATGGCCGAGGCAATCGACAAAACATGGGTTCAACCTCGTTCGAACCACGATGGGATCCTACTCCGATGAAAGTACAAAGCAACATCCCAATGGTAAAGGCAATCACAAAAAGAGAGGAATCCACAACACCTAAAAGATAAATCGACTTAACAGCTCAACAAGTATCTCGGATACCATAGAAATTAGGAAGATCACCAACCATCAACCAAATAAAGTCTACATTGCATCAAAATAATTTACACTAATCCTTACAAAACGGGCTCAAGTATGCCCCCTCCTACAAAAGCCCCAAAGCAAAAAGAAAACACAATAATTACATATCATCCCTGGTAGGGTAAGCTTCTTCATACCAAGAGTCTGAAGCAAGAAGGTTCGCCTCATCCGAATTAATATCATCTCCATCACGAGTATGAGGGTCGTACACACACCCCTCACAAGCTGCACGAGTTTTGTTATGTACGGTTTGAAGCTCCGCCTCAATTGCCCTCCCTTCGGCATGGAAAGCTTTGTACACATCAAGCCGGGCCTCAGCAAGAACCCATAACTCATATAAGCGATGAGGCACGATCGGATCGGCTGAAGCATGGGACATGGAAGTTTGAGAACATCGAGGTGCATCCTCTGCTCTTAGCGAGGCCACTTGCCCATTCAATACAGATGACTCCGCCTCTAACTCTTTAACATGCCCTTCAAGCCCCGTGACCTTAAGATTAAAGTCCTATCTTTCTCTCTCCAGTCAGCTCCGACCTACAAATCGGAGGGAATCCTCCAACGACACCATTTCAGAAATAGTTGTCGCCGTCTTATCAGCACCAACGTCCTACTCGCCTTTAAGCCCCTCAATCTTCGCCGCCTTCGCACTCAATTCAGCAGTAAAATCAGCCACTCTCACCTGTAAATCGGCATTCTCGGCCATCACCCCCCTGCCCAACTCAAGCTTGTCCTCCTTCGCCGTAAGGGAGGCCTCAAGTTCACTATTGTGGGTGACAGCCTTCATGAGCTCCTCATCCTGCTCCTTCAACTCTTTGACCTTGTGCTCTAGTTGGTCCTCCATCTATTTGAGCCCTTCGCGAAACAACTGAAATTCAGGGTCTTGAGTATAAATATCAGCCATCGCACGATGCTTAGCATAATACCGTTGATACTTGGAAAACATTTTCCTATATACAACCGTCCTTCTCTTCTCCCGATGCTCGCGTTCAGTCTCCATGATGAGGGTCTAGCACAAAAGAGAAAGAGAAGTTAAAAACGAAATACAGGTTGACAATCGGCGCACAAGCCCAACGACGAAAAGAAAAAGAAAGGAACTTACACGCAAAACCATACCGGCAACGTTCTGAGATAATTCCACGTCACTCATTGCCCTTAGCACCTTGTTTTCAGGGGCATCACATAGAGGAGCTAAAACGGACGCCACTTGCTCGTAGTTCGACAATAAGTTATAGTCCCCGGGGATGACTATGTGACGATCAGACCCCTCTGCTCTGACCTCCACATGAGTATGATGACCTACGAACTCGTTGACTTCCTCCGGGTCGACATCTGAGCCTGAGCCTTCACCCTCAACGCAACGACCTCCAACATTGGATGATGCGCCGCCCTCGGTAGAGTGTACAGAGCCAGCTCCTAGACAAACCCCCTTTGTGTAAGGAGATCTCCCCGATAATATAGCATCGACCATGAATTTGGGCATAGGTGCCATCTGCGACGCCCTACTTCTATCAGCGTCAACAGCCATACCCTTCCCGAGCTCCATTCTCCTCATTTTTCTCGATAACGGCTCATCCCCATTAGGGATCCATCTAAAAGGTAGGGGGTCGGCATTGAAGAAGCCTCATTCCTCATGACCACGACCCGAGGGGGGCCTTCTAATTGAGTGGGTTGAGTACGACCCTCTCGAACATATTCACTCAAAATAAATTGTGTATCCGCGGCGGCAACGGCCTATCGAAATGCGGGGAACTGGTGCCCTCCGCCTGGAAGCTCCTCGACCTACCATCACAAAGTAGTCAAACTAATGGACGGTGATATATAACCAATGAAGGGGTAAAGGGAAAACACTCACCAATTGGAAATTTAGGGTCGTAACTCTTTACGAAGGAGGGCCAATCACAGGTTTCCGCTGCGTGGGATAACAAACGAGCTACCCAATCCCTTATGCCCGCAATAGAGCAGGGCAGACGTCCCATAGCTGCAAACAAGAAGCAAACAAACTTTATAATGAATACATATGAAGTAATAATAAAATGAGTGGCGACACTTACGAGTCTCATTCCATTGCTCCGGAAACCTAGCAGAGTCGGAGATAATATGTTCGGTTTTGACAAAGGAGTACTTGTGCCAAAACTTGCAACTTGCTCGATCGTTTGTCCCGACCACCAACCCTTTCGTGCCACGGTGCCTCAAATGCACCATGGTGCCTATATGGAAGCTAGGTGAGAACATGTGCAAAAGGTGGTGGATAGAAACATTACATTCCGCCAACTTCGCATACTTGGTCAACAGTACGAGCACCTTAAGTGTATACGGTGAAAGTTATGCCGGGAAAACTTGGTAGAACCTATAGAACTCTTCTGCTAAAGGGAAGAGAGGAAAAGTGTAGCCAATCACGAAAGGGTACTCATAGAAAGCGCAATACCCAGGCGTGTGGACATCTATAAAATCTCTCCCCGTCGGAATCATGTCAATGTGAGTAGGGATGCTATATTTTATACGAAGAGCGTCAAGGTAACCTGCTTCATCTCAGAAAGTACGGGGGCAGGAGTAGGAGGGGGGTCTTTGAGGAAGTCACTCCGGGACATAGGGTGTCTCGGTAATAACTCCTTCACTGTAGGGGGACTGTCACCCTCTTCTACCACTGTATCTTCACCACCTGAAAGGGGTGCCGTGGACAATGGGGTGGCCTCAGGAACCCTTTCACGAGAACGATGAGATCTTGGCATGATATCGTTCAAAGGAGTATCAATGCAAAAAAGGAGGAGGAAGAAGCTGCGAATGAAGAACGTACGAAGAAGAAGAAGAGTATCACGACAAGCTCGGAAGAATAAGGGAGGTTATCAGGAATGAAATGGCCAAGAACTTTCGAAAAACAAACCCTTCACCTATTTATAGGGTTGGGTGGCACCAGAATCGAAGTGGAGGGTCACAGAGTAGTGCTAGAATCGAAGCGTCAAGCCATCAACTCCTGCCTCAAAAACATGCGCAATGATGACGCACATGAATATGACATCATTTCCCTGTAAAGTGTATTACTCGGTGTTTTGCTAAGCACGCTGACCGTCCCCCATTGGCCACGTCGTAACGTCTCAACGGATCAACTTTCTCCACAGGAATGCATGATGTCCGCTCATCGAGGACGCACCAAGTTGCAACCCCGACAAGCATAAGGACTAACTGTATGGGTCCAAATTTGACCAATCACGACCAACGACGAGTACGACGAATGACGGGGTCTCCTTAAATCGATGTCCTAAGGGAGATGACCTTAAGGAAAACAAGAGACTACACGACCCTTGTAATAGTGTAGGCTCATTAGGGGACATCATGAATATTCCTTCGAATATTCCTTGTAATTTGTCTCTTACATGTTAGAAGAGTTTCGCTCTTTGTATATATAGAGGGCAGTAATCTTGTAAAAGGGGGGATCCCAATATTAGCTCCATTACTATTTACGAATGAGAAGGTTTCTAAAAGGTTTTCATTAAAGTAGATCGTTAAAGAAATCTTGTGACCCGCTTTCTCTTTATCTATTATTCTTCCTATAGATTATTATACTCAACTAAGATTTACCTCTTCATCTTCGATTGATTTGTTCAAAAAGGTTTCAATATCTTTTAAGTCAAACAATATATAATTAAAAATATATATTCAATATGAGTATATTTTTATTTTAAGTCTGCATCACTGCATTAGTTGTCACGGATGAACAAAGGCATGTAACATATTTCCTATCCACTCACTTAAATTTCTAGTAATTAATATATTGAGGATAAGATGCGGGAAGTACGGCTTAGATGGTTTGGACATGTATGGAGGAGAAACACAGACGGTCCGGTAAGGAGGTGTGAGAGGTTGACATTGGAGGGCCTTAATTAAGAGAGGTAGAGGTAGGCCGAAGAAGAGTTGGGATGAGGTGATTAGGCATGACATGGCGGAGCTACAACTGACTGAGGACATGACCCGTGAAAGGAAAGTGTGGAGGTCGAAGATTAGGATAGTAGGTTAGGTAGTCTAGATTATTCATACCAATAGTGTTAGTACGTACTCTCGCATTTGGTTGGTAGTAGACTTATTTGAATACTTTTTTTTTTTTTGCATTTCGATTATCTTACTCTTGTTATGTATGCTGTTTTTACATGATTTTTCGGTATTGTCCCGTCTTGTTTTCTTGTTATTATTATGGTACCTATGCTTGCATGAGCCGAAGGTCTTTTGAAAATAATCTCTACCTCCACAAGGTAGGGGTAAGGTCTGCGTACAGACTACCCTCCTCAGATCCTACTATGTGGGATTATACTAGGTATGCTGTTATTGTAATAGCGTTTGGCCAAACTTTTAAGAAATTAAAAATGCTTATCTTATTTTTTTTTTAAAAAGAATGTTTATTTAGAAAGTTAAAGTATTTAATCAAACTTTTAAGGAAAAAAAAATCAAGTACTAATATTTATTAGCAGAAACATAAGTTGATTTTTAGAAGTTGAAGAGGGTAATTTTTCCACCATAAGCAACTTTTAGAACATTGATCAAGTACAAATTGGTGTTTTAATATTAGTAAAATTGATTTTTAAATTAATTAGCCAAACATGTTATTCTTCAAAAGACTTTTCGAACACACTTTTGAATAAAATTACTTTGCAAAATAAGCAAATTTTAAAAACTCATCTTATAAATCTTTCTTTGCTGCCACTGAGGCCACATGCACTTGAGGGGTGTCAACTAACACCTCTTTGTTAGAAAATTACACTGTGTAATTAGGTAAATTTTTTTGAAAATAAGTGTATATACTATGTATTGATATCTCTTAATTTCTTGATGAATTTATTTATTTATATTTTGACCCCTTAATAAAAATCATGACTCCGCCACCGACCACACGTAGCCTACATAAAAACGATTTTAGCATGCACTACTTTAGTTGTCGCCGGGTATGGATTTTGGTGCAAGTAGTCCAGTTGAATTGCCTTTCACTAATAATGTTATAATATGCATGCAAGTTTATTACTATTATATAAACAAACAACACTATATGATCTGGCAACTTATTTATCCAATTGATTGGTCGAGTACGATTCCAAGTCCTTATTCCGATTAGAATTAAAGGGATATTCGCCTTATGCCACCATTAGATTATTGGCCTTTTGAATTGTTAGCATCAATTATGTGATAAGTGGCATAAGCTATTCAGTTAAAGAACAACGTTAGGATTATTTATTAGCATAGTCCAACATTGACACAGCAAGAATAATGACCATAATATTAAAAAAAACCAAAACATAATCATCCCTTTTCGATCCCATTTCGTTATCAGTTATTAGCCAAAAGAGTCATGATTTATGGAATACACTAATAATCTTTCCATTATTTGATAATAGTGCACTTTAGGTCTAAGGTACGAGAGACGTTTATAAACAAACTTTATCAAAAATTGAAAATAATGAAATTACTACTCTGAATATAATATCATTTATTGCATATCTTAGATTTTTATTTATATATATATATATATATATATATATAAGGAACTTTTACAATGATGAATAAACAGTCAGCGTTTTCTGAAAAATGGGAAAAATTATGAAAAATGGTGAATATATATGCGCGCACACATATATATAAAAAATTACTAAAATTTTAGTAAGTTATATTAAATTCTGAATCCATAATTTCAAAAGTTTAACGAGTTGAATGATAAAAGCCTAAAAGTTGAACCCGACAAATTAAAATCTTGGATATATCCGCCTCTGTTGTAGTATATATGTTGATGAGACTTTGAAGATTTACCACTGGAACAACTTGTTTCTTGTTTGACATAGGACTTCCCTCTTCGTACATAATGCAACTGTTTGGTCAAAATGGGAATAGTGTTGGAAAATTTGACGGACATGAATCATATACATTGAATTGTTCTCCATTTTAGTCTAGAAATTAAAGTGCTAAAGTTTTACCACGGATCTCGTGAAATTAGTGTCATCTACGTGTTTATTTGCTCTTCATAATTAATGCCTTTTCTATCTATGTGCTTGTCTTGACAAATGTAGTCCTAACATCATACTATCTTGTTTGGTCACTTGGAGAAATATGTCATTTAGTTCATGTAAATTGTAATATATACAGTTTTCATCTTGGACAACAAAAACAAAAAAGTGTAAACTGGTTACTCAATTAACATTAAGAGCTTTTCATATCGGAGGAGTATTTTAGTGCAAAACATGTGCGAGCTCCATCTAATGGAAAAATAAAATTAAACTCAATAAGGATTTGGTTCATCGCACATGTACACATCACGACAGTCCTATCTTTCTATGTTCTATAGATTGTATGTATTTTATCAAAAAGGGTATATCAGAAGTACAGTTACCTTGTATATTCCCTATTACTGCACTATTGATCTGTTACTATTCATTCACCTAGAAATTTTTACCCCTACCACCTGCATGAATGATTTTTTTATTTACTTACTTTACTCTTTTGTAGGAGAATGACCGGTGTTCTCTTTAATGGAACTTTAGTCTTAGCTGATCATGACCAAGAAATCACAGGTTTCGCTTGGGTGTGCTGGAAATGCTCTATTTATCAATTTATTTGGTAAATTAGTAAAAATAGCACGGTATAGTCAGTTTTCAGATTGATCATTCAAAAATAGCTAGTATTTACGAAGTCAATGAAAAATAGTTATTATTTTGCTACAACAGACACCGGTCTAGCATAATATACTGGAGTTCGATGCACCTGTATATGAACTCCAACATATTATGCGGGACCGGTATACTTTGCTGACTCCAGTATAATATACTGGAGACTGGAGCACCGGTGCTCCAAACTCCAGTATATTATACTAGACAATTATACTTGCTGGAACTCCAGTATATTATACTGAAGTTCTAGTGTACTTATGCTGGAACTCCATCGTATTATGCTAGAGTTCCAGCATACTTATCCAACATGATAGCAACTCCTACAAGATAATGGCTTTAATTTCCGAGGGACACATTTGACGGCTGAAAATGGATAGAGTAAAGTAGATATGTCCCTTTACCTAACTAAATATCCTATGTAGTAGTATTTCACTATATATTTCACATGACCAGTTTCTGATTGGATTGCTTCCAGTTTTCTGCATTCATGTACTATAAGATTAGCTAGTTTATCTAGTAAGAACACAATATAATGTATATACTAATTATATACATTTACTTTTACCAATTATATATAATATATGCGTCATTTTTAAAGAAGGAGAGTCTTTGCGTAACCGATAAAGTTGCTGCCACAACAAGGAGGTCACAAGTTCAAGCCATAGAAACAACCTCTTGCAGAAATGTAGGGTAAAGTTGCGTACAATAGACCCTTATGGTCCGACCCTTATCTGAATCCCGCAATATAACGAGAGTTTAATGCACCGAGCTGCCCTTTATGCATCATTTTCAAGATTGTACATTTCACTTTTTATTGAGGTTAGCTGTAAATATCTTTTGATTGTCTTGATAGTTTTAAAAAAATTCAACACTATTAATGTGTATAAATAAACTCTTTTTTTTTTATTTACTGTCGCACTTGAATTGCGTATATATATAGTTCGCAGCAAATACATTTGAACTTGAACTTTTACTATTGGTCCCAACACTTACCTTTACCTAAATTAGTTATGGATCGTCGACCACTGCAGGTGCAATTATTTTAAATTCTTTATAAGCAATGAGTCTCCCTGACATAAGTGCACACGAAAGGAGAAATTTAGAACTCAAATAAGAGATTTCCTACCAATCATCGTCTAGAAGACCTTAAAATATTCTATGCAATAGATATGAACGGTCTCAAATGCATCAATTTTTATTTTGGTTTTTACTTGGTGTTCAATATTCGTATTGAGATTGTGACTAACTCGTATTTGCATCTCGTAAGGCCTATTAAAACGGAAGCAGCGGTCTCTATCATAATTTTTTTCATTCTCAAGACTCAAACCTGAAACCTCTGATTAAGAGTGGAGGAATCTTATCCATCTCACCACAACCCTCTTGATATATCTTCTTGGCTTATTTTTTCTTCAATCTGATCACAACCACCAGAAGCAACACCATCAGTCAGTAGGAGATCCATCAAGTCAATGGCCAAGGAGTATAAATAAAGTTAAAAATAATTTAACTAAAGTGATAAATAATAATTAATGTTCTTCTTGTTCTTCTGGAATTTATATATACTACGTGAATCTAGCTATGGGAAGTCTTGTCTACAATAAAACCAATGTTTTCTGTCCTAAGTATTATTGCTGCATTTAATTTGTGGACGTTGAAATATTTTAGCTTTTTGTGGCCCCTGAATTTAATGTCCCTGGCTTTGATTGAGTTAGGATAGACCTTCTAACGACTCCTTCATGTACAAATTAAAACACATTGATTATCTTGTTTTGACTATTAAAATGAATTATTGTTTGTACATTGAACTGAAATGGAAGTTCAGATCGAGATTTTAATCAGATATGACTAAGGAACCTTTTCTGTTCGCAATTTTATTTGCACTGACTGTTTACATCGAGCAGATAAATGCAAGACATGTGGTACAATTTATTACTGATCATACTCAAGTAACTGTAATTGTTAAAGTTGAATTATTTGGTTTAATATAAACATTAAGTGCAAATAATTATTTCTCAATTGGATAGCTTCACAGCTTATTAATTCAATTGTGTTAGTGTATAGAATAATAGTATAATACATAGAAAATATAATAATACAGCATAGTTCTTGATATATATGGGATGTATTCATTATGTTACATCAGATTTGACTAACGACTTGGAACAAGTAATGGACCCCTTTTTAGGCAAAGTTTAAATCTTGATGTTTACTGCATTTTGATAGACATATTATTGATGTTTTTCAATAATATGATGCACGGTGTGGTGTAGGCTTGTGATATGTGGAATTGCCTCAACGATTAAATCTTTTGCGCCGAATAATTCAACGGTTGGACAGTCAAAACTATAAATGGATAAAATAAAATAAAATAAAATGTGCAATAATTGGTCATCCTATGTTTTAATTATGAGAAACTACATTGGTTTTTGATTGAAAGATTTGTAATTTTTTCCGTGTAAAACGTCAATTCGATCTTGTTGAGTTATAAAGCTCAAAGTGTTATCTATTTAATCAGGTAAAAGTTTTTGCCGTATAAATTTTATGAAATGAAATTAAATAAAAAGGGACAAAAAGGGAAAAAAATTGAGGGAATTAATTTTGGTGGCTAGGAAAACTCAAAATGTTATATCTTTAATCAGGTAAAAGTTTTTGTCGTATAGATTTTATGAAATTAAATTAAATAAAAAGGGCCAAAAAGGAAATGAAGAGTTGAGGGAATTAGTTTTTTTTATAGTCAGTTAGTGATAGATTAATTATTTTGATATTTGTGATAGAATATGTTTAACCCTGAATTAACTAAAATTTCTGTTTTTGCTGCCTTTATTCTCCCTTTACTTAGGAAATATGTTATATATTTAGATTATTATTAGAACTATATTACTCTCAAATATAAAGCAACAATATAATTTTAGCATAACACTTGAGTAATTAATTAATTAATAATTAATAAAACGATAAATTTATTAAGATTCATAAATAAAAGGATCAAAAGTAGACATTCCAATTAGTTGAAAGTTAGATGCGCTTAACCACATATCATAAGGACCAATATAAAACATTTCAATATGTCAAGGACTAAAGGCGCAAATTTCCATTTTGGATACGGAATAATATTGAGAAAAGATAGATAGATACATTTACTGATGAATCTAAATGGGGTCAACATGAGATGCTAATTGATTAGTACGTAATTACCTATCTAAGTATCACAATCATCAGTCAGCGTCTATTGCACAGGTCAATAACAGGAATTTTTGTTTTCATAATGGAAAACAAATCTTTGAAAAATGATTAGATTTCGTAATAAAGGTTAAGTTAACTAGTTTAGTTTGGCCAAGTCTGTTTTTAGCAGCAATCGCGGAGCAAACACATTTTAAGAAGAGTTTAAGTTATGCGTACTGACGATATGACGATAGGGGGCGAAGCAGGGGTGGCTCAAGGGGGAGGCTAGTAAAGCCTTTACTTTAGACCCCCTAAATTTTGGGGTCCCAAAAATATTTTTAGTTGAGGATTTACTATTTTATTTTTGCTTAGATAATATTGAAGTTTATAGAAAAGAAAAAAAATACAAAATTCTTATTAAAATGGAAAGAAAGACCATCTATTTTTTAACAATAGAAATATTTAGAACTTTGAATTAAGATATTCAAATCTTCATATTGATAAATAATATTTTTTAGGATAAGATCCAAGGTAACGAAATATAAATACGTGGCTAACATCTTATTAACTTGAATTTTCTTACTAATGTGAATATTAATATTATATTTTATAAGATAACTCCACTATAGACAAAAAGAAAGAAAGAAATAAAGAATGTAATATTAATACTATATTATGCAAATAACTATACTATAAACAACAACAAAAAAAAAAATTAAAGTCTCTTATTAAAATTTGGCTTTAGGCCACGAGTTTTATTTAGACGTCTTTGGGGTGAAGCCATCTTTTGTTAAGTTGACCACCCTTCTTCGAGATATTACGAAAAATTACACTATGTATATAACTAAATATTAGATTTAGATGTATATAATATATATTGAACTCCTTTGTTGGAACTTCTTTTTTTTACTTCTTTTAAGTCTGAACACCCTTGAAATTTTTTTTGATTTCGCCACTGAGTGAGGATGAATAAATTTTTCATACTGTTTGGTAAAATTGATCTATAATAATAAGTAACTCTTCACATCAAATCTGATATGATAACCTTGCAAGTAAAATGATTACTTGCTATGATACGGTAAATTGTATTGAAAGTGTAAACGAATTTTTGTTGGTATATAAAAGTTAAATCCAACTGTTCGATCCCTTATAAAAGAAAGATGTTTGATTACAGATTTTCTACTATTGTTTTTATTTCAACAATATTACTTTGACGAGTATATCCTTACTCCGTCCCTAACGAAAATGCAAGTCCAAATCTAATATGCATCGCAACTTGACTCACATGTATTTGACCATTGAATTTTTGTTACGCAAAGATGTCGCATTTTCAAATTGCATATTTACAATAATAGACTGATAGATTGATGCAATCATGACTATACTAATTAATAAAATGCTCTGAAAACCCCATATATGACAAAAGTTGCAGTTGAAAAAAGAATACATCCCGCTCCTATTAATATAGGCAGAGGCGGACCCAGAATTTAAGTACAACGGTGGCACCAATGTATGTTAATTACTAAAGATAAAATTCGACGTGAAACTCTTTTAAAACTTAATGATTATGATGACTTATCATCCAAATATAAACAAAATAAAGTCAAAATGGGTGCTATAAAAAGGGAAGGTATTTGATTAAGCATGTCTAACACTTTAAAATTTCTAGTTTTAATTAAAGAAGGGGTTAGTGATCAAAAGGACGTTCAAACTTTAAATTATCAAAAACTTACTAAAGAAATCAATATTAAGGGCATGTTAATAATCAATTTGAGGGTTTTAATTTTAAGGGAGGAATTTGAAAAAGAAAAATTAATTAAGTAGACTATTATGTGTTAGTGCTAAACTATAATTAAATTCCAAAAAAATATAAAATTATAAAATAAAGTAATTTGCTAAGTATAAATTACCTTGTATTCAAAGAATTAAAATATAAAATAGAAGAAAAAGTAAGAACTAAAATAGAGAGGAGGAGAAAAGCGGAAACTGGTTTCGATCACGCGTCCATCAAGCTAAGCAGGGAACTTTAGCGCGGAACACCACTTCTCCCGTAACATTTTGTATTTGGGGGCACAAGTAAATTATTTAAGGGGTCTCATATATATATATATATATATATATATATATATATATATATATATATATATATATATATATATATATATATATGTATAAATATATATAACATATATATACGGAATTTTTGCCGAGGCTAGCGGGGTCCCGTGACCCCTTAACCCATAAGGTGGGTCCGCCTCTGAATATAGGGACCGAAAGCTGGAATGAAAAGTATGATCTACGCATATTCTATGTCGTCCATAAAAAAGTTTTGAATTCTTTGTGATATGAATAAAGAAGAGAAAATAGACTCTCTTTTAACTCTTTAAGTTGGCTCTATAATAAATATGACGCTACAATGATAATTTTGAGCAAACAAGTCACTTACAATAAATTACGACATATGGTTACACTTATGAGGAACAAAAGGAAACTTTTTGTAATATATTCCACCGTCATTAGGTAAAGATTAAAGATTAAAAATAATAAGGAAAGAAGAAAATAACACCAAGTACGACCTCCCTCACTTTCCCTTCAATTCTAATGTTTAGAATTTGTACGAGCCCCTAATTGCTGTCACAGTTCTAAACAGGAAGGTGGAGACTCTTTGTTAGTTTCTGATTTTAGGTAAACTTAACATCATAGTCTGCTTTGGAAAGACTATGTATATTATTATAGTATTGCATCAGGAAAGGGACATGTGGAGATCGAGTATTAGAGACATGCGGAGGGTTGTAAGTTAGGAGGTAGTTGAGTAACTTTATGAGACTAGTGTGGTAGGGATACTATTTTACTTTTGCTTTGTATCTTTCTTCTTGATTTCATGTTGTTCATGTTTTTCATATTATTTCTGTGGTATTATTGATATTGTCTCCTTTTGTCTTTTTGTCTTCTTGAGTCAAGGGTCTTTCGGAAATAGTATCTCTACTCCTTCGGGTAGGGGTAAGGTCTGCGTACACATTACCCTCCCCAAACTCCACTAGTAAAATTTCATTGAGTCGTCGTTGTTGTTGTTGCTGCATCGGGATATGGATTACAAGGAGAAGAATACAAGTATTGACAACTTTTAAATTACCTTAGCTAGTTACAACAAAGAAAAAGAACATACTTTTGTGTTGGTTATTTTAGGCAAAATCACAATATTGTACATGATTAAAGAGGATCTAGTATTGAGTTTCTGCTTTTTCCTTCTTCTCTATCAATTTGACAAAATTGCAAACTATTGTCTTGCCTTCAGCTGTGATGATGCTTTCAGGATGGAATTGCACTCCCTGTATTAACCAAGCAAGACACAAACAACCAATCAAGTCTAAAAATACACATTTCTTCCTTTATTAATTCACATCACCATACAACATTTTGTAAATTTTAAGACTCGTCATCAAATCAAATAGACAGCTCAAGGCAATCAGGGTCGGAGCTAGAGTTCTAGTAACGGGTTCGGTAGAACCTAACAGCTTTGGCCAAAACTCTGTATGCTAAGAAATCTACTTAATGTATATAATTAATTTATCCAGATTACGGTAACCTGCCTTTTCTAGAATCCAGAATCCAGAATCAAAATTCTAAATCTGTTCTTATTCTGTTCATAAAGGATGAAATTCTTTACCTGTAGATGTCGGTAAACTTTTTGACGAGCAGCCATTATAAGACCATCTTCTGTCAACGCAGTTATCTCAAGATCGTCTTTGGGAAAGTGTCTTTATCTATTACAAGGCTGTGGAATCTACCAGCTGTGAAAGGACTAAAATGAGATAGGTAATATCAAGATGTCAGCATAAATCAGAAAATGTTCCACCTATTTTAAGATAATAGAAGTGGCACCTATCAAGTGCAAGGGCAATTAATTGTAACTATAAGGAAATGATGATCTAAACTTTCAACTGAGAAATTCACTTATCTTGATTAAAGAAAATCATAGACACCACAATGCAATTTGATCAGACAAATTTCTAATTAATTATCAGATTAAGTAGCACTTACTTTGATAGTCCTGCAAATAAGCCATCTTCCCCACCTTCATTATAATATACAGGGGAACTTTTTCCGTGCATCAGAAATTTTTCCTGCAAAGGAACAGATTCACATGAAGGAAGATTAGGGAAGTAAAAACACACAATTGACTAGCAAGACGAAAGTAGAGCTTTTTGATACATCAATGTAAACAATAACCCCAGAAGATTGTCTGTCATACTCAACATTTTGAATACCTTTCAACTATTTTTTTGGCACAACTCACCAGTTCTCCTCAAAGCATTTTGATTTTCCACTAGTATTCTATGTTTCTCTTCTCTAGCCATTCAGCAAAGCAGATAATTTAAGCTCTGAACAGTCCTCACTTAAGACACTAGAGGACTAATTTCAGTCTTATAAGTGAACTTTCAGTAAACAGCAGTCACAGTGATGGTCTATATTGTGTTGGGTTCCTTTTCCATTTTTTGGTAGAAGCAGAAATATGTTGCCAAGAGACATCCTACTTGGAATACAAAGCAAATTAAAACCCCTAGATATTCATCGTTTCCTCCTGTCTCTAACCATTAAGGATACTCATGCATGGATAATCTGAAAATGAAAGAAATCACCCACTTCTATTTGTTCCCTGTGAAATCATAGAACCTTGAAAAAAGGCTTTGTAACTATAGCATCTTACACTAGGTGATAGATATACATCCTGTAACACGTATCCATATAGACCTTCAATGGTAAGTATCTTATAACCATGTCATTAGACAGTTGTTTGGTTCAAAGTTATGCATGGATTATGGAATTTATGATATAGTGACTGCATTATGGAGATTAAGCACTAGATTATTTAGAGCAACTACATTTCTTTTTGGATGTAATTTTTTATTAGAATTCCTTGTTGGATTATGGTGCATTTTTGAAAATTCGATATACTGCTATAATCTAAAACATGATGTATTTAGTTTTAGCAACTACTAGTCTCAATCTCAAGCTAGTTGAGGTCGGTTATATAACTCTTTTATTTCCATTTCATTCCATGAAATGTATTATTATTGTAAGACTTTGGCATAGATTGACTAGTTTGATGTCGGTCGTCAAACCACCACAACCCTCTTTTATCGAGACTGCCAAATGCGAGCAAACTCAACCAGTCGAAGTTGTGTGTTTGGTTTTGAAATGGATAAAGATTTTCTTTACAGTTATACCCTTGGCCCGTTCTAATGGAGTAGCGTCCTACAGCAATTTCCAAGCTGATTGAAAAGAAACAAATATGCTCTTGTTTCTTTATTTATATAATTATTCTTTTGGGGGTAAAACAAGAAAAGAGTGAAAAGGTTTCAATTAGAATACACTCCTTTCTAAATAGCACTATTTTACACGTCTAAGAAAAAGGACGCAACACCTTATAACCAAGCAAAGACACGATCAATAACATAACACAGTGTAATAGTCTCGTTAATGTTAATATAACCATATATAGCTAATACAGGTGCTAGTTATTCAAAGTTTCAATATTGTTTGGATTTGATCAACATTGTTGAACACTGAAGATTGAAGATGAAGACACAACCAAAATTTGTTATTGAGAGAGAATTGAAAATGTGGAATTTTGCCAAGGTGGAGATTTGTTGAAGTTTGGCAAAATGCCAAAGTCCCACATTGGTTGGGAGTTAAGTTTGGGGGGGATTTTTCCCCTATAAAAGAAGGCCTAATGTTTAGGATTGAAACACACCTCTCATTTGCCTTCTCATCTGTTTAAGGCATTTGTATCTTCTCTCTTTAGTATTATTTCACTTGTATTTTTGGAGTGGAATAAAATATTGGTTGTGTCCGAGGAGTAGGCAAAATTAGCCGAACCTCGTAAATTCTGGTGTTCCCTTTATTATTGCTTTATTGTCTTATTTATTATTTGGTGGCTGTCATAATTTTTGGTATAGTAGTTGTGACTTATTCACACTCTATACATTTGGCTTCCGCAACAATTGGTATCAGAGCCAAGGTACTGTCTAAGTATGCTCTGTGGTTGCAGCATAGTCTGATCTTCCACATCAGAAAAGATTTATCTTGGTAACTGAGTCAAGGTTCTGTCTGAGTATGCTCTGTGGTTGCAGCTTAGTCTGATCTTCCACACCAGAAAGGAAATAATCTTGATTTGTGTCGTCAGCTATTAAATAATATTTGTGTCAAAGATGGGAGACAATAAACAAGAAGAATCTACATCAAGTGTCAACAATACGTCATCATTGGCATCTTCGCTTATGACAAGAATTGTGTCAAATGCGAAATTTGCGGTCGAAATATTTGACGGGTCCGGACATTTTGGGATGTGGCAAGGCGAGGTTCTAGATGTCCTTTTTCAACAAGGGCTAGATCTGGCCATTGAAGAAAAGAAACCAGATGTTATTGGAGAAGAAGATTGGAGAATTATCAACCGTGTTGCTTGCGGTACCATTCGATCCTACCTTGCTAGAGAGCAGAAATATCCATACACAAAGGAAACTTCTGCAAGTAAATTATGGAAAGCACTGGAGGATAAATTTTTGAAGAAAAACAGTCAAAATAAATTGTACATGAAGAAGAGACTGTTTCACTTCACCTATGTTCCTGGTACCACGATGAATGAACATATCACCAGTTTCAATAAGTTGGTTACAGATTTGCAAAATATGGATACAACTTATGATGATGGTGACTTGGCCTTGATGTTGTTGGCGTCACTTCCTGATGAGTACGAGCACCTTGAAACTACTCTACTCCATGGAAATGACGAAGTTTCTCTCAGAGAAGTTTGTTCGGCTTTGTACAGCTATGAACAAAGAAAGCGAGAAAAACAGAAGGGCGGAGAAGGAGAAGCACTATTTGTGAGGGGTCGTCCTCAAAATCAAACGAGGACAAAGAAGGGAAGATCCAAGTCAAGATCCAGACCCAGCAAAGATGAATGTGCCTTTTGTCGAGAAAAAGGGCACCGGAAAGAAAGACTGTCCGAAGTTGAAGAATAAGGCCAAACATAACAATGGAAAGGCCATTATGGATTCAAATGTAGCTGATTGTGATGATTCAGACTTCTCATTAGTTACAACAGAGTCATCAACATCTTCAGACATATGGTTGATGGACTCGGCTTGTAGCTATCATATGTGTCCCAACAGGGACTGGTTCGTGAAATTTCAAGAAGGAGAATATGGAGTCGTCCACACAGCGGATAACAGCCCTCTTACCTCATATGGCATTGGTTCAATACGATTAAGGAACCATGATGGAATGATCAGAACATTGATAGATGTTCGATATGTACCGGATTTGAAGAAGAATCTCATCTCTGTGGGAGCCCTAGAATCAAAAGGGTTCAAAATCATTGCAGAAAATGGAGTGATGAGAGTATGCTCCGGTGCACTAGTGGTAATGAAGGCTAATCGGAAGAATAATAATATGTATCGCTATCGTGGCAGTACAGTTATTGGGACAGCGACAGTGACATCCAGTGACGACAAAGAGGCAGAAGCAACCAAGCTATGGCACATGCGCTTGGGACATGCTGGAGGAAAATCCTTGAAAACTCTATCAGATCAAGGATTGTTAAAAGGAGTAAAGGCTTGCAACTTGGAGTTTTGTGAGCATTGTGTCAAAGGGAAACAGACAAGGGTTAAATTTGGTACAGCGATCCATAATACTAAAGGCATTTTGGATTATGTACACTCTGATGTTTGGGGTCCTTCCAAAACACCTTCATTGGGTGGGAAGCACTATTTTGTAACCTTTGTTGATGATTTTTCTCGAAGAGTGTGGGTGTATACAATGAAAAACAAAGATGAAGTGCTGGGAATTTTTCTCAAATGGAAGACGATGGTGGAGAATCAAACAGGCAGGAGGATCAAGTGTATTCGCACAGACAATGGAGGTGAATACAAAAATGATCATTTCAATAAGGTCTGTGAAAATGATGGCATCGTCCGACACTTCACTGTTAGACATACACCACAACAGAATGGAGTGGCAGAACGTATGAACCGGACCTTGCTGGAGAAGGTACGGTGTATGTTGTCCAATGCTGGCTTGGGCAAAGAATTTTGGGCTGAGGCAATTACATATGCATGCCACCTCATTAATCGTCTACCATCTGCTGCTATTGATGGCAAAACACCATTTGAAAAATGGTACGGAAAACCTGCTGTAGATTATAACTCTTTGCACGTGTTTGGCTCAACTGCATATTATCATGTGACGGAGTCAAAATTGGATCCAAGGGCAAAGAAGGCTATTTTTATGGGAATTACTTCTGGAGTCAAAGGATATCGCTTATGGTGTCCTATGACAAAGAAAGTAATATTCAGCAGAGATGTTACCTTTGATGAATTTGCTATGGTAAATAAGGTAACAGAAGATACCAAACAAAATGAAGGTGCTTCTAAGCAGGTGGAGTTTGAGGGAAAATTTATTTTTCCTACACAAGAAGCAGAGGAGGAAACAAATGAAGATTACCCTCTGGAAGGAGAGCCAGTAGAGGAGATTCCCACTCAGGAATCTCAACAACAACTTGAATCAATAGCAACCAGCAGGCCAAAAAGAACAATAACGAAACCTGTTCGTCTCATAGAGACGGTTGCTTGTGCAACCTCAATTGTAGCTGATGATGTTCCTACTACTTATAAAGACGCTGTTCAAAGTTCAGAAGAAGATAAGTGGAGGATTGCCATGAATGATGAGATACAGTCCCTTCATCAGAATCATACATGGAGATTGGCCAATCTCCCGAAGGGAAAGAAAGCAATTGGGTGCAAATGGGTATTTGCAAAGAAGGAAGGATTTCCTAACCAAGTAGATGTTCGCAACAAAGCAAGATTGGTGGCCAAAGGATATGCTCAAAAGGATGGAATTGATTACAATGAAGTGTTTTCTCCAGTTGTAAAACATTCCTCCATTAGAATTATGTTGGCTTTGGTAGCACAATTGGATTTGGAACTAGTTCAGATGGATGTAAAAACTGCGTTTTTACATGGAAACTTGGAGGAGGAAATCTACATGACTCAGCCAGAAGGATTCAAAGTTGCTGGAAAAGAAAATATGGTGTGCAAACTTGAAAAATCGTTGTACGGATTGAAACAATCTTCTAGACAATGGTACAAGCGATTTGACGAGTTTATGTTGCGGCAAGGGTACAAGAGAAGCAAATACGATCATTGTGTGTATTTGCACAAGCTTAAAGATGGTTCCTTTGTATATCTTCTCCTATATGTTGATGATATGTTGATAGCTTCCAAGAATTCGGAAGAAATTGATAAGTTGAAGATTCAACTGAAGAAGGAGTTCGAGATGAAGGATTTGGGTGAGGCAAAGAAAATTCTTGGCATGGAGATAATTAGAGATAGACGTTCAAAGAAACTCTGTTTATCTCAAAAGGAATATTTGAAGAGTACTTCAACGTTTTGGCATAGATGACAAGACTAAGCCAGTTAGTACTCCACTTGCTTCCCATTTTAAGCTAAGTACTACTATGTCGCCAATGGATGAAGCTGAACGAGAGTATATGTCAAAGGTACCATACGCAAATGCTGTTGGTAGCTTGATGTATGCAATGGTTTGCACAAGGCCTGACATTTCACAAGCTGTTGGAGTTATTAGCAGATATATGCACAATTCAGGGAAGGAGCATTGGCAAGCTGTGAAGTGGATTCTACGGTATATTCATAATACTGTAGATGTCGGGTTAGTTTTTGAGCAGGAAGACAATCAGTTTGTAGTTGGATATTGTGACTCAGATTTTGCGGGTGATATGGACAAACGAAGATCAACTACTGGTTATGTGTTTACTTTTGCAAAGGCACCAGTTAGTTGGAAGTCTACTTTGCAGTCAACAATTGCTTTGTCTACAACAGAGGCAGAGTACATGGCTATTACAGATGCTGTGAAAGAGGCAATTTGGCTTCAAGGATTGCTAAAGGAGCTTGGTGTTGAACAAAAAGGTATCACAATTTTTTGTGATAGTCAAAGTGCTATTCAATTAGCGAAGAACCAAGTTTATCATGCAAGGACGAAGCACATTGATGTTCGGTATCATTTCGTACGAGAAATCATAGAAGAAGGTGGAGTCACGGTGAAGAAAATTCATACTACAGAGAATCCTGCTGATATGCTGACAAAGGTGGTGACTGCGGTCAAGTTTCAACATTGTTTGGATTTGATCAACATTGTTGAACACTGAAGATTGAAGATGAAGACACAACCAAAATTTGTTATTGAGAGAGAATTGAAAATGTGGAATTTTGCCAAGGTGGAGATTTGTTGAAGTTTGGCAAAATGCCAAAGTCCCACATTGGTTGGGAGTTAAGTTTGGGGGGGATTTTTCCCCTATAAAAGAAGGCCTAATGTTTAGGATTGAAACACACCTCTCATTTGCCTTCTCATCTGTTTAAGGCATTTGTATCTTCTCTCTTTAGTATTATTTCACTTGTATTTTTGGAGTGGAATAAAATATTGGTTGTGTCCGAGGAGTAGGCAAAATTAGCCGAACCTCGTAAATTCTGGTGTTCCCTTTATTATTGCTTTATTGTCTTATTTATTATTTGGTGGCTGTCATAATTTTTGGTATAGTAGTTGTGACTTATTCACACTCTATACATTTGGCTTCCGCAACAAACAATTTGTCGAAGTATCTATCATTCTGAACAATATCTACGATTTATGACAGGAAGAACTTTCTGGGATCATCTATTGGTGACGATGGTGAATTTGATATTGGAGAAGGATAATGAACGTACTTAAAGGATTCTACAAAACCTAATTGTTTTTCTTTTTCTTTCAAACGGAATTGAAACAAACTATCCATCAAAAATACCCAACTTATTCAAATAGCAACGGAGCTCCAAATTTAGCTGATTCAATCACCAAATAATGGTACAATTGGTCCAAGTTCCAGTAAAATTTTGTAATGATATCCCTGAATCTTGAGGTGTACCTATTCCCAAATAAAATTAGATCGAAAGTAACGATCTTTCCATAAGTTCTAGAAAAGTAAAATGATAACTTGATATGTTTGGGTAACTTTTCTTACCTGGTCCAGGTGATATTACTATTCCCCTAGGATTTTTCCTACAAAATATATTTTTTAAAATCACGTGGTATCAACTTAATCAGGTTTAAGGAGTAAGAAAAGAACACTCCTCCAATAGCATGCGCATGCTAGCTTACACTTGTTGGAACACAAATATTGTAACTATACTATAACAACTTGACAAAAAAGAATTTAAAAATTAGATTTGTCTTTCTTACGTTTAAAGAAAAATTCAATCTTACGTTTACAGAGTCTTTCAAAACTACAACAACTTCGGCAGATACATCAGAGTTGAAACATGGCTAGGGAACAAAAAATCAGCAATCATTATTCCAGAATCGGATTACAACAGGGGATGGGAAGATATCGCGAAGAAGCTGCTACACTTTCTGGGGAAATCCATTAACATCAGATTCAAGAACTTTACAGATGTGCAAAACAAATCTTATATGGATGCAGCGAAGATCACTCAATGGCCTTTGAAACAAGCAGAGAACCCTAGCCAAAGAGGAAACTGTTGGGATATATACTATTAACCATGAGTTTGGTTTAGATATAGTATTTATTATGAAATAATTGTTTATTTAGTTTTAATAAAGTTTTAAATAGATCATATAATAGTCTATGTCCTTTGCTTATATAGTAGATGATTTAGTGTATAGAGTTTAGCTTATAAACGGAAGATTAAATCATCGGTTCTTATAAGTATAAAGTTTGAGTTCACAATCTAATGATGGAATTGGACAAACCATCAGGAATGATTGTAGCACAAGATTAAATATAATTAATCTTGATTATGGGAATGGTTTAATTCCAACTTCTTGTGCTAGTACATTTTGTATGTATTGAACGGACCAGGTAGAGATAAGTATTTTATACTGACTTAATAAAATAAACTCTCTAGCCATTAAATGTACTTATACTCTTAATCTTGATATAATTATTATTAGCTGTGTATATTATTATTGTTTTGATTTATTAAAAGGCGAGATTCTTTCGTGGGTCAATATGCCTGGTAAATTGGATAATAATAATATACATTGGCGAAGTAATAGTTAGTTGATGGAATCCATGTCTCGGTTTAGAGATTGATGATATACCTTTATGAAAGCTTATAAGTTTGCATGTGTAAACCCGGCCGGTGGATTTTGTATCCGACACATGAAATAAGTTAAGCGAAAGTCTAAAGGAAATAATCAATAAATTAAATCGTCAGTAATTTAATTTAATTGATTCGTATCTGAATCTTAACATGGGGAGTTAAATAAGATTTAATGGATGAATTTCGAAATTGAATAAGGAGTGTAATTACGAATTTTTAGTAGAATAATTCGTAATTAATTATGGTGGATATTAATTTCGAAAATTACAAATTAATTCCATAATTGGAAGCCTTGTTAATTAAATTCTGTGGTCCATACTGTGCCTAAATAATAGGAAATAAAGGAATCCTTTTTCTGGTGGAAAAGAAAACCTAACAGGTTTTGGAAAAGGGTCTTAACCCTTAAAACTTGTGCTATAAATACATAAGGTTTTCCACATAGAGGGATGAGTACATGGTGGCTGAAATTTTCAGCCAAGTTTTCCTAGAAATTTCGCCCACACGAAATTGCTATTTTCGGGTATTATTTGGGTAACACAGTAGAAGACCGTGGAACGTTCGAGGATCACGATTGTGCGGGTGATGGAGATTCCATTGAGAAGTTATGGAACTGAAGGCTCACGTGGTAGAAGAGATATGTTCATGCTTCAAGAGATAACCCGTGAAATCCCGTTTATGCTAGTTGTCTAAATTACATGTGATTTTGATACTGGGATTGCTTCCGCTGCATATAATAATCCATCAATTGGTATCAGAGCTCACTCACATCTAATTAGATAACTAAGTTTTTCATGAAACAAGAATATGGTGTTTATGTGCATTTTTTGAATTACATATATATGTGGTTTTCTGAAAAACTGCACTGCTGTTTTGTGAATTAACTGTGCATAATTTATGGATTATTCTTATAATCATGAGATATATGTTTTCTTATTGATATTTGATTGAGATTATCTGAATTTTTTGGGGTAAACCCTAGAAAAACGCAAAACCTGTTTTTGACCGAATAGCCGGAATTTTCGGAGGTCGGTGAACTTGACGGACTCTGATTGAGCTGAAATTTGGTGGGTCCATCGGAAACGCCGTGGTGAGAAAAACTCACTGTTTTATCAGTGAATCATGGTATGTTTCGGCGTTTTGAGGTCATTTGGACTGTGTTTTGGACGTTTTTCTATTTTCTGGAAATTATTTCTTAATAATTTTAATTCTTTTTTAATTCAATGGTGTTGGGGATGACTCCCCATGGTCCCCATGATTAAATACTAGTCATATAATAGGTTTACACATTGACTATTAGCAAATAAACGTGTTGTTGTATTAAATTCAATAATAGAGGTGTAAGATTTTATTGACTAGGTCTTACAAGGTATAATTCATATTATGTAATGATATAATTATTTTGTAAGAAAGTAAAATTCTCTATTTGATAACCCGGATGACTAATGATTGGAGCGTTTGGCATGTTTGTGCATAAAAAATTTCTCAAATTTAAGTTTATATTTTCATGCCCTACGTGATTACTAGTTTGGATTTTCGATGAAGAATTTTGTTCTCTGATTGGAGGTTCTAATTAAGTGAAATATGACGGTATGTTGTATGAGTTTTATAATGTTGGTATGACTTTTAAGCTATGGTCTACCATAAAATAATTTTATGAGCTAAATATATATTCACTTGTAAATTGAGAATTTTATGAGTAATAAATAGTTACCACTGAAGTGGTTTGTTTATTTGAACTCATGAAAAATTCTTAGTAAATTTGTACATGTGAAATTATATCTATTCATGGATTGAGCATTATGATTAATAAGTAGGATCCACAAAATGGTCTATTTATTTGAGTCATTGAAATATGTTTAATATACCATGTGAAAATTATCCTTGAGAAATCTACATTAATGGTGGAGGTTCATAACTAGAAAAAGAGTATTTATCTTTGGGTACTAGTGAAACTAACTCCACCCATGAGAAGAGATATTGGGGTTTTCACTGAACGGGAGAAAATATAATATCTCAGGTTCTTATGTATTTAATAAAAGGATAATTTATTGCAAAAGGAAATATTATATATCCTAGAAATAGGAAGAAAATAATATATGCCTTCAGCTCATAGTGTAATTATAAGGAGAATGGAAATCAATATCATATTTATTTTAATTCATGAAACTACTTAAAACGGTTATTCTCCGAGTTTGGTTACAGGCTAGTGGTCATGAATTTGACGGACTCCGATTAACCTGAAACTTGGTGGGTTCATCGAAAACGATCTAGTAAAAAAAAAACTCCTTGCTATGCAGTGAATCATGTTGTTTTTTTTGGCATTTTGAGGTCGTTTAGATGGGTTTTCAAGCAGTTTATTAAATTGAATTTGTTATAAATATGAAAAATTATTCTTTATATATCGGCTATATTTGTGTTAAATCTGAAACATGATGATTTAACTTGATATGATATATAGCAAGAATGCAAATCACATGGATTTAATCCTGACTACGCCAAAAAAAATTAATTTATTCGAATTTGGTCTAGTTTTTGGCGATCATGAATTTCACGATCTCCGAATGACCTGAAATTCGATAGGATCATTGGAAACGATCATTTAAGAAGAACTCACTGCTATGCAGTGAATCACATCGTATTTTGACGATTTGGGATCGTTTAGGTGAGTTTTTTGGAGGTTTGACGGATTAAAATGTGATTTACATACGAAAAGTCATTCTTTCTATCATTTTATATGTCTAATCTGGAACATGATAACACATGTTAATTTGACATGAATTGGTATATGATAAAAAAAATGTAGGTCATATTTTAAATTCTTAAAAAAATGCTTAAAATGATAATTTTCAAATTTGGTCGCAATTTTTGATTGATATGAAATTTGGTAGATTTATCAGAAATAGTCCAGTCAACAATAATCACCACTATACAGTGTGAAATATTAATTTTAGTATTTTAAGACTGTTTAAATGGGTATTGAGCATTTTTTTAATATGGAACTTAATCCTCAGAGAAAAGTTCGTGGTTGTGATAAAGTGGTGATGGGAATAAACCCCTATGGTCTTCATTTTATTTATTTATAGTGAGATAATAAATTTATGCGTTGACATTAGGTCTTCCTCCATATCGGATAAATTTATTATGAACTCACTGGCTATAGTTACTAGTTATTGATAACCAGTATTAACTCTCCATCTGAGCTTAAAGGGTTGAATCAATTTTGTAACTACAATACAATCATGATTAAGTGGTGATAGAAATATATTTCTATGGTCTTCCACTATTAATTTCAAGTGAGTAATAAATTTATGCGTTGACTTTAGGTCTTCCTCCATATCGGATAAATTTATTGTAAGCTCACTAGGTGAAATACTAGTAATTGATATCGTGTACTTACTCTCCATCTGAGTATACATGTTGGATCAATGAAACTAGAGCTATTAAAAATGATGTTCACTTGACTTAAATTAACAGTATACTCTCCATCTGAGTTGGGTCTGTTTTAATTATTGGAGTGAATAATCTGGCATTGCATATGTATGTTGCATGAGTAGTTCTTTCCCATCGAAATTGCTATTCAAGATGCATGACATATATGTGTAGTGTGTTTTAAAATTCTTGTATTAAAAAGTTATATACAATTGACTGAAAATAATAGTATGCTCTCCATCTGAGTTGGTTCTATTTATTTTTGGATTGTATAATTCTTGCATTATATAATATACTTTGCATGAATAATTCTTTTCCCATCGAAATTTATTATTCCAGATGCATGTATGTATATAAATATTGAATGCAGTCTGAATTTTACTATTCAGTGTTTTGACTTATTATGATCTATTTAATATTTTTATCTCAACTCCACAATGATTTTATGCAATTTGTCGTATTACTTGTTAAAATTTTCTTTTAGTGATAAGGCATTAATTTTAAGGATGCAATATATGTACTTTTGTTAGAAGGAATTTAATTCCGGTTTCTGGGCAAAATAAGAGATGGATATTTGTTTTATTTTTCGAATAACTCTTGAGTTATTGAGCTTAATAAACACTTTATCTCTTGTGGTACATGAATGCATGACCTTGTTATTATATATTGATGTCTCTCTTAAACAGAACAATATTAGTCTACCTCATAAGAGAATATGTTCTTCAAAATTGAGTAAAACTTATCTGTGCACTTTTATCTAAGTCATATTAATCTGGATAGGATTTCAAGTTGGTCAAGTATGGACCTTAAGGTTCATTGAAAGTAGAGGCACTACCATCTTGTGGATCCTGTTTGGAAGGAAATTTGACTAAAAGATGTTTCCCTTTAAAAGGAAATAAAACTAGTGATAAGCTAGAATGAATCCTTTCTGATTTGTATGGTTAAATGAACATACTCGTAAGAGATAGATTTTGAGTATTTTATGACGTTCATAAATGATTACTCAAAATATTAATATATTTATTTGATGCACTGTAAGTCTTAATGAATTAAGTAATTCAAGGTTTTTAAGACTTGAAATAGAGAAGCACCAAAGAAATATATTAAGTTACTACAATTTGATTGTAGTGGCGAGCATCTCTCTAAAGAGTTTTTTAGTTACATATCAGAATAGGGATTACATCTCAATTGACTACACTGTAAACTCCATAATAGAGTCGTGTAGTAGAAAGAAGAAATAAGTCTCTTTTGGATATGGATAGACTAATGACGTGTTATTCAGATTTGCCTTATTTATTTTTGGAATATTTCCTGGAAACTTCAAATTACATTCTGAATTTAGTTCCTTCTAAGTTAGTACCTGGGACATCTATAGAACTGTGGACTGAATGTAAGCTTGGTCTGTGGCATGTTCAGATATAGTATTATCCCGCATATGTGTTGAAAGGGAAAACAGATATGTAAGTTGGAACTAAGGATGGATAGGTGCATGTTTATCGAATATCCAAGAAAACGAATGAAGCTTTATTTTATTGTCCTAAAGAAAATAAGGCAATTGTTAAAACAAATGCATTTTTTCTAGATAAGGACTGTTTAATAAAACATGTTCCTAGAAGTAAACTATTTTTACAGGAACTGGGCAAAGAAATAACTAGATGTTCAAGAACATCAAAACCCACACGTCAGAATTGACGTTCCATTGCATTTAAGTAGTGGGAGAACGTTAATAGACATAATATGCCTTTATCGAGTGGGAGTGATGTTTGAACATTGAACACTATAGTAAGAAGTCACTAATATTTCAATGTCGTGAGGTAACGAAGGTAATATTAGTGGTACTTCGTCTTAGTGGGAGAAAGCTAAAGAAAATTATAGTTCGGTGTTCATTCTTGGGATAGTTTCGGTAACAGGATCTCTGAAGAGTTTAATACCAAACTAGATAATTACGACAAAGTACTACTGGACAAATATTGCATCAGATATAACTTGGCAAGATTCTTTAACAAAACCTTATTTGGTGAAGACTTTTAATAGTCATGTAAAAGAATGCCTGAGAAAGTTGTAGATGCATGGTTATGAGTCTAAGTGGGAGATTGTTGGGGCATATGCTATTAACCATGCATTTGGATATAGTATATTCTAATAATTATCATGGTTAAAAGTCTAAGTGGGAGATTGTTGGGATATATACTATTAACCATGAGTTTGGTTTAGATATAGTATTTATTATGAAATAATTGTTTATTTAGTTTTAATAAAGTTTTAAATAGATCATATAATAGTCTATGTCCTTTGCTTATATAGTAGATGATTTAGTGTATAGAGTTTAGCTTATAAACGGAAGATTAAATCATCGGTTCTTATAAGTATAAAGTTTGAGTTCACAATCTAATGATGGAATTGGACAAACCATCAGGAATGATTGTAGCACAAGATTAAATATAATTAATCTTGATTATGGGAATGGTTTAATTCCAACTTCTTGTGCTAGTACATTTTGTATGTATTGAACGGACCAGGTAGAGATAAGTATTTTATACTGACTTAATAAAATAAACTCTCTAGCCATTAAATGTACTTATACTCTTAATCTTGATATAATTATTATTAGCTGTGTATATTATTATTGTTTTGATTTATTAAAAGGCGAGATTCTTTCGTGGGTCAATATGCCTGGTAAATTGGATAATAATAATATACATTGGCGAAGTAATAGTTAGTTGATGGAATCCATGTCTCGGTTTAGAGATTGATGATATACCTTTATGAAAGCTTATAAGTTTGCATGTGTAAACCCGGCCGGTGGATTTTGTATCCGACACATGAAATAAGTTAAGCGAAAGTCTAAAGGAAATAATCAATAAATTAAATCGTCAGTAATTTAATTTAATTGATTCGTATCTGAATCTTAACATGGGGAGTTAAATAAGATTTAATGGATGAATTTCGAAATTGAATAAGGAGTGTAATTACGAATTTTTAGTAGAATAATTCGTAATTAATTATGGTGGATATTAATTTCGAAAATTACAAATTAATTCCATAATTGGAAGCCTTGTTAATTAAATTCTGTGGTCCATACTGTGCCTAAATAATAGGAAATAAAGGAATCCTTTTTCTGGTGGAAAAGAAAACCTAACAGGTTTTGGAAAAGGGTCTTAACCCTTAAAACTTGTGCTATAAATACATAAGGCTTTCCACCTAGAGGGATGAGTACATGGTGGCTGAAATTTTCAGCCAAGTTTTCCTAGAAATTTCGCCCATACGAAATTGCTATTTTCGGGTATTATTTGGGTAACACAGTAGAAGACCGTGGAACGTTCGAGGATCACGATTGTGCGGGTGATGGAGATTCCATTGAGAAGTTATGGAACTGAAGGCTCACGTGGTAGAAGAGATATGTTCACGCTTCAAGAGGTAACCCGTGAAATCCCGTTTATGCTAGTTGTCTAAATTACATGTGATTTTGATACTGGGATTGCTTCCGCTGCATATAATAATCCATCAGAAACGTGGAGGACTTTCTCTCCAAATGCCTGATTGGTCAATTCAACGATCCCTTAATCACAGCCCCAACACTGAAGTGATCCAAAAGTGGTTTCTCAACAGATGGAAAGCAGAATCACCCCTTTGGCCCATAACCAGTTCCTCTTCGAATTTCCCTCAAGGCAGGAAGCAGTACGAGTCAAAGCTGGTGACTGGTTTTGGAATGGGAGACATTTCACATTAGAGTGGTGGTCACCGGAAAAGACTACACTTATAGCTAAGAAAGAATCTGGGCAAAGATGGATAAAGGCTTTCGGGGTCCCATTACATGCATGGAACTTTGATACTTTCCGGCAAATCGGAGATCATTGTGGTGGTTTTATTGACATTGACGGGGACACAAAATCCAGAACACATCTCTTCTGGACGAGGATTTGCACAAGTTCTACTAGAGAGGCTCTCCCTAATACAATGATACTGGAGGTTGATAAATTGAGATACAAAATCTCGATTCTGGAGGATGTACTCATGGAAGTTATCTCCACCGGCGGTAGTATCGGAGTCACAAAACAAGAGAAGATAAAGAAGACCCAGAAGCAGTCCCAGTTAGCTAAAGATCACAAGGGTTTTAAAAGTAAAAATTGCACGGGGCACTCTAATTGGCCGCCCCCATTTAACCTATACCCATTTTTAAAAAAAAAATAATTTGTACCCAGTTTTTAAACAATTTCAACTCTTTCCTCCTCCTCCCTCTCCTCCTTAGTTTTCTTCTTCTTTTTCTATTAACAACTCAAAGGCCTTGGAAAGCTTACTAGTGTGATTAAATAGTAAATAGATATTCTTTCAGAAAATCTCTCTCAAAGAAAAAATTCTAGATTATTTTGTAAGAGTACTTCAACTAATAAAAAATTATCTTTTGAGATGAACAGAACATCACCATACTTCCATATTTCTCAAGTCAAATATTGTTATATTATCAGAGAATTGACTGTATTCTCTCGGCGTAACTCAAAAGAAAAATAATATATTATATTTATATTCTTTATAACTATAAAGAAAGCAAAAGGAAGAGCCCTTTCTCGTTATCATCCAAAAAGGTCATGGAGACACCGTTGTTTGATTTCAGTTATTTCTAGGCAATGTAAATGACTGTGAGATCTATCCTACAGTATTGTCATAGATGATACAAAAATAAAAAGTGTCAGTTACAAAACAAAAACTTCATCAGTTATAAAACAAAAACTTTAGCCAGTTACAAAGAGCTGAAGTTCGCCAGTTACAAAAATAAAAACTTCAGCTCTAGAGCTGAAGTTCGCCAGTTACAAACAACAACTTCAGCTCTAGAGCTTAACTTCAGGCCCGGCTACTAGAATGTTAAAGTTTTGCGTGATTGTCTTTGCTACTTCAGCCCCGTCTGCTGAAGTTATGCGGAAAAAACGGGTACGCTTGCAATTTTTTTTACAAATCGGGCACAAGTTAAAACGTGACACAAAAAACGGGTATAGATGCAAATGCCCCGTTTTAAAAAGACAGGTAAATTGGGCCTTGATGTGGATCACCTTTATTACTCGAAAGGCCCAAAAAACAAAGGTCCAAAGAAGCCCAAAACAGTGCAGCAGTGGAGATTCGTAGGCTTATTTCGGACCCACTTCTAAATGAGCCAAATGGAATTATCTCGGAGAACTAATTTAACCCTCTGTCAATTGAGATAGATGCAGATTTTCCAGAGACATCTCATACAAAACCACCACCACCTGAAGTGAGAGGTGACTCTTTGTCTGAGGTTGACAATGAAGCAGAACCGACGATAACATCCTCAGATCTCTTCGTATATTTGTACCCTTATCGGAATAGTCAATGGTAAGTTCCTCTGATAACAAATTTTCTTCACCCTCGAATTTTCTCTCTTACTTCCCTGCCATGGCGTGGGTGCTGCCAATTCTCAAATTATTCAAAGCCAAACAGTAATAAAGACATCGAGGTGGATCAAAACAGCTATGTCAAAGGCATGCAAAGCATTTGGGATTAATGTGACCGGCTTTGAGCATGGAATCTTTGACATCATACTTCGTATGGAGGAAAGGAGACAACTATAGTTGCAAAAGCAAAACTCATCAAACAACGCAAAAAAAAAGGAGTAAGAAGAAACAAGAGGTTGAATTGGAAAGATTGAAGTGTGAACTCAACTATGATAGCAGGAGCGAAGGGGATAGGGGCAGGTATTCCAAGGCCTTCTCATCATGAAACTCAAAATTCTCAGCTGGAACGTGCGGGGTTGAATGATGGGGACAAGAGAAATACAATAAAGTCCTTAATACAGAGGTGGAGGATAAATATTCTATATATGCAGGAAACAAAAATTGAACGTTGGTCCAACACATTGATCGGGGAATTATAGGGTAGTCGTTGGGTTGAATGGGCTTAACTAAAATCAAGCGGTGCAAGCGGGGGTATTATAGTGATCTGGGATAAGAGACTGTGGAACAATTTGGGGGTACATCAAGGAATCTATACTCTATCAGTTATGTTGGAAAGTACACAAGAAGATTTCAGGTAGTGTTTTTCGGGGGTATATGGTCATCACTCAAATCCAGAAAGAGAGGTCCTTTGGTACAAGTTGGCAGCAATCATGGGCATATGGGATGAACAATGCTTGGTAAGGGGATTTCAATGTACATAGGTATGAAATTGAAAGATACAATTGCATAAGAAGATCCAAGGCAATGAAATCTTTCTCGAATGTCATCGAGGATCTTGACATCATTGATCTCCCATCGAGGATCTTGACATCATTGATTTCAATGTATGCAGGTATGAAAGTCAAAGATACAATTGCATAAGAAGATCTAGGGCAATGAAATCTTTCTCGAATGTCATCGAGGATCTTGACATCATTGATCTCCCACTCCAAGAGGCTTATTACACTTGGTCCAGAGGTGAGGACTCACTCTAAGCTTCTAGGATTGATAGATTCCTAATTTCTCCTGATCGGGATGACAGTTTCAAATCTATAAAGCAAATTGCCCTCCCAAGTGTGATTTCTGATCACAAACCTCTTCTTTAGAGTGTGGAGGTTGGGAAGCCACTTCATCCTATTTCAAATTTAAAAACATGTGGCTTCAGGTTGAAGGATTTAATGATAAGGTTAAAGAGTGGTGGCAGAGTTATGACATAGGGAGCAGGTCAGATTTCATCTTGATGTAGAAACTCAGAAGATTGAAAAGAGACATCACTAATTGGAACAAGGGGGGATTTGGCAGACTGGAGGCTAGGAAAAACAAGGCCTCAGAAGAACTATCTATGCTGGAACAATTCACTGAAGGTAGATTTCAAACACAACCGGAAAGAGTGAAAATATTAGGGCTAAAAATGGAGCTACAACAAGTGGCAAGAGAGGAAGAGATATTTTGGAGGCAGAAGTCTAGGTGTCTTTGGCTCAAAGAAAGCGATAGGAATACCAAGTACTTTCAAAGAATGGCAAATTCCAATAAGAGATCCAACTGTATAGATAAATTGTTGATTGGTGATGCAGTAATAGAAGACAGGGATGCAATTAAGGAAGAAATACTTAGTTCCAACTAGGGTTTATACTCGGAAGAGGAGCAATGGAGGCCTACTGTTGATTTTGGTAATCTGGGATCTATCTCCAATGATGAAAGGGACTGGCTAGAAAAATCATTTGAAGAAGAGGAAGTTCTAGATAGTATCAAATCATGTGCACTAGACAAAGCTCTTGGACCTGATGGATACACTATGGCATTCTTCCAAGGTACCTGGGACATAATCAAGCATGACATAATGGGGGCCTTAAACCGCTTCCATCAAAATTACTACATAGTCAGATCCTACAATGCATCTTTCATAGCTCTAGTCCCTAAAAGGAAAGGAGCCTTAGAACTCAAAGACTTCAGGCCTATAAGTCTTATAGGCAGTATCTACAAGATAGAAGTCAAGTTACTAGTAGAAGGGATCAAATCAGTGATAGGGAAACTCATATCAGGAGTGCAAAATGCATTCATCAAACACAGACAAATCACTGATGCAGCCTTAATAGCCAATGAGATGTTGGATGCCAGATTGAAGAGTGGAATTCCAGGCATACTATGTAAGTTGGATATAGAGAAGGCCTTTGACAAAGTCAGCTGGTCTTATCTACTATCAATGCTTAGAAAAATGGGGTTTGGGCGCAGATGGATCAAGTGGATAAAATAATGCATAACAACCGTCAAATTCTCAGTCCTCATTAACAAAATCCCGGTTGGCTTTTTCTCTCCACAAAAAGGGTTAAGACAGGGAGACCCCTTATCTCCCTTCCTCTTCATTCTAGCCATGGAAGGACTCAGTCAGATGCTAGATAAAGCAAAGCAGCTACAATGGATAGAAGGGTTCAGTGTTGAAAATTCTACATTAGATTCTATCTCAGTTTCACAGCTATTATATGCAGATGACACAATAATCTTTTGTGGTGCTGAAAGGTCTCAGGTACAATACCTCAATCTCACTCTACTCATATGTGAAGCAATCTCAGGCCTACATATCAATATGTTAAAGAGTGTAACATACCCCGTCAATGAAGTCCCTGATTTGGAAGCTTTGGCTAATATATTATGCTATGATACTGGTACCTTTCCAACTACTTACTTGGGCCTCCCCTTGGGGGACTAGATACAAATCAGCCGATGTATGGAATGGAGTCATGGGAAAGGTATAAAAAAGACTGGAAACATGACATCTACAATACATCTCAATGGGTGGCAGCTTGACCTTGATAAATAGTGTCTTGGACAGCATTCCATCCTATTGCATGTCACTCTTTCCTATGCCTAACAAGGTCCTAAAACATCTTGACAAAGTTAGAAGAACCTTTCTATGAAAAGGTAACTCTGAAGATCATAAGTTCCACCTTGTCAAATGGTCTAGGGTAATACAACCAAAATCCCAAGGTGGACTCGGAATCAGAGACCTGGCAAAGCACAATAAGAGCATGCTAATGAAATGGCTAGGGAGATTTGGAGATGAAAACTCTAGCTTATGGAAGGAAGTGGTTGCTGCCAAACATGGACAACAGTCCCACTGGTGCACTAAACACAACAGAGCACCTCACGGAGTAGGCCCTTGGAAGCATATCAGCAGCCTGTGGGAGGAATTCTCACAGAACATATCATTCAAGATTGGAAATGGGTTACATGTCAAGTTTTGGATGGATAAATGGTTAGACACGAGTAGAGGTGTGCATTCAAATCGGTTTATCGATAAATTGAATCTATTATTTGTTATCCGTTTATCGATTTCGATTTCGATTTCGAAATTTTCCTTATCAAGTTATCGATTTCGATTTTGTCCTCTTCGATTATCGGTTTATCGATAAACCGATAAAATATACTAAAAAGGTATTTTTTTACCCTTATTCTATAATACTCTTTCCTTTACCCTAAGTCTCTAACCCTATTATTTCTTCTACCACATTTAAGGAATGAACATATTTAAAGCTCAAGAGAATGAAGTTCAAATTAATGGAAAACAGAATTAGCCGTGATGATGTATTTTTTTTATACCGTTGGAGTGTTGGTGGCATACATTTGATCTCTTACTTTAGTTTCGTTGCATGTTCTTGTTGACACAACTTTTATGTTATAAACGGTGTTCGTCTTATTTTAGCTTCTTTTTGTCCATATTACTTAGGCGTGTTTATAGTAATATACTTTCCGTGGAATCCCGCAAATTTTCTTATTGGTGTAATTGATAACCGAATCGATAAACCCCAAAAATCGATAAATCAAAATCGAAAAAATCGAAACCTTATTGAAACGATAACGATAAGCATATGTACAAATCGATAATCGATAAGTAATTATCGATAAGGGTAAAAATCGAATCGATAAATCAAATGCACACCCCTAGGCACAAGCATCCTAAAGGACATTTATCCATCCCTATATCAAATAGTCAATGCACCAGACTCAACAATAGTTCAAAACAGATCAAAAGAAACTTGGGACCTCCTATTTAGAAGGAACATGCAGGATTGGGAACTAGAAAGTCATCTGGAACTGTATGGAAGACTTGGGAACTTCTCCATGAATGAACAAGCATCAGACAGACTCAAGTGGGGTAACTTTGAATCAGGGTCCTACACTGTGAAGACAGGCTACAAACACTTCCGTGAGCAGAATTAAATTATTGATTCTTGGCCCTGGAAAATGATTTGGAAGACAAAAGTGCCCACAAAAGTCACCTGCTACTCATGGACAGCTCTAAGGGGAGCTTGTCTTACACAAGATAACCTATGTAGCAGGAGTTTCCAACTAGCTAATTGATGCTACATGTGCCAACACAACTTAGAGTCTATTAACCATCTTCTTCTTTACTGCCCAGTAGCCACTTCCATCTGGTCTATGTTTTTTTCCATTATGGGAATAAGCTGGACCTTACCTCAGGCATTAAGGAAGCAGTTGAAGAGTGGAACAAGTGGAAAGTTGACAGAGCCATCAGGAAAATCTGGAAGATGATCCCTCCTTGCGTCTTTTGGGTTCTTTGGATAGAGAGGAATCACAGATATTTTGATGGAGTTTCAACTCCTCCTCATTTTTTGAAAGCTAAAGGTCCAGTGTACCTTTTTAGTTGGAGCAACCTAACCCCTGTAAATAATGTTGCCTCCTTTTTAGATTTTATCAGTTCACTTACTTTGACTTAGGCCATACTTTTGTTCTTTTGTTTTCTTTGTTAGCTCTCTGGCGGGAAACACATTGTAATGGAGCTAACAACGGTCTATTTTGTATTTTCTGCATTTTCTGGATGCCATCAATGAAACATCTCACTTCATCAAAAAAATTATTAACAAACACCGTAATAATAATTTCTACATTTATTAATATTTCAAAATCAATATTAAGCTGCAACTTTAATATATTTCGAAATTATCAACAAAAAAGGAAAAGAAAAAAGAGCAAAATCAAGACAAACTAAGATAATAATTCTTTTCTAAACTTTTTTAAAGATATAATTTTATACATTTTTCAGAGCTCTAAAATATTAGCCTTTAAGATACTTCAATATTACCAAAAAACAAAGTAAAATTAAGAGAAACTAAGATTATATTTCACATATTTTTCAATGTTCAAATATAAATAAGAAAATAAACATTTCTCGATATCCTAAAATCAGATTATTATTTGGCATACATGGCAGAGATTATAAGTGAAGCTATCATAATTATCAATTACGATAATCGGCCTCTTTGCCTGCTTAGCATTATTCGATAATTCAACACAAGTAACGAATCTATTCTGCGATATAAAAGTGAAAGGTGTTTTTTCGAGCCGCTTTTTGCTTCTTATTCGAAGAAGGGAGCTGCCAGAGCCGAAGAGAATTGGAAAAGCTAGGGTATTTTTGTGAAAATAAAGCGAGATAGATGTGTTTTTGATGTTAATGTGAATGACGGGAGATTGTAAAGAGGAGGGAGGGACGATAATGCCGGCCATAAGAGATTGATGAGATGAATGAAACGCTGACGTTTGAGATTGTGATTGGATGCCGGAGATCTAAAACGGCGGCAATGGTGAAAGGGTGGAAGTTTTTTTTTCCTTTAGAAGAAAATCGGAGGCGTTGATAAAGGCGGGTTTCATATTCATAATAACTTCTAGAATTGAATTAGGTCTCATTTGTTTGCACTTAATGGAAGTTTAAATCTTAATCATTCAGATCTCAGACATTAAGTGCGTTTGTTTTTAAAGTTTGAATCTTAATTATTCAGATCTTGATCATTAAGTGTGTTTGTTTTTTTACTTCACAACCATTTAATAGATCTGAATAGGTCTGTGTGATTAAGATCTATAACATAGACTTAATTTCATTAAGATGCTATCACATATTCATTATTAACTGTCGCCACCGCCTATCATTATCAACTACCACTATGCTGTCACCACCACCACCACCACCACCTCAACCACCACCACGCCACCATCATCCTCAATCATAGCCTCCACCATTATCGACCATCAGCACCCACTATCCCCACCACTTCGACCACCATCATTCTCACCCACAATCAGCACTCATCCACCTTAACTACCACAACTGACCATCCCATCACCATCAACAACCACAGGTGGCACTGCTCATCATTATAACCTACCACCACTCACCCCTCACCTTCCTCAGTCACAACTACTATCACCAACCACCACTATCATCCTCAATCATAATCGCCGCCACTATCATTCACTACTCGCTACTAGCATGAACCACAATCATCAACCAAAACTACCACCAACCACAGTTTGCATTCACCCGTTAGCCATCACCACAACAACTATCATATTTTAAAAAATAATATATTTTATTGATAAAATATTAGATTAATTACTTCGTTTGAATTTTATGTTTATTAATTTTCAAATAAAGATAAATTTTATACATTCAGACGTTAAAAATCAAACAGTTTTAATTATTTCTATTCAGATCTTAATACACATCTTAATACATTCAGATGTGCATTCAGATTCAGATGTCTTAATCTTAATACATATCTTAATATTCAGATGTATATTCAGATTCAGATGTCTTAATCTTAAAAAAAACAAATGAGGCCTTAGAGTCTCTACTACCGGCTACTGCTTACATTAGTATTTCAAAAATTTAGCCAAATATAATTATGTGATATGTACAAGTAGACCTTATTTTGCAGAAATGACATCAGGTAGTTACTTTACAGTTTACATGGTTTTATTTAAGAATTAGCCAATAAATCCTGAATTTTAATTTTTTTAGTTCAAATTTTTTGGTTTAAAATTTTAGAACAAAATATATACTTATCCCTAGTTTATTTCTATTGCTTTGCTCTTGATAACCAATACATGTAAGGTCATGCATTGGCAAAATTTTGCTCTTTCCTAATGTTTCTGGGGTCTATAAATTGAGTTTACGGGCATGGTAGTCGAAAATGTCTGTGCCTAAATATTTTTGCAAATGGTGGACTCCTTTATTTTATTTATTTTTCATTTCTGAATTAAATGGAGAGTGTTGGAGCACTAGAGAAATTTTTTATATTTGGTATTTAATTCACTTATTAACTTGATTTCTTATGTGTATACATGAAAAATTTGTTCTCTTACCTCGATTAAATTTACAAAAAAAAAAAATATGTATTTCACAAATTTATTGTTTTCTTTCATGACTGTCAAATTGACTAGTATCAAATAAAGAAAACGTGGCGACCAACCAGTATTTTACTTAAGGCTGTATTGTGGTCCGGGCCCAGCCCGGGACCGCGAGCTCAAATAGGCTTTGGGCTAAACGGTCTAGCCCGTATGGTCCGGTCCCAAGCGGTCTTAGGAGCCCACTGTGGGCCGGTCTATCATGGAGAGACTGCGAGCCCGGATCGGCTGGCGTGCCTGGGCTGGTTCAACCGGGCCTAACGGACCAAACAACTATTTTACATTTTTTTTAAATTGGCCAACGGTTGGAAGTTTAAAAACTAGCCGTTGGCCTACCAATTTAGCCATTTGGCTTTTTAAAAAATAGCCATTTCCCCCAAACTTTGTTTTAACTCCAAACTTTTTATAATTACATTTTTTTTTCTATTTTCAACTATAAATTTTTTATTTTTACTCACAAAATCATCAATCTCTCTCTAATTTTCTTCTATAATTGCTTACTTTATTATGTAATTTGTGAAAAATGTGAAGTTGGTGAATTGAAGTATTCAAGTCTTTAACGATATACAATTTTTAAGAAGTTGTTCGTCAATTCGGTAAAGTCGTTCCAACTCTTAAGTTTTAATATTATAGTTTTGTTTGTTTTAGTTTATATAATTATAATTATTATGGACTTTTCTTTAAAAAAAATGTTTGGTGGTAAGGGAAATCTAAAATTGGTGAATTTAGTAGCCAAGCTACTACTACTCCTCTGGCTCTCCGACGCAGACGTGTCACCCGTCCTCCTCCACCTATTATTCTTGATAGTGATAACCCTTGTTTTCAATTTACCGATAGTTAATTTTGCCATGATATTGCACCAGGTCAACAATTAAATGATGAATATATGAATGCTCTTTATGGTAATCCAACTATCGATGAAAATGATGAGGAAAATGATGATTTAGATGAAACACAACCGGATTTAGTTGATACACCTACTAGTCCTGTTGTTAACCCAACTGATAATAATTTAAATGATGCCCCGCCTAACCCTCCTGTAGTAACCCCTACTTTTAATAGACAACCTTCTAGACGGTGCAAAATATCTCTTGTTTGACACTTTTTTATTTAACTATGAGATTAAAATAAGGTTAAGTGTAAAACTTGTGGGACTTTGATGACTCATAAATTTACTGGAGACTGCAGCGGTAGATGTACTTTAACTAGACACATAAAGACACACCCTAAAGATAAAGCTAGATTTATTCAAATGAAAGCTACGCAAGAGGGGACAAGTGTAAGTACTTAGGTTAACCCTAGTACCGGGTCAAATCTAGTTCAACCGGAAATTAACACTGTTATCGGTGGTATTTTATATTACGATCCAAATAAAGATCGTGAAGAATTGGCAAAAATGATTACTGTTATGTGCTTACCCTATAGTTTTCCTTCTAACCCTCACTTTGTGCATTATATTAGAAGAGTTTTTAGCTTATAAAGGATGACCTCATGCAACTGTAAAGAACGATATTTATAAATATAAACATGAATATGAATAATATTTGTGCTATTTATTTACTCATATAAATTATCGCGTTGTTATTACTACTGATATTGGTAGAAGTGGTAATGACTGTGATTATCTTACTGTTACCACTCATTGGATTGATGAGGAATGGAAAATGCAAAAACGCATTATTGCTTATAGAATAATTAATTCACGTCGCACAGGTAAGTTTATTGCTAACGCAATTGCAAATAGTTGTAGATATTTTTGCATTAGAGATAAAATAATGTCAGTTTCAATAGATAATGCTTCTAGTAACAGTAATGCTATAGGCTTGCTTACAACTACACTAAATCCTGCATTTAGTAATATTTTTCATGTTAGATGTATTTGTCACATTTACCATTTAATTGTCGGTGGTGATGTGAAAATATTAAGTGTTGAAATTGAAAAGGTTAAGATGACTCTTAATTGCCTTTTTTATTCAAACCGTAGAAGTAGGCTTAGAGAATATTTTTAAAAATGTGATGAATTTGGCCTTAGAGAAAGAAAGGTTCCTAAACCTTGTCCGACTAGATGGAATTACATGTATGACCTTTTAATGGTGGTATTAACACCTTGTTGTGCTCATTCCATTGGGGGAAGGAAGACTAAGAAATATATTACCATTTTTTATTAATGTTGTAATAATAAAAATTATAAAGGATTCCCTTGAATATTTCTTTACAATTTTTTTTTGTGTTTAAATTTGAATTAGAAGATTTAAGTCACAATTATATAATATAATTTACAAGAAATTACCTTAGATAAAATAATTTCAAAAAAAATAGCCCGGAACACTTAGGTCCGTTTAGGCCCGTGGGCCCAACCCACTTAGCCCCGGGACCATGTGGGCTTAGGCCCATAGTGGGCCGGTTCCACCCTCTAGGACCGTTTGGACCCGGAACTGCTTGGGCCAGACCCACCAGAGCTCGGGACGGTTTGACCTGGCCCGTTTAACCCATTTAGACCCGGGACCGGACCACAATACAACCTTAATTTTACTTCAGATTCTGACGAGGCCAAAATTTAAAAGAATTTGTGTAAATCTCCCTATTCATAGTAGGGAAATAGAAAGGCCCAACTAGAAGCCCAAATTAAGTCCAGATGAATTGATTTGAGAAAGCCCAACTATCTGTGTCTACTACAACAGTTCGGAATCTTCGGACCCTCCGGCATAGCCCGATTCACTTTTCGGAGCAATATTTTCCACCTTCCGGTGGAACCTTTCAGAGTGTACGTGAAAGCACAACAATGGCGTTTTGGTGTAGAGTGAACAACTCCAAAATCAAAACCGTATCAATTCACCTGAAAAGGTCTTATTTTCAATGCCAAGGTTCCAATTCGTTCATTGCCAATGCTTCTTCACATACTTCAGTTCGGATTCTCAGTAACCCTAGCTTAACTATCCAGAAAAGTCCATTTGAATTTGCACAAAGTGTTAGGTTTTTCGCAGCACCTGTACAGGTAAGCTAAGCAATTAAGATCACGTAGTTGTTTTATGTCCATTGATAATCATGCGTGTAGTGATGAGTGTAACTGATTTTGCAGGTGAAAACGAGGAAGGAAGAGAAGGATTCGAGTGGGCCCAGATTGAATCAGGAAATCAAAGCAGATTTTGTTAGGCTTGTCGGCGATGAAGGTGATTTTATAACTCTTCTTTGTACTTTGTCGGTGTTTTTTTTAATTTGTTTCATGAATAAGGAAGTTCGAACTTTTTAGTGGGAGTAGTAGATACCTTGTGGAGTAGTCGAGGGGAAAAAGTGAAGGTTGAATTTGTATGAAGTTTTTATGAAGCAAGATGCTAAGATCAGCATAGTATGGTAGTACAGTATATTGTGCTTAATGTTGAAAGAAAGTCACATTTTTATGGATTCTGACTTCCAAATTTTAATAGGGTTGGCATATGAGATGTAACCTCTAGGAACAGCTTTTGTTGGAAAACTCAAAATGCAAATTAAATGGTCAAAGTTCCTTGGTGTGTGAATATGTTACCCGGGTACCCATAATTAGGATTCTCAATTTCACTCTTCATCCAAAAAAAAAAAAGGATTCTCAGTTTCACATGTTATGACTAGAGTTGCTTATTGGAGCTAGAAGTATAGAAAGTACATTGCTAAATGGAACAGATAACCAAAAAAAAAAAAAAAAATTAGTTGTTTTATTTTTCTTAATAGTCATGGCTGAAAGCATCGCAAAGTATTTTAGCAGAGAACCAAGAATTAGCAAGAGGTTGGTGCTGGAGTAACATGTAAGAAGGATGAAAGCTTAATGAACATTGGAATAATTCCTTATGCATCATACAAAAGGTTAAAATGTGTTGAAGAATTGCCGGATGCTCTACTATATATCAAGCGTTAGAAATAGTATTTAAAGCAATGTTGTTTTGAAATTCTGGACCAAGCAAAGGACTCCATTTATCAAGTTTGAGATTCTTTATGCCTGAAGTCTCGAAGTTATAAAACCAGTAATCTTATGAATCTGTAATTGAATTATAAAGCCAAAACTTAAAGAGATTGAAATGGAATTAAATCAGAGTAGTCTAGTAAAGAAAAAATGAATTCTAACCTATTCACCAAACAATTGATTCTGAGCTGCACATGAAACTCAGCATATTTTTGCTTTGCATCTGTTTGGACAGCACGGTCTAGTTACCCCGAGACATATGTTCATGGCTTTTGGTTGTACACTTTTCTTGTATTACTTTGCCTTACTTCTGTTTAAGAAAATAATATTAGTGAAAGCTTTAGTTTTTTGTTTTGAGTTTTCTCCCTTAGTATGTAAAATGAGAAGAAAAGAGGTAGCTTTAGTGCTCTGGGTTTAAGTCAAGCAGTAGACATTGTTCTAACTGTTATACGCATGTCTCAGAATCTAGTGTAGATTAATTGCTATTATATGATACAGTTTTTGTTTATTTCCTATTATTTCAGGTCTTATTCTTTGTATTTTTGCAGGTCATCGCGTAGTGTCAATATGTGAGGCATGGGAACTTGCAAGAAGTCTCAATCTTGATTTGGTGGAGGTAAGAAGTGTCAATCATGAGGCTTACTTACAGTTACAAGAGCGATACTACTGACAGGAAAACATACTAGGATAAACTAACGCAAATGTCAAATTAATGCTTATTATAACATGAAAACACAATGAGGGAAATAAACTTTCTCGCTGAAGATCTTTTCTGGTTCATAAGCAGCGTTTGGGCTTATTTGTTGCTTTCCTTGTTACCTTGGTACAGTGATGACTGAGCAAGTCTGTCATATTGAGCTTGATCGTTTCTTGTTGATAGGACAGTTTCCCTTTGTATCATTCTTCCCTTTCTTGACTGATTCTGTCCTCTTCGTTTCACGTCTTGTATTACTCAATTCTGCTCTCTTCAATTCACGTCATAGCAGCTCAATATGCAATTAAGCGGGGCTAACAAGAAAAGTCACAAAGAACTGACTTTTGTCAATCTGATGGATTAAAGTTTTGGTTTAGTTGTCAACTCATCTTACAAGATTTGAAACTTCTTATTAATTCGATTCTGTTGCAATGTAGAGTGCCTGTGTACATAGGCCGTGGTTGAAATGTTCTCAAATCTGGTCATGGACTGGATAAGACGATTGCTAAGAGAAAATTAAGTGAAAAGACGTCTAGTTTATCGAAAAACAAAGGTCTTTTGTTCGTTGAAAGAAGTGTATATAAACATTTTCTTGGCTTTCTTGCTACTAGGAGAAGATTATATTGAGAAGGATGTCTTATTTTCGCCACAAGCCGTAAAAAGTAGTTTTTCAACCAATTTTAAGTAATACAGATATGTGAAGATGAGGTGTGTGCATATCAAGTATGACATTATTTGGTTAGTGAACTTAAGAAGTCAGGATAAGGAGGGACGTACACCTACTTCCCTTACTGAAGTTTGTAAGCTTCTCCATATATTCTGGTAAGACAAGAAAGCATATGGGAATTAGTGATAGGGAATTAATCATATTTTCATATACCAAATGGAAGGATAGTATCAAAAAAAAAAGTAGTATTAAAAAAAAAAGAGAACCTATACCAAATGGGAGGACAAATGGGAAAAAGAAGGCTTGTAAAGATACTTCGGATGTGAAATGTCTCTCTAATTAACAACTTCTCTTGCCAAATGATGTGGCTTCCTAATCTTTGGAAAGAGTTGAAGTTGCTAATCCATTCTTCTGCAATTCTCTATATCCTTCTTCACTTCCACTTTTAGCTTAAATCCGACATCAATAGGGAAGGAATAAGGGAAGGGGTCTAATAGGTGTTAGTATATGGTTTCCCAATAAGGCAGGACCATTTAATAATATGTGGTTCCATCTGATATACTGTATGCTAAATTGGCTTTTGTGATTTTGCAGGTGTCACGAAATGCCAAACCACCAGTCTGCAAAATTATGGACTACCACAAAGAGAAGTATCAACAACAATTAAAGGACAATGCTAAAAAAAGCAAGGTACGTTCTCCCTCAATAATGCCTGTGTATTAGAGGTGTTGCTAGCATCAGTTAATTGGTGTTTATTTTGTATCTCAAGCCAATCTTTAGCTTCAATATCATATAAATGTGGTATTGATCGTGAGTTAAAACTGTTTAATTAGAGCTGCCAAGTCTAGTTGAGGCTTGACTCTGGAAAAGTTTGATGAAGTCGAGCTCAACTAAGCTACCTCCATTCTTTTTGGCTCAAATTAATTCTTTAAGGTCAAGTGATCTGAAGCATTGAAGCTTGGATCCACTTGTTCTTCTACTGCATCTTTAATGATGATATTCCATACTTGATTTATGTTTATATATGTAGGAAGAAGGTGATTTTGTAAGTTTACTGGTAAAATCTCTCCCTATCACATAGAATCTGACCTTGAAAGTCCTAGGTGTTCTTACTGGTGGAAATTTATGGGCTGTTCGCACCCGTGTGGCCTAGTGGTCGTGAGTTTAGAACCATGAGGTCTTAGGTTCAATTCCTAACAGAGACAATAAACACTAGGTGATTTCTTCCCATCTGTCTAAGCCTTGGTAGATAAAGTTACCTGGTACCTGTTGGTGGTGGGAGGTAGCAGGTATCCCGTGGAATTTGCTTTGATGCGCGCAAGCTAGCCCGAACACCACGGTTATCAAACTTTTTTTTTAAAATCTATGGGCTGTCTATTGGAAATTGCCAAGTGTTAACATAATCCGGATATTTTTTTAGGTCACATAAGTCTCCCAGATGCAAAACTGCTTCCATGATGTTGAAAATTGGATATGCATGATTAAAACTGTAATAAATGATCACAACAGATAATAGTAGTTCTCCTTGTAAAAAACGCAGGTAATAGTAGTTCTTATCCTCTGGATGTAAAAGACCCATGTCCAACTGTCACGCAAAATCTTGCTTTTTTTTTGGGGGGGGGGGGGCAACCGTGACCTTTTATAGAGTAACCTCGTCGCATGCATGCATAAATGATGGTGGACCCCTATTTTTCCTTTTCAATATTGTGGTAGTTTTTTTGTTTGCCTTTGAGAGAATAAGCAAGAATCAGATAAAATTGGCATGCCCTTCTTAGAAAAGATATAATTGGCATGCAAAAAGTTCAGATGTAAAGGGGCAGTGTACAATTATTAGTCAATTTTTTTTGGCTCTGCTTTAGTTAATTGCCTTCAGTACTTGATTTTTACTTGTAATATTTTGCAGTCTGAGTTAACTTTGAAGAAGGGAGATTGTAAAGAAGTCCGATTTGTTGGAAAAATCGTAAGTCTATTGCTTGTTTTTCTCCGTTATAGCATTCCCATGACATATCAAATCCGGTGCCTTACTTATGATCACAGTACAATAGAACTAAGCCTTTCCTGAAGCTCTGCACAAAATTTGGTATTTTGATGTCAGTGGAGTTCTTATTTTTTTTTTTTTTTGAGAAGGTAACATATTTATATATTAATAAAAAGACTTCACTAAAAAAGTGAAGTCACCCATATTTACAAAGAAAGTGCCCATAAAACCTTGGTCATCTCACAAGGAATCTAGAACATCAAAATGCATTCATGATCCTCCATAAACTTTCCTTTACACCAAAAATAGAAAAGAGCCAAACATTTCATTTTTATCTTCTGGATGTTACTGGACTTGTCTTCAAAACATCTTTGGTTTCTCTCTTCCCAGATTGTCCCCCATATGCATGCTGAAACTATTCTCCATCTCTCTTTATAGCTAGAAATGTTGCCATCTTTATTTCAGCAAGTTACAACAACAACAACAACCTAGTATAATCCCACAAGTGGGGTCTGGGGAGGGTAATATGTACGCAGACCTTACCTCTACCCTGAGGGGCAGAGAGGTTGTTTCCAGGAGACCCTCGGCTCAAGAAAGCAACAAGAGACGCTATATTAGTACTATCAATAGACTCATAATAAAATAACATAAAATTCATAACATAACATAAAATACCATAAAATAACAAAATAACAGCAATATAAGAAATATAGGAAATACGAGAAAGATGTAAAGTATACTAATAACCAACAGATAAAGCCCATCATCAGTAGCTGGTCAGTAGCATCCTAAGACTAACTCCTACTGGCTAGTCTCACTCTAGTGCGCTGCAGAAATATTCACAATTTCTCCCTAACCTACAACCTTAATACTCGACCTCCACAATTCCCTGTTAAGGGCCATGTCCTCAGTAACCCTAAGTCGCGCCATGCCCTGCCTGAGCACCTCTCCCCAATACTTCTTAGGCCTCCCTCTACCTCTCCTCGTATCCACCACAGCCAGTCGCTCACACCTCCTCACCGGTGCATCAGTGTTCCTCCTCTGAATGTGCCCGAACCATCTGAGGCTTGCTTCCCCCATCTTGTCCTCCATGGGGGCCACACCCACCTTCTCTCGAATATCTTCATTCCTAATCTTATCCCTCCTTGTATGCCCGCACATCCACCTCAACATCCTCATCTCTGCAACTTTTATCTTCTGGATGTGTGAGTTCTTAACCGGCCAACACTCGGTCTCATACAACATGACAGGCCTAACCACTGCTCTATAAAATTTACCTTTCAGTAACGGTGACACTTTCTTGTCACATAGGACTCCCGTCGCTAACCTCCACTTCATCCACCCCACCCCTATACGGTGTGTGACATCCTCGTCGATCTCCCCGGTCCCCTGAATAACTGACCCAAGGTACTTGAAACTACCCCTCTTAGGGATGACTTGAGAATCAAGCCTCACTTCCACTCCCGCTTCCGTCGGCTCGGCCCCAAATTTGCACTCGAGGTATTCCATCTTCGTCCTGCTCAACCTGAAACCTTTTGACTCAAGGATATGCCTCCAAACCTCTAGCCTCTCGCTGACGCCGCGTCTTGTCTCGTCAATTAGGACTATGTCATCAACAAATAGCATGCACCATGGCACCTCCCCTTGAATATTATGCATTATGGCATCCATCACCAGGGCAAATAGGAAAGGGCTGAACGCAGACCCTTGGTGCAACCCCGTAAACAACCGGAAAATAATCGGAATCGCCTCCTGCTGTCCTAACCCGAGTCTTAGCTCCATCATACATGTCCTTAATCGCCCTAATGTAGGCAACCGGGACCCCTTTAGCCTCTAAGCATCTCCATAAGACCTCCCTAGGAACCCTGTCGTACGCTTTCTCTAGATCGATAAACACCATGTGGAGATCCTTCTTCTTATCCCTGTATTGTTCCACCATCCTCCTAATAAGGTGGATAGCTTCTGTGGTAGATCGCCCCGGCATGAACCCGAACTGGTTGTCTGAAATAGACACCGTCCTTCGCACTCTCATTTCTACCACTCTCTCCCAGACTTTCATGGTATGACTTAGTAATTTAATACCCCTATAGTTGTTACAGCTCTGGATATCGCCTTTGTTCTTATACAACGGAACCATTGTACTCCACCTCCACTTTTCAGGCATCCTATTAGTCTTGAATATAACATTAAACAACCTAGTAAGCCATTCTAAGCCTGCTCTACCCACACACCTCCAAAGTTCAACCAGAATTTCATCTGGCCCGGTAGCTCTGCCCCTTTTCATCTTACGCATTGCCTCCATGACCTCATCGACCTCAATGTCCCTACAATCACTTAATTCATGGGGGTTGTCGGTATTCCTCAATTCACTTAGTACAATATCCTGATCCCCTTCCTCATTTAGAAGTTTATGAAAGTAGGTCTGTCATCTCCTCTTAATCTGGTCATCCCCCATCAAAACTTTGCCGTCATCATCTTTTATGCACCTCACTGGGTCCAGATCCCGAGCCGTCCTCTCTCTCACCTTAGCGAGTCGGAGTAACTTCTTCTCCCCGCCTTTGTTCCCTAATTCCTCATACAAACGACCAAAAGCTGTCGTCTTAGCCTCCGTCACTGCCATCTTCGCCTCCTTCCTAGCTACCTTATATCTCGCAATGTTCGCTCTCTTCTCCTCCTCGCCAGTGCTCCCTACTAACCGCAGGTAAGCCACCTTCTTCGCTTCCACTTTACCTTGGACAACTGCATTCCACCACCAGTCTCCTTTGTGGCCACCGGCGTGGCCCGAAGATATCCCTAACACCTCTCTTGCCGCCTTATATAGTCCGCCGTCGTCGACCACATAGTGTTTGTGTCCCCACTACTTCTCCAAGCTCCCATTGCCGACAACCTTCCTTCCAACTCCTGAGCTTTATCCTTAGTCAAGGCGCCCCACCTAATCCTCGGGCGGCCTCGTACTGACCTCTGCTTCCTCCTTATCATAATACTAATGTCCATCACCAAAAGCCTATGTTGCGTTGCAAGGGTCTCACCTGGGATAACTTTGCAATCCTCGTACAACCTTCTGTCGCATCTCCTGAGGAGGAGATAGTCAATCTGAGTCTTCGCCACCGAACTTTGGTAAGTAACCAAATGCTCCTCCCGCTTCGGAAAACCTGAGTTCGCAATCACTAGATCAAATACCTTGGCAAAATCCAGCAGCGAAGTGCCCCCTCCGTTCCGTGCCCCGAAACCAAAGCTCGCCATGCACCTCAGTATAACCACCTGCAGACGACCCAATATGACCATTGAAATCCCCCCCTATGAATAACCTCTCGGAAGGCAGAATACTACGAATGATGTCATCCAACCCCTCCCAAAAGTGCCTTTTAATCTCCTCATCCAAGCCTACTTGCGGCGCGTACACGCTAACGACATTTAAAGTACACTCACACACCACCAATTTAATAGTCATTAGTCTATCATTCACACGCCTGACCTCTACCACCGACTCTCTAAAATGGCTATCTACAAGGATACCCACTCCATTCTTACCCCTCACGACTCCAGAGTACCACAACTTATACCCATCCGTGTTTTTCGCCCTCGATCCGACCCACCTAGTCTCCTGGACACACGCTATATTAATCTTCCTTTTCTGAAGGATCTTCGCCTATAGGCTCCCTTGCCCCCTATAGACTTACTCGTTAGCGAACCTATGTTCCATGATCCGATTCTCAACCTATAGGCTCCCTTGCCCCCTCTACCTCCCCTGCCTCCCGACCCACACCCTGACCCCGGCCACATTCTTTGCCCCACACTCTGACCCACCCGAGGACATGCCTTTAATCTATCATCCCAGACTGCAGCCACTACACCTACGACAAATCTAAAGAAGACTCGCTAGAGTACAACGAACAACGAATCAAACTAGAAGGAAACAAGTGACTACCAGTACACTAGTTGAATGATTTAACTATTGTGAACTAAAGTAACATCAATTTAGCTAACACCAAAAGGGAAACAGTAGAACGGGAGGTACCAATTCCCGAGAACCAAACCTGTGTTGATTTGCAGTACTCGATGTACTTGCAAGCTCATACACCGCTTCCCACCGCCCTTTGCTGACGCTCGTCCAGATTGCTCTCCTTTGCTAGTGCTCGTGCGCCTAACTTGTCTCCAACAACTTCGAGAATTTCCCTGAAAACACAGAAAAATACCGTGACCCAAAAACCAAAAAGGGCCGTCACCGCTACCACTGGTGTAGCCCCGAAAGTAACTAATAGATAATGGGTTAGTATTCTTCGGACCAATAATGGTCAGATCTGGCTTTTATCGTGGAGACCAAGCATGAGAAGGAAACGATGGACCTAGATCAGCGAGCTCCACAGGTCACTTGAAAACGAGATCTAATTGAGCAAAGCTTTTCAGCAAATTTAAACCCAGAAGATGAAAAACCAAGGGCGTAGCTCAATTGAGTGGTGTCTGGAAAATAGATCAACAGTAGCAAGAGCCAAGAATAATAGTTTTATGTGGAAAATGCCAAAATAGATTAGCTAAGTGGAAGTACAACAAGTTACTGAGACTTAAGCTTAAATATTTTGAAACCCAACAAAAGCATAGGATAAACGACAAAGAATTTACGAAACTGTTGTAGCCAAAAGCACGGAGATTTTGCTTATTATTCTCCGGCGAGGTTTTCGGCAATATCTGGTAACGACGACTAAACTCTTGAAAACGCCAAATCAAAGAATGAGTCATTACACATTTCTTAAAACAATTAGAGTAAGTGTTAGGTTGATTCACGAAGCAGTATGAAGGAGAAAATAAGAAATGGATGAAAAGGAAAAAGACTAAAAATAAATAGGAAAGATTAGGAGAAGAAGCAAACCGATTTCTGACGGAAGCTCGTCGGCGGCGAGATTTGAGAAGTCGGCGAATCCTCAAGTTAGAACATCATTAATTCTTCCCGGCATTGCCCATGAAATTCCCCTTAAGGTGATGAAGATTCTCCATAGTTGTACAGTGAGTTTGCAATGCAAAAAAAGATGGCTAATTGTCTCTGCCTCATCTCCACATAAGTAACATCTAGAACACAAGTGGAATCCTCTTTTGATTAAGTTGTCATGTGTTAGTACTGCCTCTTTTGCCAGTATCCATGTAAAGCAAGCAACCTTTTATGGAATTTTTACTTTCTATATCATCTTCCATGGCCAACAACCAACCTGGTTGTTAGACAAGTTGAATTTCTTGTAAGCAGACCCAACAGAAAGCCTACCCTGCCTATTTCTTTGCCATACGATAAGATCTTGATTAGAGTTGGTACCACTGAATCGCTCCAAAGTATTGTAAAAGTCAGTTACTCTTTCAATCTCCCAATCATTTAGCAATCTTCTGAATGTAAGATTCCATCCCTGATTAGTCTATGCCTCGTGTAATGTTACTTGTTGCTGATTCAAGGAATATATGTCAGGAAAGAGATCCTTCAATGGTCCTTGTCCTAGCCAATTGTCATCCCACAGTGAAATCTTCCTACCATTTCCTACCTTGAACTTGGATTTGTTAATCAGTTTTGGCCACAGATTCCTAATTGACTTTCACACACTGACACCATACGGAGTTCTCACTGATTTGGTTGTCCATTTTCCTTCCGTTCCGTATTTCTCCGTAACAACCTCCGTCCACAGTGATTGTTCATCTGCTGCAAACTTCCATAGCCACTTCATCATCAAATTCTGATTCTGAATTCTTATGTTTTTTATTCCCAGTCCCCCTGCCTTTTTGCTAGTAGTCACAAAGCTCCAATTAACCAGGTGGAACTTCTTCTTCTCACTGTTGCCTTCCCATAGAAAATTCCTTCTTAAGGCATCAATTATCTTCACTACATTGACTGGGATTGGAAAAAGTGACATAATATAAGTAGGCAAAACATCTAGTACAGAGTTAATCAGAGTTAGTCTGCCCCCCATAGATAGATAATGATTCTTCCAATTTGCTAGCTTCTTTTCACACTTCTGCAACACTCTATTCCAAATTCCTTTTGACTTACTCTTGGCTCCCAATGGCATCCCCAGATATACAGTAGGCAGTTCACCTACATTCCCACCTAGAATATCACCAAGACTTTGTAATTCCATTACCTCATTTACTGGATAAATGAAGCTTTTGTATCAATTTATGCGTAGTCCAGAAGTGGCTTCAAAAAGAATGAATATCACCCTTAGTACTTTCAGTTGTTCTCTATCAGCTTCATAGAACACCAAAGTATCATCAGCATACTGCAAATGTGAAATCCTCATGTTGCTAGCAGCCCTGCAATTCACCTTGAAGCCTCTGATCCAATTGTTTGTCTGTGCTCTTTTTAGCATATCGTTCAAACCTTCCATAGCAATAATGAATAAGAAAGGGGAAAGGGGATCCCCTTGTCTCAGACCCCTTTGGGAAGGGAAGAAACTAGCTGGGGCTCCATTGATGAGTACAGAGAAGCTTATAGTTGAGATGCAGTATTTATCCAGTTAATCCATCTTCCACCAAAGCCCATTTTCCTTGGTGTATCAAGCAGAAACTTCCAATTCAAATGATCATATGCTTTCTCTATATCCAGCTTGCATAGTATCTCCGGTTCCCTGCTTGTTTTCCTTGTGTCAATGCATTCATTAGCTATAAGGACAACGTCCCTGATCTGTCTTCCTCTTATGAAAGCTATTTGTTGAGAATCCACCAGTTTATTGACCACCTTTTTTAGTCTCTAAGTCAGTAACTTGGAGATAATTTTGTATATACTACCTATCAGACTAATAGGCCTGAAATCTCTCAGTTCTTTGGCCCCCAGCTTCTTAGGAATCAGAGCGACAAAAGTGGCATTAAGGCTCTTTTCAAAGATTCCTTGTTCATAAAAAAACTGAACAGCAGCTACCACGTCCTTTTTAACCACTTCCCAGCAGGTAGTGAAAAAGGCCATTGTGAAACCATCTGGACCTGGTGCTTTGTCACCTGCACATGCCTTAACACTGTTCCATATTTCCTGCTCTCCAAATGGACTCTCCAGCATTGAGTTATCCTCTGTTGTGATCATCTGGTTGTTTCTGATGCAACCTATTGGCCTCCACTCCTCTTCTTCTGTGTATAGGTTTTGATAGAATCTAATCACCTCCCTCCTAATGTCTTCCGGGTTTTGGAGAGATTCTCTTTCTACTATCAACTGAGCTATATTATTAAATCTCCTGTGAGCATTGGCTCTTCTGTGGAAGAACTTGGTGTTCTTGTCTCCCTCTTTTAACCAAAGGGCCCTGGATCTCTGTCTCCATGCTACTTCTTCATGATTTGCAATCTCCTCAAACTCCATGGTCAATGTGGTTTTTGTGAATATTTCCTCCTCTGTCAAGCTTCTCCGGTCATGTAACTCCTCCAGCACTGCAAGTTGGTTGAGGATACTTGCTTTCTGTAATGCTAAGTTGCCTTGTAGAGTTTTGCTCCATTCCTTAACTTTGTCTTCAAATATTTAAGCTTCAAAGTTAGAATGAAATCTGGCCTTCCTTCACAGGTGAAAGAATTTCACCATTCTTCAATTCTGTCTTTGAATCCTTCAGTGTGCAACCACCAGTTCTCAAATTTAAAGTATGATTTAACTGGATCCCAACTACCACATTGCAGCATCAATGAGAAATGATCTGAGGTAACTCTCTGAAGCATTGATTGCTTTATGTTTCTAAAATCTTCATTCTAGTCAGCAGAAATCAAGAATCTATCCAATCTGGCTGCTATTATATGTCTGTCCCCTTTTCTCCATGTGTACTCTCCTCTTGATAATTGGATGTCTACCAGTTCCATGTCTTCAATGAAGTTTGAAAAGTCAGTCATAGCTCTTGTGAATCTGGAACAATTTTTCTCTGATGGGTACCTTACAGTATTGAAGTCCCCACATACCACCCAAGGTCCATTAAAGAGACCTCTTGCACCTGCTAGCTCCCACCATACTTCCTCCCTCTTTTATCTATCATTAGGAGCATACATAGCTGAAAGATGCCATGTATATTCCTGAGTCTTGCCGGAAAATTTACATGTAATTGTATGTGATCCAACACAACATACCTCCCCCTTCCATATTCTACCATCCCACATTACTACAATACCCCCTCTAGTCCCACTTGCTTCCAACTGAGCAAATTTCACCCATCTATGACCCCATAATTCTTTTACAATCTCCCTAATATCCCCTTCTATTTTAGATTCTTGGAAGCAAAAGATTTCTGCCTTCCAGCTGAGTATCAAGCTTTTAATCAATCTCCTTTTTCTGACTCTATTAAGTCCTCTAACATTCCATGATATGATATTCACTGACATTGGCTATGGCTGATGATGCTTCCTCCCTGCTTCTAGTTCCATTGCTCTTGAAATTACTTCCAATATCTAGACCTTTCAGCTCTTTGAATCCCTTCTTCTTTGTAGTCTGGACAACCTGAGTAACTTCTTTCCCTTTGTTCGCTTGTCTTCTGCTGTCAATTTTCATGTAAAGTTCCAATGCTTCTCTCTCACATCCACTAAAATCCACCCCAAATTCTTTGCTCAATCTGATGATATTCTGATGCACCCAAATTGATGCTTCAAATTCCAGGTCTTTTTCTGCCTCTAAGTTTTGATGGTTTAGAGGCACAACTTCTTCAATTGCCCAGTCCACAAACATATCCGATTTTTTTGACTGCATGTGCATGTTGTTGTATTCCTCTGAATTTTGTCCCTTCCATTCGTGCTCAGCAAGAATCAACATTGCATTATCTTCAGGAATAGCTTCTTGTTGATTTTCTTTATCTCCATCATCCTCCCTCTCGTTTTCCTCTTTTTCTGAGCTGGCGATGTTGTTGCTTTCCTTTGGTTCCTCCAAAACAATGGTTATTTGATTTACCACAGAAGGTTCAAACTGAATAGCTGTTATCTCTTCATTAAAGGGATCTAGCATGTGTTTTGTGAATGGTGTTTTAAAAGGTTTCTCTTCAGATATAATTTGAGCCAATGAATCTGGGCCCAAATCCTTTTTGTTGTAGTGTTGCGAAGCCCTATTAGTATTCATCAAAGAGTCACATGACTGGTCAGTTGCTCTTTTAGGGATAGGCTGAACCTGCTTTGAGCTACCCACATGTCCCATCAAAACACATGTAGCTACTCCCCCTACTGGCCGCTTGACTGCAGCACCGCCGTACGTACTCACCGAAGCTTCACACCAAATCTGAATCTCAAAGACTACCCCTTCACATTCTATTTTCATTATTTTTGGTACTGCAGATCCATCTCCTCTCACCTTTATTCTTGCCCATTTCAAATGATTTTTTAGTTCTGTTTCCTCCTTAGTTTCAATCCAGCCACCACAAAATTCCCCAACTTCTGTGAAAACTTTTTGAGACCATAGATGTAGTGGAAGTCCTACTAGTCTAATCCATACATGGTTCATCATTTTATTTCTTGGAACAGACCCCACCATCGGATTCCACCATTGGAGCTTAACTTTGTGTTTCTTCCAATACCATTTGCTTATCAGTACATGGTTAGCGATTAGCTTCGAAGGAAATTCGAAGAGAAACCTATTTTGGTGCATCTCGTAAATGTTGATACCATGTGCTTGCTTCCAAGAATTTGCTGCCCATTTACGAACTTCTGATAAGGTTGCAATTTCGGAGCTTTCTTCTGTAATGAATCCCACCAGGCACCTACCTAGCAGATCGTTGTGTGTTAAATCTCCAGAAATGTGCATAATGTCTCCTTCTTGTTGGACCTCCGCTTCCTTCATTTCTCTGCTTGCCCACTTATGATTTCTGACTATGTTTGAATACAGAAGTCCTTCAATGACTTTTGGAGCGATAATTGTATTCCGCCGTACCCCGCGATTCATGAACCTTTCTATTTTTGCTGCAACATCTGACCAACCTGAATTGAATGCCACCTCCGGAACAATAACAATTGACCTTCCCCTGTCTTGGACTTTAATGATGGTTATATAACGATCATGTTTGTTGTAGTTCTTCGCACAAAATATTTCTGAGAAATGATCCTTGATTTTCTATCTTTTCACATGATTTCCTTTCACCTTCGAAGCTTCCTTCAGATTTTCACACAACCATACCATCGTCTTCCTGCTGAACGTCGATCTTCTGATTAGGCTTCTCCCTCTCTCTGTCCATTCTTCAGCATTTGTTGAGCATCTCCCTATTTCATATGACTTGAAGCCCATTGCAAAATAGATGATGTTGTTCTCCCTCATTGTAGGATTTTCCCGTTGGATAGGATGAGCAATTGATTTGTCAGCAATAAATGCTGTTAGAAAGTCCCCGGAATCTTGTGTTCTATCGCCGGAAAATAGAAAAGTGTTCAAAATTTGGTGAAACTGGAATGGGTCTGGTCGGACACGCCTAGTGATTAGGCTGAGTGGAGAATTTTTTTTGAAAAGAGGCCCGGAAGCTGGTATTTTGTCGCCGGAAAATAGAAAAGTATTCAGATTTTGATGAAAAGGTGATGGGTTGGGTCGGAAAAGGCTATTGAGCAGGCTGGTTGAAGAAAAAAATTTGAAAAGTGGTCGGGATTAGCCACACGCGCCGGCGCGTGGCTCAGATCTCGCCAGAAAAAGGCTGGACTGTTTTGCCCGTGACGGCGCGTGGAGATCTGGTTACCGGAAATAAGTGCTGGGGTTTGGTCGTTTTGGGGTTGGTTCTCACTAAGGGAGATGAGGTCGTCGGAAAAAGTATGTAGCAAAGCATCTCCGATAGCTTTACATATCACTGTTCTTGAGAGAGTTTGGTATCACTGTTCTCTTTTCTCTTCAACGTTTCTTTTTTGGAATTATATTTTCAAGAAAAAAATGATTGCTTTCGTGCCAGTGGAGTTCTTATGACTACTATGGATGGTGCTTTTTCTTATAAATGAGATACCAGATCCTTAAAGGAGCATATGATAATCATCTGCTAGATAGGTTTGAGTGTCGGTTTCTTATCAGGTTTCAGATTGAATCAGTTGCCTTCATTTTTTGCTTTTGCACTGACTATTTGCCAATGACTAGTGATTCGTTCTGATAGTTGTTTATTATACTTGAAAAGAAGAAACTTTAAAATGATATCCACCTTTAACCATGGAAGCGAACCATATAATTGACAATTGTTTGAAATTTTACAGTTCTTAGTTTTATGATGCCTTGAAATCAATTGTGGGGTTGAATCTCTCTCTCTCTTCCCTCATGCAGGAAAAAAAAGATTTGAAAATTAAAGCAGATACAGTAAAACGAATGATGGAGCGTGGCTATCGGGTGAAGGTACTTAATGTATTTTTTAACCCCCCCCCCCCCCCCAAAAAAAAAAAAAAAAAAAGCATCTGAGTGTTGTGTTTGCTTGTTTTTAATGCAGCTACTCTCACTTTGTTTTTCGTTGCATCGTGCCATCTTCTGTTTTAAGAAAAACTTGCAAATAAAATGTTCTTTCTATTGGCCCGCTGGGCCTCAGTCTAATGGTAAGAGCTCTACGCTTGATGTGTGAGTTAGGCTCACATCACGAGTTTGAAAACTGCCAGACAAAAGCATGATATTTAAGTGGAGAAGGGTAGGAGGACGGGCCTATTATTCGCCGAGCTTCTATGCACTACCGGCCTCGGGGATTTTCCGGTTATCAAAAAACTTAAAATGGTCTCTTTTTGAATGATCAATTTTAACAAGCGTGGAAAATTAGCACCTCATTTTCTCTCATGTGCTTCGAGGTGTCCTTAGTGGCTCAAAAAGCTAGAACACTAATTTTGTTGATTAGGTAAAAGTTTGAAATCAATTGCTTAAAATTTTCAGACTTAGAGGTTGAAATTTAAAGACCATTACGTGCTGTAAGATGTCCTTGTCGGTGCATCACTTTTAACCCCATTGGTTTGATTATGTCATAAAGCATATAAAACATTTTTTAAGGTTGACAGGCTGGTTTTTTAATACATGCATTTGAATTTTCCCGGCCGAGGGTCTATCGGAAACAGCCTCTCTGTCCTACCGGGGCAGGGGTAAGGTTTGCGTACACATTACCCTCCCCAGACCCCACCATGTGGGATTTTACTGGGTAGTTGTTGTTGTTGCATTTGAATTTACCCGAGTTCAATTCAATCTGCTTGCAGATGTTTCTTGGATTTTTTTGATATACAGTAAAGCCGCTTTTAGTATATGTTGATCCTTTTGCTTCGATTATTCTATCACCCTGTCACCTTATCTTGTTGTTGTCACTATAACCTCTCTACCTTCACAAGGTAGGGGTAAGGTCTGCCGTCTACCCCTCCCAGACCCCACTTTGTTGGATTACACTGGGTTTGTTGCTGTTGTATGCTAAAGCCACTTTTAGGGAGATGCTGGTTTTCACTACTTTTTTCTATTTGATATCTTCTGTGACACTTGATTATTATGGAGTTGAGCCAGTCCGCTGTCACATGCATGTTTGGAAAACTAGGGTGCATAATAAGCAACTTGAATGGGTCTTCTATTGTTTACCTGAAGCTTGGCTTCAAGAAAGATCGATAAAATTGCCTTTGTTACTTTGTGAGAAGTCTAAACCAGCTTTGGGCAGGTTTTTTTCTTTTATGGAGCTTTGGACAGGGTATTTTGGTAGCAACTTCATGTTTTTTTAAAATGCGACGTTGATTTCTTGAGGATTTATTGTCTGCAATGTTTTTGGTAAAGCAGATAATGTTGGTTGCATGAGAATGTATGTTTGGTTATCTTTTTATCAAATATAATCAGTTATGATCTTTGTGTTCCTGAACAGTGTACAGCCATGTCCATGGGCAATGAAGGAGAGGATTTGGGAGCAGTGTTATCACGTTTCTCTCCTCTGGTAAGATATGATGCTATACTGTTGGTAGCATCCTGTTTGAAGCTATTGTTAATTGTTATTTTATTATTTAAGTTCTGTGCCTTGGTTGGTTGTTGTTTTCTTTAGATTGAAGATGTTGCCTATATTGAAAGTGGGCCAAGAGTGGAGAAGAAGCAGGCATATATTGTTGTCAGGCATGTTAAGTTCGGTCCATCAAAGAAGGGTTCAGGAAAGAAAGTGTTAAAAGAATGCAAAACTGCCAGTTCTGAAGAAGATGCAGCATCTCAAAGTTCTTTACAATTGGATGAAAACTGTGATGCTGCTGAATCTAGTGTTGAAAGTGACGATGATAGCTGTCAAGAAGAAATGACTGATGAAGATGTGGATGACAAAAGATCAGATTGGAGAGTATCTGGTGCAAAAGGTGATTCCAGAAAGGTTTTTGATTTTGTGGAGGGCGAAAATGTAGGTGCTAGAACTCCAAGTTTTACAAATGTTTCTTCAGATTTTGGACGTGCGAGATCTGTACATGATTCTTCTCGAACTGAAGCAGCTGGGCCTTCATTTGGAGGGCAAAGTAGTTTCAGAAGAGAATTAGGGAACACAGTGCAGGCTCCGTCAGGGGAAGAAAATAGGTATCAAAGAGACCCTAGAAACTCATCCGTACCTACCAAATCAGCTCCTAGTAGCACCCCAAGTTCAAGGAGCACAATGACAGTGGACAACCTATCTGATATAGGAAGGCAACTGCCACTGGATAGGAGTGGCTCGTCACATACTAGAGACCTTGGATCTCAGTTGCTGAGGAAGTCTCCTCTTAATGGGTCTCCGGAGCAACATCCTTCTCATTCTGGTGTTCGAAGTTCTCCATCCTCTGGTTTTGGTATTTTTAGCTCTGCACCAGCAGACAGGACTCCTAGCAAGGAGAGCAATGTTGCTACAGAAAATAGGTACAAGAAAAGTGAGCAGTTTAATTCTGGAAGGAACTCTAGTGCTTCAGATCCTAGAGGTTTACATATGGTTAATCCCCCAGGTAGAAGACCTGATCTTGGTAAGAGGGATGGTCCAGGGAAATACCCGATCTTTAGTGAGAGCTCGAAGTGATCCCAAACCAGAACTCTGGAAACTCAACACTAAGTTGCAGAAATTATATGGTGTGCTTCCAAATTTAGTTTCTACATTTTGAGCAGAGCAAGTAATCTGTTTTACACCTTTTTTATTTTATTGATGAGATGCATCTGACGTGCAGTACGTCTTAGGCTGATTTGTTCTTTTACCGTGTCAGCCGTGCCTCAGAATACCAGAAATGTCTGGTAAGCCTTTCATTCTTTTGAATATTTGGGATTTCTTCGAGATATACTGGGGGAGGGGGAGGGGTAGGAGAGGGGAGGGTATAGGGGTTGTAATAAAAAGTTTATGAGATCTTTTTTGTCCTGCTGTTGCAAAATATTGCATTTTGGAGTTGGTTTGCGTACAGTGGACCTGAGGCCTTCAGATCCGGTGGTGCATACTGGAGTCTCCTCATCAATTTGTTTGTAATTCGATACATTAACATTTAGTCTAATATCTTGATATCTTTATTAGATGAAATGTTATTCTTAGTTCCTCCAGAACAATGAAAATATACTTCCTCTGTTTCAAATTAGCAGTCTTACTTTTCTTTGTAATGCTGTCCACCTTCGCAACAGAGTTAAAAGTGTTTTTCTCCGATTATATTATTTAAGGTTAATCTCTATTGATAGTGTAGAAGTGTTTACGACCGTAAAAGTTAGACCCATTAGTTATTCATTTTCCAAATGGATATTATGGTTCTTATCCATATTTGATCCGTTTTTAAAAAGTTCATTATTTAACTTATTTTTTAGTGGATAATAGGGGTGGTTACTGTTTTCTTTTAATCATTTGCCACACCTATGTAGAACTGTAGATACTTTTATTCTTATTCATGTGTGTGTATTTTAAGGTTTTGGGGATTATTTTTTCAGCAAATAAAAAAGCTGACAGAGTGCAGCAATCTTTCAGCAGTGGGACGTGCTTAGTCATTACGAGAAATTATGTTCGCTTGATTTTATTTCTCAAATTAATTAATTAATTAAAAAAATTAAATTACTTCTTACAAATTTTTTCATAGTACTCTTGTTCAAATACTTTAAAATTATAGTAAATGCATACACCGAATGTAGAAAAGAAAGGAAAGAAAGAATATACCTTGGTTTTCAAAATTTTAGCATTTTAAGAAAATAAGAAATATTGATTACCTTTATTCCAACTTCGCTCTTCAGTGATCTAATTAGTGTTAATTAAATAAGATGTTGCTGGAAAAAATTTAATTAAGATATTTAAGCGATGGATAAAGAATAAATTAAACAAATATTCTTATTTTGTTTTACTCTACAAATTTCTTTATAATTAAAGGTACTGATATCTTTTTAAAGAATAATGTTGAAATATTTTCGTATTTAGCCATTCTAACTCCTATGAGCATCTCGGGGACTCGACCGATTCAGATTTGCCGAAAAGTTTCACTTGTATTTTCTTTTATTTTACACTAGTATCAGTACCCGCGCGATGCGCGGACAAATCATTTCAAATTGCGATGTAGGTTGTTTGAATCATGTACAAATAACCTTAAAATATAAACCTCTCAGATAAAAATTATATAACATGAGAATTTAATTATGAAATATGATATGAAATTATTGTTCAAATCTCGTAGTGAACAACCAATCTTTTTAATATATATTTGTAGCAACCTAACCCCTTGATTTTGGTACTTGTATTTCGTTCCGCTGTCGATATTAAAGAATACTAAACATGTCATATTGTGATATATCTTGTTCGAGCACATTAGATAATATTATCTTAACAAAATTCTTATCATCACTTTATTTTTATCTGGAAGTCAAATATATCTTATTCATCACATCACTTTTACATAAATCTTTTTTTTGTTCTTTTCTTATAGTTATTGTATTATTTAATATTTAATCATAATATTTTAATTATTTAAATTTATCAATAATATTTTAAAATATAATTTAATTATTTTATTTTATATATTTTAAAATTAATTTAAAATATAAGTATCCTCACACAACCTCTATTTTTTTTATGTACATTTTCTTCCCTACTACAAATGTTAATTAGTTTTTATATTAATGTTTTACCTAGAGCCAAAATAATGTCATATTTTGTTTTAAATTGTAACTTTTAATTAGTCTAAAATATTAATACATAAGTTATTTGATTATCATGTTCCAAATGTATTGAGTTCTCTTATAATTAATTTTGTATTAGATGCAGTTAAATTTTCTTTCTTTTTTAGCTATAAGATACAATTTAATTTTTAATTTTCATTAGTAAGATTACCAATATTAGAAATTTATTTTGTATTTTTAAAATTTTATTTAATCATAGAAAAAAATTTCTTAATTGTTTGAACACATTACTTCTAAATATTGGAGTAATATTTTTACTGTCATTTTAGTTCTTTACGTAATATTTTTTTTAAAAAATAATCTTATCTCAAATTCAAATAATTCTTATCATTCTATTTTCTAAAATGGATTGCATTTTAAAAAAATTATGCTATGCATTCAAACTCAAACTAACTGCACTCGATTCAGATATTAATCAATAAAAAATATTTTCTTAATTGTTTGAACATATTATATCTAAATGTTGTAATAATATTTTCACTGTCATTTTATTTCTTTACATAAATTTTCTTTCTTTTTTAGTTTTAAGATACAAATTAATTTTTGTAAAATTACCTATATTAGAAATTTATTTTGTAATTTAAAATTTTGATTTTTTATTATTATTTTATTTTTCATAAGTAAGACTTCAATTTCGTGGTATTATCCATAATTTGAGCATTCACATCATAGTTTTAAGAACTTTCTAATCTCAAATTCAAATAGTTTTTTCTTTTAATTTCTAATAATTTAACATAATTTTGCTATTTTTTTAATCTAATATATAATCTTACTACATTTTATGTGGCTTTTCGTTAACTTGTAAATTTACTTAATATCATTATCGACTACTTTTCTTTAATAATATAAGATAAATATATAATTTTTTTAATTATGAAATAAATATTTATTTTGTTTTAAAAACATTACTCAAGAATTTAAAATTATTTAAAATTTAATAATATTTTTAAGTATTGTATATTTATTTTATTTTATTTTCTAAACTTATGATTTATAAATGTCCTTACATTATCTCTAATTTATTTTTGTTGTTCAATTTTTTTAGTTTTTGATTTTAACTATTAGACTTGAGTTATGTGGACTTATATTATGACTTTTTTCTTATAATATAAAAACTTTCTCATCTCAAATTTAAATAAGTTTTGCCCTTTTTCTATGATAAAAAATCTGAATTTTATTTTTTTCTCTATTTATTCTTTATTTTTTATTTTATATTATTCAATACCTAATATTATTACATTGTCACGTGAATTTTTATTAGCCTGTTTGAATTTAGTATCTATTTTTACCACACTCATTCTAATATAATATAGATAAAACTTTAAAAACTTTTTCATCTCAAATTCAAATAATTTTTATCATTCTATTTTCTTAATTGGACTATATTTTCAAAAAATTATGTTATGCTTTCAAATTTAAACTAGCTGAACTTAATTCAAATATAATCATAGAAAAATATTTTCTTAATTGTTGAAACACATTATATCTAAATGTTTTAGTAATATTTACGTATAAAATATTCGTTTGCACGATTTATCAGTATTAATATGAATTTATTATTCTTGTTATTAAAATATCTTTTGTTAATTATTTAATTTTTCTCTTACCTTATAAATAATTTGTATACTTTATGTAAGATCTTATTTTGCTGCTTGAAATTATTTAATTTTTAAACTCAATAAATCCTTAATATCTTAAGTAAATTTTAGTTTTATTTTATATTTTAACTTACTCCAAAGTATAAATAGTTATAGGTTATCTCAATTTACGTCTTTATATATTTTTATTTTTTTCTATTATAGATTTAATTAATTTTTTACCTCCATATTTCTAGCTAATATAGAAAAAAATCTATGAGTAGATCAATATATAATTATAAATATAGATATAATAGATATAGATATAAATATAGATATAGATATAGATACAAATATACATATAAATTTAATTAAAGATATATAGATTAGATTTGTCTAAGATCTATTTAGATTAGTATAAGATTCATTAAACTACTTTCCATTAATTATGTTTCTATATATAATTTCTAGTTATTAATGTTGTCCTAAAATTGCCAAGTGGTTTCATTTTAGCTTGCCACTTGGCTTAACCACAATGCATACTACTCTCCTTTTAATATAACTAGTATTAGTACACGCGGGATGTCTATGAGTAGATCAATATATAAATATAAATATATAATTATAGATATAGATATAGATATAGATATAGATATAGATACAAATATACATATAAATTTAATTAAAGATATATAGATTAGATTTGTCTAAGATCTATTTAGATTAGTATAAGATTCATTAAACTACTTCCATTAATTATGTTTCTATATATAATTTCTAGTTATTAATGTTGTCCTAAAATTGCCAAGTGGTTTCATTTTAGCTTGCCACTTGACTTAACCACAATGCATACTACTCTCCTTTTAATATAACTAGTATTATTACCCGCGCGATGCGCGGATACAAACCTGTGATTTGAGTTATTTGATTCATGTGCAAATAACTTTAAAATATTAATCTTTCAGATAAAATTTATATATATTCATTAAACAAATGTTAATAAAAAATAGAAATTTCTCAAATCTCTTAAAATTACTCATAATTTCTTGTCCATAATGCATTACCCATAACTTAAAATTATCATAGTCTTGTCCGTTACTTCCATTATAATACATTATAAATAAAAATATGTTTTTTTTCTTGTAGTAAAATGTTTTATTTACTTTTATTCTTTTGATCTATTGTTCATATTAATTTTTAAATTTATCATATTTTTTATAATACCTATATTCTTATCTTTATAATTAATTAAGATAAAGGCGTTATTTTTATCTTTCAATTTATTTATTTTTTAGATTTTATTAATTAAGATAGGGCAAGACAATATTTTTACAAAAATATTCACTTTCTTTTCATTCAGATTAAAAAAAAAATTAAATTTAAACTAAGTATTAGTATTAATATTATCTAAATTGCCAAGTGATTTTATAGTAGTTTGTCACGTGGCTTAACCACAATGCAAATTTTATTCATTATTGTTTAAAATACTTTCTTTTCTCAAAATTCAAATGAGTCTTATTCTTCCAAATATTTCTACGTTAAAATTATTTATTTATATATATTTTTCTCTTTTTCTTTTAATTTTTTAAATTATGTTGTCCATATTAATGTTTAAATTTATCATATTTTTTATAATACCTATATTTTTATCTTTATAATTAATTAAGATAGAGGCGTTTTTTTAATCTTCCAATGTAATTTTTTTTAAAATTTTATTAATTAAGATACGTCAGACAATATCTTTACAAAAATATTTACTTTCTTTTCATTGAGATTCGAAAAAATATGTTTTAATTTAAATTAAGTATTAGTATTAATACTATCCTAAATTGCCAAGTGGCTCTATAATAGTTTGTCACTTGGCTTAATATAATATATATAAACACTCACACACACACTTTCTCTTTTCAAAAATCAAATAAGTCTTATCCTTCCATATATTTCTACATTAAAATTATATATATATATATATATATATATATATATATATATTCTCTTTTCTTTTAATTTTTTGTAATAATTTATACACACATATATTCTCTTGGAATTTGGTTTATAAATTTTTTGATTTTCCCAGAAGTTAGCAATATTACAAAAACTCAATGTCAAATTAGGAAAAAGAATGTAGTCTTCAAAAAACAATTCTTTCGATGTTACCCTTTCAAATATATATATTTCTTGCAAATAACTCTTTTAAAAAGCGACAAAGTAGTTTTAATAGGATTTGCAATATCCCATAACTTTAGACATTTATTAGTCCAATTAAAAATAAAGATTTTTCAAATCTTCGAATGTGATACAAAATTAATACATTATATTTTCTTCTTATCCTTTTAACTTTATCCTAAGTCTTTCCTAAATTATTATTTATTTTGTCTTACTTTGCTATGTGTCTTATTCTTAAGACACCACTTTATTTTATATTTTAACACACTCCAAAGTATAAATAGTCATAAATTATCTCAATTACGTCTTTTTATATTTTTTATTTAGTTTCTATTATAGCTTTTCAATTAATTTTTCACCTCCATATTTCCAGCTAATAAAGAAAATCTATGTGTGGATCAATATATAGATACAAAATATAGATATAGATGTAGATATCAATATACATATAAATATAAATATAGATATATAAATAAAATTTGTCTAAGATCTATTTATATTATGTATAAGATTAATTCAATTACTTCCATTAATTATGTTTTCATCTATAATTTTTAATTATTAATGTTGTCTTAAAATTGCCAAATGGCTTCATTTTAGCTTGCCACTTGGCTTAACCACAATGCATACTACTCTCCTTTTAATATAATATAGATATATAACATAAATTTTCACTAGATAAAAGAAAATCAAACGTTACCAGCAAGAAAAACACACACTTAAAACGAAAAGAAAAAAGAAAAAAGAAAAAGAACCAAGGACAAAATGGTCAAAAAGAGCGTTTGTAGTGTATGAGGTTTATCAGAGAGCATCGACTCTTGAAAAGCTGAATCACTCACACTGTTAGACTCGTTTCTGTTTCTTTCTGGAATTGATCTTTTCAGACAAGATGACTCAAGACGTGGAGATGAAGGAGCAAGCAGCTCCTCCTTCTAATTCTCTTTCATCCACTGCCCCCTCAATCTTCCATCGTAAGTTCAATCTTTGTGCCATTTATGTTCATGGGTTTATTACTTTATTGTCCTAAAGATCTGAAGTTGTTAGTTTTATTTTATGGGTATTGTTATTTTTACTGGGAATTTCTGTGTTCTCAAATTTGATAGATCAGTTTTAGGGTTTTTAGGAAATGGTCACATTTAGGGTTTTTTCTATCTTGGGTGTGGGGTTTTTGAGTGGAAATTGATCTGGGTTTCAATTGATAGATCAGAGTTTAGGATTTTGGAGTAAAGGTTATATTTTGACTGAAGAATTTTTGGGGTTTATTTAGTTTTATAATTTGGGTGTTTTCTTAGATTTGAAAGAGATAGCATCGTTGATTGAGACTGGGGCATATGCTCGTGAGGTTCGGAGGATTTCAAGAGCCGTGAGGCTGACTATGGCACTGAGGAAGAAGCTAAAGGCTTCTTCACTATCTGCTTTCCTCAATTATGTTCTAGTGCCTGGATCTGAGGTGCATTCCCGGCTATCTTCTTTCCTACCAAAGGTAAGGCTTTTTGGATAAGCAAGCAAATATTTACTGTATGATGAGGCACCAAGAAAGTGCATTGATAACAGCTTGTTTGGATTGTTGTTGCATATCGTTTCAATATGTATCGTATTGTGTTGTATTGTACTATATTGTTTGATTAATACAACGTTTGGATAGATTGTATCATTTGTCGTCGTTTTATGATGTCACTCACCAACAATATGAATAATAAACTTGCAATATTGCTAAGAAAAAATAGGACGCGGAGTAGAATTATTATATAAAAGAATAGAATAAATGATAAAATATGATTATTTAATATTAAGGAAGGGAGAGAAAAAAACAAGGTAACGACACCACCACACCGAATCCATCGTTCCATAAAGTGACACTTTTCGTCGTTATGGACGTAACAACTGATTGAACGATATGATACAATAATATTTAAGTAACAATCAAAACAAACATTGTATTTAAAATAACAATACGATACAATACAATAGGTAACAACCACCAAGCAAGCTGTAATTGCATTCATGTACAAAAGTATCATTGGGCTTATCTCTTTCATATCCAGCATATCCCACATATTGCAATTATGTAGGTACACGCAGATTTGGTTCTTCAGGCCATGTTTTGTTGTCTCAGATATTTTGACCTTTTTTAAACAACAACAACATACCCAGTATCTCTGATGTTCTTACGCAAGATATCTAGGTGAAAATGCAGAGAACCTCTAGAGTTACCAAGTTATTGAATGTATCACAAAAGAAAGAAGAAAAAAAAGAACCCCAAATTATTAGGTATTGGAGTGAAACTGGTCCATTGTGAGCAAAATGGATAATGGATTTCATATAGCAGAACTAGCTAGTTTGAGATTTTGGCCTACTAGTCGTAGTAGTTGTTGTTTTCTTATGCAGCACAGAATCACTGTTGGATTTGTGGAACTTAACTTGAAAATTGTCTGGAGGTTGGTGGAATAATTGTATGCGCTTAACTTTTGTTGGGGTTCATGGAGTTTAGAGTACTCTTGATTTTCCCCCCTTAGTAGCAGGTGCAATAGTACAGGAGCTTTTAGTGATAAAATCTTCCGGATAGGATTTAATGGTGTATGTGCTGTTGGTTATTGGTTTTTTACTATACAAATGTTTCTTTCTTGCAGGAAGACGAGCAGGATATGGAAGTTGATACTGCAACATCTGGAGCTCAGGCACCGATTAAGAATCCTTTGCCAGAGCTTGAGATCTATTGCTACTTGCTTGTATTGATATTTCTAATTGACCAGAAGAAATACAATGAGGTAGGATAAAGTAATGTGTTCTATTTCATATTGCCTTTTTCATGTTAAGTTTGTGTTTTCAGGGAACTACAAATTATTCCTGGTTTACTTTCAGGCTAAGGCGTGCTCCTCAGCAAGTATTGCTCGTTTGAAAACTGTCAACAGGAGGACTGTTGATGTACTAGCTTCTAGGCTTTACTTCTACTACTCTCTGTGTTATGAACTTACTGGTGATCTTGCTGAAATTCGAGGGTGAGTCTAAGTTCTAAATTTTACAAGCTCGCATGTAACATCAATGCCATGCTTTCATAGAACAGGCTTTCCAAATGAGATTAGGGAAGAGAGAGTATTGAGTTAACTCCATCTCCTTTAAGCCTATCTTTTGGCTCCATTTTGGCTTTTCTATTTCTGTTTCTTATTGAACTTCTAATTTACCGACAGTAATCTCCTTGCATTGCACCGGATTGCAACATTACGCCATGATGAGTTGGGTCAGGTTTGTCAGTGTTTTGGAGCTTTGGGTGCCCTTTGTATTCTGAATATGATGTTTTGTACTTATTCGATGGTTATGGGTGCAGGAAACACTCCTTAATCTGCTGCTGCGGAATTATCTTCACTACAACTTGTACGATCAAGCAGAGAAATTGAGGTCAAAGGCCCCCCGGTTTGAAGCTCATTCAAATCAGCAGGCAATTCTCTACTCAATTCCTGTCCTCTCTGTGCTCATCTGTTTTTAAGTTCCATGATAGGTTTTTCTAAAATATTCCTCTCACTGTTGTTGATGCTTGATCCACCGTGATGTGCTAGGTTTAGAATTTAATATTAACTTCAGTGCTCTTGGGTTTTGTAAGGTTTTCTATGTTTTTGGCGTACTTGATCCAAAAAAACTTCAGTGTTCTTAGGAATGCATGTTACTTGTTTGTTTCGTTAAAGCTTTACACTTAGTTTAGATAGTGCTGATTGTATTTCAGATTGATATCGGTATCTCTCATCTTTGGATCAGTGCAAGGATCTATAGTAACTTCTGAACTTTTGGGGTGGCTTGATTTTGGTGGTAGCTCAACTGATTTTAGCAGTTCTATCGATTAGTTCACTTGCTCTTTTAAATTTGTATTGCTGTAATTTGCTCAAAGAATTTATCTAGGATGTTTGTTCTTGCAATTTGATCCTCCTTTATTAATGTCCCTTTTTTCTCGTATCCTTCAGTTCAGCCGATACCTCTTTTACCTTGGAAAGATCAGGACAATCCAGCTGGAGTACACTGATGCTAAAGAATCTCTTCTTCAAGCTGCTCGTAAAGCTCCTCAGGCTGCTCTTGGTTTCCGAGTTCAATGTAATAAATGGGCTATTATTGTCCGGTTATTGCTTGGAGAGATTCCAGAAAGGACTGTTTTTATGCAGAAAGGCATGGAGAAAGCATTAAGGCCATACTTTGAGCTGACAAATGTACGTATTACACTATTAAGCTTAGAAAATCCATTTTTTTGGAGGTCATATTTTGAGATCTTAAGTATCAAAGTTGACTTTCTTGGAGTTCATTTTTTGAAAAGGAATAGCTCGAGATTTTTTTGCATTCTTTTTGGTTTATTTCATCAAACATATGGAGAGAGATCCATTTTGCCTCTCTATGTAGAAGCACACCAGGTGTACATGTGACTAGATATGTATCTTTAACATTATGTAGCATGTTACCGTGTAGTATCATTTGATGCATTGTTTGTAGCATGAGTCAGGTCCAAGTAAAAGCATTTTCTTATGAGAGATCTCATTTGCTTGCCCAATATTCTAGAGACGTGTTTGTGAACTGTTGTGACACCTGTCTGGTGTGGGGAAGATTGACCGACCTTTTTCTTGTTTGGTTTTTCTTTGAAGAAGCTATGTTTTGTGTGTCATGGAGGGGGGCTTTAGTAACGGGTGATTCGTAGTGGTCCTGCTTAGGAGGACAGTCCCCCTTCCTGTGGCTCTTTTTGCCTGGGTCTCCTATCAAATCCTGAATTATATGGGTTGTAATTTTTGGTTTTCAGGCTGTTCGCATAGGAGATCTGGAGTTATTTAGGAAAGTTGCTGAGAAGTTCTCCAGCACTTTTAGTTCAGATGGAACAAACAATTTGATTGTGAGACTCCGACATAATGTCATTAGGAAATAACACTGAAGCATCCTTACCGCAGACAGAAATAATACCTATGGTTGATGTTGCAAAAAAGCTGAGGTTGGATTCTCCAAACCCTGTTGCTGATGCTGAGAGTATCGTGTCCAAAGCAATTCGAGATGGTGCAATTGATGCGACGTTGGATCATGCGAATGGATGGATGGTATCAAAGGAGACTGGTGACATCTACTCTACAAATGAGCCTCAAATTGCTTTTAACTCGAGAATTGCCTTCTGTCTGAATATGCATAATGAGGCTGTGCGCGCTCTTCGATTTCCTCCAAATTCCCACAAGGAGAAAGAAAGTGCCGAGAAGAGGAGAGAGAGACAACAGCAAGAACAAGAGCTTGCTAAGCACATAGCTGAAGAGGATGATGATGATTTCTGATGAGGTCTATGATCATGAGATGAACAAGGAAGATGCTGTGTTTAAGATTTCCCTGCCATTTGAGATTGGATATTAAGCTTATTCCTTGGATTAAACAAATATGCTTCATCTGCAATTTCTTTTGGCCTTCTATTTCTCCTATTATGAAGTACTAGGTTTCATGATTAATGTTTTTACTGTTAGCAAAAATTTATTGTGGAATTCTCTCATGTTTTTCTCCAACTATTTCTTTTTGGAGCCAAACACTTCCTTTTGCCAAAAATTGCTGTGCTTTTATATTTAGGTCTTTTATTTCTTCTGCTGTTACATCTACTATGCAGATATCCGGGAAAAGAAGTAAATGGCAGCCCGGTGCATTAAGCTCTGCAATGCGCGGAGTCTAGGTAAGGGCTGGATTGTTGAAGTACTAGTAAGAAATTGTTGTCCATGATTGTTGAATCAAGTTTTCAAGTGCTAATACGAGCTTAGCTTGCCTTTTATCTTATCCTTCTATTCTAGTTGAGGGAAATTTATAGCCCCTACAAACTAGTCAAATGACAGCCTGCCACATATTAGTGAGCCTAAATTGAGAATATGTATTAATGATTTGAACCTAAATTGGTTCTTCTGGAGTAAATTAAATAAAAGAGTATAATACAACATGTTGACTCAAGTTTCAACCCCTATATTGAGCTAAAAGATTAGTTAATTGACTGGCTAAAACATAAAAAATTCAATAAAAGGGATAAAGAGAAATATTTTTAGCCTATAGTATGTTTGAGAAGTTATTAAGTTGGGTGATTTCAATTTTGAACTGTTAATCGAGTCATATTGATCTAAGCAAATGTAAGATAACTACTTGTTTTTGAGCATCATTCTAGAATTGAGACGAAGTGTTTAAAATGCAATCAAAAGGAGAAGGGAGACTAATTTGATTTGTTTGCCCAGAGGTAGTACAAGCTACTTCGTTTAAAAAAGAATAGTGAATGCGGCTGAGGACAATTAAAATTGTCAAATTTAAATCCATAAGAAATTTGGATTTTACCACAAATTAAATATATATTGGTCCAATTAAGTAACATGGACTGGTATAATTGGGTTTGTTATTTAAATCTAATTAAATTGATTTAAATAAAGGTCCAATATATTATTGGGCTAGCCCGTCAATTGGTCTTCTACCAAATGAGTCGGCCCATAAGCCTCAAGCCCAATGAACCACTAGGATTTTCTTGAAGATTACTCCACCCCACATCTATATAAAGAGGTCAAAGGAGAAGCCTAAGGGACAAGCAAGTAAGCAGAAGGAAAGGCTAAAGAAGCTCTGAAGAATAGCATCAAGGTCTCCATCCATATCTGCCATCGTCGTCTGTGGTCAAATTCTAAAGGCGAACTCAAGTCATGGGCGGACGGCTTCAAATCTTCCGTTCGTGATAACTCAACACCAAATCCTGGTTCTGACGACCTTCAAATTGTTCGTGACGTACTACAAATCTGAAATCCGTCAAGTTCAAGATCAAGCTCTCAAGATCTCGAATCATCATCCGTGAGGAGAAGAATCAGAGGACTACATCTCTTTAGATTTAGAGATATTTTAGAGATTGTAACCCCATCACTTGAAATTGAATATAATATTTGTCGCTATATTTCTTGTCTTGATTATTATTTTTCAGGAACGAAATTTAGTTGTTACAAATTTTGGCACGCCCAGTGAGACCATCTCTACCTCTCATCTCTTCTCTTCGAAGTTCAAGAACACCAAGATGGACATAACGAAGGCCAATCCCAAATTCAACGTTACTGAGGATGCTGACTCCAAAACCGGATTGGAAGTTGCCATGGAGATTGTTGGCCAAATCAAAAGAAGCAAAGCTGAAATACTAGGACAACAAGTGTTGGAAGTGTCGTCCATAACTCATGTTTTTGGTTCATCTTCTCCAAAAGAAGTGAGATCATCTTCGTACATGCTAGAAGAAGGGAACAACATCGCTGAGGTGGTCGAACGAACTTTGGCGCGATTTAGCCTTTCAAAAGAATATCATCATCGGTCCCATAATCCTTTCATACAGAAAGATGATGATGATGTGTTGAGCAGCGAATTTGCTCTAATCTCCCCTCTTGTCACTCCACAATCTGCTCTCTATACAAGTGATGATCCATATCATTCTTCGTCATCTGCGGTGGTCATGCAAACAATGATGATTGAAGCTTCTACCATAGAAGAACAACTTGCAAATTTGATAAAAGCAGTTGAAGGCCTGACAAAGTACATAAAAGATCAAGATGACAAACTTTCCAAGTTGATGAATAAGGTAGAGAGTATGACAGAGGAAGAATCAAGCCAAGCACCTATTAAGCTTCCAGAAATTCAAGAGAATGTAGAGTCCTCTACAAAGCTAACAACAATGACCAAAGAGCTCCAAGTCTCTTCTGATGGGCAGATTCATGTTGAGCAATTGAAGGACTTCATCATAGGGGCCATCAAGGATAAAACTGAGACTTTGCCTAAATCTTTCCTTACATTCGCATAGCTGTACACACCAAGGATTGATAACTTGAGGATGTCAAGCGGATATCAACCACCTAAGTTTCAACAGTTTGATGGTAAAGGAAATCCCAAGCAACATGTTGCACACTTTGTCGAGACATGCAATAATGTTGGAACTTATGGCGATCACCTTTTTCAAGCAGTTTGTTTGATCTCTTAAAGAAATTGCTTTTGATTGGTACACAGATCTTGAACCTGGTTCAATCGATAGTTGGGAGCAACTGGAGCAAAAATTTCTTATTCGCTTCTACAACACAAGGCGCATTGTGAGCATGATTGAACTTACAAATGCTCGCAACGGGAATGAAGAGCCAGTTATTGACTTTATCAATTGCTGGAGGAGCTTAAGCCTCAACTGCAAAGACCGTCTTAGCGAAATTGCTGGCATCGAAATGTGCATCCAAGGTATGCATTGGGGCCTTCGCTACATCTTACAAGGAATAAAGCCTAAAACTTTGAAGATTTGTCCACACGTGCTCATGATATGGAATTGAGTATGGCCATAAGTGGAGACCAAAGGTTTCCTGCATTTGAGCCTCGTGATGAAATAGAAGCAGACGATGCTGAGAATGGGGGCAAATATTCATCTGAAGATGAAACTGAAGAATCCATGCATGTTGCTACACTCCTTGACGTATGAGCCTAAACTGCAAGTCTCAACGCTCTTTGACTCCTGAGCCTAAACTTCAAGTCACCACACTCCTTGACGCATGAGTCTAAACTGCATGTTGAAAAATACTCCTTGATGCATGAGCCTAAACTGCATGTTGCAATGCTCTTTGATACACGAGCCTAAACTGTATGTCACAAAGTTCCTCAAATTCGAGCCAAATCTTTAAGTTATAAAGCTCCACAAATTCAAGAAAAAGTCTTCAAGTTGCAAAGCTCTTCAAATTCAAGCAAAAGTCTTCAAGTTGCAAAGCTCTTCAAATTTGAGCAAAGACCATAAGTTGCAAAGCTCTTCAGATACGAGCCAAGACTTCAAGTCGCAAAGCTCTTCAAATTCGAGCAAAAGTCTTCAAGTCGCAAAGCTCTTCAAATCGAGCAAAGACTTCAAGTTGCAAACTCTTCAAATTTGAGTAAGTCTTCAAGATGTATAGCTCTTCAAATTTGAGAAATGTCTTCAAGTTCCTATACTCCTTGTCCGAACGAATATAAACTGCATACAAAAAAGAAAAAAAGAAAAAAAAACTTATACTTTATATGAACTACGTAATGACTTGATCCTCTTTGGTGGGGTACGTAGGCAACTTAGAGTTCATTCTAAATTCAGTCACTTAAGCAACAAAAAAAAATCAATTCCTTTTCGCGATAGCCAAAAAGGATTCTAGCTCCATGTATGTACCATGCGCTTCTTTGGCAAATTAAAGAAGAAGTTACTCCACGTCAAAGCTTAAAGGATGATGCGCCATGTTTGCTTTCATCAAGCCAGTTGAAAAAAAAATACTTCATGTGCTTCTTCGATAAGGGCTGAAGGACGAGATGCTTTGCTGGCTCCATAACTCTAAATATGGAGCACTACATGTATCTTTTCATCAAGTCATGAGAAGGACGTTCTAGGCACTTCTTCACCAAGTTGCAAGAGGACGTGGTTTTATGCCAAAGATTGAAGGTTAGGATACTTCGCAAACTTCCTCACCAAATTGCAAAAAGATGTGGTTTTCCGCGCAAAAGCTTGAAGGATTAGATACTCCATGAATTTCTCCGACAAATTGCAAGAAAAGGTGGTTTCATGCCAAAGATTGCAGGATGGCTGCTTCCCACACTTGCTCGCAAAGGATAAAAGAGTAGTACTCCAAGTGTCGATCTTGCCAAGCCGCAAAGGATGGGATGCATCACATGCTTTCTCGCCAAGGGTGAAAAGGAGTCGCTCCAAATGTCCCCTTATCTAAGCCGCAAAAGTAGGAACGCGCCTTAAAATTCTCTCGCCAAGCTGTAATAAAGAGACGAACAGTTCATCTCCATTCATGTGGACCTCTAGTGAATATTCTTAAGGATATCAAGACTGCTCTTGAAAATCTGCAAAAGAGAAAGATTTTGGAGAACCCCGGTGCCAATGGCACGAAGCTTTTGGTTCTTCTTAGTTGATCGGTGCCAATGACACGAAGCCTTAGCTCAGCAACAAGTACCAGTGTCAGTGACACAACGTTTCAATGTGGATGGAGGACTTGCCATGGACTTCTTCTCCAAATTGCAAGAAGAGGATGCCATGAAACTCCTTTTAAGGCAGGGAAGGAATGCGAGTCGTAATCATGGCGGTGAAAGACGGATAGACTCGAGTGACTGTGTGTTTGCCAAAGCTAGACTGAAAAGGTGGATGCACCAAAGTGTTGTCCGCCAAAGCCTCGGCCGAAAAGGTGGATGCACCAAATTTTCGTCCTCCAATTCTAAGAAGGTGAGGATGCACCAAGCTTTCACTCGCCAAACCTGCAAGAAAAAAAAGTATGCTGCCCAAAAAAAAATAATCCTCCTAATTTCGGCGCCTGATTAAAAAACTTATTGTGGCTGGATCAAAAAGGGTAGAGCTTCGAGTTTTATATATGTTGTAGCTCCCTTATTCTTCTTTTCAACGGTGCAAACGGATCATGATTTGGACCCTCCTACCTCGAGATATGAATTTTCAGCGACAGTGCACAAAGCTGAAAAAGCCGGCACGTCGAATTTCGTCATGTAATTTCTGAATAGTATCTGGAACGATCTAGGAGCAATCTGATTGTGATCTTTACAGAAGTCGAAGTTCGGAGAGTCTAGTTTCTATAGTCGCAAACCGCTCGTGATTTCAAAATTCCTACGATGAGGTATGATTTTTTTCCGATAGACGCGCAAAGCTGAAATATCGAGCGTGACAGAGCTTGAACCAAGTTTAGGAAGATCACCTGGGATGATACGATGCAAATTCAAATCCAAATTTCTGATATGTTGCAGTACTTAGAGTCTAGTTTCTGTACCCGCAAACCGCTCATGATTTCAGAATCCCTACAATGAGGTATGATTTTTTCCGATAGACGCGCAAAGCTGATAACAGTGTTTCAAAAGGCGGAGGCGTGAGGCGAGGCGTTTTATCCAACATGGGGCAAGGAGTAAGCCCCGAGAAACGGGGCGTAAGTACCAAAGATCCTTAATTTATAATTAATAAAATAAAATTAAAATTACTAAAAATTACATAGTTCTTTTAGAAAATCCATAGAAATCACAAAAAATAGATAATTATTATAATTATATGAGCTAACAATAAATAATATACTAATAAATGAGATACATCTTAACAATAAGTCAATAATGTTCTAACCGAAATAACACTTCATATTCCAAACAAGATAAGCAAAATGCGTCATTGATTATTTGTAAGAAAATACAAAAATGAAATAAAATCAAACAAGTTCATGGTAATTATATGCAGTTCTAAACTATAAAGACAAACATTATAGATGCCTTAGAATATAATATTTTAAAATATGAGTGAGGATAACTTTCTAGTAGTTTAATATTAGAGAAAATTTTGTTGCAAACAAATTAATTTGGTCAGAGATATATTGATATCATTGCTAAGAGCACAAATGACACTCATTTACAACAAAAAAGCAGAAATGCATGTTAGTGCCTTTTCACTATCTAACGAGGAGAAAGCTCAAGGTTCTAAGGAGTATGGAGTGTGGACGATTATAACGAGGTTAATGCTTTTTTTTAATGGGGTGGAGACAGATTTGGGGTAAAACCAAAAAAGGTTTTAAAAATATAAGGGCAATTGTCAAAATTATCCTTCAATTGGTTAAGTTCCCTGGGGCGTGAGTCTTAGTTCTGAGGCGAGTCTTGCGCCTAAGCGTGCGCCTCATCTCTTGGGGCGTGCGCCCAAAGGATCTACGCCTCTCATTAATGCCTAGGTGCATTTTACATACGCCCCGCCCCGATTCGTGCCCCGGGACTCGCCCCATAAACGCCCCTAAAAACATTGGCTGATAATTGGAGAATCGAGCGATGGGATTGCGTAATGCTAACTATTGGAGAGTGCCTACTAAAACCAACCAAAAGGTGGTATTGTTGCTTTCATCAAGAGCGGAGAACTGCTGCTATGACAACAATCATAGAAGAAGGCACTGAATTTATAGAAGGGGAATTGATGAAATTTAAGAAAACTCTTAGCACTCAAGTCACAATATGTGTAAACAAGAATATCACGTCCAAATTGGAGTTGGTCAAGTTTAAAAGATGAAAACAGAAAATTAAAGGAAAGAATTTTGGTCCATATATATTCGTACAAGAAAGAGAAAAAAATTCTTACAATTAACGAGGAAAGTGCCATGTTTGGAAATCTCTCCTTCAACGATTTTAATGCAACATCAAAAAGGAAGTTGATTTAAGATCTTGGTTTAAGCTTTCTATAAATCTATTATTTTCAAGATTTACGTAACTTTGTACTTTGAAAATGTTGACTGATTTCCAGTTAATAAGTCCATAAGACTTTGGAAACAAGAAATCATTCCATGGACAAGTAGACACGCATGTAAGTTGCGCTTCCGAAAATGGAAAATTGCGATCAGACTCCAAATCAAAAAAGGAAAGTAAATAGTATAACGTGTTGAACTGTTCTTCTCACATATACTTCAAGTCTTGTCTTTCATTTTCGCAAGCTTACATCCCGTCAAGCCTTGAAGTAGGGGGCATTTGTGGACAATTAAAATTTTTTGTCAAATTTAAATCCATAAGAAATTTGGATTTTACCACAAATTAAATATATATGGGTCCAATTAAGTAACATGGACTGGTATAATTGGGTTTGTTATTTAAATTCAATTAAATTGATTTAAATAAAGGTCCAATATATTATTGGGCTAGCCTGTCAATTGGTCTTCTATCAAATGGGTCGGCCCATATGCCTCAAGCCCAATGATCCACTAAGGTTTTCTTGAAGATTACTCCACCCCACACCTACATAAATGGGTCAAAGGAGAAGGCTAAGGGACAAGCAAGTAAGCAGAAGGAAAGGCTAAAGAATCTCTGAAGAATAGCATCAAGGTCTCCATCCATATCTGCAATCGTCGTCTGTGGTCAAATTCCAAAGGCGAACTCAAGTCATAGGCAGACGACTTCAAATCTTCCGTTCGTGATAACTCAACACCAAATCCTGGTTCTGACAATCTTCAAATTGTTCGTGACGTACTACAAATCTGAAATCCGTCAAGTTCAAGATCAAGCTCTCAAGATCTCGAACCATCGTCCGTGAGGAGAAGAATCAGAGGACTACATCTTTTTAGATTTAGAGATTGTAACCCTATCGCTTGAAATTGAATATAATATTTATCGCTATATTTCTTGTCTTGATTATTATTTTTCAAGATCGAAATTTAGTTGGTACATAAGATTCAACTAATCATTCTATTTCAAGAAGAATAATCTTACAATATGGGATTACCATATAAAATTTACATGTTTATGAAAAGATCACGAATCACATTCTTTGTAGTTAAAAAATAAAAAGTAATTCAGAAAATTCAAATAAAAAATTATTGAACTTCATAAATGATAGGAGTTATAATGTCTTCTTTAGGGGATGAGGGAGTATAATTTTTTTCCTTTTTTTTTAATACAAAAGATCATACAGTTTGCACATACGTCTAAAGTGAGAAGCCATGCACTCTCTCATTGCTTGACCTTTCTTCATTCTCAATCAACGAATTTCAAAACTCAGCTCATCTCCCCCTTTCTCTATTGTTTATGGAACAAATGTTCTCTTAAACTTCTAGCTAAAGCAAGTCATCGAACCATTCCATAAATCTAGTTCTAATTCGTTAGGCAAAAATTAACAAAGTAAACTCTAAAATGATTATAAATCAGACGACAGAAAAAGAAATATTAAAGAGAACGAAAAATTTAATCATAACAGAATACAAAAGAGAGTATAAACGTATCTCTATCATGAAATTCTCTACTCCATTAATTAAAGAAATTCATCAAAGTGAGCTAAAACATGTATTTACATTATGATGATGCCAAATGAAAAGGAAAGAACTTCAATTTATAAGAATTCATTACATTTTCTTCCAGTGCTGAATAAGGAAGATTTATACTTCCCTTTTAGAAAAAAAGCCAAAAATAATTATGGTAAATGTATTGTTATTCCATAGAAAATTAAAGTAGAAGAAAACCCCAAACGTGGTAAGCATCTAGCATAATCACCCTTTCTCTTTTTTCCTTTTTTTTTCCTTTTGTTCTTAATAATTACACGTCAAGTTCAAATCCTTCTTTCTACAACTAGTTCACTTTTCAGTATCTGACAACGTAACATCCTGTACTTCAACCATGGAATTTTTAGCTTTTATCTCTGTTTTCTATCTTGCAATGGTTGTTGTCTTGATTTCTCAAGTATTCTTCAAGACGAATCGAACGGTTAAGATTGAAGATCAATCAGCTCCTTCTGTGTATGACTGCTCAGTTGATCCTTCTGTATTACAAGGTATGTTCCTCTATCTTCACATGTATAAATATTCATGTTACATGGTTCGTTTACGGGTGCCTAACTCATATATCACGTGTTGCACTATTACCACTTGACGTAACTGGTAAAGTTGCTCCCATGTAATTAGGAAGTCACGGGTTCAAGCCGTGGAAACAGCCTCTTGCAGAAATGTAAGGTAAGGCTAAATGCATACGATAGACCCTTGTGGTCCGGCTCTTTCCCGGCCCCGCACATAGCGGGAGCTTAGTGCATCCGGCTGGCTTTTTATTTTTTATTTTTTTTTTGCATTTTTAACTAGTACTATTTTGAAGCTAGATTTGAAGGAGATAGCATCATTGATTGAGAGTGGAGCAAATACAAGTGAAGTAAGGAAGATATACAAGGCTATGAGATTGACCATGAAACTCAGGAGGAAACTAAAGGTTTCAATATTATCTGCTTTCTTGAATTATGCTCTTGGCCCTGTTTCTGAGGTCCATGCACAGCTATCTTCATACCTGCCCCAGGTAAATTAGTAGTAGTAAATAGCTATTTGCATGTTAAACTTGGAAATAAACATAAAATCCACCATTTTCTACTTGTCTTTTATGTACAAAGGCTCTACTTAGTTTCTCATATAACCATTCTTCTATTTGTTAATCTTGCTTAATTGTTTGACATGTACGTGTGCGCGCGCAGGGTCGTACGCAAGAATTTTTATAAGCGGCGTCGAAATTTATAGAAGAACTGGAATATAACTTTGATTATCATACTTTCGGACAAGAAATAGCCTTAGTCTATCGGTTTTGTTGAGTCTTAAGTTAGAAAAAGTCATGAATTCAATTCTACTCATCACAATTTTTAACCACAAAAATTCTCTCAAATATTTGAAAAAGAAAAATGTGCTAGTTGAGGTTTGAATCTTTGACCTCCTAGAGAAAATACATAACCAACACACCAAGACATAATTTATGTCAAGTGGTGTCATTTTTTTCCGTACAATATTAATACATATATTTAGTAAAATTTTCCGACGAAGCGGTTTCGCGTGATACCACTTCGGTAAGCGTGCATCCGCCCCTCTGTGTGTGTATTGATATGTAATATCTTTGCTCTATGAATTCTTATATTGATTATAGCAGGATAAATATGACACCCAAGTTGATGTGGAAATGCCTGCAACAGAAGCCCATTCAAAACATCTGGTGCCTGAGCTTGAGATCTATTGCTACTTGCTTGTTCTAATATTTCTGATTGATCAGAAGAAATACAATGAGGTGAGGCAAAATTGTTGTGTCTTTTACTAGGTTTCCCTTTTATAAGGATATCTGATATCTCTACTCAACTTCATGAATTACTGAGCATTTGTTTTACCTTCAGGCTAAGGCTTGTTCCTCAAAAAGTATTGTTAGTCTAAAGAACATGAACAACAGAACTGCTGATGTTCTTGCATCGAAGCTCTACTTTTACTACTCTTTAAGTTATGAATTTGCTGGTGATTTCGCCGAAATTCGAGGGTAAGTTTGTTTAAATTTTTTCTGGCTATTACTACTGGTGTTCTTTCTAATTGAAACTATTGTTTGCTAACAGTAACCTGCTTGCTTTGTACCAAATTGCAACAGTACGCCATAATAAGTTGAGTCAGGTATGTGAAATTATTTGATTCATGTCTTTGGTGTTTGATATATACTGAAAACTGTTATAGTTTATTGGCTGGTTAAATTGCAGGAAACACTTATCAATCTGTTATTGAGAAATTACCTTCACTACAACTTGTATGATCAAGCAGAAAAATTTCGCTCAAAGGCCCACTGTGTTGATGCTCTTTCAAACCAACAGGTATGTGGTGTTTATCGATTTAAGTTTTTTGCACTAACGGTGTAAAGAAATCACTATTTTAACATGTTGTAGCATGTAACATTCCTTATTTTCGAGGTTACTAATCTCACTTCTTGTGAATAGATCGCGTTTAAATTTCTGTGAACTACTTGGCCTCACAATGGCTTTCTCTCCTTTGCATCGTCTTTTTTTCTTCTTTCAGCTCTGTCGATACCTCCTCTACCAGGGAAAGATCAAGACAATTCAGTTGGATTACACAGATGCCAAAGATTCTCTTCTACAGGCTGTGCAGAAAAGTCCAGTAACTGCAGTTGGTTTCCAAATACAATGCAATAAGTGGGCTATTATTGTCCAGTTATTGCTTGGAGAGATCCCTGAGAGGACTGTTTTTACACAGAAAAGAATGGAGAAATCATTGAGGCCATACTTTGAGCTAACAAATGTAAGTATAGGAGGATCAAAATTCAAAAGCATTAGAGAGCAAATAAATAACTTGACTTAAGCTGAGCAATATAATTGGTTTTTGTAATATCTGTCTTTGCAGGCTGTTCGCGTCGGAGATCTAGAGTTACTTAGAACTGTAGCTGTGAAATTTTCCAGCACATTCAGCCAAGACAGAACAAGTAATTTGATTGTCAGACTCAGGCATAATGTCATTAGGACAGGGCTTAGAAACATCAGCACCGCGTACTCACGTATATCACTGGCTGACATTGCCAAGAAGCTAAACTTGGATTCTGAACATCCAGTTGATGATGCTGAAAACCTTGTAGCCAAAGCAATTCGAGATGGTGCAATTGATGCCACAATAGACCATGCCAATAGATGGTTGGTATCAAAAGCAACTGGAGATGTTTACTCCACAAATGAGCCTCAAATTGCTTTTAACTCAAGAATTGCCTTCTGTCTTAATATGCACAATGAGGCTGTCCATGCTCTTCGATTTCCACAAAATTTGAGCAATAAACAAAGTGTGGCGACGTAGAGAGATGCTTTTTAATAGAACCAACATCTTGTAGGAGTACCATTTCGAATTAAGTCATATATACTGACAATGTGAAGAATTTTTACAGTATCAATGCAATTTAACTTGATATTGCAAGTTGTTATTCTATTTTCTAGGTTATCATATCAGACTTGCTATGAAATATTGGTCGCTATTGTGGATCAGCTTGATCTGATGGTTTTTGAACAATTGATACATGATTGCACAAAACTATTACTTTTATCATTTAAATTTCCAGTAATTATGGGCCACATGTTTTGCATTTTATTTCTTGAAAGAATTCCAAACGAAAAATATCTTTACTTAAAGCAAACACATCTGTCTAGCAAGTAAATATGACCCAACAAAACCAGTAACTACCTACTTCACACGATATCTACTTTGGTTATTGTCACGAGGGAACGAATTTGACAAATATCCTTCAGTACCTCAAGATGTTCAAATAAACTTCGAAGTCCATATGCAATGAAGTAGAGGAGTTTGCACAAATATGCTCTTCATCCTTACTTTCTCCATCGGCTTGGGGAAGAGGTACACTGGAGTGCCTTGCAAAATGACTCTGAGAGCAGTCATTCAACCTGCTGAACTCAAACCAAAAGACTTGACGATAGTGCTAACCCTTTCAGCAAAAGTTCTGGATGTTATCTTCTTGCCAGGAACATGAAATGGATTTGACACAGCATCAACATATGCGGCATGAAATTTCCTGAAAAACTGTAAAAAATTCCCACCAAAAAGATTAAGCAAGCTGCTATGCTAAAGGCTGATTATTACATACATCACACCAAAGAACATCTGAAACTTAATGTGCTTCAACATGAAAGCCATTGTATCGTTCAAACAAAGTATTCCCAATTTCCCTCATCCCAGTTTTCATGTAGACGTACTATTTAACCAAATTGCAGGATTAAATTATCTTGTTTGCAGTAACAGTGCTTTTGTGTTTTACATTGGGAGACTGGATAGCCATTCTTTTCGTAGCATAAAATACATTAATGTAGTTTTACTAACGAGGGACCACCTTACTGTTTTTTAACTATGGAAGACTGACCCTTCGGCAAAATACAAACTGGTATAACTGTTTCTGCAACATATTACGCTAGCAACCAGGGACACTAGAATCTCTTAGCAGTTCATACATGAGTAAACTTTGGTTCTACGTTTTTCTACGTAACTTTTTCCTAAGTGCACTTATTTGTACGGATGTGATAACAGTAATATTCTATCATTGCTTCGCGGTGTTAAACGTAGGAGCTATGTCTTCACTCTTTACATGAAAGTTTTCCAATTTGAGGAGATAGCTAATGTTTATATTTCTCTTAAAAAATTGAAATAGCTAATGTCTAGATGAAGATACGTTAACAGCATATCATCATAAAAGAAACCTATCCTAATGCAGTACAATGGAGACTCCGCAAAATTGTAGTTCCCCTTCTGTTTCAAGATACCGGGTAAAACTGGCTCTGACTTCTTTTGCCACACACAGAGAGACGCACATTTATATACGGATCCACTTGATTTTAGAGAACAAGACTGAACAGCCTCAGACGGACACCGCGAAGAATGATAATATCTGAGAGCTCATCAAAGAGTTACAAGGAACAGGAATGTGAAGGAGACAAGGCATCAAATGTAACAAGATGCACTATTAAAGGATCTGAGACACAAGAGGGTTATATTTGTCAGCGTTATTTAGCTGTAAGTTTTGCAGAATATACCTAAAATGGACTAAGACAAGATTTTCGGATACTTATTTTCTGTCATAAGCAACAAAGAAGAAAAAAACCTTCCAATAACTTGGTATTTCCGAAATACAAATCAACTCAGAAAAGACGAGAGTAATTCCACTTCTTTCAGATTTTTATCAACCTCGGATCACTAAATTTATTATTTTAACACAAGAATGCATTATGCTTCAATAAGAGCAGATATGTTGGTTTGGTACAGAGAAAGAGGAAGTAGTCAACCAATGTAAGAACAAAACAAGGAGAAATCAGCACTTACATTTCTCACATCAGCATCTCGAACATCAAGATCTGTTGTGACCAATATGAGTTTCACCTTTGTATTAGTCAAATAACCATACCTGAAAGTTAAATAATAGCACACGGAGGAAGACAGGCTTAAATGTCAATGATCTTATATATTCCCAAAAGGCTATGTTAAGTGGACTCTGGTACTATGGTTCATATTCAGTGCATCTGCAGTTACTTATATGGTATGGGCTACATCCATTTCTAAGCAAGTTTTTGGTGTATCATAAAAAATAATATGAAGCAGCCACACCACACCATACCCATTTTACGCAGATACATTAAGGCAAATCAAGAGTTAAGTATTACTCACACTTTGTAGTTTTCAGTTGGATATAGCAGGCCAAGAAATGTCTCGTTTAGGGTGGGGCTGGATTTTTTTGGATTGTTCACTGTAATAAGCAACAGATGAGTTGTCAAAAAGAAACCAGATGCTAACCGAGCGTCAAGATATGTTAATTAACTAAGTTTCCACTAAAAGGAATATTTGGCTACAAAATATACAAGCTCATAAAGTACAATCAAGCATAAGAATTCAATAGGTCCAGTAGTAGGTAGTTAAACAGTCCGTTGTTTAGTTGTCCGACTGTCCAATATTCCCTGATAACCCCTAAGACTTTAGTCATGAAGTTGCAATAGGTCATGATCATGATTTTGTTTACGATAAACAGCTCCATTTGCAGCAGCTTCTTTTAGTTTCCACACGATACAATACAAGAACCAAATCTAACAAGTGTATGCCTTGCCAAGAGACTTAAGATACTAAAGTTACTGCTGCCATTCAGTAATGTAAAACCTAATAGTAGTCCACTATGATTAACTTAGATTAATTTAATTGCATTGGTCAGAATAAGTAAAAATTCAAATTAAGAGTAATGAGAGACAGCTTCTTTAGTCTCAGAACAGCAGATACCAGTATCAATCTACCCTTTTTTGACCCAGATCTTACTGAAAATACTTCGCTTTACAATCTAAGGAAGAATCTCCCGAATGAACTAAAACTAATCAGCTATGACTAGTTCTAACTATGCAAATTTTGCCTCAAAAAGCCCTACGAACTTTCCAAATCCATACAAATCATAGCTAAATCAATTTTTCTTTTTATAAAGCTAAATCGAGTATTTTCTCTTGCAGCGAAATCGAGTGATGCGAAATTTTAACGCGTCAAATCAAATGATATACTAAAAAAATAAGCTAGATCGGCAAAAACAGATGATGAATAAGAACCTCTTTCATCGACAACATCAAGGGAGCAATGAACAATGTGATGAAGCTTTAGGGCATCATCTGCTTCAGTGAAGCTCTGTATATAAAGCGGATTGTTCTGTCCATCGGACGAAAATCAATAAAATTGCACGTTATTTGGCTAATTCAGTTCTAAAAAGAAGAAAGATATAGAAAATTGGAAGAAAAGAAACGAGTTGCTGGGGAAAAATGGGAGTACCTGGTGACCGACGACGGCAACGCAAACGATCATCTTCTCAGCTGTGGAAATCTGATAATTCAAGGGACAAAAAATTATGAGTCCTTTTTTTGTTTAACTTAGAAGTTTTGAAAAATATTTAACACTATGTCATTTGAAAAATCAATTACAGTTTTTCTTAAACTACGATTTATTTAATTAGTTATAAGCTTGTTATAATTACTACTTTTATGCAGTTTTAAGTAAGCCCTTAAAATAAAGGATTATGAAATAAATGGCTGAATTCAAATGTTTGACGGTATATTCGGCCCTATTAAATTTTTAGAGTTTAAATTTTATGCATTAAATTTTATGGTGTTTACGTTGAGAAAGTGTACGATAACGTCCCGAGGAGGTCCAGTAGAGGTGTTAGGAGGTTAGCAGCGTTTCGGTAGCGTACATTAGGGTAATGGAGGATATGTATGATGGTGCAAGACTCGGTGAGGACTATGAGTGGTGACTCAGAGCATTTCCCTGTTTTGATGGGACTGCACCAGGGATCGGCGACACATGCAAAGGGAGATGCCTTGGTGCATGCTATTTGTCGATGATATAATGTTGATTGACGAGACGCGAAGCGAAGTTAACGCGAGGTTGGAAGTTTGGAGACAGACCTTAGAGTCTAAAGGTTTCAAGTTGAGCAGAACCAAAACAAAATACTTGGAGTGCAATTTGAGTGATGGGACCCATGAAGCAGACGCAGAGGTAAAGCTTGATGCTCAAGTTATCCCCGAAAAAGCTAGTTTTAAGTATCTCGGATCTATTATCCAAGGTAATGGGGAGATTGACGAAGGTGTCGCCTATCGCATCGGTGCGGGATGGATGAAATGGAAGCTCACTTTCGGTATTTTATGTGATAAGAATGTGCCGCCAAGACTTAAGGGTAAGTTTTATAGAGTGGTGGTTCGACTTACTATGTTGTATGGGATTGAGTGTTGGCTAGTCAAGAACTCCCACGTACAGAAGATGAAAGTAGCAGAGACGAGGATGCTGAGATGGATGTGTGGGTGTACCAGGAGAGATAAGATTCAGAATGAAGTTGTCCAGGATAGAGTGGGAGTAGCCTTCGTGAAGGACAAGATGCGGGAGTCGAGGCTGAAATGGTTCGGACATGTTAAGAGGAGAAGCATTGATGCTCCTGTTAGGAAGTGTGAGAGGTTGGCCATGACGAGTTTGAGAAGATGTCGAGGTAGGCCTAAGAAGTACTGAGGAGAGGTGCAGTGGCAGATTTAGATGGACAGTTTTGGGTGCTCAAGCACCCATTGTCTTTGACTAGATTTAGTAAATTTGCATTAGTAATTACAAAATTTTAGATAAATATTGAGTAAACACCCATTGTTAAATACCTTTTCCCTCTTCTTTAGAAATTTTTATCAAGCGAGCACTCATAACTTTAAAAACCTGAATCTGCCACTAGAGAGGTGATTGGACAGGATATGGCGTTGCTTCAGCTTACTGAGGACATGACCCTTGATAGGAGGGTATGGAGGTCGAGGATTAGGGTAGAAGGTTAGTGGGTAGTTTTTTAGTGGCCCACCGATAGTCTTAATAGCATACATGTCCCTTCATATTCTTAGATTTTTATTACGTGATGTGATTTTTTTCGCCTCATGTATTGCATTCCCTATTGCTATTATTTAATTGATACTACTTATCCTTTATCTCCCTCTTTTTCTTCTCTCTTCCTTTCTTGTTTTTCTTCTTCTTATTCTTCTCACCCTTTCCGAGCTGAGGGTCTATTGGAAATAACCTCTCTACCTACATTAGGTAGGGGTAAGGTTTGCGTATAGGCTACCCTCCCCAGACCCGACCTGTTGGGAACATATTGGGTTTGTTATTGTTGTTGTTATTGTCACATTAATAATATACAAATTTTTCAAGTAATTTCAAAATTTGTAATTTTAAAGGTAACTGCATTAACACTTAGGTAACTAGACTCTTCTTTAAAGGTCTACCTTCTCTCTAAACTCTTCTTTTACAAAATTACTCAAATGGGCAGCCTTTCAAATTCCATTCCACAAACCTCATTAATTCCACCAAAGCCACCTGACATTACCAGTCAAATGAGGGAACTCAACATCCCAATAAACTCTCCTACACAGCCCAGCGCTCACTCCCCACTCTCACATAACACTAACCCCATATTCAAAGATAAATTACTAATTAATTCAAAGGAGACTCATATAATTATGCATCATGATCATGATGAACACCACACTCTTTTCATGTCAGTGGATGCACCAATAGAGGAAGCAGTACTGCCTAAAGCCCATGCACGAGGTCTGGATGCAATCGATGAAGAAATCCAAATCAACCTATCAAATGAAGACCTCAAATATATTTACCAGCCTTGGAAATACTGTCATTATCAAGCTCATGGGTAAAGGTATACTTCATTATTATCTTAAGAGAAAAATCCAAGATCTTTGGAGACCTACTGAAAACTTTACCCTCATGGGCCTAAGCGATTACTTCATTGTGAAGTTTAATAAAGAAGAAAATATGATTAAATCTCTTCATGATGGTCCATGGTTCATTAATAATTTTTTCCTATCTGTGCAAAAATAGGAACCACATTTTGTGGCAGGCGAGGCTAAACAATTATTTTCAGCAATATGGATACGCTTATCACAACTCCCAACTGAGTTCTACGACAATATTATCCTCCAAATAATTAGAAACAAAATAGGAAAATTACTCCGTATTGATGCATGCACTTCATCGACTTTAAGAGGGAGATACGCGAGGTTGTGCGTCGAGGTTCCAATAGACACACTTGTTAAGCCTTTCATTTTTAGTGATTCTTATAAACAACAAATTTTTATATGAAGGAGAAAATTTCTTCTGTAAAAAATGTGGTAGACTGGGTCACAACATACAAAAATGTTAATATTCAAGTTCACAACCTTCCATGACAAATCCACAAGAGTCACAAGTCAGAAAGGCCAGAGGAAGGAGAGTGGAAAATAGTTTCCTTTGCAAAAAAGAGGTCACGGACAACACTGTCAACGTCTCCAACAATTGGTAACACGCTTGCAATATGTATTAAAGTCAGAATCTTTGATGCAGATACAGGTAATTATCTCAACACTCAAAAGCTTAAGTACTTTGAAAAAGAGTCTCATAAATTCTCTGACATGGACAAAAAGAATAACCAAAGATCTTGGAATACCACAGGCACCCACAAAACAATTCTGCCTACCACCAACCATTTCTCTCAATTAGAGAACTTGCCCATTATTTAGATGCAACCATTAAACTACTAAAGGAAAATAATGTGAACAACCAATGCATGCACACTACAATGGACACCTCTAAATAGACTAAATTATACGTGGAAGACACTGGAAAAACTTGGTTAATGGAGGCCATCACCATTTGACCATTTCTTTTCCTAAATACACCCTCAATGCCTGCTTTGCCTGCGTTTGCGCTGAAACTTCCGACTGTGTTTATTTTCCATTGATTACTGTCAGGGGGTTCCTAAAGAACCATAATACTCTTCAGTCTAATCTTGTAATCCTCTGCCATCTTGCATACATTGTTCCACGTCCAATTCCAGTCCATCTGGCTGTATTTTTGGCCCATGGAAACTTTTACCAGAAAAAGAACCTGTTGACATATTCTAAAAATAAAAATAGTCTTCTCCATATTTTTTCCACACCTGGCCTTCCATATCTCCCAGCATATTATGGTTGGAGTGATTTGCAGTAGAAACTTATGCACATTGTTTTTTGGATGTCTGCTCCACCATTGAATTATGATGCATAGAATATTCCTTCCCGTGGTCCGAAATCCTAGTGAAGTGGACATAATATTCCATACCTTCTTTGTTGTGTTGCTAGTTGCAAAGACATGGTTCATGGTCTTCTGGCACCCTACAACAACAACAGCTAGATACTGTTAGTACCGAATTTTAGCACAATATTATCAAGTGGTAGCATGCCTTTCAATATTCTCCATGTAGCAATCTTGTATATGATTGTAACCAATCTTGATTTAGGGGTTGGGGGTCCATACAACTTGATTTTGTATATGATTGTAACCAATCTTGATTTGCTCAATTTCATCAACGACTCTCTGAGGCACAATTTTTTGAAGAAGCTCCATATTCCATCCTTGGTTATTGAAGAATTCCTTGACATTGGTGTTTCCTGGTTTTGAAGAGGGAGGGGGGGGTTGGATATTGTTTTGATGTTCCCTGATGTTAGCCACATATCCCACCAAAATAGACTATTACCCTTGTTGATCTTCCAATAAATGTTAGCTTCCACTTTGTCTCTGGTCTCTATTAGGCTCCTCCATGAGTTAGAGTCTTTAGGATCCAGCCTTTTAGAGATTGGGTTGGATCTTTGACAGTATTTAGCTCGAAGAAATTTTATCCATGAGTTATTTTTCACCCTGAATCTCCACCATCTTTTTGCTGCAAATGAGTTGCATATATCTTGGAGTTTTTTAAGCCCAACTCCTCCCTCATCAGTAAGATAGCCCATATTATCCCAAGAGCACCAGTGATAACTCCTTTTACCTTCTTCCTCACCCCAGAGAAATCTGCTAGGTACATTTCAATCTACTTGATAATGGACTTAGGAGGTACCATAACTGTCAGCAGATATAAAGTTTGGGACTGAATGATGTGTTTGATGATAATAGCTTTACCACCGAATGATAGGAGTCTCCCTTGCCAACCTCCCACTTTGTTGAGCACTTTTGTGGCCAGGTCGGCGAAGTAGCAAATCTTCTTTCTACCTATATAGATAGGGCACCCAAGATATGTAAATGGGAATTGCATGTGCTTAAAGCCTATTCATTTTCGTAGTCTTCTAATGGTTCTTTTATTATTTCTGCCAACTCCATGGTTGTATTTTAGGAAAAACTTTTTTCTTTGTTGATTTCTTGGCCAGATGCATCCTGTTAGTCTTCAAGGATTTCCATTAGCAGCTTCATTGATTTCCTATCACCAGAAGAGAAAAGAATTAGATCGTCATCATAACTTGGGTAGTTTATCTTGGGTCCTTTGGGATTCATAGAGAAAGCAATGAATTGGTTGTTCTCATTGAGTCTGTTAAGGGCCCTAGATAAAGCCTCAACCGCTATAATAAATAGAGAAGGGGAAAGAGGGTCTCTCTGTTTCAGTCCTCTTGTTGACTTGAAGAATCCATGTCTTGTTCCATTAATTAAAATGGAATACTAGTTCTCCGAAATCAGTCCATGGATGGAATCTATGATAATTTCAGAGAAGTTCATTTTTCTTAGCACAACCGTGAGGAAACTCCAAGAGAATTTGTCGTATGCTTTTGACATGTCAAGCTTAATGACAATGTTTCCACCTTGATTGGTCTTCTTGATACCATGAACAAGTTTCTGGGCAAGAAGAATGTTTTCAGTGATTAATCTACCTTTAACAAAACCAGATTGATTATCGGCTATTAATTTAGAAAGGATGTTAGCTATCCTAGCACTGATAATTTTGGAGATAATCTTATTTGACACATTACAAAGACTGTAAGCACGTGATTTTTGCCCTATGAAAGAATTACTCCCAAAAATTCAAAATAAAATGATTTTTCTTGGTGTGCAATTTTGAGAATTTTTGTGACATTTTTGGATAATTATTTATATTTGTCTGTGCATGTTTATTTGTTAAATTAATAAAAAATACAAAAATGTGTCGCATTTTGCATGTAGGATTTAATTCTACAATTGTTAGTAATTAAGTTTGTTTTACAAAAATTTAAAATTACAAAAATAGGCATCTTTTGCATTTTTAGCATTTAATGTCCAAATATACAATTTTATGCTTAATTGTTAGTTAAATGTGTGATAATTGTTATTTGAAGTTAATTAGTATTTTTTATAAGTTAATTTAGTTTATGACTTAATTTAGAATTTTTTTTAAATTTTATTAATTAGGAAGTAAAAGAAAAAAGAAAAAAAATACAAAGAAAATCGGATTGGGTCACTTCTTCAATTGTAAACCACAAGCCCAAAAATGCCCAACCTTCCCCTACGACCCGGTTCATTTCAAACCGGGTCGACCCGGTCCATAACCCAAATACCCAACACCCCATATCTTACATTTTGACAAAAAATAAACAAAAAAAAAAAGAAAACAAAACCCTAAAACCTAAGAAAACCCATCCGCCCCCCTCTCTTCTTCTCCAAAATCCAAAACCACCCACCTCCCATGGCTGCCCCTTGCAGCTTCGTCCAAACGACCATGGCTGCCCCCTCCATCATCTTCAACCACACACAACTTCTCCAAGCTCATCCATGGCTGCCCTCCGCGTCTTCTTCGTCGACACACACACAAGCTCCACCACCCTCGCGTCCAAACGACCACCCCCTTTGCTGCGTTTTCTTCTTCTTCTACTCCTCCAAACCTTGGCTTCAAATGAAACCTCCATGACTGCCCTCCTTCAAGCTTCGCCATCGCGGCTGCTTCACCTTCAAAAATGAGCTCCACCAAGCAGTCCGCCATTGCTACTGCTTCTTCTGCTTCCCGCTGCCTCCAAGCTCTAGCTTCGAACAGAACCTCGCCATGAACGACCCCTCCTTCCAGCTCCTCCGTGCTGCTGCTGCTGCGTTCATCGTCCATGGCTGCTACTATTCTTCTCCATTGATGCCGCTGCTGCTCCGTTCTTTTCTCCATAGCTGCTGCTCCGTCATGCTACTACTGCTTCAGCTTTCTTCATCGCACATCACCCTCACCCCTCGTCCTCATTACAAGAGACGAGATCGTCCAATGGATCGTCCGTTCGAGCTCATGTCCAGTCGCCAGTTTGAGTTCGGATCCGACGAAATCGCTCGTTCGTTAGTTCCATTCGTGATTCAAAAATCGAGCTTTTTCAATGAAGTTTCTTTGATGTTGAAAATGAAGAAGTTTTTATTAAGAAGGTCATATTCTAACTTTGCTCATCTTTCGATTTTCAGATCTTGCATCATGGGTATATGAGTTGTTTGGTTCGATTCCCTTCGTTCCAGTTTTATGACTCACGTGATACTGATATCTTGGCCCTTTCATTTGTGATATTTGTTTGTTTAATTGCTGAATCACATAAGAAGTTTTACATAGTCGTTTGTCTCCATTAAATTGTCATATTATCTCGTTTCCGTTAGTTGGTTTGTATATTTGTATTGTTGTAGTTTGCTATTTGTTGAAATGGTGCCAGTTTGCTCTTTGTTGTTGATCACGTGGTTTGGTTCCCTGTTCGTTCAGGTTTTGTCTAAGTTAAATCACGATTTTATTCCCAATGCAGTCAGTTTAGTCCCTTGCATCTGCGTGTCAATCGTAGTCTGAAATCTACCCGTAGTAGTTCAACATATTTTAGTTCGAATCATTTATCTTCATTATAATGTTGTTTGATTCAGTTTGAGTTCAATTAATTTTTGAGTTTAGTGATTTGAATCTACTTGTTTGTTATTGTTGTTGAATCTGAAAGTAGGATTATTGTTAAAATTTGTTCAGTCAAAATAATTCCTGCTTTTTGTTGTTCATGGTATGATTTTCAGTTTGCATCATTTCCGTTAATCATGATTCATGTTGTTTCAGATTATTGTGTTGTTAATATTGTTGTTTCCTTGCTCATCCATTTTTGGTCTAAGTTAACCAGGATTGGTTCCCAATATGGTTAATTTATCCACATTAATTTGATGTTGTTCAATTTGTGTTCATGTGATTTGTTGTTTGAATTTGTTTAGAAATTGGTCATATTGGCTATATTTTGGTTGAGATTGATTATGTGATTGGTTATAGCTGATGGGGGTAGTTTGGTAAATTGCAGTACATTCAGGGGTAAAATGGTAATTGCAATAAGGTCGGAGGGGTAGTTTTGGAATTAAACATTATGAATAATTCTTTATGTTAAGCATGGGGGACAAAATGTAATGGGATGGGGGTTGATAATAATTGTTTAATATAATGGGGGACAAGACATAATGTAGTGGATGAGAATATTGTACTTGTTTATGTTAGGCATGGGGGACAAGATGTAATGGGTTGGGGTTGATATATTTATTTAATGTAGTGGGGGACAAAGCATGTAGGCATGGGGGACAAGACACAAAATAGTGGGGAATAATTCATTTGTTTAAGAAAGTGGGAAACAAAGAATGCAATTGAGGGAATATTTGGGGTTGGGGATTCAAGACTAGAGTCTTGTTATAAATAGAGTTCATTTTGACACATTTTGGAGGGGCTTCAAGACTTGAGAGGAGAGAAAAGACTTGAACTAGAAAGTCTTACTTAGAAAGAGAGGAAGACATTCTGAAAATCCTAAGAGAGTGTTGGAGAGTTTAAAAAGAGAAAACAAAAAAACAAAGTGAGAAACGTGTTTTAGTTTTCAAGTTTAATACACACGTGGGTTGTCGCTGTTTAGTTTGTTTACAAACTTTCGGGTTTGTTCTATTGAGTTGTTCGGTTTTTCTTCAAAGTTTTCTGGGCCTTGAATCTGGTTCGAATTTGTTGATGTTGGGTTGCTGTTGTTGTTGTGTATTTGCACTACTACTGCTTCTACTGATCTTCATCTTCTTTCCTTGCTTTCCAAATACCAGGTACACAAACTGATACACTAGTTCATCTTGTAAGCCACTCGAAGCATGAATGCAAAAATGAGAAAGATTTGAAGTTATAATTTAATGTATCTTTTCTTTCTTTTACTGTCTGTATATATAATGTTCCATGCGTTACCATGTAAACTCTTTAAACAACTCACTTTCGAAACTTAACTATAATAACTCGAAAGTATGCAAATAAAGTAGGACCTTATCTTCATTTATTTTAGAAAACAAAAAATAGAAAATATAGTCATGCTAAGATTATCCTTTTAAAAAATAATGAGACGAGTCTCGCCAAATAAAAATGCAAATTGCGGGGCCCTCAATAATTGGTCATAATAAATACTTAGAATTTGGGATGGACTGTTTAATGAATTTCACTGTCTTCCCCAAAGACAATAACGCGTTAGACTCTTTAGGCGCGATTTAATTAATCTTACCTTCTTAAACTCGAGTGCGCATTTCATGCGACCCAAATCCAAATCCCAAAACATTGAATAAAACTGTGTTCCGGCTTGCGGTTGCATTTCATGTGACGCAATCCAAAGACATATTTTTAAACGATGTTCACATTCTTTTAAAAATATAATAATAAAAGCGGTAAAGAGTTAAAACTTGCATAAGAGCGCATAATTGTATAAAATCAGATAAACAAGCCGAATATGACAGTTGAGCGACCGTGCTAGAACCACGGAATTCGGGAATGCCTAACACCTTCTCCCGGGTTAACAGAATTCCTTATCCGGATTTCTGGTTCGCAGACTGTAATATGGAGTCATTCTTTTCCTCGATTCGGGATTAAATTGGTGACTTGGGACACCTTAAATCTCTCAAGTGGCGATTCTGAAATAAATAAACAAATCCCGTTTCGATAGTCCTTTAATTGGAAAAACTCCTTCACCCCTTGCGGGGGCGGAAAAAGGAGGTGTGACTGCTTTGGCGACTCCGCTGAGGATCGAACCCAGAATCTCTGGTTCTGGGTTAGAAATTCGAGCTTAGATGAATTGTTATATTTGGTTTTATCTGATTTTGTTACATAATACATGCCTAATGTGCTAATTGATTGGCTTTACCGCTTTGATATTATGTGAACTGTATATAAACTGTGCCAAAACCCTTCTCTTCTTACGTCCGGGGAGAAGCTCGCTGGTCGAGACTCCCTATTTTGTTAGTGTCAATACCTGAAATAAAAAAGAGGCCGGATAAGTTACAAAGTCGGACGACCCCGCGGGTCCCCGGTACGTAGCCCCCTCCTCGACTCGAGTTGTCCGCTCGGGTACACAGTCTAGAACAAATGCCCAGGTTATGAACTTAGAATAACTCAGCTTCATGCCGGATCCCTAGTAGGAATGTTTGTTTGCATCACGTGCATCTGACTTTGGAGGCTCAACAAGGGGTTGGGTCTATCTAGGACAGGTGTACCAAAAATGAAAATGACCATCCTGATGCATCTTACCTGCTACTTGCGCATTTATTTGATTCAGACTTGTGTGTTGTCCGATTTTTGAATATCAGGAATATTGTGAAATTGAAATAAAAGAAATAGCGGTTAGGGAATTGATTGTTTATTTTTGAAAAAAAACTCAATGCCCAAATACTGTCAAAACTCTGCCGAAATTTTGAGAAAATGAGAAAAAAAATGTCTTATTAGTTTGTTTTATTAAAAGCAAAGGAAAAATAGAAAAAAAAAGTCGTTGTTCTGTCTTGTTTTGTAACAAAAAAATAGAAAAGGAAAATAGTTTGTCTTGCCATGAAAATGAAAATGAAAAAGAGTCTTGTTTTTAAAATGGTTTTTTTATTTATTTATTTGTTTATGAAAATGCCAAAAATAAAAATAAAAAGAGTCGTGCGTTGAACGTGGTTTTATTATTTGTTCCAATATATATATATATATATATATATATATATATATAATCCAAAAAGTATTTTTCTTTATTTCCAAAATATATATATATATATATATATCTTTATTTGTTGCAAAGAGTATTTGTCTTGCCGAGAAAATTCAAAATAAAATTCCAAAAAAATATGTCTTGCAAAATATATATATATATATTTTCCATTATTGATTTCTTTAGAAAGTCTTTTCAATTGTTTTTTTTAAAAAAAAATATAAATTGTTTTTTAAAAATATATATAAAAAAAATAAAAATAAAAATATTTTCTTTTAAAAAATCCGAAAATATTTTGATTCTTCTTTCAAAGTTGAAAAGAAAATTCAAAATTCAAAAAATATTTTTTTAGAAGCATTTCTTTTATTAAAGGTAAAATTCCAAAAACTATTTTCTTTCTTCTTTAGAATAAGAGAAAACAAATGAAAATTCACACAAAAAACATCTTCCTTTTACTTTTGAAATTCTCAAAGTTCAAATCAAAAGAAAAGGAATTCTTAGAAGTCTTTCTTTCAAAAAAGAAAATCAATCAAAAATCCAAAAAAATAAAAATACTTCCTTTCTTCTTTTAAAGCAGTTCTTTCACAAATTCCAAAAAAAATAAAAAAAAATAGTTTATTTACTTTATTCATGACCTGCCCGAACTACGCGAGTTTGATTCTCACCGGATGTGAGATACGTAGGCAACCCTCATCGGGTCCAACCCCACCTTTTGCTAAAATAGCCAAAAATAAATAAATAATAATAAAAAGAAAAAAAAAACATGTCAAAATTTTAATTTTGTCATAAAGAAGTCGGGTGATGCTGTTTTGTCAAAACATAGCCGAATGTTCCCGAAAGGGACGCCGGAAGGCTGACTTTGCATAAACATCCACCTTTTGGGTCATTGTTTTAGATTTGGTCCAGTTGACCCACACAGCCTTAAAATCTTCGTCCCCGAGGCGCCAAAGGGCCGTGTTTGCAACACCAGGTTTTTATTGTAATTTGAAAAAAAAAACAAAGAGTCAGCGGTCAGGTGAATACTGTTTGGATTTTTAGTCAAAATAAGCCGAGCCAGCTTCGGCTGCGTCTTAAACCGTTCTTGCCGAAATAGCCTTAGAGTATCTTTCAGTTGTCGAAAGGCTATTTTCGTAAAAGAACGAACAAGGTTGTAAAGTGTCATAAAATAATCCTCCCAGGCCTCAAAATTCATGTGAAATTTGGAAGGGGCCACATTTGCAAAAAATAACCGTTCGATTGCATTTGTCAAATGGAGAAAGGAAGCTGGCCATTTGTTTTGGAGTTTGTAAATCTTTTGATTAGAATATATGGGTGGTTTGATTTTCGAGTTTGTATGTCATCTTCAAACCTTTGAAACTCAGTTTGTTTTAATATGAAAATTGAAAAAAAATATTTATTATTGTTTATCTTTTATGGGTCCGAACTACGCAAGGTCTGATTCATGCGGGGTCATGATACGTAGGCAATCTCCATAAGATTCGACCATAACAAAAAAAAGAAAAAAAATGAAAAAGAAAGAGAAAAGAAAAAAATTTAAAAATGGAAAAAAAAAATCGAAAAAAAAGAAAACTGAAAAAAGGGGGAAAAAGATGTTGTTAATAATGAGGACCGACTGAGTCCATTCTAACCTGTTTCGTTTTGAATCGCAAAGAAAGTTAAGGTGGTTGGTTTGTGGTAATCCAAGACAATGACACCCAGAATATCGCGCAGAATCCTTTACCTGCACATCATGATGCACACTTTGCGGGGATGAGGCCTGATGACAGAAGCACTCGAATCCTATTGGGAACCTGTTGACGGAGGTTGATGATATTGAAGCTGGTAATGGTCTTGGCAGAATTGATGCGAAGCTCAGTGGCTAAGATGCCGGTTTTGATAAAGTGGGAGGACGCTCTGTTCCTTGGTTAGCGAGAGAGAAGCTGGTGGTGGCTTATTTTATTGTCATTTCTGTTGACCGGATTATTCTTAGGGTTGTAGTCCGGATATTGTCTTGTGTCAAACTTTCTTATCTTTCCATTTGTCATAGCAGTTTGTTTAAGTTTTGTCCAGTTTGTTTTAGGATTTTATTCTAGTTTGTTTTGTTCAAACCATTCCACCGGTAGTCTAAAGCAAATCTGGTCTTTTATTATTTCCAGTCATCTTTTTTGTTTAGTCCTTTTATCATTTTGTTCAGCGCCAATTCTAGTGACATGACATGCGCACACAGTTTGGGCCTAAATCTTAAAAGCTAATCATAAAACCCCGAAAAATAAGGACGGTTTGAGAATATTCGGAGCTCGAGTCATGTGGAACTAGGGCAAGTAAAACACAAAGAAAACCGTTAAAAGCAAGTTTCGCCAAATTGGCATGAGGGTCGTTCATGATAATGAGAGTGAGAGTGTCGCCCAACGGTGCTTTAGAAATAACAAATGAAAAGCAAATGTTAAATATAATTGTCAAGTCCAGCACCATTAGAAGAGACTATAAATCTTCTATGTTCAATTGTGTTGTTTTCACTTGGCATGTTTTGAAGACTAGAATGACGAAGACATTTTGTTCTGCTACCTAAACACTTTATCCTTCGTTACCCCTTTTGAGCCTTATTTATTTTCTTTCATACCCCTCGTTCGGAATCAGTAGCAACGACTAGAAAACGCAAGCATGACAGGTAAAGAAAAAGAAAAAAAGAAGAAAGAAAAGAAAACAACAAAACGAAAAAAGAGAAAAGAGAAAAAAGAGAAAAGAAAAGAAAAATGCTAAAAAAAACAAAAAAAAAACAAAAGAAAGTCAGAAGAAAACAGAGGAATTGGGAACTACGTTTGACCTGATTCCTCAAAGAGGATACGCAGGCGCTTCACGGCTCGGTCATAGGGTGCATAGGGCGCATAATGTGCGTAATATGCATAGTGTAACATAGTATAACAAAAAATAAAAATCCCCAAGCAAGAAACTGGGGCAAGGGTTGCGCTTGTTGTAAACAAATATGATTTCGAAGGTTGTAATTTTGAACCCCAAATTTTATTTTGTTTTTTGAGCCTTTAATACCCTTTCTTTCTAGCCCTATCCAAAAAACCCACATTACGGTCCAAAGAAAGACCTTCTGATCAGTCTTCAAAAGATGCCAAGTCAGACAAATGAAAGTCTTACCGGTGAACATAACACTCTGTTCCACAATAGAAAGGACTCTAATCTCCAGCAGAAAGAATCATGCCGGCAACACTCCAAATTCCCAGCTGGAAAGTGATACAAATGAGAGAGTCTTACCGATGAAAATCTTCACGGACACCATAAGACGATGAAAGATGAGAGAAGAAAAAAAAACCCAACCAAAATGAAAGAGGCTTGATAGTGAAAACCCTTTGGGCACTACAAGCTGAATAAGATTAAGAATCAGATGGGGAATCTCCAAGTGAAGATCTGGAAAGACGATTGACGGCGGAGGATAGGCCACATGTGCATGTCATGACCATTAGAGTCGGTATCGGCATTTGATAGGTTTTTATTTATAGTTTCTTTTGTTAAAGAGTCATCTTTTTCCTTTGTCTTTTACTCTGTTCCTTTTTATCTTTCTCCTTTCATGGAAAAATTCCCCAGTAGAGTCTGTTTGGTCAGAACCAGTGTGAAATGACTTCAAAATAGGCCATCAACTTTCCAATCATGCAAGATGAGATCTGACTAGTACATCCAAGTGGTATAGTCAGCAAGGAACAAGCGCGAGGCCAGTGTCAAAAGATATCCCCGGCAAAAGGGAATTGACAAAAGGATTGACGAGTATCAAGAGGGATACCCTTGCTGAAATCAAAGGTTATAAACCTCAAGGCCGAGGCCCGTGGACAAAGCAAGGAGAGCAATGAGCATGGTGTGGGAAATTCATACGCGACTAAAAGGTCGGGGAAATGCCAGTTTTCGAGCTATGCCACAAAAGAAGAGGGATATCCCCAGCAGAAAGGGATTATCCCCAGCAAATAATATCACCCCCAACAAGTTGTTGAACGCAGAGCAAGGAAGGAGAAAGGGAAAACCATCCCAGTAGGAGTATCACAACCAACCACCGCGTTTTAAACTAACAAATTTTGTTTGATTTGAAACAGGTAAAGGGATATTATCAAACTGGGGCAGAAAATTTTCCTTTCATTTAGAAAATTTTCTGAAAGTCAGATACCCATTTGGGGAAGAATAAAGATAGCACCAGTCCCAAGAGAAGTGGTCTTTGAACCAGTTTTACCCCTAGCATAACAAGTTTTAATAAAGGAAGTTGTTCCTCAGCGGACAGAACAAAGGGATGAAACTTGAGCTCAGAAAAAGCAAAAGGCCAGTATCATTCCCAACAGCCTTCCGAAGAGTGAAGCACTAGTTCTGAAGGAATCAGAATCCCCCAGCAGTGTTATCCTCGACAGCGTTATCCCCAGCTGATAACATTTTATCCCCTAACAGGTAAGTAAATAATTCTCCAACAGTGTTATCCCCAGCAGTTTCGAGGAGTCCAACACAAGTTTGGTGAAAATCGGTATCCTCAGCGGTTCCTTTCGGGGAAAGACAAAACGAGTCTTAAGGGAGGTAGTCTTCGAAGGAAGAAGCTAGCAAGCAGAGGAATGAAACATCCTACTTAAAAGGAAGTTGTTTTGGAAGGAGTAAGATAACATATTTTTACTCAGCAGAGTTATCCTCAGCAGTAGTTATCCCCAGCAGGGTTACTCAGCAGTTCGCAGTGTTATCCCCAGCGGATCATCAAGACGGAGAAGCATCCTCGACAGAGTTTCGACCAAGTTTCAAGAGGGTCGGACAACCCAGAGTGGGTAAGGAAGAAAAGGAAAATTCACCCCCAGCAAAATAATCCCCAGCAAGTTTTGAGGTAAGACATTTTTAAGTTTTGAGGATATTTTGGGTTCATCCGCCCTCGAATAGGATAATTTGGGTTCATCCGCCCTCGAATAGGATATTTTTGGGTTCATCCGCCCTCGAATAGGATATTTTGGGTTCATCCGCCCTCGAATAGGATATTTTGGGTTCATCCTCCCTCGAATAGGATATTTTGGGTTCATCCGCCCTCGAATAGGATATTTTGGGTTCATCCGCCATCGAATAGGATATTTTGGGTTCATCTGCATCCATAGGAGATGCATTTCCTCCTAAGTTTGTTTTTATCCATAGGAGATGCATTTCCTCCTAAGTTTATTTTTACCCATAGGAGATGCATTTCCTCCTAAGTTTATGTCTTTACCATTAGGCGCCCACCTGTATAACAAGGGAATACATTTCATGTCTTTACCATTAGGCGCCCACCTGTATAACAAGGGAATACATTTCATGTCTTTACCATTAGGCGCCCACCTGTATAACAAGGGAATACATTTCATGTCTTTACCATTAGGCGCCCACCTGTATAACAAGGGAATACATTTCATGTCTTTACCATTAGGCGCCCACCTGTATAACAAGGGAATACATTTCATGTCTTTACCATTAGGCGCCCACCTGTATAACAAGGGAATACATTTCATGTCTTTACCATTAGGCGCCCACCTGTATAACAAGGGAATACATTTCATGTCTTTACCATTAGGCGCCCACCTGTATAACAAGGGAATACATTTCATGTCTTTACCATTAGGCGCCCACCTGTATAACAAGGGAATACATTTCATGTCTTTACCATTAGGCGCCCACCTGTATAACAAGGGAATACATTTCATGTCTTTACCATTAGGCGCCCACCTGTATAACAAGTGTGTATACCAAATACCGTACCAAATTATTTCGGTACGGTTCGGTATTTCTTATTTTGGTTTGGTACGGTATCGGTACGGTTTCGGTTTTTAACAATCAATGCTAAGTGCTAACTGCTAAGTGCTAAGTGAAGTGCTAACAAACAGTGAACATGCACATCACAATTGAAATTCACTCTAAAAGAATGTTTTTCAATATATAACACTATAATAAGTTAACAAGAACGTGCACATGGCTGAAACACCATCACTGTAATTTTCACTCTAATTTGACACTATAATTTTCACTCTAAAACCGTAAAATAACTGCACAAGTGCACAACCACAAGTCCACAACGTGAACGTGCACAACTGCACATGGCTGAAACCTGAAAGCCTGAAACTGTGAAACAAGAATAACATCTGGTCATCTGCAGTTGCACAACTATATTACTGCACAAGAATAACATCTGCAGTTGCAGAATAACATCTGCAGTTGCAGAATAACATCTGCAGTTGCACAACTGCCAACTGCACAATGCACATTACTGATTACACAGTTAAACACTTAACATAGTCCAACAACTTAAACACAGTTAAACACAGTCTAACAAAAACAGTCTTAACTCTTAAGTATTAACACTTAAACACAGTGCAACACTGCAACTGGCCAACTGCAAGTCTGCACAGTCTTAACACTTAAACAGTTAAACATAGTGCAACAAAAACAGAGAGGGCATCCCTCAACAAACAGTCATGACTCTTGAGCAGTAGCACGGGGCGTTGAGCAGTAGCACGGGGCATGATTGCACTTGAACCTAAAAAAAATATAAATCATAAGTTAGAATATTATAGTTTGATGATAATAAAACAAAACTACACAATATTAAGTATATCATTATCAGTTATCACCAAACAAATAGAGTATTAAACTTACCACTCAAGATGCAAGTTGCAACTATACATCAAACAATGCTAGTAGTGCTTCCATTATTTTCCATATCTAAAGATAATACAACCAAATATGTCATACAAAAGAAAAAGCATGATATATTATTTTGAATTAAAATACACACAAAATATTAAAGCTTACCAAGCTCGATTTCCTCAAGATACTTCAAGTCTTCTTCAACATTAATAGGATTCTTCTCTTCTCTAAGCCAATCTTGAAGACAAATAAGAGCTTGCACACATTTAGGAGTCAATGAACTCCTAAATGAATCAAGAATACGGCCACCAGTGCTAAACGCGCATTCCGACGCCACACTAGAAATTGGAATTGCCGACACATCACGAGCCAACTCCGAAAGAATAGGAAATCTGGGAGCATGTGTTTTCCACCAACTTAAGATATCAAATTCTTCACTATAAGGCTCTTGTTCTTCACTAATGTATTTATCCAACTCCGATTTAGCACCCCCATTTCCATTGTCTTCCTTTTGTTTCTTCAAGCTAAGCTTAGTCCTTATTTTTGATGCACTTATAACACTCCCACTAGGTGTATTAGATGTGTTGTTAGATGAAGTAGAACTAGATGGAGATTGAGGACAAGATTCGGTTGAATACTTTTTTAGATACTCTCCAAACAAAGAATTCATATAAGCATACACCTCACCATTTATTTTCTTCCCCTTTTCCTCCCCAAAAAGTTCTTCAAGTGCTCCCTCAACATATTCAAATTTGTTACGTGGATCCAAGACAGAAGCAATAAAAATCATTTTATTCATCTTTTCAGGCTCACCCCAATACTTCTTGAACTTTTCTTGCATTTACTGAGCCATTTTTCTCAAATGCTCATCCTCACTAGCTAAACACATTTTCAAATGACAATAAAGTTCAGATACATCCTCAAAATGAGAATTACAAGTGACATAACGTGAACCTGAAACTTTTTTAGTTAGCTCGTGAAATCGTGCAAGAAACTCTATCACATTCCTCACATTCACCCAATCATCAGATTCAAGAGGACCTGCATTACCACCATCTTCACAAAGATGAGAACATTGATATGCAGAAAATCCATCATAAAAAAGATGCAACTTGTCAAAGGCTTTTTCAAAGTGTTGAGTTGTATCCAACATCAAATAGGTGAAATTCCACCTGGTAGGAACATCCAAACACAATGTTTTGGTACATTCTACCTTTGCATGTGCACAACACTGTTTAAACTTTAAGGTCCTTGCAGGCGAAGATCTCACATACCTCACAATATTTCTAACACGTGTCACAGAAGCATCAAGTTCTTTCAAACCATCTTGCACAATTAGATTTACTATATGAGCCATGCATCTCACATGAAGATGTTTACCACTCATCATATTAGTTTTCCACATATCTAACTGTTTAGACAATTCTTTGACAGTGACATCATTTGAAGAAGTATTGTCCACAGTAATAGTGAAAACCTTGTCTAGTTTCCATTCAAGCAAACAATCCCTAATAGCTTTAGCCATCTCTTCACCCTTATGACTAGTGATAGGGCAAAAATTAAGTATTCTTTTATGCAACTTCCAATCCCTATCAATGAAGTGGGCTGTCAAACACATATAATTTATTCTTTGTAATGAAGTCCAAGTGTCTGTTGTTAGGCAAATTTTTGGTTGTGCTTCTCTAAAAGAACTTTTTAGATTTTGCCTCAATTCACCGTAAACTTCATAACAATTCCTTGTTATTGTTCTACGAGAAGGAATACGAAATAGTGGTTGAGTTTTTCTCATAAACTTCATAAAGCCTTCATTTTCTACAAAGCTAAATGGTAGTTCATCAGTAACTATCATCTCAATTAAGGCCCTCCTAACTACTTTTTGATCAAATTTCCAAATTGATCCTTCATCATTTTGGCAAAATTGAAAATTTAGCTTTGTTTGACTATTATCTTCTTGCAATTTTAAGTGGGTATTCTTTGCATCTAAGCAAATGATTCTTCAATCCTGTTGTTCCATTCTTAGATGAATTAGCAGCATAAGCTTGTTTACAATATCGACACCGTGCTTTCCCAACCCCATTAACCTCAAATTTATCAAAATGGTTCCAAACGTCAGGCCTAGGTTGCATTGCTTTCCTTTTCTTGGAATCTTGAGTATCAATGGTGTTGGTGTTACTATCTACCGTAATAGGTAAACTTTCACTAGAACCAACATCACTTACTTTACTTGTATCTTCCATCTATACAAAATTAAACAAATATAAATATAAATGAACAATCAACAAATTAACTACCTTGCTAGTTGCTACCCTACAAAATTAAACAAATATAAACATAAATTCCCAGTAGCAGTTATTTTGAAACCAAAATCTACAAATGAATTAAACAGCATGAACGTGATACAGATGATATTTTCCTACTAAAGGAAAAAGCTCGGAACAACAGTTCATTCAATCAGCAGTACAACCAAAATAAAGCGAAACATACCTTTGAAATTGAAATTGAATCGAGCTCGGAACACTGGAACAGGACAGCAGCGTCTTCGACACTTCGTTTTGCCCGGAATTTGTGAGGAGTGAGGAATCGAATCGAGCTGGAAATCACCGCCTATGATATTTTCCTACACTGGAACAGTATACTTCGTTTGATGCAGAAAATCAGACCATTATAATTTAAAGGCCCATGCGGAAACTCAAAAGTCAAAACTTAAGCAGTCGTAGACCGGTGAAGATGAGATGAAAGTGAGACTTACAAAACGTAGACTGATATCCTAAGCAAGTACGCAGTCGATTCTCGTCTAGACTCGCAGACTGATAAGTGATATCCTAGACTCGCAGAGTCGCAGACTCGCAGTCGTCCAGTCGATGACTCGATTCTCGTCTTCTTCTTCTCGATGATATCTCCAGTCGAAGAATGAAGTCTGAAGCAGTAAGCATTAACCAAGCCCTAATGGCTAATGAGTAATGCCTTATGCGGTTATGCCCTACTTTGAGGAATTGAGAATGCCTAATTTGATTGAGTCTGACTTGGGTAATTGTCTAATTGATTGGGCTTGGGTTGGGAGTTGAGGGAGCTGGGCCATAGTTAGTGGGAGTGGCCGAGTGGGACGCTGGGGAATGGGGATGCATGGGCTGGGCGCATGCCGCATGGGCCTATAATTGGGCTTAGTAGTATTAATTTTTGGTATTTCGGTTTACCAAAATTGTAGAAGTATAAAGCCGAAAACCGAACCGAAATACCAAAATACCAAAAATTCATAACCGAATTAGACCAAAAAACCGAAAAAACCGAAACCGAAATACCAAATTAATTTGGTTCGGTTCAGAATTCGGTTTTTCGGATTTTATGCCCACCCCTAATAACAAGGGAATACATTTCATGTCTTTACCATTAGGCGCCCACCTGCATAACGAGAGAAATACTTTTGAGTCTTATACTGCAGATCTTGAAATCAGTAACCCACCGGAAGGTAGAAGGTTACAACAGGAATCCCCAGCAGGAAACAATAAAAATTCCCAGCACCGGGAAACGGAAGGTTGCAACAAGAGGTCCCAGCACAAATTCAAGCGCATGAGTCAAAAGGAAGAAAAGACGCGTCTTGAAAGAAGCGGCCTGTGAACATTAATTTATGCCCAGCATAACAAATCTGATGAAGAGAGAATCATATCTCCAGGAGAACCGCCGAAAAGCTTAATGAAGAAAGCCATATCCCTAGCGGACCGAACAAGATGATGAACACCGGTATCCAGGAAAGCAAAAGGCCAGTGTCATCCCAAGTTCTCGGAAGAAAAGCACCGGAAGAAACATAAACCGACAAGAAAGCAAGGCAACAAGGACAAGTTGAAGATAGATGAGATCTTATGATCCGTAGTCTAGTCTAGCTTCTTGTTTTCTTTTGAGCATGGTGTAACAAGGAAATCGGTAAACAGAGATAACAGCATGCAACAACAGTAACATTGCAGTCCCATGGTAGTCTCAGCTACCAAAACTTCCTGAACTACATTAACCTGATTCCCCTTTTAGCCAGGGATATGTAGGAAACCTTTGAAGCAAAGGTTCGAGTAAATCTTTTTCAAAAAATGCTTCACACGGAGTACTTGGATGGGCAAAAATCGCTCACTTTATCTTTGTACGAAAACCCTTCGTGTCTTCGGGCAAAGAGGGGCAGCTGTAAGCACGTGATTTTTGCCCTATGAAAGAATTACTCCCAAAAATTCAAAAAAAAAAAAGATTTTTCTTGGTGTGCAATTTTGAGAATTTTTGTGACATTTTTGGATAATTATTTGTATTTGTCTGTGTATGTTTATTTGTTAAATTAATAAAAAATACAAAAATGTGTCGCATTTTGCATGTAGGATTTAATTCTACAATTGTTAGTAATTAAGTTTGTTTTACAAAAATTTAAAATTACAAAAATAGGCATTTTTTGCATTTTTAGCATTTAATGTCGAAATGTACAATTTTATGCTTAATTGTTAGTTAAATGTGTGATAATTTTTATTTGAAGTTAATTAGTATTTTTTATAAGTTAATTTAGTTTATGACTTAATTTAGAATTTTTTTTAAAATTTTATTAATTAGGAAGTAAAAGAAAAAAGAAACAAAAATACAAAGAAAATCGGATTGGGCCACTTCTTCAATTGTAAGCCACAAGCCCAAAAATGCCCAACCTTCCTCTATGACCCGGCCATTTCAAACCGGGTCGACCCGGTCCATAACCCAAATACCCAACACCCCATATCTTACATTTTGACAAAAAACAAACAAAACAAAAAGAAAACAAAACCCTAAAACCTAAGAAAACCCATCCGCCCCCCTCTCTTCTTCTCCAAAATCCAAAACCACCACCTCCCATGGCTGCCCCTTGCAGCTTCGTCCAAACGACCATGGCTGCCCCCTCCATCATCTTCAACCACACACAACTTCTCCAAGCTCATCCATGGCTGCCCTCCGCGTCTTCTTCGTCGACACACACACAAGCTCCACCACCCTCGCGTCCAAACGACCACCCCCTTTGCTGCGTTTTCTTCTTCTTCTACTCCTCCAAACCTTGGCTTCAAATGAAACCTCCATGACTGCCCCCCTTCAAGCTTCGCCATCGCGGCTGCTTCACCTTCAAAAACGAGCTCCACCAAGCAGTCCGCCATTGCTACTGCTTCTTCTGCTTCCCACTGCCTCCAAGCTCTAGCTTCGAACAGAACCTCGCCATGAACGACCCCTCCTTCCAGCTCCTCCGTGCTGCTGCTGCTGCGTTCATCGTCCATGGCTGCTACTATTCTTCTCCATTGATGCCGCTGCTGCTCTGTTCTTTTCTCCATAGTTGCTGCTCCGTCATGCTGCTACTGCTTCAGCTTTCTTCATCGCACATCACCCTCGCCCCTCGTCCTCATTACAAGAGACGAGATCGTCCAATGGATTGTCCGTTCGAGCTCATGTCCAGTAGCCAGTTTGAGTTCGGATCCGACGAGATCGCTCGTTCGTTAGTTCCATTCGTGATTCAAAAATCGAGCTTTTTCAATGGAGTTTCTTTGATGTTGAAAATGAAGAAGTTTCTATTAAGAAGGTCATATTCTAACTTTGCTCATCTTTCGATTTTCAGATCTTGCATCGTGGGTATATGAGTTGTTTGGTTCGATTCCCTTCGTTCCAGTTTTATGACTCACGTGATACTGATATCTTGGCCCTTTCATTTGTGATGTTTGTTTGTTTAATTGCTGAATCACATAAGAAGTTTTACATAGTCGTTTGTCTCCATTAAATTGTCATATTATCTCGTTTTCGTTTGTTGGTTTGTATATTTGTATTGTTGTAGTTTGCTATTTGTAGAAATGGTGCCAGTTTGCTCTTTGTTGTTGATCACGTGGTTTGGTTCCCTGTTCGTTCAGGTTTTGTCTAAGTTAAATCACAATTTTATTCCCAATGCAGTCAGTTTAGTCCCTTGCATCTGCGTGTCAATCGTAGTCTGAAATCTACCCGTAGTAGTTCAACATATTTTAGTTTGAATCATTTATCTTCATTATAATGTTGTTTGATTCAGTTTGAGTTCAATTAATTTTTGAGTTTAGTGATTTGAATCTTCTTGTTTGTTATTGTTGTTGAATCTGAAAGTAGGATTATTGTTAAAATTTGTTCAGTCAAAATAATTCCTGCTTTTTGTTGTTCATGGTATGATTTTCAGTTTGCATCATTTCCGTTAATCATGATTCATGTTGTTTCAGATTATTGTGTTGTTAATATTGTTGTTTCCTTGCTCATCCATTTTTGGTCTAAGTTAACAAGGATTGGTTCCCAATATGGTTAATTTATCCACATTAATTTGATGTTGTTCAATTTGTGTTCATGTGATTTGTTGTTTGAATTTGTTTAGAAATTGGTCATATTGGCTATATTTTGGTTGAGATTGATTATGTGATTGGTTATAGCTGATGGGGGTAGTTTGGTAAATTGCAGTACATTCAGGGGTAAAATGGTAATTGCAATAAGGTCGGAGGGGTAGTTTTGGAATTAAACATTATGAATAATTCTTTATGTTAAGCATGGGGGACAAAATGTAATGGGATGGGGGTTGATAATAATTGTTTAATATAATGGGGGACAAGACATAATGTAGTGGATGAGAATATTGTACTTGTTTATGTTAGGCATGGGGGACAAGATGTAATGGGTTGGGGTTGATATATTTATTTAATGTAGTGGGGGACAAAGCATGTAGGCATGGGGGACAAGACACAAAATAGTGGGGAATAATTCATTTGTTTAAGAAAGTGGGAAACAAAGAATGCAATTGAGGGAATATTTGGGGTTGGGGATTCAAGACTAGAGTCTTGTTATAAATAGAGTTCATTTTGACACATTTTGGAGGGGCTTCAAGACTTGAGAGGAGAGAAAAGACTTGAACTAGAAAGTCTTACTTAGAAAGAGAGGAAGACATTCTGAAAATCCTAAGAGAGTGTTGGAGAGTTTAAAAAGAGAAAACAAAAAAACAAAGTGAGAAACGTGTTTTAGTTTTCAAGTTTAATACACACGTGGGTTGTCGCTGTTTAGTTTGTTTACAAACTTTCGGGTTTGTTCTATTGAGTTGTTCGGTTTTTCTTCAAAGTTTTCTGGGCCTTGAATCTGGTTCGAATTTGTTGATGTTGGGTTGCTGTTGTTGTTGTGTATTTGCACTACTACTGCTTCTACTGATCTTCATCTTCTTTCCTTGCTTTCCAAATACCAGGTACACAAACTGATACACTAGTTCATCTTGTAAGCCACTCGAAGCATGAATGCAAAAATGAGAAAGATTTGAAGTTATAATTTAATGTATCTTTTCTTTCTTTTACTGTCTGTATATATAATGTTCCATGCGTTACCATGTAAACTCTTTAAACAACTCACTTTCGAAACTTAACTATAATAACTCGAAAGTATGCAAATAAAGTAGGACCTTATCTTCATTTATTTTAGAAAACAAAAAATAGAAAATATAGTCATGCTAAGATTATCCTTTTAAAAAATAATGAGACGAGTCTCGCCAAATAAAAATGCAAATTGCAGGGCCCTCAATAATTGGTCATAATAAATACTTAGAATTTGGGATGGACTGCTTAGTGAATTTCACTGCCTTCCCCAAAGATAATAACGCGTTAGACTCTTTAGGCGCGATTTAATTAATCTTACCTTCTTAAACTCGGGTGCGCATTTCATGCGACCCAAATCCAAATCCCAAAACATTGAATAAAACTGTGTTCCGGATTGCGGGTGCATTTCATGTGACGCAATCCAAAGACATGTTTTTAAACGATGTTCACATTCTTTTAAAAATATAATAATAAAAGCGGTAAAGAGTTAAAACTTGCATAAGCTCGCATAATTCTATAAAATCAGATAAACAAGCCGAATATGACAGTTGAGCGACCGTGCTAGAACCACGGAATTCGGGAATGCCTAACACCTTCTCCCAGGTTAACAGAACTCCTTATCCGGATTTCTGGTTCGCAGACTGTAATATGGAGTCATTCTTTTCCTCGATTCGGGATTAAATTGGTGACTTGGGACACCCTAAATCTCTCAAGTGGCGACTCTGAAATAAATAAACAAATCCCGTTTCGATTGTCCTTTAATTGAAAAAACTCCTTCACCCCTTGCGGGGGCGGAAAAAGGAGGTGTGACAAAGACTAATGGGTTTTAGCTGAGATAAAGATGAAGGAGAGGGTACTTTAGTAATGAGGATTGAGGACCATGTTAGTATGAGTGTAATATCTGGAAAGGTTGTAACCATTAAAGAAATTTTGAACAAACTTGCAAACCTCCCTTTTTATAGTGTCCCAAGATGCTTGGTAGAAGTGACCATTGAAGCCATCCGGGCTTGCAGAGCTGTTGGGGTCTATAGAGAATATTGCATGTTTAATCTCTTCTTCTTCAGGTATCTGGTTCATGAGGTGGTTGTCTTACTCTGTGACCATCGGTTCAATGCACTCCAGAATGGACAGATTATTGTCACTTTGGGTGTGAGTGAACAGATTGCTAAAATGATCAATAGCAACATTTGTAGTAGCTTCATTGCCCTCAATCCATGTTCCTTGATTATCTTTAATTCTGTAGATATGTGCTCTCCTTATTTTCTCTTTAATCACATTATGAAAATATTTGGAGTTAGAGTCACCTTCTTCGGCCGATTTGATTCTGGATTTTTGCTTGAGAATGGATTCTTGCATATTTAGCCATCTAGTATATTCTGCTTGGGCTTTGTATAGGTTCTGTCTATTGGCATCGTCGTTATTAGTCTCATATTCCTGCTCTAACCTACACATTTCTAGCTCTGTTTGTTTGACTGAAGTGAATACATCTCCAATAGACTCTTTGGACCATTTGCTAAGGCCCCTGGCTATAGCTTTCAATTTCTATTGAAGGATCCATTTGTCGTTTCCCTGGACCTCTTTGTTCCAGATGCTTTCAATTAAGGAGTTGTAGTCGCTCTGCTTAGTCCAAAAATTAAGGAACCTGAAGTATTTGATAACTTCAGGATTCTCATTACCAAATTTAAAGGTGATGAGACTATGATCCAACCCTGATTTGGTATGGTGGTCGACTCTATTTGTTTGAAAGTTCTCTGCCCAGTCTTCATTAATAAGAACCCTATCCAGTCTTGTGCTGATTTTTTTTTCTCCCCTGCTGCCATTGCACCATGTAAAAGGATTCCCTATAAAGCTAAGATCTGACATTCCACGATCATCCATACATCTAATGAAGTCTGCACTCTTGCTTAGAGTGTGAGGGGTACCACCCTTCTTCTACTCTGGAGCCATAGTAGTGTTGAAGTCACCAAGGATGGTCCATGAGCCATTGATTCTGCTGCTCATGTTCCTTAGTTTGGTCCACAACTTTCTTCTTTTCACAACACTGTTCCTAGCATATACTGCTATGATCCAGTATGTTTGCTCATCTCCCTTTATAGTTTATCCTGAGAGTAATCTGTTGTCTTTTGTAGTCTTCTAACTTTTCAGGAGAGAGGAAAGGTTCCTAGAGAATGACCATGTGAGCCTTATGAATTCTGACTAGTTTGGCTAATCTTTCACTTGCAACCCAGGTAATTAATTTCATAAACCATGGCGATGTCACTTATAACACTCTTATTAATAATTGTAGGTAGTTGATATTGTCACAACCCAAACCGATGGGCCGTGACGGACAACTCGGTACCTTACTTGACTGAGTACCAACATAACGTATCTTTCTTATTGTATCATTATATACACGTGACATACGGACCTAATAGGCCAATATAATCATTTATAAACTCAAACATAGGCCGACAAGGTCGTACAATCTTTCACGTATACGACATATGTCTACAAGTCTCTAAGAATATATAAATGTCATAAAAGTGGGGATAGAGTCCTGCCATACCAAACAATACACGTCTAAATCATACTAACCAAACAAGCAACTCCGAAGCAAATGGAGCGCACCAACATCTTCCGCTGAGCTGATAGCCTACTGGGAGGGCTCTCAACCTGTCTATCGGGACCTGCAGGCATGAAATGTAGCGTCCCCAGGCAAAAGGGACGTCAGTACGAATAATGTACCGAGTATATAAGGCACATAAATACATACATAAGAGACATGGAAGAAATATAGAGTACATGACTCAACCTGTAAGTCTGAATAACTTTGTAAATCATAAATTACTTTCAGCATCATACATATGCGTATGAATGTCATGTCGTGCATAGGTACATGTTTCATAACATCACCAGCCTCTGAGGGCATCCCGTCATATCATATCAGCCACTGTGGGCAAAATCATCATCGTATACCAGCTGATCAGGTGGTGGTGCGTATATAACGTCATAACCTTTCTCATATCCCATATACATATATATACATACATATATACACGTATATAATGTCATCGTTTGAATACATACATATATATGCGTATATAACGCCATTTGAATACATACCCATATACGCGTATATAACGTTGTTTGAATCATATTTCAGCCATTGTGGGCAACATCATCATCATATACCAGTTGATCAGGTGGTGGTGCGTATATAATGCCGTAACCTTTTCCCATATCCCATATACATATATATACATATATACGCGTATATAACGCCGTCTGAGTCATGGGTCAATGTACATGTATAAATGCATGAAATGCATATGAAATACTATAACAAAATCTCTCGGTACGTTATAAGACCATTATACCTCTGATTAACATCATAAAATTATTTTACGTATTTTCTGAGACCCATGAACAAACGATGGAATAATAAGACATATGAAAATTCAAGAACATAGGCACTTCTAATACTTCTATGAGTAGAGTCATATATGGAATTTGTGCATTTGCGCGTTTCGTTCATATCGTATGATCGTGCCAAAAGAAAGAAGGGATAGTCTTAACATACCTGAGCCGGTTCTATATCCCTTTCAATACCTCCATCGCATAGGTCTTGGACAAGGAAACAAAAGAGAACTTCCACCAAAGATGATGATACGATCAGATGAAGCAGAACGCTGGCATGAATTGTTTTGTGTTTCATTTGTTTGAACCATCTTAGGATTGCATGTTTGGTCATTATGTAGTTAAGTTCTTGATGCCCTTGCCCATGAATGTATTTAGTTGAAACTGAATGTTGACATCAATAATTGTTTTGCCTTTTGCCAAATTTTGTAGGTTGTGGGCCCCACTTATGTATGACTTGGCCACCAATAATTCCTCCCATTTTGCCACCTTTCAATGTGACTTAAGAGTCACTTAAATGGCCATGTGTTGTAGCCACATTACTCTTTTGGATAATTAATTAAATTTATCCACTTATTAGTTAACCGGGTAATATTTCGTTACCCGGTAATTAATCTATTACCCGCATAATTGAGAATTATTTCCACTTACTTAAAATACTACTCACTTTTCACATACCTCATACACCTTACTATCATGGTCATGTGGTACCTCGTATGACACTAGTCCATAAATACCGAGTATTTTAGCTCGGGCCGTATTTTATTCCAATATGCCAACTTGGACGAAAATTTATTTTCTTTGACTTGCTTCCCTTATCACCTTCATGAATTTACTTATCACTTGTTTAAAATAGCATAATACTTAAAATCTCAAAATAATCCCATCCCCGAACTTACATCGATTAACTTACGACGAAACATTAACATACGAAAATGTGGGATGTAACAGATATCAAGACTGTCCATGTTAGTGATCAGACACAACTTCCGACAAGGGAATAAAGTAGCACATCTTTTGGCCAAAGAAGCATCAAGGCATCTAAATATTAATAAACTTAGTCGTCTTGCTATCCCACCACCTTTTGTCATGAACAGGATGCTGGCGCACAAAGATGGTGAAGTTTATATGAAGTTTGTTTCTATTTATGTATGTAGACAATTAGATAAGCTTGGTAACCTCAGTGCCATGCAAGGCCAATCGTCAGTATGTAATGATCTATTAGGACCAAACACAGACGCAAGTATACATGGTCGTCAAGTAATAAAGTGACTCGAAAGTCGGATGTCGAATCCAAAGAGACTTAGATTGACGTTAAATAAGCAAACTAAAATCAATTAATTGTCCAAGAAAACAAAAACTATTAATTTCCTATTACAACTACTATTGAGAAATTTAAACACGTAACCAAGGAAGATATAGATTCTAGGGTTGTGGTCGGTTTATCAATCCAATTAAGTTCAATAATCACACTCGTTAATCCAGATTATCTATTGTTGCTAATTAATTGGATTTGTTATATGAATAGCATATTCCCACAATACTATCCGTTTATCCATAATATATCAACCTTATATTTCTATGGTCTTGAATCTATCATGAACGAATATAATGCGGTATTCAACTAAGCAAGACTGTTAGATATATTCCTATACTAACCGCGAAATTTTTCCTCGAGCCACGGGTTCAGAAACAAACTTTCTCTAATTATACTCTAATCTAAACACGGCTTTCCCGAGCATAGTATAGATAGTAAATAGAACTCAACTGCTGGCCAAACAATTAAGCAATTATGCACAAAATTAGAAAAACAACCAAAGATGATAACTCGAATTAACGGTAATATAATTAATAAATTTCAATATTCATGACAACCACAACCCTAGAATGCGAAGTTTAGCTCCACATAGACATGGTAGCAAAACAACAAATCATCAAGAAAAAGTAAAGATTACTAAGTTTGATGGAAGAAATATGGAATGTGATGAATTCCGGCCTCCACGGCGGCTCCGTGCTCTCCCTAGGTCTAATATCAGGTCTCCCTAGGTCTAAGATGTGTCAAAAGTTCTCAAAATAACATTTTTATATGTATTTTTACCGAGTAGGGTCGGGCCCAGACGAAACACTCTTTCCTGCGCGAAATAGGACTCTGGCTCTGTAAAAATTTGTAGAGGCGCGCTGCACCCTGCGATGCGCTTGTGGAGTTTATCAGCAGGCTTCACTTTTCTTGTCAAGCCAGTTTTTACACTGATGCGCCGCGCCTTGCTGCGTGACAGTGTAAATTTCTCAGAGTGAAATTATTTCATCCTTTTTTGTCATCCAGACTTGGTACACGACCTCCGAACACGATCTCGTCTTAATGTATTGGACTTTTACTCAGATTTCAAATCTCCAAATTGATCGATTTCATTCCATAATGCCTACATAGATAAGAATCACTCATACAGGGCATAAAACACATATTTAGTGCAAAATGCTACCGATTAAAGCTCAATTTCAATTAAAGTGCAGTAAATTAAAGTGTAATAAATGGCTAAAATATGTAATTATAGCCTATCATCAATACCTCACACTTAAACCATTGCTCGTTCTACGAGAAACTATACTTTATAAAGACACGACCTTTTAAATAGCTCTCCTAGCTCATCATATCAAGAATATTTATAATAGACTACCTTATCATAACATCTCACCCTCAAGATTCGACTCAAAAGTACCATGCATTAGTCACTCGCCCACTTACTCTAACATAGAGGTCAATGACATTACCTTTTCTTCATGAATCAAGTGCCCTCACACATCAAGAGAGATTAGTTTCACACACAATAAAATTTACAAACAATTAGGAACTCAAGATAAAAGGAATTCACTCACTCTCAGAAATAACATTCATATGCTACAAAAGATACACCATAGACTTGCCCGTAGTATACTACTCTACTAATCAAGCTCATTCAGTCTAGGATCAAGTATGACTTTATTTGGTTGTAATGTAGGTTGCGGATTGGGTATGATACATTTAGATATAATAGTGACTATACCTCCCTAAGCACTTTAATACATACACTTTAACATTTAAAATCCCACACTTATGTTAAACCATAACTCCACTTTCACATCAATATATATTAATCCCACTTCTTTAAGCACAATTACATCAAAAGTCACCACTATCACAGAATATTTTTTCACAACAATACAACTATTTTTTCTTTCTTTTCTTTTTAAGTGGCTCTTACTTTTTTTTTTCAAAACACTGCACCTTTCTCCTTATTTCATTAATTTCACTCAAAAGCTAAACCAACCACCCCACACTTCAACTTTCAAAGTCAATAATAATTCAAGTACTCATGAGAGGTGAAAATGTTCAAATAGATGGTTAATTCAAACAAATGGGTAAGGTTTGTAATGTGGTTGCCAAAGAAACATGATTACAAGCTCAAAGGGGTTAACTATGATACATAACAATTAGGCGGGTAATATATATATATATATATATATATATATATATATATATATATATATATATATATATATATATATATATATATATATATATATATATATGACTAACATAGAAATGCCTATATCACTTCCAAGACTGAACAAAACTACTATTTCGCTTTGCAAACACACGAGGCAAGTTCTAGACATCAAATGCAATGCACAGAATAACACAAAACCTTACACACACATGACACATAACTCACTCAGGATTGGACTCATCAAGACACTCTAGTCAAAGAAATTAAGCAAAGTTAAGATCATACAATTTAAGGTACTTATACAAGAGTCAAAAACTGAGCCTAAGCGTCACAACCAAAGTACTCACTATTCTCTAGGCATAACAAAGTTAAGAGATATTGCTTCAATTCAAAACATAGCACAAGGTTTCCTACTTCTAAAAAAATAAAACTAACTACAGCCGGTTCAAACAAAATCCTTGGAAAAGAACCGCGGCACAAAGAAAAACTAAGGAGGAATTGCTACACTACCTACAAAGAAAATCTTTTTGTCCTTTTTCTTTAGACTTAAATCCCTCAAGAAATCTGTCTAGAAGATTCATCGTCGGGAAGATTCCAATTTTTTTATATATTTGTTTTCGATTTTTTTTCATAGCCACTAAAATACTACACAATTACGAAATCACAAATAAGAAGTTAACATTTTTTCTACATCCTACTAATCATATAGAGAATTCTCTCATCCCACACTTAAAAAAGTGCAGTGTCTCCAATGCACGAATAAAGCAAAACAATAATAAGGGTGGACAAAAAACTCCTTGAAAGGACAAAGGCCGAAGCATAGCGGCTCACGGGGACTCAGACTTCCCCAGACATAGTCCTTTGTGTGGCACCCTGCACTTAGTTCTCACCATCTAGCTCGCTTTTGCACTCTTCCAATGACTTTGCTTCCTATGTTTATAATCCTACAAAATAAAAATAAATACTACAATAATAATAAGAAAAAATAAAACTAAAAGAAAACAGTAAAGATGGGTTGCCTCCAACAAGCGCCTGAGTTAACGTCGCGACACGACACTGTTACTCTACTCAGGCTGGGCGCTTTCTCTTCTTCTTTCTCCCATTAAGCCTAACCTTTTTACACGCTCTCAGAAGATCTCCTCTTTCATATCTGGCTCTTTTCTCACTCATCCTTACACACTCAGCTTGCAACACCACCTCATCCAACTCAGTCGTCCTATCCGAACCACTACAATTCACATAAGGACTTTGCTCTATCCCCTTTAGTTCTACAACCGTAATTATGCATAAGTCCTCATAATGCTTAGGGAGCTTAAGTGCCGTGTATACATTAAAAGTAATTTCCTCATTGCCAACTCTCATATTCAATTTTCCTTCCCTAACATCAATTAGCGCTCCACCAGTAGCTAAGAATGGTCACCCTAAAATAACGGGTACTTCTTCATCCGCCTCGTAATAAGAACAATAAAATCAGCAGGAAGAATAAACTTTCCCACTCGAACTAACACATCCTCAATAATTCCTTCTGGCATAACAAGTGACGTATCTGTCAACTGTAAAGTGATTGTAGTAGGTCTAAGCACCCCCAATCCGAGTTGCTTGAACACAAAGGATGACATCAAATTTATACTAGCCCCTAAATCACACGTGGCTCTACCAACTTCTTGTTTTCCAAGAGACAGAGGAATTGTGAAACACCTAGGATCCTTCAACTTAGGAGGGAGTTTACTCTGAACTCTAGCACTGCACTCTTCAGTAAGTGCAACTGTTTAAAACTCCGTATGTCTTCGCTGGTTTGCCACAATATTGTGAGCACGTGATTTTTGCTTCACACGACAATCGCTCCAAAAGAAATAAAAATAATAATAATTGGCCCTGCTGTACAATTTTTGGATTTTTACATGGCACTTCGTTAATTATTTGTGATTTTTGCCCATTTTTACCTCATTAAAACAAAATACAAAAAAAGATGTGTGCGTCATGCATAATTCGAACCATAATCCGGTCGTTAAATAGAAAATCATAAATAGGCATCTTCGTCCGTAATTTTGTTTTGTTTGATTTTACCTGCTTTGAAATATTTTTGTGTGTGTGCAAATAATTGTATTGAGTGTGTATTTAATTTCAATTTGATTTTGTTGCTTAGTTTTGTTTTTAAAATAAAGAAGAAAAGAAATAACAATAAAAAAAGGGGGGGTTTCTTCTTCCGGATTGGGCCAATTTATTAAAATTGGCCCAAACAAACAGCCCAAAACCAAGCCTGCCCGGTCCACACCAGCTGAACACCCAGAGAGTCCAAACGACGTCGTATTAATACAGGTTGATCTGGGCCGTTGATCTCAAATTGATCAACGGTCAAGATCAATTCCCCATAACCCACTAAGGAACCCGACCCGTTTCCACCCGGATTGACCCAAACCCTCTAAAAGATGAAACGACACCGTTTCCTTCAAGCTGAAGGATCCTGGCCCTTCATCGCATCTCATCCAACGGCCAGGATCCACCTACCCACTAACTATATAAACCCTTTACCATACCCTGCCCCCCTATCCAGCACCCCAGCCTTCGTCTTCACCAAACCCGTCCCCTTCAAACCCTAGCCGCCCCTGTATCCTTCACTATGAAAGCCGGCGGCACGGACGCCGGTGACCTCGCCCTTAACACCATAGAACCCCCGTGCCGTCCTGAACCTAAATCTACCAACCACACACCTCGAATCCTCTCCCACCTTCTCGAATCTTCATTTGAAGATTCGAGTCGGAACCTAATCTACACCGATCTGCCTTAAATTCATACCAGACACTCCCCAGACCCCCTCGTGACCAAACCATACTTGGTTTGGTCCGAATCTGACCAGGGAAGCATGAATCCCGGATCTGGTTTTCGAACCTTAGGGTTCCTCGTCACTGGTCCGTTGTTTTGTTCAAACCGAAGGATTAAGGTCTAATGGACCTTAATCGAAGTGTTTCTCATCTGAGAAACACTTCGATTAAAGTCCGTTCAGCCTTAAGAAAGGTCTGTCCAAGTCCGAGTCAAGGTTTTGATTTTTTGAGATTTGAGGTGAGTCTTGCTTTCTTTTCTTTATTTCTGTTCGGTCCATGTGAGTGATTAAATGTCTGTTCATGTTTTGTTTCAATTTGTGTCTTTGAATTTTTACCAACTTCTGTTTGTCCACTTTGCCTGAACCACTGTGTTTGTTTGAATCCCTCCTTTATTCTGATAATGCGTGTGTATATGCTGTGCGAATAATTGAGCTCCAAATGTTGACTGATCAATTGGCTCCTCGAGTACCACTTTGCTTAGCCAGTACAATTCAAATCATATGTCGATACTGTTAAATGTTTGATTTTTGGTTATGATTGTATGTGTTATGATTAATATAGTCGAGTCGACATGTGTCGTCAATTAGTTTCAGCTGTCCGAACAATAACAAATCGACTTACTTCTGCTAAGCATTTGTTGAATCAATTAAGAACCAGTTTTGTTTACCTATAGTTGTTGATTTGGATCAGTAATGTAAAAGGGATGTTTGGTTTAAGTTCTGAATTGGAGGGCATGTGCACTTATGCACAGCATGTGCATTGGTGCACCTCATGTGCTTTGTGCACAACCTGTGGCCTGCATAAAGGTTTTTGTTAAGTTTTAAATAATTTGACAGCATATGCTGTCAGATACATTCTGCTGCCCATACTCTACTTTAACCTCAAAAATAATAAACATTACTTAAAGTGAGTCTGTCAGGGAATATCATGGGTTTTGTTCATACTTAATTAGCCAATTGGAATCTGAAAATGGAAGGCACATGGGAGGGGTGTTGTGATATTCTAAACAGGCTGTTAAAAGGGGTAATGAAAGGCTTATAAAAGCAGGATGGAGAGATAGATAGAGGGATCTGATACAGACAGACAGAAAAAAGAGGGGATACAGATATATACATACAGACATAGAGAGACACATAGAAGAAAAAGAGAGAGAGGGGATACACACTGAGGAGTATACACACACAAACATATATAGACAGAGATATACACAGAAGATAGGAGGAAAGAAAAAGAAGAGGTCTGATAGATACACATAGATACAGAAATAGAAAGAGAGCAAGAAAGAGATAAAACAGACTAGGAAATCAGAAACTTGGTCTTGTTTGTCTGAAGTTCATCTGTTGTCAATGTGTTAGGCAGTGTTGCTTCTTCTAAGTTTCAATCGAGATTATTGTTAGTGTTTTGTTGCATTTGGTATATCTCGGAATTGGATTGTCTGGAGTTTTGTTTCCATCACACTGTGTGCTGCTTCATTTGGCTGTTTTTCTCTTCAACTATAGCTCCACTTCTTGCAATAGAATCTGTTCTGCTGTGTTGTTTCGATTGCTGCTGTTATTGCTGCTGCACCTGTGGCCATTGTTACTCTGCTGATTTCCCTCTTCTTCGAATTGTCAAATATTTCCAGGTACACAACTCCTGAAACCATGTGTTGTTGAAAGTTTGAAGTTGAGGCAGAAATAAAGAAATGAACATCTGTTTATGTTATAATACTGGTGTTCAAAAATAGGTTGAATGCTAGTTTAGCCTGTATTTGTTTAACTGCAAACTGCAAACATTCTGTATAAACTAACATACATTCTGTTTGAGATGAACTATTCGATAGCATTGTTTAATAGTAATGACAGTATGACTTAGACAGTATGTTTGATTCAGTATACATTCAGTTCAGTATAACATTCTGTTTGATTTAGTTATGATAGTATAACATAGAACCATGGCAAGCACCTGTATGTGTTTTGCCTAGATCACTGAATTGACAAATCTGTGGTACTTGGTCTAGGATAAATGTATCCCAAACAAACTCTCATGCAGTCACATTAAGAGTCTGGCTATGAATGCCAGCTCTCTTGTCAGATTATTTGTTCCGATATAGGTTCGATATCGGGTCTCGGTATAGATTCCTTGTTTTCGAAATAATGCGATGACTGTTGAGAAAAACTAACAGGCGTTTTTGAGTTCAATTAGTAGTAATTTTTTTAATAAACAGCCAATTTCATTTATCAAGTTCAAATAGGTTAGCGTTTAAAAATAAAACTTGGAGGTCGTTAAATATAACTCAGTATATGTTGTTAGTTTGCTTGCAATCTCACTTAGCAAATTAATAAGCGTATTCACTCGATGAAGACAAAGCATGAGGTAATTCTCACCTCATAAACAATCAATCAGATAATCAAACAAATTTAGGTTCGGCAAATATAACAAAGATTCAGTCTGTATTTGTTCAAACAAGTAAGTTCGGTATCATCTTTCTTTTTTTTAGAGACAAATGCATTAGAAATGTAGCCACTTCAGGATATCCTTTCTAAAATAGAGACGAGCCTCGCCAAATAAAAATGCAAATTGCGGGGCCCTCAATAATTAACCATAATAAATATTTAGAATTCGGGATAGGCCGTTTTAGCGAATTTCATGGCTTCCTACAAAAATAATAATGCGCTAGACTCTCTAGGCGCGACTTAATTAAATTACATTCTTAAACCCGGGTGCACATTGATGTGACCCGATTCCAAATCTCAACGGAGTCGAAGTGTGTTTAACAATTACGGGTGCATTGATTGCAACGTAGTTCGAGATACATTTTCACGACGTTGCAATTCTATAAAAATAAATGGTAATAATCAAAGCGGTTTAAACTTAATAAAAGCACATAAGTCATAACATGTATTTAAATCCGACATTTAGCCATTATAACAATTTAAGCGACCGTGCTAGAACCACGGGATTCGAGGGTGCCTAACACCTTCCCTCGGGTCAACAGAATTCCTTACTTAGAATTTCTGGTTCGCAGACTTCATTTGGAAAAGTCGAAAATTTCCTCGATTTGGGATTCGAGATAAACCGGTGACTTGGGACACCAAAAACCAAACCTTCCCCAAGTGGCGACTCTGAATTAAATAAATAATCCCATTTCGAATATTGTCACTTAAATTGAAAAAACTCCACCCTCGCATTTTTACCCTTCGGGGCGGGGCGCGCAAAAAGGAGGTGTGACAAATATCTCTGAGATACCTTGCATACTTAGGCACTTCCTGCAAAATTTTCACCAAACACAACTTTACACGCACTTGGCTCAAAATATCTAGGAATTTCTTGTACATAACATCATCTTTTTGCTTTTGCTGTCTTTGTGGAAACGGAGGTGGTGGCCTTGTCACAATTTTTGGCTTTTCTTTCTTATTCTCCTCAAGAGGCTTAGGAACTAATTCTCCTTCAGGTCTAGCTGTATAATTTTTTTTCTCCGGCAACGACGCCAAATACTTGTTGGGATCAAACACACATGCAAGTATACGTGATCGTTAAGTAATAAAGTGAGTCGGAAGACTGATGTCGAACCCACAGAGACTTAGATTGACCATTAACTAAGTAAACTAAAATTAATTAATTGTCCAAGATATTTAAGAGTGATATTTTTCTATTAATCTACTATTGCGGAAACTAAATAAATAACAACTAAATTATCAGGAATGCGATTTTGTATGACGAGATTTTACTTTAGAGGAGATGAAAATTCCAGGGTTGTGGTCGGTGTATCAATCCTATTAAGTTCAATAATCACACTCGTTAATCCAGATTATCTATGGTTGCTAATTAACCGGATTTTTATATGAATAACATCTTCCCACAATACTATCCGTCTATTCATAATATATCAACCCTATATTCCTTTGGTCTTGAATCTATCATGAACGAATATAATACGGTATTCAACTAAGCAAGACTGTTAGGTATATTCCTATTCTAACCGCGAAATTTTTCCCCGAGCCACGCGTTCAGAAACAAACTCTCTCTAATTCTACTCTAATCTAAATACGGCTTTCCCAAGCATAGCATAGATAGTAAATAAAACTTAACTGCTGGCCAAACAATTAAGCAATTATGCACATAATTAGAAAAACAACCAAAGATGATAACTCGAATTAACGGTAATATAATTAATAAACTTCAATATTCATGACAACCACAACCCTAGAATGCAAAATTTAGCTCCACATAGACATGGTAGCAAAACAACAAATCATCAAGAAAAAGTAAAGATTACTAAGTTTGATGGAAGAAATATGGAATCTACTGAATTCCGGCCTCCACGACGGCTCCGTGCTCTCCCTAGGTCTAATATCAGGTCTCCCTAGGTCTAAGATGAGTCAAAAGTCTTCAAAATAGCGTTTTTATATGTATTTTTACCAAATAGGGTCGGGCCTAGACGAAACACCCTTTCCTGCGTGAAATAGGACTCTGGCTCTGTAAAATTTGTACATGCGTGTCGCACCCTACGGCGCGCTTGTGGAGTTTATCAGCAGGCTTCACTTTTCTTGTCAGGCCAGTTTTTACACTGCGGCGCCCCATGCGGCGCGGCAGTGTAAATTTCTCAGAGTGAAATTATTTCATCTTCTTTTGACATCTAGACTTGGTACGCGACCTCCGAACACTATCCCGACTTAATGTATTGGGCTTTTACTCAGACTTCAAAGCTCTAAATCACTTGAATTCATTCCATAACGCCTACATAGATCGGAATCACTCCTACATGGCATAAAACACATATTTAGTACAAAACGCTAGCGATTAAAACTCAAACCCAATTAAAGTGCAATAAATTAGAGTGTAATAAGTGACTAAAATACGTAATTATAGCGTATAATCATGATCCAATGCATCAAATGACTGTTATGATAGCATTAATGAATAAATATTTCCAATTTCTCAACCAAAAATAAAGGTACTGCGTTGATTTTGGCTTTCTCATATAATTATAGTAACAAAATACATTAAAGATAAGTTGACTCCTAAATGTATCGGTACACTAAAATTATTTATATTTCCAGCTTATTCATTAAATTATAACGTCTTTTACGATTTTCTCTTAATGTCAACGTCAAAATCAGAGAAGTTCCATATTTAAACATTATGAACCTTCTAAAAATTAATTCTTCGCCTCAAATATTCGGGATTTTGTGACCTTTTTCTGCTTAAACAGTATAAAAATATATTTTAAATTCTTAATGCTCTCGTTTATAAATACCTAATAACCCTATAAGTTTTTGTTATTTTAAACAACAAAGAAAGATAGTAGTACACGAATTTTTTTGAAAATTAAAGGACAAAAAAGTTGAAGTTAAGCGTTTCATAAGCTATTTTGCCTTCTTTTTTATTTTTTTTTTTGTAAAAAGTACTAAATTCACAAGTGAACAATTTTTTGCTCAAATGAGTGGTCTCCCAATAAGTCATTAACTGTATTTTGGAGCAAATAAATGAAAATTATTTTTGGCAAATTAGGTAACGAAGCCACCTCTCACGCTTTTAAGTTTTTGTTGTTTAATTCCTGTTAAATTAATTTTATTTTTTAAGTTTTATGTATTAATTCGGTAATAGGTATTGTTTTTACTAGATTCCTCCTTTACGTGTATATAATCAATAAATCATCCTTATGATAATAACTTTGCTATTCTTGGAACTATCTTTCCTTTTATTATGTGATTTTATTAGTTATTGAAAAATATGATTTTTGTCTTTTCGTTATAATTTTTTCATAAAAGAATATAATTTTGTTTTATGCAAAGTTAGTAAATCTTTGTCTTGTTTTAAATTAAAAACTCAAATACACAAAACTGAAACTTTTTTCTTTCATTTAATTTTTATCTAATGTTCATAGAAAATGCTTATTTTTTGTAGGAATTTCATGCATTATACCAATACATATTTTTGGTATCGCAAAAATATATAAAAAATTACTTATTACATCAATAACAAAATGAGATGTAAATCAATAAGAATTCAACAAACAATATACTAACCTTGAACCAATCAAAATAAAAAGAGAAAAAACTTTTGATTACCCCTTCCCTCAAATAATATACTTAACTTGATGAGGGACATTCATTTCGTAACAAAATTGTCTTGCTTTTTCCAATCTATTAAGAAAAGTATTATCCCTTTTTCAGCAGGAGCGATATTCTAAGTGGACATTAAAAAAAATTAAAAGCATAAATAATTAGAATATTTCAACAGAAAAAGAGGATAAAATTAATGAACATAAATAATTAATCACGTATAAGCGTCATTGTCAAAAAAAGAAAAGGTGAGGGTAATTGAGTAATTTAAAGACAACCTATACCATCAAAAAGACTTATACGGCACGTAATGACAATTTTGCCCCTCACCTCACGGCTTGGTTCTTGGCTCTTTTCACCGCTTTAGCTCATTCTCCAGACGTTGAAGAATATACATTTTAATTTAAATACACATATAAGCACACACATTCACGATCAATAGACCGTGGAAGAGATAGCCGTTCATTTCTGAATGCAATCGCAATAGCTTCCAGCTTCGTGTCCTTTCTCATATGCTAATTCTCCGATTCCGAAGGTATATTCGTTTATATTTAAATTCTTAAGGCATTGACGTTGTTGAAATTGAATGGATAAATAGATTAAATTCTTATTTCTTGCTTTGAACATTTTGTAGCGATTTATTTAGTTGTATTTTGTTGTTTTTGATGTATGCGGAAATCTATTGGTTAAATGTGTGTTTGAGGAAGGAACATTTACAGCTCGTTTTTGGCTGTCTGATTGGAAATTTTCTATAATGATCGGGTCATTCTGGTAAGTTGAAGCTAGGGTTAAATGACTGGATTTGTTTTCTTGCTTGGGTTTGGATGGAGGCTGTGCTTGGCTGATGTAGAAATCTGAGAAAAGATGAAATTTTTGATAAGAATCTTATTTTAATCAGATAATTAGGGTGAGGTGAACTCTAACTGAGTTTAACTGTTTAGTTGTTATTGGGGCATTTGATAGAGGCATTTCTAAAAGTTTTTTTTTTTTTTTTTGAGTCAATACTAGTATACGTTGTCTCTTCTGTAAATTAAAATCCATCTTCACAGCTCTAAGCTAGCCCTAGGGGCACCCAAGGGTGTGGCTTGATGGTCAACGAAGTGGGAGGAGAATCATGAGGTGTGAGGTTCAAAATCCCTATTTGACCAAGCCTTGGTGGACAAAGTTACCCAATACCTGTGTTGGTGGACAAAGTTACCCAATACCTGTGTTGGTGGGAGATAGCAGGTACCCATGGAATAGTCGAGGTGGGCACAAGCTTACTCGGACACTACCACCATTAAAAAAGAGAAGAAGCTTGTCCTAGGTGGTTCATTTGGTTAGCATTATTTGTTTTCAATAGGTACATTAGATAACTTGTTGAGTCATTGATTTTATGATAGAAACAACGTTTCATTTCATACTGTGATTGTGCTTCTTTTGAGCTTCAGAATGCAGTGATGCTGTTGTCGGAGGAACATTGAAAGTTTGCAATGTAGTGTACTTTGGAGAAGTTGCTTTTACGAATGGGGTTCGTTTTTTCCTGTTAAAAAAATGAAAATTCTTTTTTAAAATTTCAAATGAACGAACAGCATATGCGGAGCTATAGTCAATTACATCTTTTGTTGCCTCATAATTCTTAGCACCGATAGATTTATTAGTTTTTAATTCTGTGATATTTTCGGACAAAATGGCCAGGTTTTAGGGTTTTGTTTTATTTGTATAAGCCAACATAAGTGTATAGTCCAGTCCTTTTCCTCTCATACACAAACTTGACATTTGTCTGAATTATGGGATGGGTACTAGGGTTTTTGAATGAATTTCTTATAGTATCCTTGTCTGTGCTTGTTAGATGGAAGCTGACCAACATCATGATACTTCCCGTAATGCCGAGCCCATCACAAATGCAAATGAACGTAGCAATTTGATACAAGGTGATTCTTTAGCAAATGTGGCAAGTTCTGATACAGAAGTTAGATCCGAATGCAGGCCAGAAGAGATTCTCCGGAACTTACAGAATGTCTCCTATATATACAGACAAGATGTTGTGAAAAGCAAAACTGATGGTAAGATTGGGATTGTGACCGAAGTTGCTGGTGACTCAGATTCAGATAGCAGTTTAACTGATGATGAGGACGATGACGATGACGAGGATGAGGATGAGGATGAGGATGATGGAGAAGAAGAAGAAGAAGAAGAAGAAGAAGAAGAAGAAGAAGGAGAAGAAGAAGAAGAAGAAAATAACGGTGGTGGTGGTGACAATGGTGATTCCAACTCGGAAGGCGATAGGGATACCAATGAAAATGCTGAGGAAACTGCTGATGGGAACAAAAACTGTAGTAACAATAAGAGTGGTCCTCTTACCGCTGACCATGTTCGAGTCCTCTGGATGGATGAGTCTGAGTCAACAGAGAGTATTGATAATGTCATTGTTATTGACAGAGGATTTCTGCATGGTGATTATGTCGCTGCAGCTTCTGATCCAACAGGTCAAGTGGGACTGGTGGTTGATATCGATATATCTGTTGATTTGTTATCGCATGATGGATCTACTTTTAAAAATGTCTCATCTAAGGAGCTGAAACGTGTTAGAGATTTTACAGTTGGCGATTATGTTGTCCTTGGCCCTTGGTTGGGCAGGATTGATGATGTTTTTGATAATGTCACTGTGATGTTTGATGATGGTTCTGTTTGTAAAGTTATGAAGGCTGACCCCTTACGTCTTAAACCAGTTGGTAGGAGTGGCCTTGAAGATGGACATTTTCCTTATTATCCCGGTCAGCGTGTAAAAGCAAGCTCATCATCAGTTTTCAAGAACTCCAGGTGGTTATCTGGCTCGTGGAAAGCAAATAGGGTAGAAGGTACAGTAACTAAAGTTACTGTTGGTTCTGTTTTCATCTATTGGATTGCATCTGCTGGACATGGGCCCGATTCGTCCACTGCTCCAGCTGAAGAACAGAACCCAAAAAACTTAAAACTGTTGTCTTGCTTTTCTCATGCAATCTGGCAACTAGGAGACTGGTGTCTTCTTCCTTCACTTCCAATATCATCATCTCTTGACTTGGACAAGCAATTGTCGAAATTACAACTTTGTGACTCCACCAAAACTATATCAGAATCTTCTCAATCTTTAACAGATTGTGATTCCGAAGTTGTCAATTTGGAGGAGTCAACAGGGAATAGTGAATCTATGGATATTCATCTGGAATCTTCTGAGAATGTCACTTCTGAAACTTTAGAGCATGATTCCCTTGCAGAGTCAAGTACATGTGCTAATTCATCGTCAGTTTCCAAGGAATCAGGCACAGAGTCATGGCCCCTTCATCGTAAAAAGATCCGCAAAGTTGTGATTAGGAGGGATAAAAAGGCTCGTAAGAAAGAGGAGAATTTTGAAAGAGCTCTTCTAATTGTGAATACTAGGACTTCTGTTGATGTTGCATGGCAGGATGGAAAAATAGAAAAAGGTTTGGAATCTACATCCTTGATCCCTATTGAAAGCCCAGGAGATCATGAATTTGTTGCTGAACAGTATGTGGTAGAGAAAGCTGCTGATGACGCTGACGATCCTAATGATGTTAGACGTGTTGGGGTTGTGAAAAGTGTTAATGCAAAGGAACGGACAGCTTATGTGAGGTGGTTAAAGCTAGTTACCAGGGCAGAGGACCCCAAGGAGTTTGACAAAGAGGAGGTAGTAAGTGTATATGAACTGGAGGGGCATCCCGACTATGACTATTGTTACGGTGACGTTGTTATTCGCTTGTTACCTGTTTCTCTGCCAGCAAAAGTGTGTTCTGTGGTGAAATCTGCAGAAGAATCAGAACATTTGTTGGTTCCAACTGAAGCCAAAGAAGACAAGCAACAACATTCGAGATGCAATGAAGCAGAAGCCGCTCCAAGTGATGATACTTGTTCCGAATTTTCGGATCTCTCTTGGGTTGGGAATATCACTGGACTCAGAAATGGGGACATCGAAGTCACGTGGGCTGATGGGATGATATCCATGGTACTTCCCAAGATTTGTTATTCTTTCTCCAATTTTTAATTGCATGTTCAGGGTAATCCCTTGATCACTCCATGGCCAATAAGAAACTTTCACCTTTTATGTTTTTTCTTCTATCATCATTTATAACTTGTATGTCTGTGATTGGTTCTTCTGTGGTTGACTTTTTGGCTGGGTATTTACTGTTGAAACTGGAAAACCAATATGTCAGTTCATACTTCTCTGCACTGTTAGACCGGGGAAAAGCGAAAAAGGGACTTGGACTAACCATGCTGGCTTAAATCCTTGATCTTTGTTCCTGACAGACTTGTTTTTCTGATTTTTATGGATGCACACTTTTCATTGATAACTAACATTAAACCATCAAGAGAGAATACAATGTACTTTATTTTATTTCTTCATATTTGCTTTTCTTAAGGTGGTAGTACATTCTTATAACAGTTTCCATGAGTTTCAATTCATATTGTGATGCTGCCTTTCTGGTTTCTTCAGGTTGGGCCTCAAGCAATTTATGTTGTTGATCGTGATGATGATGAGTCTATCGCAGGCGGAAGTGAAGTTGGTGATGATGCAGCTAGCTGGGAAACAATTGAAGATAATGAAAGGGAGACCCTTGAGACTGCAGAAGAGGTTGGTGATTGCAAAAAAACTGTTATTAGTTATCTGATCTGTTCTGTTTAAATGATCTGTTCTGTTTGATTTAAACATCAGATCTAACAGTATCACTTGTTTCCTATTCATTTCTATTACATCATCTTAGTGTATACACCCTTGATGATGCGGGAAACTGTCTTTTTCAAAATAAGTACAGGCTTCACAGTATGGCTGCTTTAGGATTGTGGTACTAATAATCTATTTCCATATTTAACTATTTATCAAAAGAGTCCAACTGAAGACTGAAGAATTTTCATATTCTTCATAAAAAAGACAAATAATACATCATAAGAAATATGAAAGACAAGCAGGAAAAAACATTAAGAAATACATTAGAAATGTAGAAACTAGCAACACATGATGCATTAGGAAAATACACTCAAGAAAAATAAACTAGTTGCAAACATAAACATAACAACTTTTATAGCTTCATTCCCCAGTAAGATGATTAGTTCTTCAGTCAATATCCTCAAAGAAGTCCCCAACTTCTAAATGAGTAATATTTGTTAGGCCTTCAAAATCATCATCTTTATATGCAAGATGTGCCTTAGAATCATATTTATTTGAGGGACCTGCTTCATCATCATTATTTTGAAAGGTCAAGTGTGCCTCCACATTATTTTCTTTTTTCTTGAGGGAGGCTTGATAAAGTTTGACAAAATGTTCTGGCGTACGACAAATGCGTGCCCAATGACCTCTCATACCACATCGGTGACACATACTAGCTTTACCTTTTGAATGATTAATTTGAGAACCCTTATTGTTCTCCAATTTATTTCCACCATAATGACGATAATTGTTTCGCCCCCTGCCACGTCCACGTTTACGACCATGTCCACGACCACGGTAATTATTTTGTTTTCTTTCAAACTTATCATATGTTGCTACAGCATTCACTTCCGTAAATGGAGCTGACCCAGTGGGACGGGCTTCATGATTTTTCATTTGTAGATACAAATGTCTTCTTTCTCTATCCTCTTTTTTTAATTTTATTTTATCTTTTCATTGATAAAACAGAAGTAACTTCAGTAGATGTATATATCCGCAACTTAACTTACAACTTGTCAGATAGTAATCATCAGTCTTACTAATATAAATTATGTATTAGATGTGAAGAAAATTTGTCTTATTTTATCTTGAAGGTCGATTAGGAGATTAATTAAAATAGTACTTAACTACTTATTGCCAATAGCTCTGTGAGAACAAGTGTATTAATGTTTGTATTAGCATGATGTAATGAATAACGGGATCTCCTTCAGGAACTTGGAACAACAAATGCTACTGACATCAGTATTGAAGATGAAGACAGTACCATGGCCACTGAAAGTTCAGGAAGGAATGGGGCTCTGGCTATTCCCCTGGCTGCACTAGGATTTGTGACCAGGCTGGCCTCTGGAATATTTTCTAGGAGCCGCAAACAGACTGATTCTTCAAGCTTAGATTCCAGAAGTGAAGATGAAGAAAGGGAGGGAGCATTGGCCAGAATATATACCGGTGATGAATCGTGGTCCCAACGGTCTGGAGACCTTGATAATTCTCCAAGGCTACCTGCTGCAGGAAGTGGAGAAGAACATGACACTATGGAGGTCACCGAGTTGGATGTCGTTGAAGCTAACTTGAAGCCAGGAATAGGAAATTCCTCAGATCAACATGATAACCAAATGTATAGTTTTAAACGCTTTGATATCACCACAGATCCTTATGATCATCATTTTCTTGGTGCAAGTGGCCAGGTTAGTCTTGCCTCCGAGTTCTTCCTGATAAATTGTTCCACTTCTTGGCTAATGTTTTTAGAAAATTTATTCTATAGTTTGGTACTTGTAAGTACTTCATTCCCTTAAATTTTAAAAGAATCCTTAATCCATAACTCTTTTCCATTTTCAAGACGGTTCATAGCTTGTGTTGCACTACTTTTTCTCCATTTCTCTACTAGTTTTAGAAAGAGACAACACGCCTTTTCTATTTGGGTCAGGGGGTGGGAGAGGGCAGTGTGGTGTTGCATGATGTCATGGTTAATTCATATCATGATTACTAAAGGTGAGCTAGTTATGAGTGACTTGGTGAATATCCTTTACTCCGAGTCCCTCTCAAGGAGTAGTTCTATCCCATCTCAAATTTAAAAGAGGTTTTCTACTGAGCCTTGTTGATCTTTATGTGCAGAATAATGCGGGGAGGAAGTGGCTTAAGAAAGTTCAACAAGATTGGAACATACTTCAGAATAACCTGCCAGGTATTTTATCATTTTTTTTAATAAGTAGGTATATTTGTGGCTTAAGAAAGTTCAACAAGATTGGAACATACTTCAGAATAACCTGCCAGGTATTTTATCATTTTTTTAAATAAGTAGGTATATTATCATATGATTTATCTCTCCATATTTTATAATTGTTCTTTGAAATTGTGATTTTCACATTCATGCTACACCAGCAGCTTTCACATACATTAATTACGCCTCAATCTCAAACTAGTTGGGATTGGTTATCAAATAATCAGCTTTAACATTCAGACTTGTTTCATCAGATGGAATATATGTACGTGTTTATGAAGATCACATGGATCTTCTAAGGGCAGTGATTGTTGGAGCATATGGGACCCCTTACCAAGATGGTTTATTCTTCTTTGATTTCCACCTTCCACCTGAGTACCCTGATGTTCCACCAGTAAGCATGCTTAACATTGCTTCCTTGAATATAGGGTCATAGTTTGCATCTCTAATCTCCTTTTGCCTCAAAACTTTATTCCTGTAGTTTGTTTTTCAAATGTTTATGTTGTATTGCAGTCAGCATATTATCATTCTGGTGGCTGGCGGATAAATCCAAACTTGTACGAGGAAGGGAAAGTTTGTCTCAGCCTTTTAAATACTTGGACAGGCAGAGGGAATGAGGTCTGGGATCCTTCATCCTCAAGTATACTCCAAGTCCTAGTTTCACTTCAAGGGCTAGTCTTGAATTCCAGGCCATATTTCAATGAAGCTGGTTATGACAAGCAGATTGGGACAGCTGAAGGAGAAAAGAATTCGCTATCCTACAACGAGAATACCTTCTTATTAAACTGCAAGACGATGATGTATCTGATGAGGAGGCCCCCTAAGGTAATTGATATCTTCTTATGTTTGGTATGCTATTTTATATGTGCTAGTTTGACATGCCATTTTCCCTTGTTTAATGTGCCAAGATGGTTGACTAGCTGATAATCTCCTTCCCTTACGACATCTACTGTTGACATCCCAGATAATTTTCCATTTTGGATTTCATCTTTGTTTTTGAGGTGTTTGAAACCAGTTATAACTTATAACATCATTATTTGAAATTTCAAAACCAATATCTTTTTCCCCATAACAGAACTGTAATTCCATAACTCTTCAGAGTACATCTGCTTGGAGTGTCCTCTCATTTTTTATGGATTTTCTGATGGACCAACCGTACTAGCCATGTACTTGTTCATGAGCTCAGTTGAAGTTAGTGTCTCTTGGATCAGCTTGTTTTGCTATCTGCTTGACATTTCTTTGTTATTTAATCCATTTGATTGGGACTGCTATATAGTGTACCATGTCTCAGGTAGAAAAATGAAAATGTGGACCTCTGACTCAAAATTCCCTTCGTAAATGCTTGTTTCACCTTTCAAATTGATGTAGGGTTAGTTCTCCTCTTCTATATCCCTTCCTCAAGATGTCAGCGTCAATGGGGCAACTTCATCTCTATCTATATCCCTTCAGCAGGTTTAGCCTACCCTCACGGCCTCACTAAACCCACCAAGCACACAACATACATGATCCTATAGCCATAAATGACACTTATAATTAGGCTCTTGCTTATGTACCATCAAACTCGGAATAGTTAAAAACATAGATAAAGTATTTTAGATAATGTAAGTCCATATTTCTAACATTTACATCTCTTTTTTATTTCATTTTTGTGTTTTTCCATGGGTTTGTTGCAACATTTCACATTTTTAGCGTGAGAATCGTATCTATATCTGCACCGAGGAAAATAGGTCATGAAACCAACTTTTTCTTAAATGAATACTAGGAGAAAAGGATGGGGAGCATTTGTTGTTTATAGCTCCTACTGTTTGTTTGTAAACTTGTTTGGTGTTGATCACCTTGGGCACTATGGTTTACTGTTAAAACAATTCATTCTTGTTAACTGATCAATTTGATGATAATTTGTTTGAAAATATTGGACTGAAATAGGATTTTGAAGAGCTTATCAGAGAGCACTTTAGGATGCGTGGTTATTACATCCTCAAGGCCTGTGACGCATACATGAAAGGATTCCTTATTGGCTCTCTTAGAAAAGATGCGTCCATTTGCAGTAACAGTGCTAATTCAAATTCAGTTGGTTTCAAGCTAATGATGGCTAAGATTGTACCAAAACTTTTCTTGGCTCTGAATGAAATTGGAGTGGAGTGTGAGGAGTTCAAGCATCTCCAGCAATTGTAGCAGAGATCTTGAAGCATTGGGTATATATCATTGTTCAATCCAGCAAGGTCAGCCTTTTTAACATTTTCGAATGTCAAAGGCATTTGATGGTTTGTTTTTTGTTTCGGATATGACTTGATAGTTACCATGGCTGAAAGCTGGGAAGCGTCATTTTTGCTAGGACAAAAGGCAGGGATTACTGCTATACTGTAACATTTCCTTAACTAACACAGGTGATTAGGAATGAGTAGGTTGTATTTGGACTTTAGCTACTTGTCTGTTGTTGCCTATTAACTTCATCGTCGTTGTAGTCCCCTCCAAATTTGAGGAGGCAGTTTACTAGTAAATCTTTTGCATCTGTTTACCTAAATGATTGGCAACGTCGTTGGTTTAACTCAAGTTCTCTGTTTGGAGAATTCTGTAAAACCCTTTGATTCTTAAAAAATGATTCTTTTACAGGCTAATTGTACTTGTCATTTGTTTAGTAAACCTTCGCTTCCAATTTCAGTGAATACTGCTTTGCTGATTGGGGAAGGCATGAAGAATTGGATGGCTAACAAGGATATTTTCTCTCTATCTTTATCTAATGCTTGTGTATTTCTTTCATGGCCCAGTTTATCCATTCATCTTAGAAGAATATAGTACCAGCTTATGGCGAGATATGAACAGTGAATTTTTGTACATCAGATTCAAGCTTATGGCGATTTATTGTGGTTGCTAGGGCAGAGAGATGATTGCTTAGGTTAGGAATGGAAAATAAAATGAGTCTGTTTGTGGTGTTTGTGTTATCCTTCGCGTGTTACTAGAGGCATTTGTATCTCGTTTGTTCTAGCAATCACTTGAACGAGCTCGGTTTGTGTTATTCTTTGCGTGTTACTAGAGGCATTTGTATCTCGTTTGTTCTAGCAATCACTTGAACAAGCTCGGTTTGTGTTAATTCTTCGCGTGTTACTAGAGGCATTTGTATCTCGTTTGTTCTAGCAATCACTTGAACGAGCTCAGGTTTGTGTTATTCTTCGCGTGTTACTAGAGGCATTTGTATCTTGTTTATTCTAGCAATCACTTGAACGAGCTCAGTTTGGGATGTCTTACGTTCCCTTGTAACACTTGAAAACTATTATGTTGCATGATAACTGATAATGAAATAGAATCAGTCCAGAGAATTCGTTCTTGTGGAATGTCTTTCCATATCTAGGATTGTTTGAAGGATTCCACATCTTCCACTTTACAAATGCTTTATCTTTTAATTTGCATTTCAATGATTTCTGTTGTAGAAAAATAGCTAATTTATCACTGAGCCAATGTATAATGTGCAAAGGAACAACTTCAAATGATGGTGAAGGTGAACAATATAGAGATTAATTATCTCTTATCAGCACAGTATTAGATAACTTTGTCGAATAATTGATTAACGTTTTGATTAATTTGAGAATTCTAACGGGTAACTTTGTCTAATAGCTGATCAATGTATTGGTTAATTTGGAATTCCAGTAAAGTGAAAGTGATTCAAAGTAATGAATATTACTCCATCCAAAGTTTAAAATATTAATAGCAATTATAATTGTATCCAACATGAAATATAATTCAATTTTGCTTATCGAAGTGCATAAAAGTCAATTACATTTTGTTTAAAGATTTCATGCTTTTATAATATTTATAATTTATAAATAGATAAATATTAGCTCAATACATTACAATTTGCCCCATTTTTTACATTAATGGTTATAAGGACTATAATCCCTTTCCCATCTAGGGGAAACATATATTTTTTTTTCATAATATAAGAAGAAGAAACGAACTAATGGCTGAACTCATGACAATTAAATTACTCATAGTAGGGTTAAAAACTTACATATAGCTGGTTTATATAATCATAATAATATACGATGAATAAGTTATAAATAAACATAAATATGTATTAATTAATTACGTATAATTTAGTAAATAAAGTATATATAAAATATGTACCATATTTATTGAGTTGGTATAAACATCGACTAAAATTTTAAATTTATGTTTGCAGTTGTTTCATGTGTAGTTAGCAGGTAAAAATATAAGAGGATTTAGAATTTAAAGTTAACTAATTATTACAAGGACTAAAAGGACCAACGTGTCTCCCAAGTTTAAACCATTAGCTCTACCATCCTTTTACGAGCTCAACTCCCCAAAACCCTAAATCAGAAAAATCTCTAGCCGCCTGATACTACTCGTCAACTTCATCTTTTAGGTCAAATCTAAGCTTATAGCGAGAGTTACAATGGCGGGAGGGCGATTTAGAGAGCTATTGAAGAAATATGGAAAGGTAGCATTGGGCGTACACTTCTCGGTTTCAGCTGCTTCAATTAGTGGCCTTTATGTTGCAGTCAAAAACAATGTCGACGTTGAATCTATGCTCGAAAAAGTCGGCATGCCTGGTCTATCCAAAAAAGACGCAGGAGGTGATGAAATTCCTAAAATATCCTCGCAAAACCCTCAAGTGATCTCAGTTGACGGTTTCGTTACTGAAGAACCCTTTCATCAGGACGGCGTGGCGCCGCCGCCGCCTCCAAAGCAGAGGAATCGTACTGCTGAGCTGGCGGCGTCAAGTGGCGGCGCGCTTGCTGTGGCTGTGCTTCTTAATAAGGCTCTGTTTCCTGTTAGGGTTCCGATAACTCTAGGTCTTACTCCGCCGATCGCTAGGTTTCTTGCAAGGCGAAGAATTATCAACAATAGCGTATGATGAATATATTTTTTCTTATGTAACGACTTTTTTGTTTTTCTGAATAATGTTTAATCTCTCTGTTTTACCCTATTTTGATTTCTCTTACACTGTTACATGTTAGTAAAAGGGGTGATCAATATTTCTGCTAGAGGTACTTGGGAGATTTATCAGTCTTAAAAATTTGGTATTGGATTGTTGGAAATGTAATTTGATACTAATTTTTTAAGGAGAAATAGTCATAGATATGTGCAATTGAAATTTACTACATACTTTGCTCGAATTTCAATTGAATTAATCATGTTTTTCGTTCTGAATACATATTGCTACAGTACTGTGTAGAAACAAATCTTAGTTTAGCATACAAATGACGTTTGCGGCTATCTTTTTGTGAATTTACTACAGAAATCTGTCTGTGATGTCTTTTGTTTGATTTTGAAGAAGTTACCTCAGAATTAAGTTCTTGTTGCATCCTATCCCGAATTATTTATTTTATGCTGTCTAGAGATGTCCTTATTTCGTGCTCCTTTTTTCAGTTTGGTCTTTTCCATTTCTAATGTATAGAAAGTGGTACTCCTGAGTTATGCTGCAAGATCTGGTTCAATAGATAAGACCTCAATACAGATTCTTTAAAGTGTGCTTTTGTTGAACCCTAAATTACTTTATTCAATTTCCAGAATTGCTTCATGTAGCAACCCCTCAAGATTGCATATTTGTCCAGTCTCTCAGATTAAGTGTGCTTATTTGTGTAGCCACTGTCTTGTGTTTCATCAATCTTCCGAAGAAGTTTGAGGCGTATACCTAGCTGGTAGTGGGCATCACCCTATACTTAGCGAAAAAACTTGATCTCTCCCATCCTTGATCAATCACTTTCAAGCTGTGCTTCTTGCTCTTCCATGTTTTAGAGCTGTCTCCAATTAAAATGAAACATTTATTTCCCGTGATGGATTCTGTGTCCAGCACATCTCTTACCAATCTACATCAGTGCCTCCTCTCATTAGTTAACTGGAAATGGCCTTTTCCAGGTTAACCCTTAAGGTATCTGAGAATTCTGTATGTGCTGAGCGGAGATGATGATGATTAGTAACGACGAATGCTTATTGCCAGTGTAGTGCTGTGATCTTAACTTTGGGAGGTCAAGGAACAGGTTAAACCTAAGGTATCTGTATGTGTTTCATGAAGGTTGTGGTATTACTAGGTCAACAATTGATTAGTGTAACAGAAGTTGACCTCTTCATTGCCTCAAATGCTCAGAAGCTGTATTAGTGTGTATATATGTTTTAGCGTCTTTTCTGAAGAAGCCAATCAGATTAAAACGGTGAAATGGAAAGAACTGGTTGGTTCCTGTGGCATAGTTGGTAAGCAACAGGTTTGGTGATAAATGGCTGCTTATACTTTTGACTTCTCTAGACCTGTGGTTAGAATTGAGTTCAAGTATGCTGGATTTATCTATTGATACAATATAATCTTGACGGCACTGGACTGTTTCATTTGGTCCTTCAGGGTTTCTTGTGAACTCAGTTCACATGTAAAGTTAGCTTGAAATTAAATAATTGCATATCGTCCTAAGAATTTTTTTCCCAGAAGCAGTAAAAGTCAGAGTTATGAAGCTCATTTTCTCTGGTTTAATTAGTTACTGGTATGATGACAGTTCCTATAAACCCATTTTCTTCCTTCACCATGGAAAAGATTTATTGGTTCTATGGGAGTACTTTCTTTTTGAACTTTAAAATTATGAATGTGTCATGTTCAGTCTCCTAGACTATATATTTGACATTTTTATTTTTAGTAAAAGTAATTTCAAATAAAAGGCATTTCAGAGACAATGTGCAGATTCTGTCTATATGGATGACTACACTAAGTGCGAAAGACTCAAACAAGACATCTTTTGATTTTTTTGTCCTATTTGATATAATGTAGAACAGTTTGTTTAGTAATCATAAAAGGTTGTCTTAAATAAAATTAGATAAAAATTTCAGTTATTGTGTAAAACTATATGTACATATTTAAAAAGGGCAGTCCGGTGCACTATGCGCAGGGTCCGGGAAGGGCCGGACCACAGAGGTCTATCGTACGCAACTTTACTTTGCATTTTTGCAAGAGGTTGTTTTCACAGCTCGAACTCATGACCTCCTGGTCACATGGTAGCATATTTAAAAATTAAATTGAAAATATATCATTACGAGTTAAAATAAGATACTCCTTTTATTGAAAATCAACTCTTTCTTCAAGTTAGACGGTAGACTACATAGACCGTAGACTACATTCCCCTTATCTCAAGTCAGTTGGTATAGTATGTATGGTTCTTTCTTGTTTTTGAACTTATTCTAGCTAATAAAAATAATTACATGAAATTTATTGTACCCTTCCTGGGAAAAAATTATCCTCTTCGTGGTTTACCATCTGGCTTGAAAAAGATATAATCCTCAAAATTGCAAGTGAGAGGAAAGAAGCGATGAATCAGGATTTATCCTAAAGTGAATTAGATCCAGATAGCATGGTGTGGTGTAATGCAGTAGTACAGCATATGGGTTTCATGGTTCGGCTTGAATTGGTTTTTCCCTAAAAAGAAATCAAACCAAGTAAGTCGGTTTTTCAAATATTAAAGCCAAACCAAACCAATTAAGTCGGTTTTTTGTCGGTTTTTTCTTAAATATAAGACATACACTACCAAACACATATTCCGGCGACCACATTTTCAACGTAACACTATCAAATCAATTGCCTTTTGAGAAATCTATTATTTACCAAGATATATTGATGATAGTTGAATCAAATAGTGATGAATAATTTAAGGACTCAATTAAAAATATATTATTTTTAACACGAAATGGATTCTTACACTTAACAAAAGAAAACTACCAATCAAACTAGAATGTAAAGGTAAAGAACTATACTAAAAGTGCAAACTATTAAAATTCACCATTAAATATTTGAAACCTTGTATATATATATATATATAATAAATTTGAAATAGCTAATCCTATAGTCGGTTTGGTTCGTTTTTTTTTTGTTTTTTTTTTAATAAAACCAAACCAAACCAAATTTGATCGGTTTTTAAAATTCAAAACCAAAACCAAATCAAACCAAAAAGTATCGGTTTTTTTCGGTTTGGTTTGGTTTTCGGTTTGGTTCGATTTTTCGGGTTTTTATGAACACCCCTACTACAGCCTACTGGTCATCCAAAATCTAATGGTAGCAAAATGGTTAAAAAAATAATTATCCATTAAAAAATAGGTTGAATAATGAACTTTTTAAAAATTGGTCATTATCCAATATATTATCCACTTAGAAAATGAATAACCAATATATAACTAATGAATTAACTTTTACATTTGTAAAGCCTCAAAGTGAGGGTTCCTCAAGTTTGAGAGACTAAGAATTCTCCCAAAAGTAATCATATTCAAGAAGCCATGAATACTATGGATATCCATATCATCCGATTACCCCATTTTTATCCGTATTAAATATAGATCGTGTTGAATAATTTATCCGTTTTTGTGTTATACATTTTTGACTCACACATATCCGCCCCGCCCATTATAGTGGGAAGGATAAAACTTTTAATGAGCCTAACCTTACAAAAATTCAAATTAATCACGTGAAATGAGGATATCGATATGGAGTCAAAAACTATTAAAAAAAAAAAAACGTTTGTTTTCCATTGCTGTTGGTCTATCCATGTGAGGCCAAATGATATTGGGGGGTCATCTTCCCTGACCCCTCAATTCACATGACATGTGTATTCATTCCAGAGTGGCTTTTGTCCATTCTCTTGTCATTTCAAAATTCTATAAATAATTACCTTTTTTTTCTTTTCTACAAAGTGGAGTAATTTTTACACCTTTTATTACTCTTTTGTTTGCTTTGCCTTTTCTCTTAGACCTACTCAAAGACCCAAAAAGGCCAAGCATTTGCCATGGCAGGCCTGCAATAATTTTCAGACCTTTCCAGAAACCCCTAGAGGAGTAGGGACCACCACAAAGCCACAACATAGAAAAAAGCATCTTCATTTCTTAGTGGAGACACGTGGCAACATGCATGTCGTTGGCTGCAATAATCAAGAAAAAGATAAAGTGCCCAAAATTGAATGAAAATACAAAAGTCATCCTTTAATTCATAAAGTTTGCATCTTACCTACATTATATTGTTAGTGCAATTTCACCTCCAAAATTGTTACATCAGCAGCAACGACGACACCATAAAATTTCATTAGTGAGGTCTCGAGAAGGTAGTGTATCGCAAACCTTATCGAGTAAAGAAGCTAAATTACTAGTGTTAGTAAATAATTACTCAAAATATAGAGTAGTTTTTCAAGATATGTCATGTGTCATCACATGCCACTCATCCTGCACATTTGATTATGGTCATCATTGTATAGTTATAATTAAGGTCGTGAGATCTTATCGTTGGTACTTCACATCTATACAAAAAATTCAATATCACCAGGTCCATGACGGAGACAGAGGAACAGGCATAACACCATTCGTGCTGGTCATTACTTATAATGTAAAGATAATGCCGTTGTCTATCGGGGATTCTATTCAAAGCTTATAATGTAAAAATTGTAAAGAAAAAAGAGAGGGAGAGAGAAAAGGAGGGAGGATCCAAGTCCAAAATTCAGAAAAGAATTAATTAAAAGCAAAAACATTACCAACACTACTCATACAAATAAATATACATCCAAGGTTAACATTAAGGATTAAACTATTAAAAGCAATACATAAAAAGTAAAAGGGAGAGTTCCATAGTTTCCTCTTACACACATAGAATCAAATAAATAAACAAAGATAATTTGGACAGATGAATGCAATTCTTTTTCTTGTTCTTTTCTTTTCTTTTTTTCTGGTTGTGATTGCAAATGTTGTTTTAATTGGTGGGGTTGCTGCGGAAAGAACCCAATGCCTTAATTGCTGAACCTCTCAAGATATACTGATGATATACTGCTGCTACCAATGCTCCCACAAATGGTCCAACCCAGAAAATCCACTGCAATTATATATATCAACACAATAATATTAGCTCTAAGTCATTTTCCCAAAAAAAAAAAAAAAAGTTTTACATGATAACTTCATTTTCTTGAGAAATCACATACAAGCGATAGTCATTTTTCTTACAATTATCTTAACTTTCGACTTTATCGGAAAAGCTCCTTTGCCTTTATAGGATAAGGGGAAGGCTGCGTTATACACCACCCTCCCTAAATCCCACGTATGGGATTAAGTTGAGTTTGTTGTTGTTGTATCTTAACTTTTGACTTTATATTACTTGCTCCAACTAATATTTAGACATTATTATTAATCTTTAAACACTCAAAGATACATTTTTCAAATTTTTTATGAAAGAACTTACTTGGTCATCCCAGACTTTTTCAGTGTTGTAAATAACAGCAGCTCCAAAGCTCCTAGCAGGGTTAATACCAGTTCCAGTAATAGGAATAGTAGCCAAATGAACCATGAACACAGCAAATCCAATTGGCAGTGGGGCCAACACCTTTTAGCATCCAAGAAAATTAAAATACCCAATATTAGTAACCATAACTTTGTATGGTACGAGTCTTGACATAACTGGTAAAGTTGTTTTCAATCTGACCAGAAAATCACAGGTTCGAGCCGTAAAAACAGCTTCATGCAAAAATAGAGGGTAAGACCGCATACAATAGACCCCACGCATGGCGGGAACTTATGCACCGGTTGCCCTCTTATAATTTTGTGTCATATTTTCTTGAACAAAAAAAGAGAGAAATTTAGGTAAGCTACTTACAGGGACATGTGAGTCACGGGCACTTCTTTTAGGGTCAGTAGCAGAGAAAACAGTGTAAACAAGAACAAAAGTTCCAATAATCTCAGCACCCAAAGCAGTGCCCTTGTTATAACCAGGTTGCACAAAATTAGCACCACCACCTAATGTGTTGTAGTAATGTTTCATGAAACCTTTCACTAAACCAACACCACAAATTGCACCTAAAGATTGGGCAATAATATATCCCACTGCCCTTAATAATGACACTTTTCTTGCTAAGAATAACCCAAATGTCACTGCTGGGTTAATATGTCCTCCTGCAAATAAAAGACACAAAAGTCAGTTCTTTTCTATTTAACTGCAACACATAATTAAGAGCCCGTTTGGACATAAGAATTTTTTTTCTTTTTTCTAAAAAAATTTCCCTTTTTTATAAATCAACGTTTGTTCATAAAATTTTTAAATTTTCACTTGAACATGCATTTTGGAAAATTTCGAAAATTTGAAAAACTCCAAAAATCTGTTTTTCAAAATTTTCACTCAAATCACTCACTGTCACAAAACTTCAAAATAACCCAAAATTAGATTCATGTCCAAACACAACTCAAAATTTCAAACCACTTTCATTTGAAAAAAAATTTCACCATTTTTTGAAATTTTACAATTCTTATGTCCAAGCACCCACTAAGTATACATAAACAAAAATTTTCAAAAATGCATATAAATTATTGCAGACATAATTAAGTATTCTTGTGTTTCACCTGTTGCAACCACAAGGGTCTATTATACGCAGTCATAGATAATATTTTTATGAGAGGCTGTTTTCACAGCTCAAACCCGTAACTTACTCGTGACATTACAACAATTTTACGAGTTAAGTCAAGGCTCATTCGTACAAAAAAATTTCAAATATTTTGAATTACAAACCATACATTTTATGTAGTTTCTATATTTAGAGGCTCTTTTACCTTTTAAGTTTTTCTTGTTACTCCAAATATCATGCTTAAATGTTACTCCATACATATTTAAAACAACAAGTTCTAAGGTATCTTTCTTATATTTCATATTCAATCAAACACTACCATATAAAACACAAAAGAAGAGAGAAATGTGATAGGTTACACTCATATATAACTAACTTAAAATTCTAGATCCGTCACAAAAAAAGAAAGTTAGGGTTGTAGTAAATTTACCAGAGATACCAGCAGTGCAGTAAACAAGAACAAAAATCATGCCACCAAAAGCCCAAGAAATGCCAAGAATCCCAACCCCATCACATTTATCAGCACCATTCAACTTCTTGTGACCAATTACAGTTGCTACAGTAACGTAAAGGAAAAGAAGAGTAGCAATGAACTCAGCAATAAGAGCTCTGTAAAAAGACCAGAGCTTGAGTTCTGCAAAATCAAGCAAAGGTGCTGGTGGTGGGTCCACGTAATCTTTCCCATGTTGTTGATGAACTTGTCCTTCTTCTATCACGTCCTTTGACATTGTTTCTTTCTTCTGATTTTCTGATCAGTTGAAGAAGATGTGTTAAACTGAGTTTGTATGAGAGAAGAGGATGGGTTCTGGTGAGCTTTTATTGAGAGTGGAGCAGAGGATTTATGGATAAGATAGGGGTACTATGGGAATAGAATTTTGTATTTGAAAGAAGAAAAAAGAAGAAGAAATAATTACATTTTGAACCTTTTGTTATGATAAAAGTTGATTTTGATCCTCTTAATATTTTACTCAATAAATTTGACTTTGAATTAATTAAAATGTGAATTTTGTATGGAGGAATAGTATGAAGTTAACATGACTGTAATGGTAATTAAAGTGCGTCAAGCACAACTTTCGTGTCACACAAAATTACTTTTTCGTTTCTTAGGTGACTGAATGACTTATATTTCCGGCACAGAAAAAACGACGCGATGAAAAGAAAGCAGCCCTAGCATTTGTCCGGCTGAATATTCCATTGCCATCTTACATCCACACAATGGTTGAATAATTAATAATTCATTAAATTTGTGAAAACTCACAAGCGGAATGCACATTTCAATTAAATTTAAGATTTTGCTTAACATAATAGTCAACATAAAACTAGTCAATTTCATGATTAATAACATGCCTAATTTGTTTATGACTGGTTGGCGGTTGCTACCAAAATATAAGAAGAATTAAAATCAACATTTATCGATAATTCAAGGACTAAAAGCACAAATATTTTAAAAAAAAAGGAGAAAGAAAAACATGTTGTTATGATAATTGTGTTGGAATATAATGTTTTAGGATGGGACCATATACAGCGAGACCATGTGAAATCAAATGTTAATCATCTGTTGGGCTGTATTGCGTTGTTGTGTGGGGTATTTTTTGTCTTTGTTTCTCTCAGCCTGTCAAATTAGCCCAATTGCCTCACATTTACTTCTATTGTAGCCGTTATACGTCTTTTTCTTCAACTTCCTTTCCTTTTCTCTTTTCTTTTTTTAGAATTTTTTTGGAATAGTTGAAATATAAACAATTTTGAAAGTGTAAATTGACACCCTCTAACAGATACTAGTAGAAGCATATTAGTACAAATAATATTTATTAGTTGGGTACAATTAGGTACGATTAGAACGATAAACAATTTTGTCTGGTCATTTGATGATAATTGAACAAGTTTCAATACGCTTGATTTGTCTCTTTCTTCAGAGTTAAAATGCAAAAAATTTACACTTAGTTGATGACCGCAGACATCAAAATTTTATCGGATCAAATTCACGTGAAATTTAGGCAAAATTCTAAATTTAAGATACTACAAGTAGAGTCTATCGTCTTAATATTTTCTCTTTTCGGTGCTAGATCTATTTACTAGCCATCATTTCTGCCTTGTATTTTTCTTATGCATTTTAGGTTCCTATTTTTCCTATGATCTCTATGGTGAAACTAATATTCTCCCCTTTTGTTTTTCTCGTTTTTCTTATTATCTTGAGCCGAGGGTCTTTCGGAAACAGCCTCTCTACCCCTTTGGGGTAGGGGTAAGGTCTGCGTACATATTACCCTCCCCAGACCCCACTCGTGGGATTTTCCTGGGTTGTTGTTGTTGTACAAGTAGAGTCTATCGAGGTTTCTTGGATGCTACTCTACCTGAAAACTCTATGTTGATGCTACTCTACCTGAAATCCTAGCTGGCTAGCTTGGAGGGTACTCTACCCAAAACCCTAGCTGGCTAGCTTGGATGTTACTCTACCTGAAACCCTAACTAACTAGCTTGGAGGGTACTCTACCCAAAACCCTAGCTACACCTATAAAAAGGGGCCACATATTCCCTTTGAAAGCATCTCGAAATTCCATAAAAAGTCATGAAATATTCATAAAGAGATCAAAGACATCAAATATTGTATTTCTCAAAGCCACCGAAGTGATCAACGGATGTTCTTCCTTTTCCTGGAGATCAAATACATCCTAAGGAAGTTCGCATCATCCTACGTTCGAGAAATACGCTAGTTAAGCCCTCGAATCACAGAGAAGAATCAAGAGAACAAACAGAATTGTACCCGCATCATTTTATCAATAAAATTATGTTTCTTCATATTTATATTGTGGTTGCAATTTATTTTTTCACAAATAATTTGTTGCAAGCAATAACCTTTTAAATATTTTCGTGATTATAATTTTTGTAATTGCAAGTATAATGTATACATGTAGTATAAGTAAGTTCATGAATTTATTTGATTTTTCATAAAAGATCTTCAGTTCATAGATAAATGGTAGTTTTGAAATAAAAGTAACTTCTTCTTAAAGTTAAAATGATTATTCTTTGGCTGAAACTTGTTATCCACTTTCGCAATTTTCACTTGAAGTGAAAGGAATAATTAAGTCGTCGGAAAGAATTTTACAAATTTTTGACTTGAAGATTTCATGCTTAGAACTTAAGTATGAGATTGAGTTACAGAGATTCTGTTTCTACTTTTCTAAGTTCTTAACTACCTTTTGCACCCCTAATGATCTAAAATAAAATAAAATAACAGGATAAACCCCTATTTCAAGATCATGAAATTCAGGGGAAAATTTCCCTTTTAGTATTAACATAGTGAAATAGACTTAGCATTAATGATTGATCAATACTGTCTACGGGTAAAATCGAGGATAAAAGTTACCCCGATTTCCCGATAAGGAAAAGAGTGGGCAGCCCGACCCGACATGGCCTCGGGTAAAGCCGAAGGCTTCTACGGACTAGAGCCCGGAGAGGACGAATGGTGCGCTAGGAACCGAATACAGCCAAGTATTGAGCTCAAGCAGAGTGACGAACCGATGCTAGGGGATAGACGGTTAGACAGGGCAATCGAGGGGCCGAAATATCCGTCCTTAGCCGGGTATTACGATGCAAATCTCGCCTGATATCAACTTTTACTGGAAGAAATAGATTTTTACATTACTTACACTTGTACTAGGATTAAAACTCTCCTACTATATAAAGGGGAGAACTTTTATATTTTAAAGACGGCTGTTGGCACGCATACTAAGACGATAAAATTTATTTATGTTCTCTAGCTATTGTTCAAAGTGTTCGGTTGTTTGTTTGTTGAGTTGCAACCGAACCCGTTCCGAGGTCCGAATCGGAACCAATTTCCAACATCTTTTATAAAGTTAGACTTAGTCATCTGTCGCGTTTGGTTTGATCGCTTTGTCTTTCTTTAATTCAATTATTTACTGTTGTTAGATTATTCGTAATAAATTAAATCCCATATCTTTTAAATCGCGTATAAATTCAATTGTTACTCATTTTAAGGGTAAACAAATACTATCTATCCCGACTTAAATTTTGTGCACCGATATATAATGCTTTTACATTATTATGTTAAGCTACATGGAATGAAATGCAACTCTTTAAAGAAAAAATGATCTGAAAATTTTAATGTTAACTTGATATAACAAGTTAAATTATATAAATAATGCAGTGTATATATCATAATTATAATACTATATAATTAAGCCCTGTAATATCTTTTTCATAAATTCAATTTGCGAAGGGGGAAAGGGGTTGGGGACGCATGTTCTCGTCCTTATGTCTGACCGTCGTAATTTAATATTGTAGCACCCCACGAGGAATGATATTGATTGTATTAACTCATAAATAGAACATTTGTTCTATTATTTTAATGTGTTTTTGTACTTTGATCAATCATTAATGCTAAGTCTGCTCTATAGCTGCAAATCCAAAGCCATCCATTTAAATAGAATTATTTACTGTACTTATCTGTCTCATAAATGATTATATGAAAAACCTGGTTAGTATAGTAATGCATATAATTCTGTTGAAATGATGACATGGATTAACTCCGCCAATGTGCAAAAGTATGGTTATATTTAACGATAAATTTAAACAAACAATATTTCTTTGCTTGGGTTGAATTCAATTTTGTTTTTAATTAATTAATATTGTTGCTTATCAGGGTGCTAATGCTTTCTTTCTTAGGGTTAAACCAACAAAATATGACATTCTTTGATGCTGCAAAGTTACAAATCTGTATAAAGTGTATGACAAATGATGAATTTAAAGTTTGAACAGAACTAAAACGAATAAGAGATCCAAAAATCCATTTCTTGTATTTTTTTAAATGTAAACTTGATATAACGCAGTGAATATTCACATATCAAGAAGTACCATAGAAGTATGTATAATATACAATGTTTATTTAAAATATTTATTCTTTGCGCCGAGGGTCTACTGAAAATAACTTCTCTATCTTCATGAGATAAGGGTAAAGTCTGTGTATACACTACCATTCTCAAAAATCACTTGTGGAATTACATTGATTTTGTTATTGTTGTTATCAAATCATTTTAGAAAAGGTTAGAATCTTCAAAAAATAAATATTTATTGGGAAAATTAAGCGACACATCAAATATATATACTATATTTACCATTCGTAGTAATACTTTCAGCAAATTTATTCGTTATACGAACGATACAGATGATACACGTTGTATTCGTTATGCATTTGAATACAAATAATACAAACCGATAACAATTAAATAATAACTATATATAATAACTAGGCAAACTATAATTATTAGCCTCTAAATTATAATACTTTATAAAAACTCCTCTTTAATTAAGACAGAGCCCATCATCGAATGGACAAATCAATAGAATCGTGTGGTAGACAGCTAGCATGTATTGCCATTCCAACCCCACAACTTATTCCAATCTTTATCCACCAAAATACTTACTATTTCCTCCATCTCTCTATGCCATAGCAAACCCTAAAAACTCATGATTTAGGAAAATGAGCTTGTATAGTTTGATTTGATAGGTCATAGCACAATCATTTATTTTATGTTTTAGCTTTTTTATTATTTTGTTGATGTTGTTGTTTTTAGTTTTTTTTTTTCATTTCTTCTTTGTCGCTCTTTGTCCTATTACATTGTTGTTACTATTGTTTGTTTATTGCTCTCTTATCTATTTTTGTGCTATGACCACAAGAGGGGTTGCTCTGATGGTAAACAACTCCCACTTCCAACCGAAAGGTTGTGAGTTTGAGTCTCCCCAAGAGCAAGGTGAGAAGTTCTTGGAGGGAAGGATGTCGGAGGTCTATTTGGAAACAGTCTCTCTACCCTAGGGTAGGGTAAGGTCTGCGTACACACTACCCTCTCCAGACTCCACTAAGTAGAATTATACTGGGTTGTTGTTGTTGTTGTTGTATCTATTTTTGAGCCGAAGATCTACCGAAAACCATTTCTCCAAACGTACACACTATCCTCCCTCGACCACCTGTACAAGTAAAGATAAGACGAGCGTACGCAATATATATCCTCCCTAAATCTCCCATGTGAGATTATATAGGCTATGTTGTTGTGTTATACTCTACAAAGTAGGTAGATTCTTCTTTAGAACAAACATCATTTTAAGGCAGTCATTTGTAACCAGTGGAGTAGTACTGCTTTTGCTTGGAAATCACAAGATAAGACAAGACATTTCATCAGAAAAATGGACACTTAATTTGCTTCTTTGTGCAATAAAATGTTGCTAGTCGAACAAGATAATTGAAAAGGAAAATTAACCAATGAGAAACCGAAACGTGGCCTCTGATCAAACAGCCGCTGTGTGTTTCCAGAGTGTTCTTTCGACCGTTGAGGAATTGGGGATAAAGTTCCCGTACTAAACACACAACGGTCCCATATGTGAGTGTTTGGATTCACTTTTAAAATGGTCAAATCAGCTTTTAAATTTTTTTTTTTAATGTTTTTTAGTATTTAGTAAAATAAAAAAATACTTAAAATAAAATAAAATTGTTTAAAATAAATCAAAAGTAATAAGTTGGACAACCCCAGATTGTTATTTTTTTTAGCTTAAAAGCTATTTTTGTTGCAAAATTATTTTTTTTAAGTCAATCCAAACGAGATCTATTTCCTTTCATCTGGGCAACTTTTTGCGGCGCCCCAATCTGTAACTCAAGTTTGCTATAGTAATTTAAAGAGGAATTTTCAGAAATGACTATTGTTTAGTGGTTATTAACTTGTTATAGCTACCATTTATTTAATTATTTCCTATAACTATGTTTTCACTTGTTATAGAGTGTATTCAATGTATTCAAGCTACTGTATTCATGAATACAGTAGCAAAACTCGGCGAAAAACAAAGAAGTCCAGCTAAACATAGACTGTATTCATATGTATTCGCTAGCTGTATTTGTGAATGTAGTAACGAAAATCTGCGAAAAAAGGTCTTCAGCTGTTTAAAAACGGTAAGTGGATCAATTAACGTCATAGACTCCTAATATAACTTAACAAATTTAATTATAATACGCAAAAATTGTATTTTCAGTTATAGAAAAGATTCTCAACCGAAAAACACCCAGAGCAATCTTCAAAGATTCAATCCATACTTTCTTTTTTTTAGTAGATCCTTACTAAAATATTTTTTAGTGGTATCTTTAGATTTATATATTAAAATTATATAATTACATTGAATACATTTAAATACATACAATACATTGAATACATGAAGTATAGCAGGTCATCTATAGTGCAAAACATATGAATACATACGGCAAATATATTTGAATACATATATAGATCTGAATACATAAATTATATTAATTAAAAAAAATATACGAATACATTCTACAATACATTGAATATATACTGCTGGAAAAAACAGTAAAACAAAGTGAAGCTTTGAAATTATATAATTACATTGAATACAGTTAAATACAACGAATATATTAAAAAGTAGAAAAAACTAAAGACAGTGAATACAGTGAAATACATAGAATATAGCGAGATACATTGAATACAATAAAAATAAAATATCTTTTCCCTTAACCCCTAAATCATCATTCATAAGTTTTCTTCTCTTTTGCGCATCAAGAAGTGTTGATTCTTTCGAAGATTTCTCAAATTGGGCTTGGTTCGATATCGGGTAATACTCTTGTGAGTTGTTGAATCAGCCATTGGAGATGAATTTTCGAGTTTCTGGTGAAAGTATAACAATGGTGGTTATTTCTAAAAAAATTAGTAAAGAGAAACAGAAGAAGCAATGTACCAGCGAAAATCTAACAACTTTAACACTTACCACAACTTTTTGGAGCAAGAAAATTTGAAAATTTCGCGAGACAATGAAGATAAATCAGTGGAGAATCGTGGTTGTATTCATGGAGAAGAGACTGGCGTTAGAGAGAGAGAGAGTGATTGTGGAGAGAGATCGTGGTTTCTGAAGTTGTATACTATACGATGGTCTTGTGAGAGAAAGAACAGAAAGTAGGAGAGGGAAAAATATTACCCAGCATATTTAATTGCTAAATGATAGGAAGTGACCATAAATACATATTTTGTTATAAAACCTAAAAGGTAGCTATAGAAAATAATATTTTAAAAAGATATTTATTTATAATAAATAAGGCGTAAAACTTTGCTATAAGGAGTAAAATTTTCTAATGTAAAAAATAAAGTACAGATATATTATATGTAATCGGTTTGCTTATGATAATGGAAAATTATTTACACTACCTACGAGGCTAAAGTTAAATGGGTTAGTGTAAGAGTTTTTTTTTTACATTATTTGCTACTTTGCGTGTATAATTTGGATCCTTTACGTTAATAGATCATGAATTTTTAATTGGCGTATTGATAACACTATTAAGTTGAGTAGACTTATAACGATATGTACTCAGGCATGCTACAGTAATTTAGAAATAGAGTTTAATATGCTTATAATCGACTAATTTACAGCTAAAGTATAGAAAATATTTATACTTTTGGATTATACAACTAACTCTTACTCAATTTAAAGATCAATTGCTGTAGCTTTCAGATTTGAACGAATAAAAAAAAAATTATACTAACGAGTATTTTTCTCTTTAATGGATCTTACACAGCGTGAACCCAAATTAGTCGCTCCCAATATCAGGGGCGGATTTACGCTTATCGAAGCGGTGTCACGCGACACCGCTTCGTCGAATTTTTTTATTAAATATGTGTATTAATATTGTACGGAAACTATAAAGTAGAAAAAATGACACCCACTTGACATAAATTGTATGTTGGTGTGTTGGTAATGTGTTTGATTTTTTTATAAGAGTTAAAGGTTCAAACCTCAACTAAGACATTTTTCTTTTGTAAATATTTGCTTTAAGACTCAATAAAATCAATAGATTAAGACTATTTCTTGTCTAAAAGTATAACAATCAAAGATATATTTCAGTTTTTTTTTTATAAATTTTGACACCGAATTAAAGATGATGTGAAAAAAATACCAATGTGGGTGTCATTGGTATCACCCAATGTGGTACCAAATACCAGATGTGAAAAAAATGATGGCATCACCCATCTTCATGAAAAGAACTGAATTTACTCTTAAATTTGTGTTATATTCTATTGTTTCTTGAAATATGTTGTCTTATGTATGTGGAATATCTGGATATTCTGGCATTCTGATTCTTGAAAAGACAGGGCATGTTCTTGCCCACTTGCCCATATGAATTAAAGAAAAAAGAACATGCAAACAAACATATCTCTCTGCCTCGACCAAATCTTTTTGGGCAAAACAAGACATTAACACCTCGACCATATGCACTTTCATCAAATAAGGTTCATACGTGTATGATTGAATATTTGAAATATATGATATGTATTCCAAAAAAAGAGTCAGAAACTACAATTAAGGTTTTGGCATATTTATTATATAAATATAATTGTCGAGACAATACTGAATTTTCATATAATCTTCCATTTGTATGTAATTGGAAAAAAGGTGACAATAATTGATGTTAGTACAAAGTATCAGGATCATATTTCTTGGCATCTATTATTCAAGTGAGATAATTAGGGTTTCATAATTGTCCTAATTAAGGTCTTGGCATCTAATTATGCTTGCAAGAAGACTTTATCTATGAAAACAATTTTAGTTCCTCTCAGAGGCGGATGTAGTCTTCCGTGGGTTCAACTGAACCCATAACTATTGACGCGGAACAAAATTTATGTATAAAAATTCATTAAAATTACAAAAATAATAGATATGAACTCATAACTTTAAAAATATATAATAAGCTCAATGCTAAAAACTTTAAAAGTTGAACTCATAGGATTTAAATCCTGGATCCGACCTCTGGTTCCTCTCATCATATGATTGCGTATTTGTGTCTAAGAAAACTATGATAAAATTAGCATCTTAGTTTTTTTTCTAAAGAACTAAATGTTTAATTAATATAACTTTACAACAGAATTGATAGAGACGGAAAACAAAAAAATTCTAACGAATGATGAACTACAAGCACCAACGGCCGCGCACCTCAATCTCAAACAGGTTGGAATAAGCTATATGAATTACTGTATTATTTTCCCTGTCACTCCATTTAAACTTGTTTTAGTCCAGTATTATAAACTTGTGCAGAGTTTCAATCAACATCTACACACAGGTAGAAGTACTGGCAGGGGCACATCCACCTCCCTACCTACGATTTCACGTGAACCCAGTAAATTTTGTCCAAACGGTATAAATATGTTAGAAAAATTTACTACATATCTCTAAGTGTTTGAATGTGAACCCAATTACTATTGAAAATTTACTCGAGGTCGTTGCAGGAACCCATAAACATTAAATCCTGGATCCGCTTCTGTATTGGAATCAGGAGATAGGTTGAAGCAGCTGCATTACCATCAGAGCCAGTATAGCCAAGAGTGGTCATACGTACAGGTGCCAATGCAGCCCTGATCCCTTCGTTTAGTATATAGTATATAAACATATTTTTTTTTAAATTACCGAGCTGAACAGTATAATTTTCCGACCCCTTGAATGCATGTGGCTCCGATACTGTGCGAGTTGTGACCTTGTTGCAGGGGAAGAGCAGCAAATAAAGAGTGTAGTTAGAGTAACAGCCTTACTACTATAAAATGCAGGAACTCAAGAAGCTGGCATATCATTTATGTACATATCGTGTAACAATCCAGCGAACCTATTCAAGAGAACACAGCAAAAAGAGGCAGGGATTATTTTCATGTCTCCAAGTTGAAAATTTGAGACCATAGACATTATTCTCATTGAAATTAGATGGACCTTACTATGTTACTGTGAGGATCCCTCCAATAGAATCCTTGAATCAAAATGACAGCTACATTTGATATTATGACAATAAAGATACCAAGAGAATGCTTCCCCATCCACTCTAAAACGAACATCAAGCGCCTCCAACCATACATATCGACCTAAATCATATAAGAGCAGTGTGACTTTCAACAGAGAAAGTTGTTCAGTATGAGCTAAATCATATGCAACTAAAAGCTGTTCATCCCAGCAAGAAAGACTTGTAGTCTCAAAACTCACCAATACATACAGTAAACAAAATGTGATTCCAGCAGCGGCTGAAGTTACCAGCAGATAACTAATGGTGTACAACGATTTGTTTAATGGCACGCCTGAAAAGAAAGTTAACACCAACCTCACATGTCACAATGACTACAACCAATTTGTTAACGACTCAAATTGATAATCTGATGTTCCATAGGAATAGGAACCACAACTGGAAACATGGAATGAAATCAGAATCTATACTTTATATGGGACAACTGGAAAAAATGTTTGTTTCTTGTAAGAAAATTTACAATTATTCAACCTAGGGGCTTGCATGTTTTGGCTTTATTAATTTCCTTTAAGGGAAAAGGAAAAAGAAAAGCTAGAGACTATTTTTCATAAATAGCAACCAAGGTGTTATAGTTTGTCCGTGCGAACGAAAGGGATTTGACTTGGTACCTGAAAAAAGAATAGATAGATATACCTGTCACAGCAAGGAAGAAACCAAGAAACAGAAGTGGAAATGAGAGGATGGACCAGTTGTATAGCCTTTCTTTATGATCCTGAGCACAGTTAACAGAAAGATATCAATTGATCATACGTAGAATACAGTAATTTAGCTGGCAATATAATTCCGTGCATGTAAATATGCATCAATGAACATTAATAATTCCATTCATTCAGAATTTATAATATTTGATATAACTTTTTTTATGCTAAAATTCTACTAACACTGAAGAAAATACATACTAAAAAGTATGATAGCGAAACCATAATTCTTGTAGCAGTTCTTTTAAAATATGTCAAACTAATATTGGGAAAAGTTTGTCAAGTAGTAGAAACTACATCAGCAAGTAGCATACTAATGGAAGCCAAAACAAATGATAAGTGCTATTCAATTGTCGCAGATCTTAAAGGAATTTCCCTGATGTTTTCCAAAAGGGCTTCTTCTACCTGCATTCACAATGCATCAATAAGACAACTAATGATACCACATAGGTCACCTGAAATTGAACAAGAATATGGCCAAATTGGAGTCCAATAATGCAGGCAACAGCAGCTGTTACTGAACTGTAAAAAGATAATAGATGGAAAAACAGGTGTCATGGGCAAAGATGTGCACTTGTAAGAATGCCTAGATTTGCAAGGTAGGATCACAGGAGAACCAAGAGAAATGTTTAAGGACAGAAATGCTACCCTAATATGCCTTCTGGTTCAAAAGGGGCGTGGCACCACGAAGGGAAACTCTGCGGAATTTTGTCATCATTGAATCCCTTGCATTCCTGTGAATCAATACAAGTTCGAAGGGACAAGCTGTGAGATAAAGACCGGCTAGTTTGAGAAGTTAAGCTCAGCAGACAGTTACCTTTAGATTTCTATAGACAGGTTTTGTATATAGGTGATCTATTCCAAGAATATATCGATCAATCATTCCAGCAGTATTACATGCAGGTTCAAGATCACCTCTAACAGAACATTTTACCTGCCAATGGTTACTATTTTATTGACTGAAAACAAACACATGTTACAATGCTTCTACAGGATGATTACGGGAGTTATAACATGCTTAGCGCCAATAACAAACAATGCAGTTATGACTGTTCACTCTCATCCTTAAGCTTCTGTCGAATTTTGCCATGTTGTTTGGAACTTGACCTTGTCTTCAGAATGCAGCAAAGATAAAGAGCAAAAGAAAAGAAAAGAAACGCTAACCTTGTAGATGTTGAGGTCTGGTGTCCGTGACACAGTAAATTCCCAATCAGGTACATACAAACCATATAACAACCAAGTATGTACAGCACACAGATAAAATGCAACACACCTATAAACAGAGGTTTTAAACAAAATCATTACATAACAACTAAACACAAAGCAATTATACAGTCATACAAAAGAATACTCCTTCCTTCCCGATAAACTTGATCTGTTCCTCTTTTTGGTCCATCCTATAAATTTGACCAATTTCATAGAACGAAAATCTATTCACCTTCCAATAATTCAAACTTGATTTCATTTGACTTAGTAGCGGCTAGCTATTCCACCTTCTCACTTTGGGTCTGTTTATTGGGACAGTGTGGGTAATTAAAAATATGAGAATGACTTTTGTCGGGGGTAGTGGATAATTATTTGTCAATATGATTGCAGTTGGACTGGCAATAATTTGTAACTCTTAAAACTGCCAAAATTTCTTCTTGTTTGTCTATGTTATCAAACTATCAGTAGCTAATAAGCCTAAAGCTATCAGAAAGTATGATATATAAACTACCATTCCACTGAGAAAACGAATCAACCTGGTTACAGTATAAATATGAAATAACCAAAGCTGTCCGTTTATCTCCATGCAAGCCATTGATAATGCATTTAGAAGATTTGATTGCCATCTTTACTCCAATTTTAATAGATCTAATAGTGCCCTCGGAACACACATACACACAGACATACACACACACAAAAAAGAGAAGTGCATGATCAAGAAGTTGTCTCTACTGGAAATATTATAACAACTAATGATAGGTTCCCAATATAAAATCTCCACTGTCAAATTAGGCGAAGTCATCTTACCAGTGCCAAATGTAATTACTGAAAAGACTTCTTTTTTTAATCCTTTGACGTGGAAGCCATATCTCGCACAAAGCTGCTGTGATATATCCAACAGCTATTCTCTTTATAACCAAAAATGGATTAGTATATATGATAACAAATATAACTTATAGAACAGGTAAGTGCATAGCTATGCAAATGGTAGGTATTTATGGCTTTCTAGAAAGCTGATGGAAAAATATTAAGCGATGCAAATCAAACTACCTGCAAAATACCCAGCCATCGTATTTTTTCGATATCTACACCATAAGTCAACCCCGTTATTCCGTGCAAGTAGCCTCCTGAAACAAAAGTAACCACAAAGTGATGATTGGTCAACTGAATTAATACAGTAAAATAAGTATAGAAAGAAAAACAAGAAGATGCCACCAGACTGAAAGAAAATCAAAGAATCCAGCAGTTAGAATTTTAGGACACATATATTTCTAAGGCCTTTTACTGCTAGGGATCTTTGCTGAATGATGTCTACTCATCCAGCTTCACTTAATTCATGAAAAACCAAAAATGATACGTATTCTAGTCATGTCCCTAGTAACATTTAAGATTCTATTGGATACTAGGAATATGTTTGCTGAAGTTCTTCCTTTAAACAGTCTAGCTGACTCAACCTCTCTCTTGTTCATGCTCTTTGCTGTTGATCTTGAAAGGTTCATGATGTAAACAAATTCTTCCGCTATTGAGCTTCTTTCACTTGTAAAAGCCTAGTCTCGACCTAGTTGTGCCCCAAAATAACACATTTATTTTCTGTAATATAGGGGGTGTACAAAGATCCTTTCCAAAATACATTACAAGACTGTAGTTGCAGAAAGTTTTAAACAAGTTGAGATCATAAGTGGAAAATGGCATTAGCTACGGTTGATACGATTACCTTGTAGAAAAACACCAAGGAGGAGGAGTTTCAATGTCCTAAACACAGCTTTTAAAGTTGCTCCTTTTCTGTCTAAAACTTTCTGCAATTTCGGAAATAGGAAAAGAGTTTACTAAGTGTGCAGAGTGATGGTTGACTATACATAAAATGGCACATCACTTATCAAGTCTAACGGCTATGCATTATAAGCCTTTTTTAATAATGAAAACTACACATTAAGCCTATAGTAGAACAAGCAGATTATAGGTATGTCTAATATGAAATCTGAGAGTAGATACCTTATATGCTATTGCAAGGGAAACTCCAGAAATAAAGAGGAAGAATGGCATCACAAAATCTGCCAAGTGTACACCATTCCACGGTGAATGAGCAATACTTGGGAAAATAGAGCCACCATAGTCCACAAGCATCATAAGCTGAAATCAGTGAACAAATTAAAGTCAAAAAAGTTGATTATATAGTGAAAATTAACCCTAATAAAGGATAGAGATTACAGTATCAGCAACACAGCATCTAAAAGCGGAACAAATCACCTCTTGAACAAGGAATATGGTCATCAAAAATAAACATAGATTCCACTCAATCACTGCCTCTATATTTGCATTATCAAGATTTCTTTTGAATACTTTTCCTTTTGTATCAACATTCAATTGGAGTAATAGATATGGGGAGATTTCAGGGAATCTCCACAAAACATTATCTCTAGGAAATTATATTCAACTGAGTGATACAAATCTATTTTTTGTTCACAGAAAAGTAGAAAGCTAAAGGAAAAGAAAAGTCTGAAGGAAAAATATAAACATTATAAATGTAAACTAAAACCTTTGATTCTTCATTCATTTTCTCTATAATATTCTGGCAGCAAACACAAACGGGGGAAAGGGAAGCATAACATTTAATGCCTCGATATGCACTAAGCTCCAGCTATGCGCGGGGTCCGGGAAAGGGCCGGACCACAAAGCTCTATTGTACGAGCCTTATCTTGCATATTTGCAAGAGGCTATTTCCATAATTCAAACCAGTGACCTCCTGGTCACCTAGCAATAACTTTACCAGTTACGCCAAGGCTCCCCTTCAATGCCTCGATACTTTCGAAAACCCAAAATACATCAAGAATAGCACTTCCACAAAAATACACTCGAACCTTTACGATTAAAAAATTTCAAAACACAAAGAAAAACATGCAGAAGAAAGTATCAAAGCGAGAAAGAAGTTAGATGACCTGTTGCATGCTTTGCTTGACCATCTCACCTAAACTTTTAGACAGAACATGCTTCAAGTTATAACTATTTTTTTCTAAACTCATTGAGAATAAGGCAACGAAAAGCTTTTACCAAAACGCAGACGCCACGAAATACATCGAGGGAAGCAACACGAGCAGGTTTAGCTTTTTTCTTCTTTGTTGCCGCTGCTGCTTCGCCTCCACTCTCCGTTTGTTCTATTTCCATGGCGCGATTCGGCAACAATGGATGATCTTCCGCCATTGTTGCCATTGTTAAGATAGCAAATACAGAACAACAGAGTGAAGGAGCTAGCTGTGAAGATAAAGGGGAAGAATGAGAGGGAGAATAAAAGCATATACCGGAGTATTAACGACCTGTTATCACACTTGGACCATTCACTACTCAATCGGTTATCCAATTTCCCGGGTTTTCTTTGTAGCTTTTAAACAACCACCTTTCGCTTTCTGTTAAAAAAAAAATAAAGTATATCAAAAACAATGCAGAAAGATTGAGTTTAAAAGGTTATTTTTTGTTCCTTCTTTTATAGTCGAAATATTACAAATGTTATGTAACTTATAAGGAAGGGAGCCTTGGCGTAACCGGTAAAGTTGCTGCCATTTGATCAGGAGGTTATGGGTTCGAGCCGTGAAAATAGTCTTTTGCCGGACCCCGCACATAGCAACTTAGTACACCGGACTGCCTTTTTGTTATGTTTACTTATATGGGCATTCTCATAAGAGATTAATACAACATAGGTATATCATATCTTTGTAGAATTATTTCTTACCTTGTCTGGATAATGGATCGGTCTTGAATTAAATTGAAATAAAAAATGTTTGTTACTTTTCTGTTTCACTTTGCGTCTAAGTATTATTTTAAAACAAGATTAGTGCTTATCTTGTAACTTGATTAAGTATTCAAGATTTTTCTTGTAATGGTGGTGTTCACGTATCCACCTAAAGTTTAGACTTATGGGAGATTCAATATACCTTTTCATTTTCTGATAAGTTAATTGACAAGTTATAGAGGTTATGTAGTTTCAAATCTTTATTTTATTTGTGTAGAATATTGCCTCAATGTAGTCATAGATTGCTCTATAGAAAAAGTCAAATTGGCCAGATAAAAGTGAAATGGAATAATAACACTGAACATCATAGTTGCTCCTTTCATGCGTTTGTTTGTGATTTTGTGCATGTAATCTTGTGATTAAATTTCTATTTCAAATTGCAAATGTAACGTAAAAGAATAGTGTGGAAATGAGTGCCAAAATTGAAAAGAGAATGGAGGGATCATTAGCAACTTCCAAGAATATTAGATGATTCCAAACTTAACAAAAGAAACCATAATAAACCCTTCGGGTTGACAGTCGCACGGGCTTGCCTAATGCAGTTTACATCCCCTGTGTGGTTTGCAGGCTATTATATAGGGGAAGGTTTATTCAGTGTTGCACGGGGCTTGCATGCGTCTACATCCCTTGTATGGTTTGCAGGCTAATACACAGGGGAAGGTTTACCCAGTGCGGACAAAGTGCTCACTGCAAAGCGCTCACCCGAAGAGCAAAGGTTGTGGCAGAGATTGTAACGGCTGCAGATTTCCTCTCTTGCCCCCAAAAGAAAAAAGAAAAAAAAAACATAATCGGCTCTCAATCTGGTTGTTTCTCAAACTACTCAATTCAAAAAGTTGGATCTTAATCTGGTCAAATCAAAACACAGTTGATAGACTCAGATTTACCAACTTTCCTTATTTTCCCATAAGGAGTTTGTTTCCTCAATAATTTTCACAGAAAGAACAGAAGTTGCATCACTTTTAAATCTTATACCTGCAAAAGAACAAGCACTTTGAACCTTAAACTACATGCTGGGTGTCTGCCACTCCAAATAATCATGCCATCAAACACTTTATTGTGGGTAACCTTAAAGATCAAAAAGTTGTATAACCAATCCTGTCCTCCTTAACTTCAGCTACCAATGATAACATTCATCAAGCATGCTACATTTTTTTCGAAATCATCCAACTTATAAAGTATAAGCAGTCACGATAATATCTCCCAAGTAAACAATTAACTACAATGTCATAAAAACAAGCACCCAACAACAACAGGCTCAATCAACCGTCTCATAGCTATTTTTTTATCAAGGATCTATTCTATAAGTCATATCCAACCCCACTAAATTAAAGTATGATTTTGAGATCAATCTCTTAAATGCAAACAACAATTGCACCTTCAAAATTCAAGCTCAAAAGAATCTTATAAACCAAACCATCCTCAAGCACATTTTACCACTTTAAGGACCAAATGCCTCCTGTTTCCGAGATAATAACCCACCAGCCAAAGCACCACTTAAAACAATAACACTAATAGTGCTTTTGGCCATGCTTTTTTTAGGCCAAATGTGCTTTTAGGACAAAAATTGAAGTGTTTTGCCAAGCTTTTAGAAGAAGAAAAAAAATGTTTTTGGGGAGAAGCAAGTAGAAAAAAGTAGCTTATCCCCCAAAACACTTCTGAAAAGCACTTTTAAGAAAAATACACTTAGAAACAGTTTTCAAAAATTTGGCCAAACACTAATTACGGCTCAAAAGTGCTTTTCAAATTAATTAGCCAAACTGCTTCTCACCAAAAACACCTTTTTGAAAAGTACTTTTGAGAAAAACATTTCTCAAAATAAGCTGATCTTAGAAGCTTGGCCAAACAGGCTATAAGAACAAACAACCAACAATATATCAACAAAGATGTAACAGATTTAACACGATTCAACAGCATTTCAATTTTGAAACTATCTAATACTCTAAAGATAAACCAAGTAAATATATATAGCAAAACGAGGTCAACTGTCTTGGTTGAACAACGAAGTTAAAAAGTACCAAACAAACAGCACGACATATCTATTACTAATATACGAGATTCTTAATAGCATCTACTAATATATTCAAATCTATCACCAGAATATGGAAACTTAATAGACATCAGATTCACTCAAAGGCCCAGGCATTCTCCCTCCTAACTTCCTCCTCTTCCTCAGGTGTGAAGTCATTCTTGATGTTGAAGGTCTTGCGGATCTCCTCCGGAGTTTTCCCCTTGATCATGTCTGCCACAGTCTGACAAGTGAGATCAAGCAGACTCTTGATGTTCAAATAGTTAGCAGCCTGAAATTTACAACGGCAGTGCTTATTAAACCTCTGCAAAAAAGTTATCTAACTCAAAGAACAAATGCTAGGTAGATAATATAGAAGGTCCATGCACCGGCCCAAAGAAACAAGAAAAAAACAAAGGATTCAAACGACCAACTTAGACGAATCAGGGCTCCAGACCAATTCATATGCAGCTCTTCCATCTCATTGTTTGAGAATTTAATTTAACTTACATATCAAAAAGGAAATGTTAGTGAAAGTGGAAGAATATATAAACTAATTGTTAAAAAGCTAGTCTGACAGTGTAAAAAACACATCAAACTTTAAGATTTGAATAGTTTGAATTTTGATTTTTAATAATTATGAAAGTGGTAAAGAAAAATGACGAGAGTCAAAAAATTTGGGATGTAAAAAATATGACAGTACTAGATTAACACTAGATAACAAGATACATAATCAGCCACTGAATGGGGTTCAAAATGCCCCGAATGCATAACAATGGAAATAAGACGTACAGAAAAAGAAAGGATAATACACAAATAAGTACACAACTAAACTTTGTGGGAGACCTATGATTACCCCTGTACTTTATGTACAGCTTTACAATGCCAAAACATTTGATTAATTATAGGTTCTGTTTCAACACATGTAGTTGAGTCAATGTTTAACATCAAAATGACCAAGTTACTCCACAGCTATTTCATACTCACTCCATTCCAATTTGTTTTATGCATTTTGAATTTTGAGAGCAAAATGAATTTTCTTTGAGCACGATTTTTTCATATGCCTTTTAAATACTTTAATTATTAATTATTGTATGACTTAGTATATTTGGTGAAGTTTCAAGCAAACTAAAGATTCTATGCCCAAATTTGTGGTAAAAATTGAAAATTTTGATGCTCAAAATCCGAAATGTTTCCAACAAATTGGGACATAGGGACCAATAATTAGCCCATCAAATAACAGCAATAACCCAAGACAACAACCAATAGAAGCAGAAATTATAAAGCAGCACATAAACATATAACAACGGAAAAAACCCTAAACATAAAATCAGGCAAATAAAGTACTACAACTAATAAGTCAAATCAGGACAACAAAAGCAAGAAAAACGATTTATAACAAACACAATCATTACAAAAAAAAAAGTTAAAAATGTTTATACCAAGATAAGATCAAAGAGAGTAGCCTGATCAACTTTGACAAAGTCAGCATCAAAGCTTTTTAAATCATCCTCAGATGCTTTATCATCCGTCTTAGCAACAGCATCGACGTGGCGCTTACAGTACTCAATAACCTTAGCCAAGATCTTGCTCGTAACATTAGGGAGAGGGATACTAGTATCAGCACAATCGTCTTCGATCATGTGTTTTATGGTCTGTGATTCCAACGCCACCGCCTCTTCCACCTCGAAAGTTTCGCCGTCGGAACTCTTCAACACAATCATTTTTGAAGTAGACATGGTTCGATTGAACAGAGCAAACAAAAACGCAAACCCTAGGATTGTTAAAGCGAGAGAAACAAAGCAGACGATAGAGAGAGAAAAAGTAGTGGAATTCTATTTGCTTTGGGTCTATAACTCTATATATAGGGCTAAAAAAATATTTAGTCGCATGTATTGATAGAGTGATACTAGCCAGTTAGGAATTATTCTTAGAATGCCATTGATCAACTATTGATGATGGGTTTTATCTTCTGTGTATTAATACCTTACATCTTTCTCGTATTTTCTATATCTCTTATATTGCTGTTACTTTGTTTTTATGGTATTTATGTTATGTTATGGATTTTATGGTATTTTATGTTGTTTTATTATGAATATATTGATAGTACTAATATAGTGTCCCTTGTTGCCTTTTCGAGCCGAGGGTTTCCTGGAAACAGCCTCTCTGACCCTCGGGTAGAGGTAAGGTCTGCGTACATATTACCCTCTCCATACCCCACTTGTGAGATTACACTGGGTTGTTGTTGTTGTTGTTGTTGTTGCATGTATTGATTTTAAAAAAAAATAACATTGCACCCGAATTAATATTGGTTAAGGGATATGTTTTTTTCTAAAATTTTAAGTTTTAAATGGTAAAAAAAATGATTTGGTACAACCGAACAAGTAAAAAAAATTACACTTGTGGTAATTATCTAAATTAACTGTAAGATTAAAAAGTTAAGCTTTCACGGCTTAACCGACTCAATCTTTTTATATTGTGTGTTAACAATTTTAAGCTTCACGGGACAAAAATATTTTATTAAGGAAAATAAAGAAGAAGATGTTATAAATAATAAAATTTTGTGGTTGTTCGTTCCTTGTATATTTAGGTTTAGTAAAATGAAGTATACAAAGAATAATGTAGTAATTTGTTCTATTTTCCTAAAAGTTAGCTTTTTTTTGTGGCGACTAACTGTATGAGTATTAACATTAAGAGAGCCTTCAAGGGCTGCCACGTGTCACAGAATGACCTCGGCAAAGGGCATGTTCAAAGTCAAAGTGATCTCACAAAAGATGAAGGACGGGGTCGAGGAGTCAACATAGATCAAAGTCGAGGACAAGCATTTGTCTTAAACAAATTAATAACGACTAGTTTTAGGATAAGACTCTAAAAAGAATATTTCAGTGGATATTATCTGTATCTGTACTATTAGGATTTTTTGGCATATGTTCCTTGATAAATAGAAAGAGACACAGTTATAGGGGACATTGAATACTCATTTGTAAGACATCATATTGACATTCTCCGAAGAATCTTGTTTACTACATACATACAAAATATACGATTTTCTTGAGATTCTTGTCTAGCTTGTTTTCCACTATCAAAAAAAAATCTGAATATTCAAAGGTTTATCAGTCATTCATCATTGTTAGAAAGAATACTAAAGAATCTCATCCTTTTGGGTGACTCACATGTTTTATTTACTTAAATGTCATTTATTGTTATTTAACGCTACCTTCTTCATTTTTTGAAGTGCCGTCATTTATTGCTACATGGATTATACCCGCACTATCTTCCCCCACAATCGGTTAACACATTTTTCGGACATTAATATTGACTAAGATTGACTTTGTTTTACTAAAAAATATAATTGTTTAAAGCTAAATCTAAATTCTAGGTCAAACGGGGATGGGGAATAAGGTATTCTTATTCCATAAATATGAGGTTTTTCTCCCATTATATTCTCGAGAATTTAATTTTCTTTTCTCTTATTTTACAACAGAAAAAAGTTAATAGAATTTTTTCCCCACCTTCACCGCTTCGTTCACTTTTTATTATTTTCAACTAATTAATAAGAGAATATGATAGTTTGAATTCTTTCCTAAAAAGTTTTCACCCTTCATTCGGGGAGAACAAGTTTTAATTCTGTCTAAATAGAGAATTTTGCTCAAATATTATCCTTTTTTCAAGTCGTAGCATTAGTTCACATAACATCCTGTTAGTAATTTTGCATGGATATTTAGGAACACAAGTTCGCATATTCTTCTTAATTTAACCTGTGTTAGTACTTAGTACCTTTTCTCTCAGAGTAAACAAAAAGGACAAGAAGAAATTATGTAATTAATTATGATGTAAAGAAATTGTTCTTAATTTAAACCTCAAGGTGTGTTTGTGAATTTTGATTGTTGCAGCGACTTTCTCTCTTTCGCTTTTTCTTGATTTGGGTTATGACAACTCCCTCTGCAGCTTACAATCATAATTTGTTACTTTATCATATTCGTTATATTAGAATAATCAAATTATTAGTCCCTGCGGGGACATCCGATAAAATAGAATATTCAAATTATTACCAAGTGAAACTTGCATTATGAGTTGGATACCTGGATTGGATTGCCTATAAATTTGTGTTTCTTGTAAAAGTTAATTGAATTCTGATCCGTTGCAACACATAATTCCTACCAATGGCTAGCGTAAAAATTTAATTTTTGTTAGTAAGCATAAATCTATTACCACAAAATGAAGGTAAGTAATCGATCATAATTAGTTAATCCAAATTTATAATGTAAAACGTTAGATAAATTTATAGTACATATAACTTAAGTCCATTTAAACAATGTCTCCTTTTCTCCTAAATACTAGCGTAGTCACTGTATTTGCAAGGGCATAATAACTAGGTTTCTCATGTTTCCTAACTAAAAGAAATAACTTCTGTTTAATTATTATTTTGCTCTTTCGTGTGGGCTTGGAAAACAAAACATGCATCTTCATTATATTGGTGGAGATTTGTCACGGCCGTAGAGAGTCATGATTTTTAATTAACTTGGGGATCAGCAATGAATTGGTAGGAGAAATGACTTGTAAACCAGAAAAAAAAAAAAAAAACATGGCTGACATTTAAACACAATCTTGCTCATAGGCGGATTCAAATTAAAATTTAATGGGTTCAAACTTGTGTTGAACTCGTTATACTATTAAAACTAGGGGTTAAAATCTAACATTTATTAAAGTTTGGCGAAATACATAAATGGTCATTTTAAGTTGTCCTCAACGATCAGACAAATATCCCAACTAACCCGATTATCAATTAGACACTTCTTCTTGACTGAATTGCGACCTCGTAAATCCCTCACGCTGACATGACAAAGTGTGTATTTTGTATTCATATCTGAGCGCGTGAAACCCTCAAAATAAAGTTTTTTTTTTCTTTTTTCTTTTAAATTTTAACCTTATTTTATTTGGACACACCATAATTTTTATTTGGGTCCCACTATATTTTTAATTTTCCCATATTAATTTCACTTTCTTTCCAAAATAATTCATCTCCACCACCAAAAACTTTCCTAATCTAAATATAGCAACATCAGTAGCTCCTCCACCTTTCACCATTTATACACCTCCTCTCCTTCAATCTTGAAAAAAAAATTAATAACAACCACCATACTATAACAATATCATTGACCACCACAAAAATTCAATCTCATTTCCGGTAATTTTCACTCATGACCTTCCCCATTAATCCGCCTACTCTCCTTCAGTCTTGAAAAATAATCATTAGCAGCAACCACACTATAACAATATCATTGACACCCATAAAATTTCAATCTCATTTTCAGCAATTTTTACCCCATGGTTAGAGCTGTTAGGTCTTCACGATTTGTTTGCCGGAAAAAATAGACGGTGGTTGATTTTAGTGTTGTATTTTATGGTATTAATATTGGGAATAAACCCCCACAGAAATAATATTCACGGTACTAAAAGCGGAATAATAACGTAGCAGCGAGATACGGTAATTAACAAGAATAAAAGAGTGACACCAACACCAAGAGTTTTACGTGGAAAATTCTTTTAAATAAGGAAAAAACCACGGCCTTGAGAGGAGCAACTGATATTACTATAGCAAGAAATTTTACACCTTGTAGGTCCAAGTAAAATACTCCAAAGATCACTACAACACTCAAACGAAATAACACTCTTTTGATATTCCCACCTCACTATAATATCGTCCACTCTCTATTTTTTCTGACAGACTATTTTCTTATACCCTGTCTGTTAAACCTCACTCTTTCTTTCTCTCTTTATTGGTGTGATTACAAATGAAAGTAGATGCACATATTTATAGTTGTAGAATGCTCATGTTGAAGTATGCAGTGACATCAACCTTACTGCAACAGTTAGCCGCCCAAATTTTTTCTAAATTGGCTAGCTTGACAAAAAGAAGAAAGAAGAAGCTTTTCTTCTTTCACATATGGGGCTGGACCCCACAAATCTTTCCATCCAGTCCTATTAACCTGAAGGAGGTAATATCGGATATTCTAGTTTGAGTGCATGTCGACAAGTTCTTTGCATAGCTCCAACTTATCTCTTGGTACTAGCTTGATCAGCATATCCGAAGGATTCTCACTTGTATGGATCTTCTTGACCTGCATAGATCCATCCTCTATCCTTTCTCGAATCCAGTGATATCTCACATCGATACGCTTCCTCCTTGCATGATACATGGTATTTTTGCTCAAGTCTATTGCACTTTGACTGTCACAATAGACGACATACTCCTTCTGATGCAATCCAAGCTCTTGAAGGAACCGTTTTAGCCAAACCATCTCTTTTCCGTCTTCTGTAATGGCAATATACTCTGCTTCAGTTGTAGAGACTACAATACACTTCTGCAACTTCGACTGCCATGATATAGCTCCCCCTGAAAAAATGTGAACAAGTATCTTGTCGTAGATTTACGATTATCAAGATCACCTGCCATATCAGCATCCGTGTAGCCCTTCAAGATTGGATCAGATCCTCCAAAACACAACAATCTCCTATTGTACCTCTTAGGTACATAAGTATCCACTTGACTGTTTTCCAATGTTCCTTTCCAGGATTTTCAAGGAATCTGCTAACAACACCAACTGCATGAGCAATATCAGGTCTGGTGCATACCATTGCATACATCAAGCTTCCGACTGTTGAAGAATAAGGAACTCTAGCCATGTTTCCTTTCTCCTCCACTGTTGTAGGACACATCTTCTTGCTCAATTTTAGATGACCAGCAAGAGGTGTGTTGACTGGCTTAGCACTTTTCATGTTGAAGCGTTCCAGTATATGTTCGATGTACTTTTCCTGAGATAGCCACAACTTTCTGCTTGTTTGCTCTCGAACTATCGTCATCCCTAGAATTTGTTGTGCTGGGCCCAAGTCCTTCATATCAAATGACTTGGACATATCTCCCTTCAACTTTGCGATCAACCCCTTATCTTTTCCTACAATTAACATGTCATCCACATACAATAATAATATAATAAAGTTATTCTCAGAAAATCTTTTGAAGTATACACATGGATCATAATAGGCCTTTATATATGTTTGATTTTTCATGAATGAGTCAAACTTCGTGTACCACTGCCTTGGTGCCTGCTTCAATCCATAAAGACTCTTATTCAATTTACACACCATGTGTTTTTTTTCATCTACTTCAAATCCTTTTGGCTGCTCCATATAAATCTCCTCTTCCAAATCTCCATGAATAAATGCAGTTTTCACATCCAACTGATCCACTTCAAGATCTAGGCTAGCTGCTAAGCTCAAAATTGTTCGAATAGAAGTCATTTTGACAATACGTGAAAAAATTTCGTCAAAATCAATACCTTTTGTCATGACCCATTTTCTGAACAAACCGGGACCGGCACTCGATCACTAAACATGACCGAGCGAACCATCTCTACTTATCAAATCTATTATAACTCCAAACTTTATATGCAACAAGGCAATACTCTAACCAAATACTTTTGAATAATTTAAATATCTAAAATAAGCCAACTTCAAAACTTTATTCGTAGTAACCAATAAAATACTGCTAAGTTATTATCAAAAACATCTAAAACTTAAGCCAAGGACTATGTCTATGAAGCCTCTACTAATAAACTGACACACTACTCAAGACATGAGATTTCCTAGCCAGTTCTTTAAGTAAACAAAAAATAACTAAATAAAGATAATTCTAAGGAATACTCCACAAACAAAAGCGGAGCTCACCAATAGCACTGGAAGAGAAGGAAGTCCTAACCCATAGCCTGCTCTCCTGCAAAACCGGTTCCTACGTTGTACCGCAGACCAACGTAGGTTCCCAAAAGAGAACATCAGTACCATCCATTGTACTCAGTGAGTCTCAACAATAGGGTGCGAAACTTTACTAACATATACATTACGAGCAAAGATTCAAAATGCATGTAAAACATAAATCTTATAAGAATAATTCTAAAATAATTGCATACTAGCAGTTTATGAATATTTTAAAAGAAATTATTTTCTTTTTCAAAAAATACTTCTCTTTATACTTTGGGAGTTCCAACTATTCTGACATATTTCTGTCTTAGTCACCGTGTGATCGACACGGGTTCGATGCCAACCTGATCGAATAGGCCCAATCCACGAGGTGTCACTCGTTTCATGGTTCTCAATGCTCATATATCATATCTCAGCCTGGCTAAGTGAATTCTCAGCAACGAGACCCTCGACTCGTGTGCTCCCTACTTTGGCACAAGTAGTTTCAGGAAGTCAACGCCTTTGTCAGGACCCTCGGCCTAGACGATGACCCCTTCTCTGAATAAAGGATACTCCCAAAAATCTTTTCTTTCTAAAACTTCTTCTTGTGACTTTTCAAGTCTAAATCTTTCAAACATACTTATTCTAGAATTCTTAAATGTAAGGTATGACATAAGAATGAAATAAACATTCAAAATTATTTCTAAATATTCTTGTTTTTTCGTGAATTTTCAACATGAAAATGGCATATAAGAATAACACAAAAATCTGAAAATTTATGCACATATATCAAAATAAATCATCTAACTTTAACTAAAATAATTCTAAGCTAATAGGAACTCACTCACTTCAATTAAGTACATATTCACTCTTTTAGTCAATTCATCAAACACCTTGTATGCATACTTTTGTGAGTTAGACCACTTTGGTAAAGGGTTATATCAACTCACCTCAAAACTTCTCGAGCTAATACGTAGGCCCAGTCCAATTGACACCAGTCAAATAATCGATTCTACAATAACCAGTGCATTTTAATCAATTTTAAAGTTTCGCTCCTAAACATGAAACTTTACTGTTGATATAGAGAAAGAAGGGAATAAATATTCAGTTCTTTCCTATTACTACTATAGGGTAATTGACAATAGGGAATTTTTATATACCTGAGTTCAAGAATTAGTGATTTGTAAAGAACCCTAGATTTTTCGTTGCCTGCGTGATAAGAAACCCATGTTTCGTAAGCGAACTGTTTTGTTTTTCGTTTAAGCCTTTTTCTTCCGTCCTTTTTGATGTATGACAGAATGTTGGTTCTGTTTCTCTTAAGGCTTGGAGCCTTTTGTTTTCCAACAACCCTTCTATGGGCTTTTAGGCCTTTTCCCTTCTTTTTATTTTATTAACTTAACTAGTAATTAATGATACCCACTTTTGAAAATTAATAATATTATAATTAATAAAATTTTCCTAATTGTATATCCAATTATTTATAAATAAAAAAGTAACTCGAAAATCAATTACAAGGGTTTAAATCCTTAATAGAAGTATAATTTAAGATAAAAAAATTAAATTAAATTCTATATTTAGCGCTTCTTGAAACTTTTATAGATTTGAGGAGTGTTACAATCTTCCCTCCTTAAAAATATTTGTCCTTGAATGTTGCTAGGGCCTTATTCATAAGCTAACAATCATTCCTTGAATGTCTTAAGTTTTCTTAGCACTGCTCACTCTTCTAAGGGACTCAAAATTTTGGCTAACTCCCTACGGCAGAGTTTCTCTTGTAAATTGGGCTATCCAAAAAATATCTCTGTCACAAATACCACAACAACAACCAAATATACCATTACAGGCCATTCTTAGGTACCATACACAGCTCATAAATTAATTACTCACACTCCGGCAAGGAAGTACCACAATAACCAACAAGAATCTAAAGCACAACACTTTAGCAAAAGTAAATGATCACTTTAAGGAGTTAATGTACTCTGGCATGGCACTAAATTATTAAAAAACTAAATATACTCTGACAAAAACTAAGTTACTTCAGCAGCTAAGTATAATCTAGCAAGAACATAAACACATGCTAACTTGTATTTAATAAATGAAATATAAATGTCAAACTAAACTTAGGTTCACATACCTTTTTCCTCAAATAAATATGGATATTTCTCTCTCATATCTTCCTCGACCTCCCACGTAGCCTCTTTTGAATCATGATTACTCCACAAAACTTTTACCGATGCTATATTTTTTGTTCTTAACTTTCTTACTTGCCTATCGAGAATTTCTATAGGTACCTCTTCATAAGTCAAGCCTTCTTTAATTTCTATGGTATAGGTAAGTATTATATGCGACTCATCATGAATGTACTTCCTAAGCATAGACACATGAAAGACAGGATGAACAGAGGAAAACTCAACGGGTGGCGCTAGCTTATAAGCCACGTTTCCTTTCTTTTCTAGAATTTCATAAGGTCGGATAAATCCAGGGCTAAGTTCCCATTTCTTACCAAGCCTCATAACTCCTTTCATTGGTGAAACTTTCAAAAATACCTTATCACCAACTATGAACTCTAACTCACGATGCCTCTTGTCAGAATAGGATTTCTGACGACTTTAAGCCGCTTTTAGTCTTTCCCTGATTAGCTGGACTTTCTCTAAGGCCTCACAAACAAACTCTGGACCAATTAATGACACCTCTGTTGGTTCAAACCAACCCACTGGAAACCTACATCTTCGCTCATACAACGCTTCATAAAGAGCCATATCAATGCTGGTTTAATAGCTGTTATGATAAGCAAATTCTATAAGTGGCAAGTGATTATCCCAATTACCTCCAAAATCTATAACACACGCACGCAGCATATCTTCGAGAGTCTAAATGGTCTTTTCTGCCTGGCCATCGGTCTGTGGATGGAAAGCGGTGCTTAAATTAACTTTGGTACCTAATATTTTCTGAAATACCTGCCAAAAATGCGCCGTGAACTGAGGGCCTCTATCAGATATGATTGAAACTGGAGTACTATGCAATTGGACTATTTCTTTTATGTACAACTGCGCATACTGATCTGCAGAATCTGTCGTCTTTACTATTGAAAATGCATGGACTTTGTCAGTCGGTCTACAATAACCCAAATTGAATCATGTTTACGGTACGTGCAAGGTAGACCTACTAAGAAATCCATATTAATCATCTTCCACTTCTACGATGGTGTCTCTATATCTTGATCTAGGCCACCAGGCCTCTGATGCTCGTCTTTGACTTGCTGGCAATTTAAACATTTAGCCACATGATCTGCTACTTGTTTCTTCATGCCTTTCCACCAATACAACTCTTTCAAATCTAGAAACATTTTGGTATCACCTGGGTGGATAGAGTACCTCAAACTATGAGCTTCCTCCATTATGGCCTTCCTAAGACCATCTACATCAGGCACATATAAACGATCACTCCACTTCAAAACTCTGTCACTTCCTAGAGTGAAAGTAGTGATTTCTTTGTTTTTGACTCCTTCTTTAAATTTCAGTAAGTACGGATCTTTGTCTTGCTTAGCCTTAACATGCGCAACAAGGGAGGATTGCGCTAAGGCATAAGCAGTTATACCTCATTCTTCGGTCTCATCCAATCTAATTCCATCATTTGCTAGTTTTTGAATTTCTCGACCCAAAGATTGCCTTTGTACTGCAAGATGGGCCAAGACACCCATTGACTTCCTACTAAGTGTATTTGCTACCACATTAGCTTTGCCTAGGTGATAAAGGATATTGATGTTATAATCTTTCAATAGCTCGAGCCACCTTCTCTGTCTCAAATTTAATTCTTTTTTTGCTTGAAAATGTACTGGAGGCTTTTGTGATCTGTAAACACTTCAGAATGCTCGCCATAAAGGTAGTGTCGCCATATTTTTAACTCAAACACCACTGTTGCAAGCTCCAAGTCGTGTGTGGGGTAGTTCTTTTCATGATTCTTTAACTGCCTGGAAGCATAAGCAATAACTTTTACATTTTGCATAAGAACACAACCGAGACCAACTCTGAAGGCATCACAATACACTATGAACCCACCCGAACCAGTCGACAAGGTTAATACATGTGCAGTGGTCAACCTCTTCTTTAACTCTTGAAAACTCTGCTCACAAGCGTCTGACCAATGAAACTTAACTGCTTTCTGAGTCAACTTAGTTAATGGAGCTGCAAGTGAGGAAACCCCTCTACAAACCTTTTATAGTAGCCAGCTAACCCCAAGAAACTCCTTATTTCGGTTGGCGTTGTCGGCCTAGGCCAGTTCTTGACTACTTCTGTCTTCTGAGGGTCTACTTTTATTTATTCAGTAGATACCACGTGGCCTAAGAATTCCACTGACTGCAACCAGAACTCACATTTTGAAAACTTGGCATAAAGCTCATTCTCCTTCAAGGTCTGCAAGGTTATTCTGAGGTGTTTTGCATGATCTTCCTTGCTCTTAGAGTACACCAAAATATCATCTATAAACACAATAATAAAGGTATCCAAGAATGGCTTGAAAACTCTATTCATGAGGTCCATGAATATAGCTGGAGCATTTGTCAATCCGAAGGACATCACTAGAAATTCATAGTGCCCGTAGCGAGTTCGAAAGGCTATTTTAGATATATCTTCTTCCCTGATTCTCAACTGATGGTACCCCGACCTCAAATCTATTTTTGAAAAGTACTTTGCACCCTGAAGTTGATCAAATAAATCATCAATTCTTGGCAATGGGTACTTGTTCTTAATGGTAACTTTATTCAACTGCCAATAGTCGACGCACATTCTGAGAGACCCATCTTTCTTCTTGACAAACAGGACCTGGGCACCCTACGGTGAAACACTCGGCCTAATGAAGCCCTTGTCAAGGAGGTCTTTCAACTGTTCTCTCAACTCTTTAAGTTCTGCTGGAGCCATCCTATAAGGAGGTATAGATATGGGCCGAGTGCCTAGCATGAGATAAATGCCAAAGTCTATAATTCTTTCAGGAGGAAGTTCGGGAAGGTCATCTGGGAAAACTTTTAGAAATTCTCTAACAACTGGCACTGACTGAAGAGCTAGTGGTTCTAATTCTGGATTAATGATGTGAGCCAAATAGGCGAGACACCCCTTACCGATCATTCGTTGTGCCTTAAGGTAAGAAATAAACTTACCTACAAGCGATGCTGAACTACCCTTTCACTCTAAGACTTCTTCATTTGGAAATTGGAACCTGACTATCTTAGAATAACAATCTAACATGGAATAGCAGGAAGACGACCAATCCATACCCATGATCACATCGAAATCCACCATTTCTAATTCTATGAGATCAGCATTGGAGTTGCGACCTTGGACTGAAACTATACAACCTCTATAGACTCTTGTGACTCTCACTGACTCGCCAACTAGAGTAGATACTAGGAATGGATCACTAAGTTTGTTTCGGTTCTAGCCCGAGGTTAATTGCAACATATGGAGTCACATATGAAAATGTTGAACCTGGATCCATTATGTCATAAGCATTATGTGAGCAGACTAAAAGTATACCTGTAATAACTTCCGCAGATGCCTCTGCACTCTGACGATCAAGTGTAGCAAACAAACGGGGTTGTCCCCCTCCCTGAGTAACTTGATCTGCACCTATGCCTGCCCCATGCCTGGTCTGATTATGAGAACCACGAGCTTGGGGTGGTGCAACTGCAGTAGTTGAGGAACTAGAAGGACGAGTTGATCCCCCACTAAAATTACGTCTCAACTTTGGGCAGTTGGCCTTTATATGACCAATGTCTCCACAATGATAACAACCAAGAAACCCAAGCTTGCACTGACCTGAATGTTGCCGCTTACATGTTCCACAAAGACCTTGTTGGTGTGAATGTTGCTCAGCATGACTCTGGTTATGTAAGGATGATGTCCTAAAATTCTGATTTTGGCGAGACTGGTTTCCATAACTCTGAGTACGTCTGAAGGAAGACCTACCACTAAACTGATGACTGGACTGAGTTGGTGCTAATGACTCCTTATTAGAGGAATCTCTCCACCTCCGCTGGAGGTACCATTAAACCTGCCCGCTGTCCGGGCTTTCTTGTTATGCTCGTTTTCTTCTCTCCTTGGTTGTCTGTCTTTTTCTAAGTGCTTGGAAAATCCCATAACAGAGGAGAAGGCTATTATCCCTACCGCTGCAGTTGATGTTGTATCCTTAATGTGGTATGCTAAACCGCCAACAAACCTGCAAATCTTTGCTTTTTCAGTCTTAACCATGTGAGGAGCATGCTTAGTTAGCCTTATGAATTCCATGTAGTACTTTTTGCACACTTTTATTCCCTTGCTTGAGTTGTTCGAACTCTGTAGCCTTAGTTTCCCTATCCTCTTTCGGGATAAAGTTAGCCATGAAGGCCTCTTCAAATTCTTCCCAAGTAGGCGGACCATTATCTTCATCTCTTTCCTTTTCCCACATCCCAAACCATGCGCCGGCCACATCTCTAAGTTGGTAAGCAGCCAGCTCCACAGCTTCATCATCAAATGCCTTCATCGCTCGGAGGGCTTTCTTGACACCCTCTAGCCACAACATTGGATCTTCATCAACTATAGAACCATGGAACACTAGAGGACTCAATTTCAAAAATTCATTCACTCTTGAGGACTCAGAATTGTTTTGTCTATTTGATTGAGGTGGAATCTCATCTCTTCTCTCGTTCTGGTTGGCCATGAAGGCTTTAAACATCTCTATAGCACTATTGACTGCATTAAATATCTGACCCACTTCTAGAGATATAGTTGTCTGAGTCGGAGCTGCTATTGGGGACGGTACTAGATCCTGAGGTACTGGATCATTATGCTCCACCCCTATTTCATGTTCAACCCGGGGTACTTGAACCCCCTTTGTGGATTTACCCTTCATTTTCTGAGTTGAAGCCTTTTTAGTTCTGCCTTGAGCCACAATAGTAGCAATAGTTTCTTGAGCAGCATCCTGAGTGTCGGTGTTTGAGTTGCGAGTACGAGCCATTTCTGCGAGTTTTAAAGAAACGAATACATTAGATAGTTTCTTAGAGGTAGGATCTACTGCACGATCTAAAGTATGAAAAAAATAAGACTTTTCCTAAATGCTTGTAGCCTCCTGTTTATAAGTATAGCACGCTTCATACACATAAACAAGACTCTACTAACGCGGATTCATAGACCCCTAGGACTCCATAAACTTGAAGCTCTAATACTAAGTTTGTCACGACCCATTTTCTGAACAAGCCGGGACTGGCACTCAATCACTAAACATGACCGAACGAACCATCTCTACTTATTAAATCTATTATAACTCCAAACTTTATATGTAATAAGGCAATACTCTAACCAAATACTTTTGAATTAAATATCTAAAATAAGCCAACTTCAAAACTTTATTCGTAGTAACCAATAAAATACTGCTAAGTTATTATAAAAAATATCTGAATCTTAACCCAACGACTATGTCTATGAAGCCTCTACTGATAAACTGACGCACTGCTTAAGACATGAGATTTCTTAGCAAGTTCTCTAAGTAAATAAATAAATAAATATAACTCTAAGGAATACTCCACGAACAAAAGCGGAGCTCACCAATAGCACTGGAAGAGAAGGAAGTCCTAACCCGTAGTCTGCTCGCTTGCAAAATCGGTTCCTACATTGTACCGCAGACCAATATAGATTCCCAAAAGAGAACGTCAGTACCATTCGTTGTACCCAGTGAGTCTTAACAATAGGGGCGAAACTTTACTAACATATACATTATGAGCGAAAGTTCAAAATGCATGTAAAACATAAAGCTTATAAGAATAATTCTAAAATAATTGCATACTAGCAGTATATGAATATTGTAAAAGAAATTTTTTTCTTTTTCAAAAAAATACTTCTCTTTATACTTTGGGAGTTCCAACTATTCTGACCTATTTCTGTCTTAGTCACCGTGTGATCGGTAGGGGTTCGATCCCAACCTGATCGAATAGGCCAATCCACGAGGTGTCACTCGCTTCATAGTTCTCAGCGCTTATATATCATACCTTAGCATGGCTAAGTGAAATCTCGGCAACGAGACCCTCGGCTCGTGTGCTCCCTACTTTGGCACCAGTAGCTTCAGAAAGTCAACGCCTTGGTCAGGACCCTCGGCCTGGACGATGACCCCTTCTCAGAATAAAGGATACTCCCAAAAAAAATTTCTTTCTAAAACTTCTTCTTGTGACTTTTCAAGTCTAAATCTTTCAAACATACTTATTCTAGAATTCTTAAATGTAAGGTATGGCATAAGAATGAAATAAACATTCAAAATTATTTCTAAATATTCTTGCTTTTTCGTAAATTTTCAACATGAAAATGACATATAAGAATAACACAAAAATCTGAAAATTTATGCATATATATCAAAATAAATCATCTAACTTTAACTAAAATAATTCTATGCTAATAGGAACTCACTCACTTTAATTAAGTACATATTCACTCTTTTAGCCAATTCATCAAACACCTTGGATGCATAATTTTGTGAGTTAAACCACTTTGGTAAGGGGTTACATCAACTCACTTCAAAACTTCTCGAGCCAATACGTAGGCCCCAGTCTAATTGATACCAGTCAAACAATTGATTCTATAATAACCAGTGCATTTTAATCAATTTTAAATTTTTTCACCTTAACACGGAACTTTACTGTTGATATAGAGAAAGAAGGGAATAACTATTCAGTTTTTTCCTATTACTACTGTAGGGTAATTGATAATAGGGAGTTTTTATATACCTGAGTTCAAGAATTAGTGATTTGTAAAGAACCCTATATTTTCCGTTGCCTGCGTGATAAGAAACCTCTGTTTCGTAAGCAAACTATTTTGTTTTTCGTTTAAGCCTTTTTCTTTCATCCTTTTTGATGTATGCCAGAACGTTGGTTCTGTTTCTCTTAAGGCTTGGAGCCTTTTGTTTTCCAACAACCCTTTTATGGGCTTTTAGGCCTCCCCCCTTTTTTTATTAACTTAACTAATAATTAATGATACCTACTTTTAAAAATTAACAATATTCCCTTAATTGTATATACAATTATTTGTAAATAGAAAAGTAAACCGAAAATTAATTACAAGAGTTTAAATCCTTAATAGAAGTATAATTTAAGATATAAAAAAATTAAATTAAATTCTATATTTAGCGCTTCTTGAAACTTTTATAGATTTGAGGAGTGTTACAATCTTCCCTCCTTAAAAATCTTTAACCACCAATCAAGCTTTATATCTGACCAGTTTGCCATTTCCATCTTTCTTGAGTTTAAAGACTCATTTGCATTTGAGTGGTCTTTTACCCTTTGGAAGTTCAACCAGTTTGTACGTGCCATTTTACTAGAGAGATTCCATCTCTTCTTGCCTAGCTTTCATTCACTGGTTCTTTTCTGGATGGGACATCACCTCCTTAAGACTTTCTGGCTCCCCTTCACCGCTGATGAGGACATACTCTGTAGAAGGGTACTTGCATGACTCTACCCTTAGCCTCTCTGATCTACTCAGAGGTTGAGGTTGTTCTTCTTCCTGAGTGGGGTGCTCCACTGGCTCGACACTATCATCAAGTTGCTCCCCCTGCTCAATAACCTCACCAGGTTGCTCCCCCTGCCCGGCAACCTCATCGACCGTACTTTCTGCACTTGTGGGATAGTTAGAAGAAGAAGAAATGGTAACAAGGTTAGGAATTATACCATTCTTGGCCTTCTCTATCATATCATAAGCAGTTCCAACTTCACTTTCTCGGAAGACTACATCTCTACTTCTGATGACCTTTTTTCTTTATAGGAAAAAAGATCCCACAATCTGTATCCGAACTATTCATCTGCATATCCAATGAATATGCAGGGAATAGATTTATCATCCAGCTTTATTCTCTGCTCCTTTGATACATGTGCAAAAGCTCTGCAACCGAATACCTTCAGGTGTGAGTAGGACACCTCCTTGTTGGTCCAAACTCTCTCTGGGATGTCAAAAGCCAACAGAACTGATGGACTCCTATTAATCAGGTAACAGGCTGTCTGAACTGCTTTACCCCATAATGACTTAGGCAATTTAGCCATTCTGAGCATGCTTCTCACCTTTTCAACAATGATGCGGTTCATCCTATCAGCTACGCCATTGTGCTGTGGGGTTCCAGGAACTGTCTTTTCATGTCTAATCCCATGACTTGAACAGTACTCTTCAAATTTCCTTGAAGTGTACTTACCTCCATTGTCACTTCGGAGACGCTTTAGCTTTCGACCCGTCTCCCTTTTTACCAAAGCATGAAACTTCTAGAAAACTTGAAATACCTGATCTTTGGTTTTCAAAATATAAACCCATAATTTTCGTAAAGCATCATCAATAAATGTAACGAACTATTTGTTACCGCCCATAGATTCAATTTCCATTAGACCACAAACATCGGAATATACTAAATCAAGCATATTTAATTTTCTTTCAGACGATATCTGAAATGAGACTCAATGTTGTTTACCAAATAAACATTAGTCGCAAGGTTTTACCGTTGTACCTTTGGCGTAAGAAATGAGTGATTTTCTAGCAAGAATCTGCAATCCCTTCTCACTCATATGACCCATTTTTTTATGCCACAAATCTGTAGAAATCTCGTATTGTGCCGCGTTCAATTCACCTTGGCATATTTCTGCATTTGTTCTGTACAATGTGCTACGAGCAACTCCCTTTGCAATAACCAATGATCCCTTGGTGAGTCTCCACTTTTGATTTGCAAAATAGTTCTCGTACCCATCTCGGTCTAAAGCAATTCCCGAGATCAAGTTCATCCGTAAATCAGGTACATGTCGCACGTTCTTTAGAATCAATGTGCATCCGACATTTGTCTTGATACAAATATCACCAATTCCTACAATCTTTGAGTAACTTGTGTTACCCATTCTCACTGTGTCGAAATCACCTACTACATATCTGCAAAAAAATCTGTTACCGGTGTGGCATGGTAAGATGCCAATGTGTCAACCACCCATTCCAACTCTGGACCTGACAGGTGCATGCATTTCTCTTCCTCATTTATAAAGAGGACAACATTAAAAAAAATTTGCACCATGGCGGTTGTGTTTTCGTCATTCTTCTGGCCACTGGTTTTACCTTTGCCCTTCCTTGGATTTGGGCAATCTCTTTTGAAGTGACCTAGTTGATTACAGTTGTAGCAGTTTCTGGCTCTTGATTTGGATTGGTTCTTTGACTTCCCACGAGCTCCGGATCTACCATAGTTGTTTGAACTCCTTTGATAAGTTCCGCCTCTACCTTCTGTTATGAGAGCATATCCTTGATTTTCAGGCTTTTCTCATCTTCTCATTGAGTAGAAGAGCCGATGTGACATCTTTCAACTCAATGGTAGTCTTACCGTGCAAGATGGTTGTTGCCAAGTTATCATACGAAGATAGAAACGAGTTCAATAGCAAGATGACTTTATCTTCTTCCTCGATTTTCACTCCGAGGTTGGCAAACTGTGTGATTAGTCCGTTAAACACATTTAAATATGACAAAAATTCGTACTTTCACCCATGTGTAGGGCGTATAACTGCTTCTTCAGATACAATTTATTTGTCAGTGTTTTGGACATGTATAGGTTGCACTAGCAGCTCTTTCATCCAAGTCAGCCCAATCTTCAGCTTTCATGGTATCAGGCTTTTTGGCATCAACATCTAGTACCTTGTGTAATCCTTGTTGGATGAGCAGATCCCTCATCCTTCTTTGCCATGTTGAGAAATCGTTATCTCTGTTGAATTTTGTTACCTCATACTTTACTCCAGATATTTTTATTTTTCACCGAGTATAGTACTACCGATATTGAATAATATTTCAGTGAACGAGCAGAACTTGTGATCTAATACCAGTTGTTGGGAATAAACCCCCACAGAAATAATATTCACGGTACTAAAAGCGGAATAATAACGTAGCACCGAGAGACGGTAATTAACAAGAATAAAAGAGTGACAACAACACCAAGAGTTTTACGTGGAAACCCTTTTAAATAAGGGAAAAGCTACGGCCCTAAGAAGAGCAACTGATATCACTATTGTAAGGAATTTTACACCTTATAGGTCCGAGTAAAATACTCCAAAGACCACTACAACACTCAAAAGAAATAACCCTCTTTTGATATTCCCCACCTCGCTCTGTATGTTTTCTCATAGGCTATTTTCTTATACATTGTCTATGAAACCTCACTCTTTCTTTCTCTCTTTGTTGGTGTGATTACAAATGAAAGTAGAGGCACCTATTTGTAGTTGCAGAATGCTCATGTTGATGTATGTAGTGACATCAGCGTTACTGCAAAAGTCAGCCGCCCAAATCTTTTCTAAATTGGCTGGCTTGACAAAAAGAAGAAAGAAGAAGCTTTTCTTCTTTCATGTATGGGGCTGGATCCCACAGTTAAGGTGGAGTTCTAAAGTTGAAAAAAGAAAAAAGAAAAAAATAGAGAGATGGGTGCTGCTCCGTTTTTTCAAAGAAGAAGATCTCAAATGGTTTCCTTATTGATCTTTTTATATGTGGGTATGCGTCATTCAATTTCTTGGAAGGAGATAGGAAATCAGTGTGAGGGGTTATTTGGGGGAAGGGGTGGGAGGCGAGAGGGGGAGTGAGAAGGAAGAAGATAAAGGGGGAGGGGGGGAGCTGATTATAAATACTAAAAGGGAAATTTTTAATGTATTTATTTTATATTTATCAAAATTTTTATTATAATTTACACATGTCATTCTTTAATTGATTCATTTGACATGCTACTGGCGAGTGTAACTCACACATATGGTCTGCTAGACTTGGTGTTGATGAGATACTCACTTGAAATGTTAAAATAAAAAAGGGATCAGTTGAGGTGTCCGTCTGGTCGTTGGGGACAACTTAAATGTAACACCCCGTACATTCGGACTAAGTGTGGATATGTTAAATGGGTATTAATCTAATATTTTAGACATATGAAGTCCTGGCGGGATGAGTATGGGTGAAAATAGTTATTTTAGAATTAAGACGAAGAGTAAGGTATGCAAGATTCGATAAAATCTACTAAGTTTAGAAAAGGCTAGTCTTGCAGCAGGATTTATTGTAAATTTGTAAGGTATTTCAAAACTCTCAAAACACGAAGGTTGTAGGTCTTTCAAATAGCTTTCTAACAATATATTATGGAGCTCGAATGAATCTCTGTGCAAAACGTTATGTGTGTTTTACAGAATAGTGCACAATATACGCGCCCCGAGCGCGACCACACACATGTGGCAGTGTTACTACCATTTTGCGCGGCCAAGTGCACGGTCAAGCCTAAAGGTGTGCAGGGGCGCACATGGAGGGTCATTTTAAAGCCCTACTTCGTCCCCCACAGCCCCAAAATATAAAAACTTGCTCTAGACAGGGAAACTCTCAAAAACCTAACTCTTTAAGGGTCCCTCCATTACCCAAAGTAAGTTCTAATAGTGATTCTAAGTTAAGTTTAATTTTTCAATATCTTATTAACATGGGTAAACCCTCCATATCATTAGATATTCGATTGGGACATCGTTGTTGAGAGAAGAAACTTTAGAACTAAATTCAAGGGGATTGAACTTCAAAAAGGTAATGTCTTCACCCTCTAATTGATTCTAGCATTGGATTAATGATTATAGACTCTAGTTCATGAGATATGAGTTGATGAATTTGATAGAAAAGCATGAACGATTATAGGTTTGGATTGTTGATTGTTGATTATTGGTTAAGGATATTGTTTACCTTATGGATGATAAATAATGATGTTGATCATAACCATCTGAGACTTTAGAATTTATCTAGGAGCAAGAGAATGGGTTATTGGGTATAGAGATATCATTAATAAGGACTATGAAGCTTTATTCTCACCAAGTGTGTGATAAAATGCCTAAGTAACCAAAATATGACTATTGTTGCTAATTTGGAATCCTTTGACTTGTATTGATATAGATTAAAGTTGAAAGGGTTGGCGAATGTTGTATTACGCTCAAGAGCAGGAAGTTAAGGTATGCGAGGCTAACTCTCTATGTTTGGGAATGTTAATGATTTTCCCTACACTATGTTTCTTTTATCACGTTACTAATTGCCTCAGAAATATAGTTAAGCCTAGTTCCTTGAATAGTTGCAGAATTTCTATTCTTTAGCTTCATAACTCGTTCATGAATTTCATTCTGAACATTGTGAGCTTAGTGTGTATTCAATATAGACTTGGGTTTGATGCCCCCGAGCCTTTGTATAGATTACTCAGTATGCCATAAACAATTGAAGTTTCAGTGTTCATAATCAGTTCAAGAATACATGTCTCAGTCAGTCCTATTTAGTATTCTAGTGTTATCAGTTATGTAACTCAGTGTGATCCAGTATTCCAGTATCATGTAACTCAGTGTGATTCAGTATTTCACTATCAAGTATTGCAGTATGATTGTCAGTTCCTGATTTTAAATCCCTGAATGTTGAACACCTATATTTGGGCATGAGGCCGTAGTTTATATGCTTTGTGGAGAAATTTTATTTTGAGTGAGATATGTCATGTAATAGTTGAGTGAGGGCATTGATTACTTGCCAAATGACACCTGTGGGACCCGCATTTAATAAAAAATCCCCCTCTCTCCTTTTACCTTTACCGTTCCCAGCCCACCCCCTCTCTCTTCCACTTTCTTTTTCTTCCTTCGTAACTTTTAAAGTTGACAAGGAATTTTTTTTAATATGTTACTTTAATTTATATGACATATCAATAATTATGTACCAAAATAGTAAAGTACTAGTTTAAAAGAGAGAAAACATCACATTAAAGCGAATGTGTGAACAATTAAATAAATTTAAATTCTTTAAAATTGTGAAAGTTATATTATATAATAGACGGAAAGGTGAAATTTTTTTGGGCCAAATTTTTGTTCAAGTTAAATTTGAAAAAGTTTTAGCCAAAAAACTTTTTTCACGTTGTTTTTCTTCCAAAGGATCAAAAGCAAGTATTTTGAGAAGTGTTAAAGTAAAAATAAAAATAAAAACCGAAAAAAATGTTAAGAGGGAAAAAGATAAAAAGGAAAAGAAAGGGGAAAACAAGGACCCCTCTTCTCTGTATCTGGTCTCATCGTCGATAAGAAAAGACCCAACTTCATCGGAGCCCTAAATTTTCTCCTCTCTGCAATCCGCTCTTCTCTTTAAATTTTCAGTTTAGCTACTAATTGGATCTGTTAAAGGATATGCATAATAGACACGATTTCTATACTTTTAATAAAATATACAAGTTAGGTTGCCGATTGCTTTAATGTTTTATGGATCTGATTTCACTTATGGTATGATTGATGAATATTAAGTGGTTTTTTATGACATTTTTTTTTGCTTGTGAGATTTTCTTGATAGAGGTAAAGCTTTATACTATGAAGTTATGGAGAGAAAAGAAAGTGGAAAGAGAGAGAGAGAGAGAGAGAAGGGATGGGGCTTGGGAACGGTAAAGGTGAAAGGAGAGAGAGGAGGATTTTTCACTAAATGCGGGTCCCACAAGTGCCATTTGGCAAGCAATCACTACCCTCACTCAATTATTACATGGCATATCTCACTCAAAATAAAATTTTTCTGCTTTATGTATACTTGGGCCTGAGGCCGTAGTTTATGCTTTATGCATTTTGGGCCTTATGCCGTAGTTATGTATACGTATACTTGGGCTTGAGGTCGTAGCTTGTGCATATATATATTAGGCCCGAGGCCGTAGCTTATTCAGATAAACAGGTTGTTCATCATTCAGAATAGGGAGTCATATCCTTAATTCCTTTGTTTAGTTCAATTATTAGTTATCATTTCAGTTATCAGTTATCATTTCAGTTATCAGTTATGAGTTCAGTTATCAGTTATCATTTCAGTTATCAATTCTCAGTTATCAGCTTAGTTTCAGTTTCGGCATTTATAATTCTTTTATTCAGTTGCGTTACATACCAGTGCAATTCAAATGTACTGACGTCCCTTTTGCCCGGGGCCTGCATCTCACGATGAAGGTAATGATTTACAGGTTGATGATTCAGAGCGCTAGGATTCTTGTACCAGCTATTTTGGTGATCCTTAGTTCTTTCAGGGAATTATAATTATCTTATAGTCTTCACTATTTTCAGACAGTCAATGTTTTCAGTAATTCATTAGAGGCTTCATAGACTAGAGTAACAGTTAGACAGAGTCTCAGGCTTTTCATGTTAAGCTATGTTGGCTACAAATATGTTTCAAAATTGTATTAGTATTTCCGTACTTTGATTTATATCATCCAGACTTTCAGTATATCAGCATGTGTTAGTTTATCTTCCGCATTCAGTATGTTATGATATCACATGTTGATTCAGCCAGCCAGTTAGTTTGCTCAGTCACATGTAGTCGGACACCGAGTGCCGTGTTACGTCCAGGCCCAGATTCGGGGCGTGATATTAAAAGAGCCTTTATGTATTTTGCCTTAAAGATTTAATATGTTTTTACATATATATGTATACACTCGGTATTGAATCCATAGACTCTAGGCTACGTTCGCCTCTGATCTTGCTTATAAACCATGTAATCACTCATTTTTTCCAACAAGACCAGCTCAAATTACCTACACCATGTAAGTACTCATTTTTTTCCTAACACTAGCTACTTTTTTAATATTGTGGTATTCGGACCAGCTCAAATTACCGGATATTACCTTTCACCAACACATGTATCTGGTAATTTTACCTACCAAGGATACTAACCACTCTTATTCTCCAATTCACTTATAGGTATTGGAAAATATTGAATCTTTTCTTGATTAAGAATTAATCACGAAGTTTAGAAGCTTCTCTACGATAAACCTGTTCTTTTGAGCAACTGCATCTCTTTTAAGGCCATGGAATAATGTTAACCTCAACATGGTAAAGATTGCTTCATAAATATCAAATCAAGAAAAGAGTCTTAGAAATCAGAGATTATGTGTTTTTGTGTCCTAATTATAGTAAATCAAGTAAACCAATATAGACAAATGAGTGATACATGATAGCCTTGCTATCAGCTCCTTTTCAAGTTTGAAATAGACATCTCCAAGTCTAAAATTTCCAATAATCTGGCATATGTTGATCCTTTCAACAGTCCAAGCTCAAAGCTTTGAAACAGGTAAGCCTGCAATAGTGAACCAATTCTATTTAGTGAAACCCCTCAAGCATATTGGATCAAATTTTGCAGCTCTAAGGAATTTGCATATACGCGTTACCTAAAGTTTTCGAGTTAACAATGCTTGGACATGCAGCAGGAGGTTGAGAATTCTCATTTAAGAATGCATCTACGCTGTTTGGATTACCCCAAACTGGATAGCCTTTAATTTTTCCCTGTGACATCAACAAACATATGCATCAGTCAGAATGGAAAGCACCTATTTTGTACAGGCTGATGCCATAACACTCGGTATCAGTAGCTCGTGCATATTAGCAAAGTAATATATTAGTTCAACGTGATAAGTGGAAAACGATCTTTCTGTAAAATTGCATACCAGGACATTCAGAGCAGCTAGTGTAGCCATTCCCTCACGAGTCCACTGCATTAAGAATCAGGAGAGTTAAAACTTGTTTTAAACAAGACGGCAACCCCATGAAAAAGAGAATTGGTGAATTAGATGGGAAGTAGCCGTCATAGCAGGAACATTCCTTCTTTGTTTCCAGGTTAAGGACAGATACTATACAATTTAAGTGCATGATTACCTTAGAAGCAGAAGCTATGTGCGGTACCACAACGGCGTTCTTCATGTCTGCAAGACCAGGTTTCATGTAGGGCTCATCCTAACACAACATGATAATTAAAGAAGAGCATTACTTGAATGTACAAGACAAGGGAAGCATCCATACTGTACAAGAATAGATTATTTGGTAGCTTTCCCCTTGCTAGGAATGGTGCATCCATACTTTCTCATTGACCATCGGATATGCCTTTTACATGTTCATAGTGGGAGAAGGGTATCACCAAAATAAATATACTACTATTGCGATTACCTCAAAGACATCAAGACCAACACGGAACATGGGATTTTCCCTCAGATGCTCAACAAGAGCTACCTCATCAATCACAGGGCCCCTACTGCAATTCACAAGTATTGCTTCCTGCAAGTTCGAATTGATTAATATCAAGATATCGCATTTGTATAAATCAGCAAAGCAAAATATATATTTGTGCAAATGATTTTACCTTCTTCATCATTGCAAGCCGTTCTTTGTTTACAAGGTGGTACGTTGTTTTATCAAGGATTGGATGTAGACTTATCTAGAGAAACATTTTGGTCGGAGATTAGATCTTGATTGAGAAATCCGCTACTATATCCAGATAGATGAATAAGAGATCTAAAAATGCACTCTTGACGTAGAAAATAATTACCACATCAGCCTCTCGGAGCACCTCCTCCATGGATGCAGCTCTTTTCCATGTCACAGGCTGTTCACCACTGGCTTTCAGGAATTGACCATAGGCTGCAAACGCAAAAGAACATGAGTAGATGAAATGAGCTTGAGAAGTTTGTCAATGTAGTGTACTGATCAAAACATGCCTGTCACAAATTTTTCTAGACGAGTAGCTTGGTACAGGTCGTAGTAGATCAAGTTCATCTTGAAGCCTTCAATCTGTTGCAATAAAAAACCAAAGTTCCTCAAATTAACATAGCAAATTTACATACAATTACTTGATCTTGATTTTCAGTGAAGATGAAGTTTGAAAGTGAAGCTCATCCTAAAATAAACATGTAGAGCAGAGAATAAACGTGTCTTTAAATTGTTTTCAGCCAACAATTTCAGAAAACAAAAAAGTTGAGATCAATATTTGTCAACCAAATAGCACAAGGCAAACCTAGTTTCACAGAAAACTTAAGAGGATAAATCTTAGTAGCTGATTATTACCATCATTCTAGCATAAGCAGATCCAATACGACCAGCCCCTATTACACCAACAGTTTGTCCTTTAAGCAAGTTCCCCACAAACCTGGAATAGACAATTAATTTAGTTATAGACCTGAGCCGACACAAGAAATAGAAGGTAATTGAGATTAAACAGTTACATACAAATGTGGAAGCCATCCTTCATATTTTCCAGCTCTCATGAACTCATCTGCCTCCACAATCCTTCTCGCTGCTGCTAAAGAAAGTGAAGCTGCTAACTCTGCTGTAGTCTCAGTCAGTACTCCCTGGCCATCAGAATATTATGTGAGAAGAGAAAATTATGCCTTTACAGATATGTACATGTCAGTTGCCATTGAGATCAAAAGTAATATTTCTTGCATCATTTACCATATCAACCAAGTCTATTTGGTCCGATAAAATCACTCCTAGCGCAATTTATAAGCTACAGATTACTTTGATACACATGTAGCAAGTTCAGGATGACTTTTGTGCCTCATTTTACTAAAGAAATGTTTTACCAGCTTCATATTTAAAGTGAATTGGAGCATTTCCTCATAACTGAAATTCCAAATAAAAGACCTCTCACATGAAAAAACAAAAACTTGCTGTTGTTAAGAGGAAATATAACCGACTATAACCTCCATATATACTATATGTGATGTGTTGTGTTAAATGGCAATTGCCAGTGTATCGGCATAGATTCAGTGCTTCTGATAAGTCCAAAAACTACTGTAGATAACCTCAGAGCAATCAATCGAATATTGATTAATATGTAATCGATCAAACACTATATGATCAGACATGATATAAATTTAAAATTACCAGGTAACATGTCTTATACAAAGTTACTGCTTATTGTAGTAGCAAAGAAACTGGACTACTACAAAGCAAAAATGAAGAAGTATAAACTTACAGGTGTGTTTCCAACAGCAACACCGTACTTGTTAGCAGCTTCAACGTCAACATTGTTGTATCCTACAGCCATGTTACTGAAAGCTTTCCCTCCAGCCCTGCTTAATGCAGAAAATAGTGTTTCTCCCCAATCCTCTGTCAACTGAATATTAAAAACCCAAGAAAACAAAAGTATTTCAGTTCCACTTCTATACACTGATAGTGTAAAAAGATTTTTTTTAAATCACCAAAAAGATAACTACAAATAACTAATTCAACCTAAAAACTAGCTCGCGAGGTGAAGATGTCTAAACCATATAAGGAGACAACAACTAATTCCTTCAATCAATATTGGACACTTGACATCTGGCGTGTGGACAATATAAGGAGAGGAGAACTAAGTCCCTCACCTAAAGTGAGACACTTAACACTAAACATAACCATAAAAAAAGATTCTATTGTAAACTATTATACAACAACAACAAACCCAATAGTTTTTCACGAGTGGGGTCTGGGGAGGTTAATATGTACGCAGCCTTGCAGCCTTACCCCTACCCCTGGAAGGACAGGGAGGTTGTTTCCGATAGACGGCTAGAGAACGACCGAAAAAGAAAAGGTAATTGCAACAAGCAGGAATAACAGCAAGATGAAATAAGATCGAATCCAAGAATACAGCCAAACTCTAGGTAGTAATAGCCATCTATGAATAAAAGATATCATAGTAACACTAATGCTAGCGAATTGAGTAAGACAAGCAGAAACGCTCGTCTATCTACGAACCTTCTACCCTAATCTTTGACCTCCACATCCTCCTGTCTAGTTAAGTCCAGATCATTTAGAAGAAAACAGGAAGCAAAACCCGAAAGCAAATCACAAGCTATAATGCATGTATGATCACCTGTCCAATGACTCCATCGCACCTATCTCCAATAAGAGCAAGAATGTCTTCAACCGATAGAATAGTTTTCTTCTCAGTGCATATCTACTCATTATTACAAAATCAAATGCATTAAATCAAGTTAATCAAACCCAGAAAAATGAACAACTTGAAAAGAAATATGGAAAAAGAATATATATGTTACTTCAAGACGACAATCTTGTTCAATTAGAAGATTAATCCATCTAGTCCCAGGCATAGATTTTGTGCTGATAACTCTGTATTTCCCATTTGGATTCCACACTTCAATTTGAACTGGCTTTGCCATCTTCAATTCTAACGTTTATGTCTCTGCTCTCTGCTTACTCACTCACCACTTTATTTCCTTCTTTAAATGAAATCTTCTGGTTTCTATTATTCCTAAATATATAAATAAAATTGCAGGAAATTATCAGGTGCATTGCAGAACACTACAAAATTTTCGATCATTAATGAAGGGATGCAGTGGAGAAAAAAATGTGGTACGTGTCGGATTATGGTTTGTTGATGTTTAGAAGAATGGTATGTTGGAGTTGCAGGGAAACCTGTATGGTTGAATTATTTGTGATTTTAAGCTGAGGACCTCTCATTTTGGCAGAGGATAATGAGACTCTGAGTTTGCGCCACGTAAGTTGGCTGCTATCTTTATTGAACGACGACAAAATTTAGCCATTTTGCTCCAAAGAATTGTGAATCACCAATTTTAGAGACTATATGCTACATGTAGTACACAAGAGTGGTTGCTCTGATGGTAAGCAACCTCTACTTTTAACAAAGAGGTTGTGAGTTTGAATCTCCCAAAAACAAGATGGGAAGTTCTTGGAGGGAAGAATGTCGGGTTTCTATTTGGAAACAACCTCTCTACCCAAGGTAGGAGTAAGGTCTGCGTTTTAGAGGTTGCAATTTTATCATGCACAATGCACATGTATTATTTAAATGTAAAATTTCAATTCTATAATAGTAAAACTTCTCTTCTCTCAGTATTATGGCTAATTTTTTATTATTACATTAAAAAATTACTCGGTACACAACTAAGCTTTCGTCAGGGTCGGTTCAACGAAATTGGCGGTCTAAAGCCGAACATTAAGAAGATGCCCGATTATTTATTTAATAAAATCGTATATATTCTAATGATTTCTTTTCCTTTTTGTTATGTAATAATAGTTTTATGGACCGTTTTGTAGGTATGCCTTTCACTCGGTTACTTTTAGCTTCCACCATTGAAGATATCTAGTAACTCTACTTACCAAGGTTTCGAATTCTTTTTATAAGAAATATCCGTGGTTAAGAAAACGTTCTTATAAGTTCCCAACATCTACTGATCGTAACTTTTACTATTAAAGTAGATTTTAAAATAATTTTTACATTTGAAATAGTTCAAGCTTATTTGAATTTAAAAAAATGACTTGATCTACTCTTTATAGGAAATAATTTACTTTAAATTAGAAGAGATTTTGTTTTTATTTTTTTATTATCAATGTCATCATCAAACTGTTATTTTGTCATATTGTATGTTTATTATAAAATTCAAGTATTTATCCTAATAACCTCTATTTTTTCTAAATAACTTTTATATCCAAAAAGAAAAAACATAAATCTAGTAACTTTTTCTAATAATTTTAATAATAAAAAATTAATTAATAATAAAATCGGGGCCTTCAATTAGGGGGGCCTAAAGCAATTGCTTTAGCTGCCTCCCCCTTGGGCCGACACTGGCTTTCGTCATGCGTGGAGATTGAGGAAAGGCTAAAAATTACTCGGTTGAGTTAGTGTACATAACTTTATCTTTCACATATGCATATTACAAAAACTTAATTTTTTACGACTTGAACTCATGACGTCCTAATCATACCCCAAGGGCGGCCAGAGGATAAAGCCACTAAAGCGATGGCTTTAGGCCCCAGAATTTTGGGGGCCCCAATTTTTATTTTTTAATTCTTATTTGATGTTCGATATTTAATTTGGGGCATTGATTAATTCAAATTCGTACCGTGTAAAGTCCATTAAAATGGAAATTGTTCCTTATAAGGGACTTTTTTTCAATCCAAATACTGAAATCGAATACTTCCGATTAAAGAAGGAGATATGCTATCCATCCCACCACAACTCTTCTCATGAGGCCCCAAATCTTTTTAAGAAGATATTAAGTATTTCAAAGTAGAAAAGTAAAATATTTTATATAAAAAAAGGATTACATTAATCATTAGAAAATATGTTATATACTTTTAAACTCTATTTTTTCCTCAGATTTTCATCATTGCAACAAGTATATTGATATCACGACCCAAACCGTTGGACCGCGACGGGCACCCGGTACCTTACTCAACCGAGTACCAACATAATGTATCTTTCTTATTACATCATCATATACACATGACATACGGGCCTAATAGGCCAATATGATCCTTTATAAACTCAAAACATAGGCCGACAAGGCCGTACAATCTTTCACGTACACGACATATGTTTACAAGCCTCTAAGAGTACATAAATGTCATAAAGGTCGGGCCAGAGTCCCGCCATACCAAACAATACACGTCTAAATCATACTAACCAAATGAGCAACTCCGAAGCAAATCGTGCGCACCAAGATCTTCCGCTGAGCTGATAGCCTACTTGGAGGGCTCTCGACCTGTCTATCGGGACTTGCGGCTGCGGGCATGAAACGCAGCGTCCCCAGGCAAAAGGGACGTCAGTACGAATAATGTACCGAGTATGTAAGGCACATAAATAAATACATAAGAGACATGGAAGAAATATAGCGTACATGACTCAACCTATAAGTCTGAATAACTTTGTAAATCATAAATTACTTTTAGCGTCATGCATATGCGTATGAATGTCATGTCGTGCATAGGTACATGTTTCATAACATCATCAGCCTCTGAGGGCATCCCATCATATCATATCGGCCACTGTGGGCAAAATCATCATCGTATACCAGCTGATCAGGTGGTGGTGCGTATATAACGCCATAACCTTTCCCATATCCCATATACATATATATACATACATATATACGCGTATATAACGCCGTTTGAATACATACATATACATATACCAGCTGATCAGGTGACGGTGCGTATATAACGACGTAACTTTTCCCATATCCCATATACATACATATATACGCGTATATAACGTCATCTGGTGATCGGTCAATGCACATAAATACAATGCATGAAAAGTACGTTAATAAAATCTTCGGAGCTTTATAAGACCATTTTGTCTTTGAGTAATATCATAAAGTAAACTCTTTTCAACTTTCATATTTTTCTGAGACCGATGAACATATGATAAAATATTATGACACACGTAAATTCAAGAATATAGATATCTCTAATACTTCTATGAATAGAGTCATTCATGGAATTTGTGAATTTACACGTTTCGTTCGTATCGTATGTATCATGCCAAAAGAAAGAAGAGATATCCTTAACATACTTAGAGTAGAAAAAACTCCGTATAATATTTCGTTGGAAACCTTTGTGGATTGAACTTAGAACCCAAAAATCGAATTAAAGGAAGGAATTTGGAATCATCAATAGAAATTCCAGCGGAATCATACCCTCTGTACTCCAAACGCCTTAGTCCATTAAAAAGGGCTTCAACTATGTATCGTCTCTCTCTGCTCACCTTGTAATTCAAATACGCAAATATGCCACATATGCTATCTTACAGAATGGACAAGACGCAGATGCCTACTCTTAGGCACAAGATTATTAAATGTAACTTCTACAATGCATAAAGATAAAACCTTTTTCAAAAAAAAAATCCCAGACCACATTTTGTGCTTCTTCTCGATTTAGATCCCTTTTCAAAAGGTAGGGAGCCATAAAATCCAAGAATCCAAGTTGAAACTGTAAACTAAAGTATTTCAAGCTACATAGGGATTCTTAATTCCTTAATGTGACACCTAGTATAAATGACTAATGAGTCATTTTGGTTGAATGGCACATGCTGCAACGTATATACTTTGGGAAGGTGCTTTTATTAATTTATCTATTTATTAGTTAATCGGGTAATGTTTCGTTATCCGGTAACTAATCTATTACACGCATAATTTAAGAATTGTTTCAACTTATTTAATACTACTCTCTTTTAACATACCTTGTACACCTTACTATCATGGCCATGTAGTACCTTGTATGGTACTAGTCCATAAATACCGGGTATTTTAGCTCGGGCCGTGTTTTATTCCAAAATGACAAACTTTGACAAAATTTGTTTTCTTAGACTTGCTCCACCTTTCACCTTCATGAATTTACTAATCACTGGTAATCCTTATAATTCCCAAATAATCTTTTCCTTGAACTGATGTCAATTACCTTACGACAAATTCAACGTACATTACTGCAGGGTGCAACATCGTCGTAACTTATTCATGCGAAGCGTAATATCACCGTAATGTAATATTATCGGGTACAACATTGTCGTACCTTAATACTGCAGGACATAACATCAGTCGTAATATATTACTGTAGAGGGTGACATCATCGTAACATATTACTATAGAGCATAACATTGTCGTAATATAATACTGCGGGACGTAATATTGCGGGGTGTAACAATTGAAATATCAAAAAATTCTATTAATACAAAGTTATCAACTTCTTGAATCATGTTCTATTACTTAAGATCATACTGCACATGAGAGCTTAAATAGTTTATGTGAAAATTTTTAAGTAATTTTATTCTCAAAAAGCTAGAAAAATCTACTTCAACTAAAAATATATATGATTTTTTTAAAAGAGCACATTAAAATTTATCTTTAGGCCACCAAACTTATTGAGCCGCCCCTGATCATACCAGTGAGGTTGTACCCTTATTTATCAAGAGAAATTTTCACAAACCACTATTGTTTAGTGGTTATTAGCTAGTTGTAGCTACCATTTACTATATTACTTCCTATAGCTATGTTTTCCATTTTTTAGAGTGTATTCGATGTATTTAAACTATTGTATTTATGAATACAGTAGCAAAACTCGGCGTGAAATAGGGGATTCTAGCTAGACAATTATTGTATTCGACTGTATTCACGATTTGTATTTGTGAATACAGTAACATAAATAGCGCTAATCGTGGTTTATTCAGTTGTTTTTAAACGAAAAGTGAATCAATTAACACAATAGACTCGTAATATAACTCAACTAACTCAATTACATCACTCATAATCTGTATTTGACGTGAAATATTCTGAATATTTTTCAACAGAGCAATCGCCGAATTCCCTAGTCCTTCCCTTCTCTGTTGATATCGTTCGTGGGTGTTTCTGTTTTCAACCAATAAAATTCGAGATTCATCTATAGTGCAAAAACATATGAATACATGCCGCAGATATATTTGAATACATAAATTATATTAATTAAAAAAACATATGAATACATTCATGGAATACAGCGAGACAGTGAATACAATGAAATATATAGAATACAATGAGATACTTTGGAATACAATAAAAAAAAAAGACAACGAATAAAATGAAATACATGGAAATACAGCGAGAAATATTGAAATACACTTTAAAAAAATAACATAATCTTCAATTTGCTCGGCCCCAAACTCCGTCGTCTTTGTTCAAGAACAACCCTAATGTCGTCTCGTCGAGAGGACCGCGATTCTAACTCGAAACGTCATTATTCCCGTTTGGATCAAGAACCCAGTCCAAAGAGATCTAGGAAGCACAGTAGACCAGTCGAACTTTCCTCTTCTTCTTTGTCTCCTCCGCAACTCAATTTGCAACAAACAGCCATAGGCCTCATTCTATTACAACTTCTAGAGAAACGATGATTTTGGCTTGGTGGTGGTGGCAGAGAAGCTTTACAGGAGGAAGAAAGATCGACGGAGGAACTTTTGAGAGCGAATCCATGAGTTTTTATGGCTTTGAAAGAGAGAGAGAGGATGGAGAAAAATCTGAAAGAATGGGAGAGAAAAATAATACAAAGCATATTTTCTGGCTTAAGGGTAGGAGGTGACCATAAATAGATATTTGGCTATAAAAATAAAAAGGTAGTTATGGAATATAATTTTCTAAAAGGGTATTTATTTAAAATAAATAAGATATCAACCTTTTCTATAAGAGGTAAAAATTATGCGTGATTGGAATATATATATATAGAGAGACTATTTTTTTTCTTATTCATAGACGTATTAGTACAAGCAATCTTAATTTAAATCTTACTTATTTCTACATACTAATTCTTATGGTTTTACAGTGGGTTCATGATAGAGTTAGAAGAAACAACTTCAGATACAAAAAGAACGTAAAAATAGCATGGGCTAGCCAGTTTTCGGACTGGTCATTCAAAAATAGTCAGCATTTGTAAAGCCATTGAAAAATAGTCACTATTTTGCTGTAACACATAAAGTTCCAGCATAATATACTGGAGATCGGTGCACCTGTATATGAACTTCCAGCATATTATGCTGGAACTCCAACATGCGGAAAGTTCCAGTATAATATACTGGAGTATTTTTTTGAATTTTGAACAGTATTTTCGTTCAGATTTATCTTTACATGAAAAGTGGCTAAATTTCGATTACTTTTGAAACTGTGGCTATTTTTGAATGGCCACTTATAAATTTGGCTATTTTTTAATTTCTCCCAAAAAGAACAAGTAATCCAGCCCAACGTTGATTAGTCTTTACTTTTGTGGGAGAAATTCAAAAAAAACCCAAATTTACAAATGGTCATTCAAAAATAGCCACAATTTCAAAAGTCAATGAAATTTAGTCACTTTTCATATAAAGATATTCAAAATCCGAAAAATACTCTAGCATAATATACTGAATCTCCAGTATACTTTGCTGGAACTCCAGTATATTATACTAGAGTTCCAGCAAAGTATATTGGATATATTATACTGGAGCCAGCGAAGTATATCGGTCCAGCATAATATGCTGGAGTTCATACACATGTGCACCGAACTCCAGTATATTATGTTGGACCGGTCTCTATTGTAGTAAAATAGTGATTATTTTTCAATGACTTGGTAAATGCTGGCTATTTTTGAATGACCAGTTCGAAAACTGGCTAGCCCGTGCTATTTTAACTACTTTTGTAGGTTAGAGATATGTTTTAATTTATTCAATTTGTATTGACTCATATAACTGTTGCGTTATCTCAATTAACAGGGAAGGTACCAAATAAAGTTCTCCTTTTTTTCCCATTATAAAATCAGAGGACATCATATTCATAAATTAAAGTTTAGAGCCAAGTCAATAAAAATTAGAAAGGGAGAATTCATACAAAGAGGAGTAAATAACATATGCAATTGGTTGGCGCATAGAAATGTTGCATGTAGCTGTTGTACAAATTTCATTTAGACAATTCTAGAATGAAGTAATAGTTTAACTAGCACTCTATAAGTGGCCAAAATGCTTAAAATCAACATTTTCTCATCTTAGCTTACATATTCATATGGAACAACAAATTGATAATAAATTTCTTGATTAGCTCGTTTATTTTATGAATATATTATAGAATTCTGAGTCAGAAACTAGTAATATCACTGTCACGACCCTAAACTCGGATCCAGTCGTGATGACGCCTCTCGTGAAGACAAGGCCAGCCAACTATCCCCAATTCGATATTAAACAGTTAAACAAAAGGAAAACAATTTAAAACATGATAAAATAATCCAACGTAGCAAATAATGTCATAAATATGTGGAAGGACAACCCAACAAAGCCCTAACCGGGGTGTCTCTAGTCATGAGCATCTATAAAACCTAATACATATCTGAAAGGGCTACAACTAGTACAAATGTCTTATATGAGACAGAAATGATAAAGAGGGAGAAACACGGGTCTGCGGACGTCAAGCAACTACCTTGTGAACTCCGAATGTCCGCTGGGAGCTCTCAACTCACACTGGCAGGATCAACAACGCTACCAAGTAAAATCAGTAAATCAATGAAAGATAGGTAAAATTCTTTATCTCAAATGTAGTTTCATGAAAAGCCTTTTTCAATGGTTATGCATGTAATTGACAGTCAATTATGAAAAGTAAACATATAAAGGTTCGCCCCTCGGGCATAGTATCAACAAATCCGCCCCTCGGGCAACATCTCAGAACAGTACCAGCCCCTCGGGCAATCACATAGAACAATACCAGCCCCTCGGGCTCAATCTCACATCACAATGGGTATCCGCGCTCACTGGGGGTGTACAGACTCCTAGAGGGGCCCCTTACGACCCAAGCACAATATCAAGCCACCTCGTGGCATCATCACTAGGCCCTCGGTCTTATATCAATCAAGCCACCTCGTGGCGTACATATCTCAGGCCCTCGGCCTCCTATTCAGTATCAAATATTTCCTCACAACATAGGCCCTCAGCCTTACTCAGTCAAAAATTCTCACAAGCCACTCGGACAGTAGTAAAACAGTCTTTTTCAGCCCAAACATCATTTAGAAATATCATTTAAGTATTAAAACTGAGTAAACATGGCTGAGTACGAACACAGTGGAAAACAACATGACTGAGTTCAAGTATAAAGTCAAAATAGTGAGGAAATATCAATAAAAATTCTCGGAGGGTTCAAATAGTTGGCACGAAGCCCAAATATGGCATTCAGTCCAAATAATGATGATAGCAAATAGTTTTCAATCAAATACGTGGTAAAATCATCAATCGGGATGGACCAAGTCATAATCCCCAATAGTGCACGACCCCACGAGCATCATCAAGCGTGTGCCTCACCTCAATATAGCACTACGATGTGTAATCCGGGGTTTCAAACCCTCAGAACATCATTTACAATTATTACTCACCTCAAACCGGTCAAATCTCTAGCTCATGACGCCTTTGCCCCTCGAATCGGTCTCCACTCGCGTCGAATCTATCCAAAATTAGAACGAGGACGTCAAAATATGCTAAGGGAACGAAGCCCAAGCGAAAATAATTAAAATACGACACAAATCCCGAAATTACCAAAACTCGATCCCGACTCACGTCTCGGAATTCAATAATTTTTACATCAATAGATTCATTATCTCCCCACGAGTTCATACATATCAAAAGTTCTCAAATTCGACCCCAAATGATCCTTCAAATCCTCAATTAAAGGTCAAAATTTCCAAGCCTTAGTTCTTCAATTTTTGCCTTAATTTCCATAATTTTCTAGGTGGAATTCAAATAATAATCGAGTTTTAAGTCTAAGAATCTTACCTCCAAGTGATTCCCCTTGAATCCCTCTTCAATCTCCTTCAAAAAGCTCCAAAAATGACCAACTATGGAGGAAATAAACCCCACATTCGCGGACAAGACGACCTTTTAAACTTCTGCCCAGACCTGAAAATCCTTCTTCGCGAACGCGATCAAAGCCTCACATTCGCGAAGCACAAAAATAACTTTGACCAAAATCCTCTTACGCGAACGCGACAAGACCCTCGCGAACGCGATGCTTTACCCAGATGAACCTTCGCGAACGCGTTCCATCCATCGTGAATGCGATGGGTTAGTTCCACTGAAGCTCAGCCTCTCAATTCCTTCTATGCGAACGGGACTACACGCCCGCGAATGTGATGCACAATCTCGTAGCCCTTCGCGAACGCGAAGGCTAAATTTTCACCTCACTCAGCTAACTCTTCGCGAACGCGAGGGTCCACTCGCGAACTCGAAGGCATAAACACATCCTAATACCTTATTCAAACTTATTCCAATCATCAAAACACCTCAAATAACATCAAATCACCCAAAACACATCAGATTCAAGCCAAACTTTTCTAAAATCTTCCGAATTCCGCTTTTGATAAAAAAAACCAACCAAACCATGTCCGAATGACTTGAAATTTTGCACACACATACCAAATCACACAACGGAACTACTGCAACTCTCGGAATTCCATTCTGACCCCTATATCAAAATTCGCTTACCAACCGGAAATCGCCAAAATATCAACTTCGTCAATTCAAGCCTAAATCTACTACGAACCTCCAAAATTCATTCCGATCATGCTCCTAAGTCACAAATTACCTCCCGAAGCTAACCGAACCATCGGAACTCACACCAGAGCCCTCTAACACATAAATCAACACCCGGTTGACTTTTCCAACTTAAACTTCCTTAAAAGAGACTAAGTGTCTCAAACCTTGCCAAAATCATTCTGGATTCGATCCGACCAACCCGATATCACATAACACGGATAATAAAGCATAAAGAAGCAGAAATAGGGAATCAGAACGGTAACTCATGAGACGACTGACCGGGTCATCACAATCACGTCGTAAACAAAATTATCATCATTCATTTGACACTATCATGATCTGATTGTTTGAATAGGTGATTATTAACTAATTAACGCAATCAATTTGATTGAAGTGATATAGAGTTCTGTTAACTCTTAAAACTTACTTTGACTGATGAAATCAATTTGAAAACAATTTATCCGCTAGAAGTTAAATTATTTCGCTCGTACTAATTTATATGTTATGTGTCAGAGAATTGACACTTATATAATTTATATAATTTAATCCACTGGCTCTAAATCATGAATTGATACATCACTCCAATTTTATATGCAAGTAACTTTCTTATTGAGAAGATGGCAAACACGGACGAAATTAATTAGATTGGAATCATTCATGTGGATTCATGTTAGAAAAGTGCTTCAAATAGCAACAAAATTCAATCTATTCCTACTTGAAGTGGAAACAGACTCCACAGAAGCAATCAAAGCAATTCACCAGGACTATATTGTTTTATCTAACATTATGCATGCATGCAGATTATTAATGCTCCAGCAAAAACACCTACTCTTGCGACATAATTTTCGTGAAGGGAACCAAGTGGCGCATCTACTGGCAAAAGATGCAACCAAGAAGGAATACAAACACCACTACAGTGATAATCCAAAGCTCCATGCAAGTCCACCTCATTTTATAAACCAACAATTGTCAAAGGATGCGAACGGAATTTATTATTACAATAAGTCATTAGACATTACGGCATGTAATAAACTCAGGTCGTTCAGAAACTAGAATATGTCTAATGATGGAGGCGAATTTGTGGCGAATTTTCAAGTACTAGTACTAACACCAATAATTTCTAGTTTTTATATATAATATTTTTGTATTATCAAAAAAAATGTTAGAAAAGTGACTATTTATATACTAGATGGGATAGGTTTGTATTATACTGTATTTTATATATGAATGTCATGATTCAAGTACAAGGGAAAATTATATATACTGAGACTGAAGTTATTAATCACGGAGCTTAGTTGTAATTCACTCGCTAATTCAGAGCCATTACTTCAAGATCCCCAGTAGCATCCTCCAGCCTACTCTTATATGATTATCAACTGCATTCCTGATCTCTTCAACCAAATTCTTCTGTTGTTCCTCTATTGCGTTCTGCAACTCATTAACCTAAAGAAGAAGTTTTAACATCAGCAAAAGATATCCAATTATATCAATCGAAGTTTTCTCAATTACATATAAAATATTAAGCATATAGACCAAAGTTTAACTACTTATCTATCTACAAATATGTTAAACTTTCACATTCGAAATTTTTTAAGGTAGGATATATGTTTGAGAATAAATTCAGATTACAATCAGTCTCCTATACATATGAAGAGCTCTGACAGCTCATGAGTGATTAAACATTTTATCATAAATTACTGCATGAAGATAGGAAAAAAACTAGAATTACCAAAAGGTTCATAGAGAAATAAGTCTTGAAAAAGGTATTCGAGGTGTGATAAAGCACATTTCATATTTTGTATGTCAACAGACTTTGTAAATTTTATGTAGGGACATATTCATTTTTCACAATTGGTATCCAATTCTTCATCTTGGGACATCACATTCAATCATTTTTTCACGAGTTAGGACAACATTGGAATCCTTAGACTAATCCTTAATCTTTGACGACCTAACTATTTTTTATTCTTGTTATTTTATCATAAATTACTGCATAAAGATATAAAAAAGCTAGAATTACCAAAAGGTTCATAGAGAAATAAGTCTTGAAAAAGGTATTCCAGGTGTGATAAAGCACATTTCATATTTTGTATGTCAACAAACTTTGTAAATTTTATGTAGGGACATATTCATTTTTCACGATTGGTATCCAATTTTTCATCTTGGGACTGTCACACCTCCTTTTTCCGCGCCCGGGGGGCGCAGGGGAGTTTTTTCCAATTAAAGGACAATCGAAGCGGGATTTGTTTATTTATTTCAGAGTCGCCACTTGGGAGATTTAGGGTGTCCCAAGTCACCAATTTTAATCCCGAATCGAGGAAAATAATGACTCTATATTACAGTCTGCGTACCAGAAATCTAGATAAGGAATTCTGTTAACCCGGGAGAAGGTGTTAGGCATTCCCGAGTTCCGTGGTTCTAGCACGGTCGCTCAACTGTTATATTTGGCTTATTTATCTGATTTTTAATACAATATGAACTTATGTGCAAATTTATCTTTTTACCGCTTTACTATTATTTTTAGGAATGTGAACATCGCTTAAAATATATCTTTGGACTGTGTTACATCAAATGCACCCACAATCCGAAACATATTTTATTTGATGTTTTAGGATTTGGATTTGGGTCGCATGAAATGCACACCCGAGTTTAAGAAAATTAAATTATTAAAGGTGCGCCTAAAGAGACTATCGCGTTATTATTTTGCGGAGGCCGTGAAATTCGCTAAACGACCCTCCTGAATTCTAAGTAATTTTAAACAAGTATTTACTGAGGGCCCCGCAATTTGTATTTTTATTCGGCGAGGCTCATCTCATTCTTATTTTTTTTAAGAATTTGCAACGTCATGGAAATGCATCTCGGGCCACGCCACAATCAATGCGCCCGTGACTAGAGACATATTTCGACTCCGTTGAAATTTGGATTTGGGTCACATAAATGTGCACCCGAGTTTAGGGAGATAACATTATTAAAGGCGCGCCTAAAGCAACTAGCGCATTATTATTTTTGGGGTAAGGCCGTGAAATTTGCTAAACGGCCCGTCCCAGAATCTAAGTATTTAATACATATATTTTGTAAGGGCTCCGCAATCTGTACATTTTTTCCGGCGAGGCTCGTCTCATTTTATTTATTTTATTATTATTTTTTATTCATTTTTTTTTATAATTATTTATTTATTTTTAAAGGATGCCATTTTCACGCCTTTAACAATGCTAAACCTTACGGCTTCTTCACAACTACAATCTCATAACTTGTCAAGATTTGATAAAAGAAGTTAGGCGAATGAGTGTTTCGGGCGTAGCAACAACAGGTACTAATACTAATTTTGTCCAAATAAACTAAGACAATAATAACATAACACATTGAACGTAAATAATAACAATACTAATCTTGGGACTACTAATACAACTAAATCAAATGACATCAAGTAATCAATAATAACATAACACAAAAATGAACTAAAATGCATACGGTGAAACATAAGCCGAAAGTTATCATATCAATTGATATATTGCAACTTCAAACATTGAACGTAAAATTTCTTTAATCCAATACATCGAGGCTTACTAACCTGAATAAACAGAAACGCATAGAGCCATGGACCAAACCTCAACATCGACTTCACCGAACAAACTCGGACGCGCCGGACCTCGACGAACAAAACAACCTCACCGGACTGAAGCAACGACTGAGCTACTCAGCAATGCAGCGACGCAGCAACAGCTGCTGTATTTCGACGCAGCAACTGTTGCGTGAAGCTGCAACATAAGGGGTCGTTGGAGATGAGGAAAGGAGCAGCTATGGAGGGTCGTTCGTGTGGCGATGATGGTAAAGGTGAGAGGAGGAGGGTTTGGCGCTTGGACAGTGGGTTGGGGACAGTAACGACGGAGGTCGTCGTGTATAGTGGTCGACGATGGCTGCTGGGTTTTGCTGGGTGTTTGGACGGGGTCGACGATGGAGTTCCGACGAGGAAGGTGGCTGACGGGTTGTTGGTTTTGGACTGGTGGTCGTAACGATGAGGAAGAAGGTGGCGAACAGTGGTGACGAGGGGGTGTTCGAGCGTGGGGGTGTTGGTCCGGTGCTCGGGGTGGTGTTTGGGAGGAGGAGGATGTTGATGGTGGTTTTGGGCAGTGGGGGTGCCGGGGAAGGTGACGTTTACAGGAGGTGTTTGGACGTTGCGAGGAGGAGGGTCGTCGTGGGTTGAAGAAGAAGACGATGGTGTCTTCCTCTTCAGGTGGTTTGGCTTTTTGGCGACGGGGATGCGACGGGCCTGTTTGGTCACGACAAGGGGTCGACGGAGGGAAAGGATCGTTTGTGGTGGTGTTGAGGAGCTGGGGGGTTCAGACGTTGGGTTTTTCCTCTTTCCGTTTTCAGTAGGGTCTTTTTTCTTTGACTGGTTTTTTGCCCCTTTTCTTTTGTAGGGTTTCCCTCGTTTCTTCAGGAAGGAGACGGGTACAATACCCTTTTTTTTCAAAAAAAATTCAAAGTCCCCCCTTTCAAAATGTTTTGTCCGTGTATTTAGCATGGGTTTGCCCAGAAAAATGAGCCCACGCGTGGTGGGGTTCAAGGCATATGTTCCCCACGCGTGGTGGGGTTCCCCACGTGTCCTGGACACGGTTATTATGGGCTAGGTCCGAAAATTAGGCCTAAAACCGGGTAGTTTGAACCCGAATATTATTCTTTTGCCCGAACCCGAGAAATAGGAACACGTTGCTTAACTAGTCCTATGTAAGCAAAATAACTACCGAAAATAAGACTAGTATTTAACAAAACTATATCCTTTTTTTTTAAATATTTTTAAGGTTTTAAAATAGCTACAAAATAAAACTACTTTTGTAATTTTCGTAAATATTAAGATAAAATATGAAGTAATATTTTTTGTATTTTTCAAAGTTAAAATAACTATAAACTATTAATAAAACTATTTTTTGTAATTTTTGTTTTTTAATAAAGACAAAAATATGAAATAATATTTTTTGTATTAAAATGACTTCAAAACATTAATAGAATTATATATGTATTTTTTGTTAATTTTCGAATTTATATAAAGTACCAAAATAAAGTGCAATTTTTGATTTTTTCAAGTTTATGAGGGATACATAAACTAAAATTTATATATATACTTTTTTTTTGTAATTTTTCTTTTTGCAACGAAATAAAGTAAAAATAGTTAAAATAGCTATATTAGACCCAATTTCACATATTCACGCTAAAAATGTGAAAATTCTCGGGGAGGGTCAAAAATCACGTGCTTACAGCTGCCCTCTTTGACTGGAAACACGAAGAGTTTTCCGACAAAGAACGACTAGACGTGTTTTTGACCCGACCATTACTTGGACGGACTACACTTGAGGAAAGGGAGGGAATGTGACCGAGCCCTGGTATCCGAGCTGCCTACATATCCTTGGTTATACAGGAATCAGGCCACGTGTAGTTCGGGTATGAGAGAGATGGTAGAGGGTACCGAGGTGGAGAGCCGATCGAGGTGCCGTTCCGTTGAGGTTCCGGTCCGCGGTCCTGTCGTTACAACAAAAATGAAAACTGAAAAAGACTAACTAAGCCTATCAGCTACTAGTTACAAGGATTCCTATCTCTTAAGTCTTCTGAAACTTGGTCTTGAGTCTTGAATGGTGCTTCATACAGACTTTGGATTTGAACCTTGATACTTGCTAGTTGTAGGCGCTAGTTCTTGAGCAGATCACATCTGTTCTCCACTTCCGTGCTTTGGATTCATTCATTTTTCTTTTTTTTTTTTGTGACTAGCTTTTGTTGACCCTCTCAGACTGTTGACTCGCATTCTTGGGGCGAGCTTCTTGTTGCTTCTATCTTGGATTGAGTGCTGGGGATTTCTGTTGTAATCCTTCTGCTTTCCAGTGGGTCACTGCTTGATCTTTGACAGGCGGACTCCTGACTTCTTCGATCTTCGACATACCACAAACTCCGTTCTACAGGCGGGTCCCTGACAATCAAAACAAACAAAACAAACAAAATTTCCTAACCCAGTTTGCACTGGGAAGGTTGGTGAGTCGTTAGCAAAATCGTGGCCCACTGATACTACTGATGCAGTGCTGAGAGTGAACTAAACACTAGATTAGGATGTATTCCCTTGTTATACAGGTGGGTGCCTGGTTTTAGGAAAATGACTCTTTTTCAAAATGTTTTTTTTTTTTTTAGCATCTTAGGAGAAAGATTCATCGAACTAAGATTTTGATCCTAGGAGAAGGTTCGTCAGACTAGGTTTCTATCTTAGGAGAAAAATTCGATCTTAGGAGAAAGATTTATCGGACTAAGATTTTGATCCTAGGAGAAGGTTCGTCAGACTAGGTCTCTATCTTAGGAGAAAAATTCGTCAGACTAAGATTTTGATCCTAGGAGAAAGTTCATCAGACTAGGTCTTTCTTTTTGGTATCTTAGGAGAAAGATTCATCAGACTAAGATTTTGATCCTAGGAGAAGGTTCGTCAGACTAGGTCATTTTTTTTTTTTGGTTATCTTAGGAGAAAGATTCATCAGACTAAGATTTTTATCCTAGGAGAAGGTTCGTCAGACTAGGTCTCTATCTTAGGAGAAAAATTCGTCAGACTAAGATTTTGATCCTAGGAGAAGGTTCATCAGACTAGGTCATTTTTATTTGTATCTTAGGAGAAAGATTCATCAGACTAAGATTTTGATCCTAGGAGAAGGTTCGTCAGACTAGGTCTCTATCTTAGGAGAAAAATTCGTCAGACTAAGATTTTGATCCTAGGAGAAGGTTCATCAGACTAGGTCTTGTTTGTTTTTTGGTTATCTTAGGAGAAAGATTCATCAGACTAAGATTTGGATCCTAGGAGAAGGTTCGTCAGACTAGGTCTCTATCTTAGGAGAAAAATTCGTCAGACTAAGATTTTGATCCTAGGAGAAGGTTCATCAGACTAGGTCTTGTTTGTTTTTTTTTTCAAAAACAACTTAGGAGGAAATGCATCTCCTATGGGTAAAACTTAACTTTGAGGAAGTGCGTTTCCTGTGGGTACAATAAACTTAGGAAGTGCGTCTCCTATGGGTACAATAAACTTAGGAAGTGCGTCTCCTATTGGTAGAACTGAACTTAGGAAGTGCGTCTCCTATGGGTGAAATGAACTTAGGAAGTGCGTCTCCTATGGTGAAACTCGCTTAGGAAGTGCGTCTCCTATTGGTGAAACTTGCTTTAGGAAGTGCGTCTCCTATGGTGAAACTGAACTTTAGGAAGTGCGTCTCCTATGGTGAAACTGACTTAGGAAGTGCGTCTCCTATTGATGAAACTTGCTTAGGAAGTGCGTCTCCTATTGGTGAAACTTGCTTTAGGAAGTGCGTCTCCTATGGTGAAACTGAACTTTAGGAAGTGCGTCTCCTATGGTGAAACTGAACTTAGGAGGTGCGTCTCCTATGGTGAAACATATAAACTTTAGGAAGTGCGTCTCCTATTGGTAGAACTGAACTTAGGAAGTGCGTCTCCTATGGTAAAACTGAACTTAGGAGGAAATGCATCTCCTATGGGTGAAACTGAAACAAACCTAGGAGGAAATGCATCTCCTATGGGTAAAACTAAAACTTAGGAGGAAATGCATCTCCTATGGGTAAAGACGTGGAATGTATGCCTCTATTATCTGGGCGGGCTCCCAATTTCAACACTTGAAATAAAAAGACTGAATGTATGCCTCTATTATCTGGGCGGGCTCCCAACTTCAACACTTGAAATAAAAGGACTGAATGTATGCCTCTATTATCTGGGCGGGCTCCCAACTTCGACACTTGAAAATAAAAAGACTGAATTTATGCCTCTGTTATCTGGGCGGGCTCCCAATTTCAACACTTAAAAGTAAAGACTGAAACCAACATATCCTATTTGAGGGCGGATGAACCCAACATATCCTATTTGAGGGCGGATGAACCCAACATATCCTATTTGAGGGCGGATGAACCCAACAGATCCTATTTGAGGGCGGATGAACCCAACATATCCTATTTGAGGGCGGATGAACCCAACAGATCCTATTTGAGGGCGGATGAACCCGACAGATCCTATTTGAGGGCGGATTAACCCGACAGATCCTATTTGAGGGCGGATTAACCCAACATATCCTATTTGAGGGCGGATGAACCCAACATATCCTATTCGAGGGCGGATTAACCCGACATATCCTATTTGAGGGCGGATGAACCCAACATATCCTATTTGAGGGCGGATGAACCCGACAGATCCTATTTGAGGGCGGATTAACCCGACAGATCCTATTTGAGGGCGGATTAACCCAACATATCCTATTTGAGGGCGGATGAACCCAACATATCCTATTTGAGGGCGGATTAACCCGACAGATCCTATTTGAGGGCGGATTAACCCAACATATCCTATTTGAGGGCGGATGAACCCGACATATCCTATTTGAGGGCGGATGAACCCAACAGATCCTATTTGAGGGCGGATGAACCCGACATATCCTATTTGAGGGCGGATGAACCCGACATATCCTATTTGAGGGCGGATGAACCCGACAGATCCTATTTGAGGGCGGATGAACCCAACAGATCCTATTTGAGGGCGGATGAACCCAACATATCCTATTTGAGGGCGGATGAACCCAACAGATCCTATTTGAGGGCGGATGAACCCAACATATCCTATTTGAGGGCGGATGAACCCAACATATCCTATTTGAGGGCGGATGAACCCGACAGATCCTATTTGAGGGCGGATGAACCCGACATATCCTATTTGAGGGCGGATGAACCCAACATATCCTATTTGAGGGCGGATGAACCCGACATATCCTATTTGAGGGCGGATGAACCCAACATCTCCTATTTGAGGGCGGATGAACCCGACATATCCTATTTGAGGGCGGATGAACCCGACAGATCCTATTTGAGGGCGGATGAACCCGACAGATCCTATTTGAGGGCGGATTAACCCAACAGATCCTATTTGAGGGCGGATGAACCCGACATATCCTATTTGAGGGCGGATGAACCCAAAATATCTTTAAGACTTGAAAATGTCTTACCTCGAATACTTGCTGGGGATTGGGATGAATTTTCATTTTCTACCTTCCCCATTTTTTATTATTATTCTTTTTTTATTTTTTTATTATTATTCCCTTTTTTTGTTTTTGTTTTGTTTTTGCATAGCTTCTTCCTTCAAAGACTGCCTCCCTTGATTTACTTACCTGTTGGGGGGTAAAATGTTATCAGCTGGGGGTACCTGACTTCCAGAAAATTTTCTAAATGGAAGGAAAATTTTTTGCCCCAGTTTGATAATATCCCTTGTGGCATGCAGTTCTGGCATCAATGCCATTTCCTTTACCTGTTTCAAATCAAACAAAATTGTTAGTTTAAAACATGGTGGTTGGTTGTGATACTCCCAACGGGATGGCTTTTCCTTTTTTTTTCCTTCCTTGCTTTGCGTTGCACAACTTGTTGGGGATGATATTATGTGCTGGAGATAATCCCTTCCTGCTGGGGGATATCCCTCTTATTTTGTGGCATAGCTTGGAAACTGGCATTTCCCCGACCTTTTAGTCTAGTATGGATTTCGCCCGATCATGCTCTGTTCATGGGCCTTGGCCTTTGAGGTTTATAACCTTGGTTTTGGCAAGGATATCTCTCTTGACGCTCGTCAATCCTTCTGTCAATTCCCTTTGCTGGGGATATCTTTTTGACACTGGCCTCGCGCTTGTTCCTTGCTGACTATACCATTTGGATATACTAGTCAGATCTCATCTTGGAAAGATGATGGCATATTTTGAAGTCATTTCATACTTGTTCTGACCGGACAGACTCTATTGGGGAAATTTTTTATGAAAGGAGAAAGATAACAGAAACAAAATAAAAGACAAAGGAAACGATGACTCTTTTACAAAAGAAACTATAAATAAAACCCTATCAAATGCAGATACTGACTCTAATGGCCATGACATGCATATGGGGCCTATCCTCTGCCGTCAATCATCTTTTAAGATCTTCCATTGGCGATTCCCCCTCTGATTCTCAATCTTATTCGACTTGTAGTGCCCGAAGGGTTTTCACTATCAAGTCTCTCTCATTTTGGTTTTCTCTCAGCTTTCATCGCCTTATGGTGCCTGTGAAGGTTTTCACCGATAAGACTCTCTCATTTGTATCACTTTCCAGCTGGGGATTTGGAGTGTCGCCGGTATGACTCTTTCTGCTGGAGATTAGAGTCCTTTCTGCTGTGGAACAGAATGTTATGTTCGCCGGTAAGACTCTTCATTTGTCTGACTTGGCATCTTTTGAAGACTGGTCAGAAGGTCTTTCTTTGGACCGTAATGTGGGTTTGGATAGGGCTAGAAAGAAAGGGTATAAAAGGCTCAAAAATGCATTAATTTTGGGTTATTAGTTACAACCTTCGGAATTAGATTTATTCACAATAAACGCAACATTTGCCCCAGTTTCTTGCTTGGGGATATTTTAATTGATTTTTTCATTTTTCAAAACTATGACCGAGCCGTGAAGCGCCTACGTATCCTCTTTGAGGAATCAGGTCAAACGTAGTTCCCAATTCCTCTTTTTCATTTGACTTTCCTTTTTTGCCTTTTGTTATCATTTTTCTTTTCTTTTCTTTTCTTTTCTTTTCTTTTCTTTTTTTTTTCTCTTTTTTCGTTGCTGTTTTCTTTCTTTCTCTTTTTTTCGTTGTTACTGATTCCGAACGAGGGGTATGAAAGAAAAATAAACAAGGCTCAAAAGGGGTAACGAAGGATAAAGTGTTTAGGTAGCAGAACAAAATGCCTTCGTCATTTCAGTATTCAAAACATGCCAAGTGCAAACAACACAATTTAAATTTGTAGTCTCTTCTGATGGTGCTGGACTTGACAATTATATTCAACATTTGCTTTTTCATTGGTCCTTTCTAAAGCACCGTTGGGCGATACTCTCATTATCATGAACGCCCCTCATGCCAATTTGGCGAATCTTGCTTTTAACGGTTTTCTTTGTGCTTAACTTGCCCCAGTTCCACATGACTCGAGCTCTGAATAATCTCAAACCGTCCTCATTTTCTTTAAATGGTCTGATCACCTTCTCGGGGTTTTATGATTAACTTTAAAGACTAGGCCCAAAGTGTGTGCGCATGTCATGTCCCTAGAATCGGCTTTGAACAAATTGATAAAAGGACTAAACAAGAAGATGAATGGAAATAATAAAAGACTGAATTTTTTTTCATTAGACTAAACAAATGGTTTTAAAAACAAAGCAAACCGGAATAAAATCCTAAACAACTCGGACAAAACTTAAACAAACCGCTATGACAAAACGGAAAGATAAGCGGAAAGATATTGACACAAAACAAATCGAATTACAATCTTAATAATCCAAACAACAGAAATGACAACAGAATAAGCCACCACAAGCTTTTCTCTTGCTGACCAAGGAACGAGCGTCCTTCCACTTTATCAAGATTGGCATCTTAGCCACTGAGCTTTGCATCGATACTGTCAAGACCATTGCCAGCTTCCATATCATCAACCTCCGTCAATAAGTTCCCGATAGGATTTGAGTGCTTCTGCTATCAGGCCTAATCCCCGCAGAGTGTGTATCATGAGGTGCAAGTAAAGGATTCTGGGTGTCATTGTCCGGCTTACCACAAACCAACCACCTTAACTTTGTGATTCAAAATGAAACAGGTTAAAATGGACTCAGTCTGTCCCCATTATTAACAACATCTTTTTTTCTTTTTCTTTTTCGATGTTTTTCTTTTTTTGTCTTTTTTTTTTCGCTTTTCTTTTTCACTCTTTTTTCATTCTTTTTTTTTCATTTCTTCTTTCATTTCTTTTTTTCATTTCTTTTTTTTCATTTGTTTTTTTTTTCATTTCTTTTTTTTGTTGTGGTCGAATCTTATGGAGATTGCCTACGTATCATGACCCCTGCATGAATCAGACCTTGCGTAGTTCGGACCAATAAAAGATAAACAATAATAAACATTTTTTCAATTAGAACAAACTGGGTTTCAAAGGTTTGAAGATGACCTACAAACTCGAGAATCAAACAACCCACATATTCTGATCAAAAGCTTTACAAACTCAAATATAAAAGGCCATCTCCCTTTCTCTGTTTGACAATTTTAACCAAATGGTTATTTTTGCAAACGTGGCCCCTTCCACATTCATATGAATTTTAAGGTCGGGGAGGATTATTTTATGACACTTTACAAACTTGTCCGTTCTTTTACGAAAACAACCTTTCGACAACTGAAAGATACTCTGAGGCTATTCCGGCAAGAACGGTTTAAGATTCTGCCGAAGCTGGCTCGGCTTATTATGACAAAATTCAAACGGTATTCACCTGACCGCTGACTCTTTGTTTTTTTTCTTTTCAAAATTACAAAAAAAACCTGGTGTTGCAAACACGGCCCTTCAGCACCTCGGGGACGAAGATTTAAAAGGCTGTGTGGGTCAACTAGACCAAAATCCTAAACACGACCCCAAAAGGTGGCTGTTTATGCAAAGTTAGCCTTCCGGCGTCCCTTTCGGGAACATTCGGCTATTTATGACAAAACAACGTCACCTGACTTATTTATGACTCTTTTTATCGATTTTCAAATTAGAAAACTCAATACTGCAAACACGGCCTTTCAACGTCTCGGGGACAAAGATTTTTAAGGCTGTGTGGGTCAACTGGACCAAATCTTAAAAATGACCCGAAGGTGGCTGTTTATGCAAAGTCAGCCTTCCGGCGTCCCTTTCGGGAACATTCGACTATTTATGACAAAACAGCATCACCCGACTTCTTTATGACAGAATTGACATTTTTATTATTTGTTTTTTTTTGGCTTTTTAGCAAAAGGTGGGGTTGGACCCGATGAGGGTTGCCTACGTATCTCACATCCGGTGAGAATCAAACCCGCGTAGTTCGGGCAAATGAACTACTTTAAAAGAAGAAAGGAAGCATTTTTTTTTGGTTTATTTTCTTTTTAAAAGAAACACTTCTAAGATATATTTTTTGAATTTTAATTTTGCTTTTTTTTTATTCTAAAGAAGAAGAAGAAAATATTTTTTCGAAATTTTACTTTTAATAAAAGAAATGCTTCTCAAAATGTTTGTTTTTTGAATTTTGAATTTTCTTTTCAATTTTGAAATTTTGAATTTTCTTTTCAATTTTGAAAAAAGAATCAAAATATTTTCGGATTATTTGGAAAGACTTTCTAAAGAAGTCAATAATGGAAAAATATTTTTGGATTATTTTAATTTTGTCATTTTCATAAAAAAATAAATAAAGCATATTTTAAAAACAAGACTCTTTTTTTTCATTTTTATGGCAAGACAAATTATTTTCTTTTCTATTAATGTTTTTTTTTTAAAAAAAAAAACACAAGGCAAAACAATAATGATTTTTTCTGCTTTTCCTTTGCTTTAATAAAACAAACTAATAAGACATTTTTTTTTATTTTCTCAAAATTTCGGCAGAGTTTCGACACCACTTGGACATTTGTTTTCTTTTTCTTTCTAAAAATAAGTAGTTATATCTCTACACTACCATTTCCTCATCTTTTCACGATTTTCTAATTTGTGGAAAATGATGACAACATACAAAATCTTTTGAATTTTCATGCCTTGTTTTTATATGCATTTTTATTTTTTATGTTTATTGTTATTTTCAAAATGTGGCATGGGAAACATAAGGATTTCCAAGACATCTTGGATTTCGCAAATGTTCCCCATGCGCTTTTTCCAACATATGAAGCGTGGGGGACATATGGGAATTCCAAGGCTTCTTGGATTCCACAAATGTTCCTCATGCTTTTGATTAAAATAAGATCATGCTGGAAAAACGTGCGACCTTCTTATTAAACGTGATCAACATAACAATTCACCCTTGAATAAGTACAACATGTAGCACATAGGATGCCAAAAGATGGTCTATTATTTTCAGGTTGCTTGTCCTAGACGGACCCAACCCCTGTGTTGAGTCCCCTAAGTCAAATGCACATGATGCAAATAAACGTTCCTACTAGGGATCCGGCATGTGGCTTTGTTATACTAAGTTCAGAACCTGGGTGTTTGCTCTAGACCTGGCTTACCCGAGCGGACAGCTCGAGCCGAGGGGGGGCATCGTACCGGGAATACAGAAGCTTCACCGGCTTAGCAACTTATCCGAACCTCGTTCTAAATTGGGATTTGACACTATACAGAAAAGAAGTCATACGAAGTACGCCCTTCTTCATGATTTAGAAGACTCAGAGAGAAGATGGGTTTCGGCACAATTTATATACAGTTCACATAATATCAAAGCGGTAAAAACAGCATTTAACACATTAGGCTCAAACATGTAAAAATCAGATAATAGATAAAGCCAAACAATAACAATTATTTTAAGCTCGAATTCTTAACCCTGAACCAGTGGTTCTAGGTCTAGTCCCCAGCAGAGTCGCCAGAGCTGTCACACCTCCTTTTTCCGCGCCCGGGGGGGCGCAGGGGAGTTTTTTCTAATTAAAGGACAATCGAAGCGGGATTTGTTTATTTATTTCAGAGTCGCCACTTGGGAGATTTAGGGTGTCCCAAGTCATCAATTTTAATCCCGAATCGAGGAAAATAATGACTCTATATTACAGTTTGCGTACCAGAAATCTAGATAAGGAATTCTGTTAACCCGGGAGAAGGTGTTAGGCATTCCCGAGTTCCGTGGTTCTAGCACGGTCGCTCAACTGTTATATTTGGCTTATTTATCTGATTTTTAATACAATATGAACTTATGTGCAAATTTATCTTTTTACCGCTTTACTATTATTTTTAGGAATGTGAACATCGCTTAAAATATATCTTTGGACTGTGTTACATGAAATGCACCCACAATCCGAAACATATTTTATTTGATGTTTTAGGATTTGGATTTGGGTTGCATGAAATGCACACCCGAGTTTAAGAAAATTAAATTATTAAAGGTGCGCCTAAAGAGACTATCGCGTTATTATTTTGCGGAGGCCGTGAAATTCGCTAAACGACCCTCCTGAATTCTAAGTAATTTTAAACAAGTATTTACTGAGGGCCCCGCAATTTGTATTTTTATTCGGCGAGGCTCATCTCATTCTTATTTTTTTTAAGAATTTGCAACGTCATGGAAATGCATCTCGGGCCACGCCACAATCAATGCGCCCGTGACTAGAGACATATTTCGACTCCGTTGAAATTTGGATTTGGGTCACATAAATGTGCACCCGAGTTTAGGGAGATAACATTATTAAAGGCGCGCCTAAAGCAACTAGCGCATTATTATTTTTGGGGTAAGGCCGTGAAATTTGCTAAACGGCCCGTCCCAGAATCTAAGTATTTAATATATACATTTAGAGGGCTCCGCAATCTGTACATTTTTTCCGGCGAGGCTCGTCTCATTTTATTTATTTTATTATTATTTTTTATTCATTTTTTTTATAATTATTTATTTATTTTTAAAGGATGCCATTTTCACGCCTTTAACAATGCTAAACCTTACGGCTTCTTCACAACTACAATCTCATAACTTGTCAAGATTTGATAAAAGAAGTTAGGCGAATGAGTGTTTCGGGCGTAGCAACAACAGGTACTAATACTAATTTTGTCCAAATAAACTAAGACAATAATAACATAACACATTGAACGTAAATAATAACAATACTAATCTTGGGACTACTAATACAACTAAATCAAATGACATCAAGTAATCAATAATAACATAACACAAAAATGAACTAAAATGCATACGGTGAAACATAAGCCGAAAATTATCATATCAATTGATATATTGCAACTTCAAACATTGAACGTAAAATTTCTTTAATCCAATACATCGAGGCTTACTAACCTGAATAAACAGAAACGCATAGAGCCATGGACCAAACCTCAACATCGACTTCACCGAACAAACTCGGTGCGCCGGACCTCGACGAACAAAACAACCTCACCGGACTGAAGCAACGACTGAGCTACTCAGCAATGTAGCGACGCAGCAACAGCTGCTGTATTTCGACGCAGCAACTGTTGCGTGAAGCTGCAACATAAGGGGTCGTTAGAGATGAGGAAAAGAGCAGCTATGGAGGGTCGTTCGTGTGGCGATGATGGTAAAGGTGAGAGGATGAGGGTTTGGCGCTTGGACAGTGGGTTGGGGACAGTAACGACGGAGGTCGTCGTGTATAGTGGTCGACGATGGCTGCTGGGTTTTGCTGGGTGTTTGGACGGGGTCGACGATGGAGTTCCGACGAGGAAGGTGGCTGACGGGTTGTTGGTTTTGGACTGGTGGTCGTAACGATGAGGAAGAAGGTGGCGAACAGTGGTGACGAGGGGGTGTTGGTCCGGTGCTCGGGGTGGTGTTTGGGAGGAGGAGGATGTTGATGGTGGTTTTGGGCAGTGGGGGTGCCGGGGAAGGTGACGTTTACAGTAGGTGTTTGGACGTTGCGAGGAGGAGGGTCGTCGTGGGTTGAAGAAGAAGACGATGGTGTCTTCCTCTTCAGGTGGTTTGGCTTTTTGGCGACGGGGATGCGACGAGCCTGTTTGGTCACGACAAGGGGTCGACAGAGGGAAAGGATCGTTTGTGGTGGTGTTGAGGAGCTGGGGGGTTCAGACGTTGGGTTTTTCCTCTTTCCGTTTTCAGTAGGGTCTTTTTTCTTTGACTGGTTTTTTGCCCCTCTTCTTTTGTAGGGTTTCCCTCGTTTCTTCAGGAAGGAGACGGGTACAATACCCCTTTTTTCAAAAAAAATTCAAAGTCCCCCCTTTCAAAATGTTTTGTCCGTGTATTTAGCATGGGTTTGCCTAGAAAAATGAGCCCACGCGTGGTGGGGTTCAAGGCATATGTTCCCCACGCGTGGTGGGGTTCCCCACGTGTCCTGGACACGGTTATTATGGGCTAGGTCCGAAAATTAGGCCTAAAACCGGGTAGTTTGAACCCGAATATTATTCTTTTGCCCGAACCCGAGAAATAGGAACACGTTGCTTAACTAGTCCTATGTAAGCAAAATAACTACCGAAAATAAGACTAGTATTTAACAAAACTATATCCTTTTTTTTTAAATATTTTTAAGGTTTTAAAATAGCTACAAAATAAAACTACTTTTGTAATTTTCGTAAATATTAAGATAAAATATGAAGTAATATTTTTTGTATTTTTCAAAGTTAAAATAACTATAAACTATTAATAAAACTATTTTTTGTAATTTTCGTTTTTTAATAAAGACAAAAATATGAAATAATATTTTTTGTATTAAAATGACTTCAAAACATTAATAGAATTATATATGTATTTTTTTGTTAATTTTCGAATTTATATAAAGTACCAAAATAAAGTGCAATTTTTGATTTTTTCAAGTTTATGAGGGATACATAAACTAAAATTTATATATATACTTTTTTTTTTGTAATTTTTCTTTTTGCAACGAAATAAAGTAAAAATAGTCAAAATAGCTATACTAGACCCAATTTCACATATTCACGCTAAAAATGTGAAAATTCTCGGGGAGGGTCAAAAATCACGTGCTTACAGGGATATCGCATTCAATTATTTTTTCACGAGTTAGGACAACATTGGAATCCTTAGACTAATCCTTAATCTTTGACGACCTAACTATTTTTTATTCTTGTTATTTTATCATAAATTACTGCATAAAGATATAAAAAAAAGCTAGAATTACCAAAAGGTTCATAGAGAAATAAGTCTTGAAAAAGGTATTCCAGGTGTGATAAAGCACATTTCATATTTTGTATGTCAACAGACTTTGTAAATTTTATGTAGGGACATATTCATTTTTCACGATTGGTATCCAATTTTTCATCTTGGGACATCGCATTCAATCATTTTTTCACGAGTTAGGACAACATTGGAATCCTTAGACTAATCCTTAATCTTTGACGACCTAACTATTTTTTATTCTTGTTATTTTATCATAAATTACTGCATAAAGATATAAAAAAAGCTAGAATTACCAAAAGGTTCATAGAGAAATAAGTCTTGAAAAAGGTATTCCAGGTGTGATAAAGCACATTTCATATTTTGTATGTCAACAGACTTTGTAAATTTTATGTAGGGACATATTCATTTTTCACGATTGGTATCCAATTTTTCATCTTGGGACGTCACATTCAATCATTTTTTCACGAGTTAGGACAACATTGGAATCCTTAGACTAATCCTTAATCTTTGACGACCTAGCTATTTTTTATTCCTGTTTTAAGAAAAAGAAGAAAGATGCGAGAGGAAAACAAAGCATGAGAAGGATGATTACATTGAAATTAAGAAATAACATTAAAAAAAACAAAGAAACGAATCATTGTGTCATTTCAAGTTTTCTAGCTAGAAGATAATATTGAAGATATCACAATTATTTTTTTTGAGTGTGTATGCTTAGCAGTCTATTTGTAGAACTGGTCAATTTTAGCATCAAATTTCTGATTAAACTGCACATATCCAAGAGAGGAGCAGTCTTGAGTGCAAAATCAAACATTAAATTCAACAATAATATGCAAAGCTTTGGCATAAACCTTTAAACATCGTTTCGTAGTGACACAAATGATTGTAACTGTTGCATATCATTTCTGCCATTTTGGTGCAGCCTTATACTTGGTAATTCCTTGAGTAGAACAAACAGATGGATTTGATCACCCCTTGGCCCTTGCCATTGGAATCATGTACATAAAAGTTACTCCAAAAAGATAATTCCGCAAAGTTTCCAAACATAATTCACACAGTCTCCATCACCCATCATTCTCGATACGCCAAATCATCATGACTAACTCAGAAAACAGCCTTCTTATTGTTTTTTGTAGCTTGAGAGTGACTGTTGCAAGTTTGAGATTACCAAGCAGCATTTCTGTCTGTGCACCTTGGAGATATCCAGCTTTCTTCAAAATGTTTAGTAGATCATAATACTTATCCATCTCCTATTCAATCACTTCACTAAAATTCTTCAATCAGTTTTATATCTAACGTATGAACATATTTAAACATACTAATAAACAAGAGGCAATTGTAATTATTTATAGGCAAATTATATCAGGATATAATCCGAGGAGTTCTTCACAAATAACTTTTCTACGGTGGTCAATGTCCCTTTTTTATTTTTGTGGTAAGTGCATCTAAATATCATGCTTCCTATGCACGCCAATCCTTAGAAAAGAATAGCAATGAGATTTCACGTGCCCCTCCTCCTTTCTTTGATGCTACTGGAAAGTACATATTTTGAAGAGTAGACTTCATTTATTCAAATATCAACATTCTTTTAAGCAAAAAGAAAGTATATTCTTGAGCTCTCTTTTAAGTCTGTCTTCCACCATCAATCAGTGCAAATCACTATGGTTTCATCATCATGGAAGCTAACAGTCTTTTCATCCCTTAATACCTTGATTCGCATCTCACCCTCTTTGTGTGCAAAACTAAAATTTTCAGAAGGCAATTTCACAAACACCTATCAGGCAAATCCTTAGACTTGTTAAACCCGGAGGGAAAGCATGAAGAAGAAGAGAAGTAATTACCTTCAAACGCAGTGATCAAATCTTAGAAGTAGAGCAAAAGAACAAATAAAGAGAGATCCAAATCGAGAATCAAAGAAAATTTTAAGAAGAAGAAATACAAACTCAGAGAATTCAAATTCAAAGCAACAAAGAATCTTTAGGAATCACAAGCATCAACTTTGATACCTGGTGAAGGGTTACTCCATAGCAAGAGAATGCGGATGTACAGGGAATACACGAAAATAATAATTATTATCAAAGATAACTCCAAAAGATACTACAGATTGTAGGAATTGTAGAAGTAGTACAGCCAAGAAAGAAGAAAAACGGATGATTTAGATTTTGCGTGTTGGACTTTTATGCAATTTGGGGAACTTTTTCTCCAAAGTACAGCATGTGCAACATAAAGTATAACTTACTCCATAAATTAAAAAATTAATTTGAAATAACCAAAGTGCCCATTGGTAAGTAGGCATGACGACCCCCAACTGCTTCTCAAGTGACTTCTATATATTAGTAATGATTTAATAATATAAAAGCAAAAAGGGAAAGGAATATACTATTATGACTCTTCCTGAACGTATAATTCATGTTTATGACATGTGATTATTGTTTACTCATAATACGGTACAGTTAAATTTATACGTGGTTTCTAGACAAGTGAACTAATTTGATCCTAAAATAATGAAATAATTGAAGAATTATACAATACTTAGCCTTAAAATATAGGTGAAACAGTAGAGATGACAATTCCGGAAACAAAGTTTCCGGGGAACAGCAATGATGAGATCAAAAAGCAAGAAATCAAAATTGTATTAAGATTTGTATAGAATGTAGTGTAAGTTAGCCAGAAAATTTTTGCCATCTACAATGATAACTGGACTCACTATTTATAATTGTGTCTAAAAAAGGAGGTCCTAGAATCATGCCCTCTTTTAATGTCAATTATGAGGGTTATTGATAAAGATGTAATGGTGAATATAAATGCCAAATTCTTTGTAACGGGCCCTCGTCCTTAATACCGTAGAATATTCTTTATTTAATGCTACCGGGCGCAGAACATTTAATACACCTTTATGAACGTTATCCCTTCCGGTGACAAGTGAAATAGCTGAGTTCGATCTTCGGTAATCCCCATTTTGGGTTCCACGTGTCTTTCTTTTAGATGACCACATGTCATATCATATTTTACCTTATACAGATAGTCCTCCTTCTTTCCGGTGACAAAACTTTTGTGTCACCGAGAAGTTGGTAGAAACACTCTTTTGGCAGGAATTACTATAATTCCCTCTAAAGTTTTCTAACGGTTGATTAGACGCACGTCTCTCCGCATTTAATATCCCGAACATACGTCATCTTATGATTCAGCACACTTTTTGCTAATTATCGAGGTAATCATGGCCATGAATTTAGCCGCAAAAAATTTACTTATATGCATTATCCTTCTCCTATGCACTTCACAATTTCTTGAGCTTCTGACTTGTATCTTTGTTCTCCAACTTTTCTCTAATTCTCTTCAAATAAAAAACCTTTTCCTTTTTCTACTTAATGGCTTATTCCTCAAAGCGTGTCAGTTCTTCAAAGAGCAAGAACAAAGCCGAAGATTCTGCTCCTCCAACGATGGGTTCCATCATCCCCAGAAGTCTTAACACCCAAAAGACTTCGAAGAGAAAATCCCTACTACTAACCCTCGTACGTGGGATGTTAGTAGATATCCTTCTTAAATTTGTCCTTCCAGTATTCCTACTATAAAAGAAGACTGCCATTTTCATGAGTTAGATATTATCGCTCCTAATCTATCGGAACAAGTGACCCTTCCAAAGGAGGGTTTTACGTATTTTTTCACGTATCCCTTTACTTTGGGTGTGTTTCTTTAAGCGTAGAGCTAGATTCCTGATTGCGGAATTTTGCCTTCGCTACCAAATATGTTTGGCACAGTAAGTCCTGCTATGTGGAGGATGGTTGCCTGCCTTCGGCGCTTGTGCTAGTAGACTGGAGAAGACTAACCTTAGCTCATGTGATGAATCTCTACTCTCCCAAGATTTTCCTTAAGGGAATGATAAACCTTTGCAAATGTGGCCACCATGCTCTGTTGACCAGCATGGATGATGATAACGACCGTGGATGTACGGAAGAGTTCATTGTAGTTGCCACCGATAAATCATTCCGACAATGGCTTCATCATTTCCGGTTGCTTGGAACCACACTCGTAAGATTTATCAATTAATATTCCACTTTACTAAATATTCATTCATGGCTATATTGACTCTTCATCCTGTCACATGTTTCAGCAACTCGATGGATCCCAACGGTGGTGGAAGGCTTGGACCAGTGGATTCAGAAGATCTTGGATGTTACAACGCCCAAAAATCATTGTGAAAAGTACTGGCCCTTAATATGGGTGGAAGGCCAAAATTCATGGTAATTTAGACTTAACTTATTTCTATTTTTTATGTGAAGAGCTTGATTGAACCCTTCTGACTTGATCATGAAATTAGGTCTACCCGCGGGCCCTGTTTATGTCCCCGATGTGGACGTTTGGTTGATACTGCTGATGCAACGAGGCTGCTTGAGAAGGCTCTTACTCGAACAGGTATCACTGGGCCTGCTTCAGGCGCAAATGCTTCACCATAGGGTCCCCGACCGGAGAACGAGCAACCAAAAAGAAGGCGTTCATTTGTGGCCAGGGAAAAGAATAAGAGGGCGAAGACTATTGCCTCTGAGTCATCTTCGAAAGTTATGGTCACTAGCCCTCCTTTCGGTCCGGTCATAGACACCGTGGTGGTCGACGATGATGGAGAAGCTAGTGATGATGGGGCTTCTCTACACAGAAGGCGACATTCATCATGAACTCAATATAATGCTCAGTTTGTTGAGTTAGTTACACCAACCGAGGGCGACGTCTCGGCGCTTTTGGGGGGAGTTTGATTTGGTAGAAATGCCAACTCCCACTATCGGGTCCCAACTGTTATGCCCAGTACTGTGGGGCTGAGTACTGAATCCCTATCATCTTTGGTTGGCGAGCATCCAACAACCAGCACTGCATTTGATACAACTGCTTCTTACTCTTCAACTCCATCAGCTTCATTTCCATCTTTACCAACACCAGCAATTGCTACACCATTTCCATCTTCATCCACTCTTTCACCAACAATTGCTACATCAGCTGTACCGGCCGTATCTGATCACGAAGGAGATGTTCCTCCTCCCCATTCCCCAGTTCATGGGAATTTGGGGCAAAATTATGTTGTTCCTTCTGAAGATCCCCATCGAAGGAGGAATGTTACCCTTTTGGTATCTACCGGGTGCAACATTTTTTCCCGGCCAGTGGATCTTACTAATTATCTGAAGCCTTTGGCTTCAGAGAAAGATTGGAAAAAGGTTAGGGCACTCTTGGGAGAGTGCCTGTTGAATAATGCCATGCACAATGCCGCATCGGTACGCTCGTTTCTTCCTTTGTTATTTCTTCTATTTTATATGAACGTATTCTAAGTTTCAACTTTCTTGTCTTGTAGCCCAATTTTCTTGCTTCCCAGGGCCTTCAAAGGTTGATTCGAGATAAGGAAGAACTTACTTCAGCTCAAGATCAGCTTTTGGCAGAGCGGGATCAAAGTATCGCTCGTCTCTCGGAATTGGAAACTAAAGCTACTGAGGCTGTTGTATTGGAGGCTCGTTTGTAGCAAAACGAGCAACAGGTAATAACCCTTAGCCAAGAAATAGGTCCGCTGAGGGTTAGAAGCCAATGACAAATGGGCTAAAGTCCATGAAACCATTCTTGTTGCAACCGAGTGAGAGGTTGCCACTGCTGAAAAAGTGACCGACTTAGAAGGCAACCTTGAACTCCAAAATTGAAGAGCTTGCTGCTGAGGGGGCGAAACACGCCCAGCTGGAAGAGAAGTACAAGAAAACTATCGAGTATAATAGGCTTTATAATTCAACTGTTTGTGACCTTGATGTTAGCCTCAGATCTATTAGGTCTGCCTGGGAAAGCCTTTCTGCCGAGGTTACCCAACTTAAAGAAGAACTTAAGCACTGAGTGGCTTCCCTAGTTGTTGAAAAAACTTATGCCATGTACAACATGAGGAGAAAAACCTTGGAAGAGGCCAAAGTAGGTATCATTGACTTTGATGCCGAAACTGCTAAGGCCCAAGAGCTTGAGTTGGCTGCTAAAAATGGACTCCTGGTGCAGTCTGATGCTCCTAGTTCTTTTGGTTCCGATTCTGAGTTTTTGGGACATGCAGAGGAATCGGAAGGCGACGATGCTGAAGACCAAACTAGAAAAAATGTCGAGCCATCGATGGATCCACCTACTTCTCCCGGGGGTGCAGACACTTATCTTCCTCCTGGTTCTAGAGATACTGCAGTTTAGCTTTTTTTTCTTTTTCCCATTCTTGTACTTTTTCCCTTTAGGAACATTCTTGTAAATAAATACATATTTTTGCTCAAGTATTGCTTGAGTCTTATTTTTGTTTGAATATCCATGCAAGTCTTTAATCTTTGTGTTTGCTTAAGAATTCTGTGCACGTTTTTTTGTTAGCGTTTTGCTATGTGTAATCTCGGATGCTTTTTCCTCGAAGCACTTTGGTTCCGAGTATTATCTCTTTTACGTGAGGGTTTTTATAAGTGTTTGCGCAAGTTTACTTGTAGCGTCCTTTCGTGTACGTTTTTAGGTGCATTATTCCCTGAAGGCATTTTGATTCCGGACATAAATTCTTCCTAAACCAACCCTTTAACGTGAGGGTTTTCATAAGAGAGGGTGATCTTATGTTTACGGTGCTCTTGAATAGGACGTCTCATGTTCATTACGGCACTAACATTTGAAGTACTTGTTTAACTTTCAAATGAAAAAATTAGTTCATCGTTCAAACAAGAAACAATGTAAAAACAAAAGGATTTCATTTCATATAATTACTTTTATTGTCAAAATTACACAAGCATTTATTTTGCTAAAAAGAAATTGCCATTACTTGTGGCTGTCTTTTACAACTTATTTCTACAGGGCTGGCTCCGACGTTTTTCAACCCGAAGGGCATCACATTGTAAAAATAATTACCAAAATTTGTTATAAATGAAGTCTTTTCCTAATCTTATGGGTTTATCTTGATTGGGTTATACCCGAAATAAGTATCGAGGAAACTCATTAATTTGTGCCCGGTCGTGGCATCAATCATTTGAACGATATTTCGTAGTGGGAACGGGTCTTTCGGGCACGCCTTATGAAGGTCTTTATAGTCTACACACATGCGAAATTTATTGTTCTTCTTAGGAAATACTACTTTAGCTAGCCAGTCCGGACCTCTCAAATCGAACCGGTATTGAGTAAACGGGTTACCTCTTCTTTAACAAATTTATTCATGGTTTCAACAATAGGGCACTTCTTTTGTCTTACCGGAGATATATTGGGATCCAACCTTAACTTGTGCACGACTACCTCCATTGGGATACCTGTCATATCCTCGTGTGACCATGCAAAACATTGGCATTAATTTTAGAAACTCAATAAAGTCAGACCTAAGCTCTAGGTGCAGTCCTGTTCCCAAGTGGAATTTCCTTTCTAGGAATTCTTCGAACAACGCAACTTGATCCGATTCTTCCGCCGTGTACTTCGTTGCATCCGTCTCTTTTGGAACATGGAAATATCTCGTCACCTGATATTGTTCCGACTCCTTTGTCTGCGGGTTAACTTTCTCTAGTTCGGGGGTAGGTGTCGGTTCTAGTAATTGCTATGTCACGTGTTCCTTTCCTTTGCTACTAGATACCGAAATTGTATTCATCTCTCTTGCTGCCAGTTGATCACCCCTTATCTGATTGATTCCTTCGGGCATTGGAAACTTCAATAACTTTTGATATGTCGAGGGCACAACCTTCATCTCGTATAACCATGACCTTCCCAGGATGATATTGTATCCCATGTCACTATCTACTACTTCGAAGAGAGTTGTATTCATTACTCATTCAACATTCATGTGCAACAAAATCTCTCTCCAGGTCATCACGCTCGCAAGGTTGAATCCAGCGAGGATTTTTGTTGCCGGAATAATACTTCCGGTAAGTTTAGCTTTCTCCAATACTCTTCATTGTATGATATTAGCTGAACTTCCTGGTTCCACTAGAACATGTTTAATCTTAAAATCTAACACATTTAAAGAAATTACCAGTGCATCGTTGTGTAGTAGCAACAATTCATCTGCGTCCTCCTCTGTGAAAGTTAAAATTACAAGGGGGGGGGTGAATTGTAGCCGATTAAAAATCTTGGTTGACTAAGTATAAGTTTAGTCGACTAGACTTTAAACAGTGAACAATTTTAGTAGGAATGAACTAAACAAACAGAAAGGTAAAGAAGACACAATAATTTTTATACTAGTTCAGTACCAGTGTGGTACCTATCTCCAATTTCCTTGGATCACAAGAGTTCTCTTAGATCTTTAATAAATGATTACAGTAGTGATGGTTTTAGTACGTTCACCATCAATGATGTACATCAACAGTGATTTTTGTAATGTTGACACAAATCTCCTTTTGTATTCTAGCTCTTCCTATCTTTTGTGACACTTGTAGACTCAAGAATACAGTGTTTATACTAAGAACTAGAAAGGCTTAGAAGCAGTTTGTGTAATTGCGTAAATCATCTTCTTGAGTTTGCAGTCTTCTTATAGGAGAGTTTGAATAGTCGTTGCAGATTGATCTTTGATTAAGGCATAAAATCCTCTAAGAGATTTGACCCAATGGGTGCCTCCGAATCCTGCACATGAGTTGGGTTGGATTCATTTACGTCCTTCCCCTTTCATATCCATATTTCAGGGAGTGATTTGTTGTTTCGATTTGGTTGATCAATCATCAGATTCTAATTTAGTCCTTGAAGTATGGACTGATATTCTTTAGCAGCTGCACTTGATATGTTTCCTTTTTGAGAGAGCCTTGATGTCCTTTGATTGAAACTGTAGCATCTGCACTTGATTTTGTTTCCTTTTTTTTGGCTTTGACATCCTTTTATTTAGCATCGTTCATGTTTCCTTTGATCTTGTTTCCTTTTTGATGTCCTTACCAAAAGGACTTCCCTTGAAGTAGTGTTACTTCCTAATTTCCTGCAATCAAATAGATACAATTAGATTTGCACTATTGTCATCATTGAAACTTAGATATAACAAAAGTGATATCATCTTCCTGGAAACTTTTACTATGAGTTATTGATACTTTCGTCTTCTTTGCTACCAAAAAGGTGACTAGTTAATCTCATTTCCTCTGAAGATCATATTGACCGTTTGGTGTGGGGCTTCTTCTCCTGCTTTCGAGGGTTTCACGTTATCTCTGTTATGATCATAATTGTTCTTAGCTCGGTCGCTCAAGAATTCTCTGAGGTGGCCATATTTCAATAGTGTTGCCACTTCTTCTCATAAGTGTCGGCAGTCACCTATTCGGTGGTCGTTCGTCCCATGGTATTCACACCAAAAGTTGGGATCCCCCTGGCTGGAATCGGATTTTATAGGTCTCGGGAATCATGGCTATTTGATGTTTCTCATGGCTGACACTAACTGCTCTATACTAATGTTGAAGTTATATACCGATAACTTAGGATAAGAAGGATCCCGATACCCCGGCGTTTCTTTATCCTGAAGTGATCTATTGTTTCGACCATGATTGGTCCCTCTGTCAACGGTGAACTTGTTTGTTGCCCAGAAGTTTCTGCCATGGCCTTCGGTCTGCTCGTAAGGCAAAAATCGGCCCCTCGAAGTCCATATTTTCCGCGTCGTAATCATCCTTTGATTTTTCTCTGTTCTTCTCCTGTCCTTTGGCCGACAATGTAGAACTAACAAGGTCATCTTCGATCCTTATCTTTGACTCGTATCGGTTGTGTACATCTGCCCACATTGTTGCTTGAAACTCAAGCAGGCTTTCCTTCAGTATCCGGGAAGAATCCGAGCTTCTCGAATTCAATTCTTTGGTGAATGCTTCAGCTGCCCATTCATCCGGGACAGTCGGGAGCAACATTCTTTCTTTCTGGAATCGGGTAACGAATTATTGCAATAATTCAGATTCTCCCTGTGCGATCCTAAATATATCGGCCTTCCCGGCTTGTACTTTTCTGGTCCCGGCATGAGCCTTGATGAATGAATCCGCGAGCACCTCAAAGAAATTTATGGAATGCTCGGGTAATAATGAATACCACGTTAGATCTCCCCTCGTGAAAGTTTCTCCAAATTTCGTTAGCAATACAGATTCAATTTCATGAGGGGCTATATCATTTTCGTTTACCGCCGTTGTGTAGGTGGTAATATGCTCATGTGGGTCTGAAGTCCCGTCATACTTTAGCACTTCAGTAATTTTGAACCGCTTCGAGATTAGTTCTTGTGCCGCACACGGCTTGTACGATAATTGAGTATACTTCTTCGAGTCCGAGCCCTTAGGTACTGGCGGAGCGGCCGGGATTTGGTCCATGGTGGCGTTTACTTCCCTTATACCGTAAAAGTTCATTCTTGAACGGGTCATTCTTGTTGTTGAGACCGGATCTGCTCCCCCTAGCCCAGTCGGAGCCGACTTCATCCCTGGGAGTGTTGTTGTCGGCTCTCTGAATTGTTTGGTTTGGGGGAACACCTAGAAGAATTGGATCTTGTCTGTTTGATTATTCGAAGCCTCTGACAACACCTGCTTTAACTTCATCATAACCTTATCTTGCCGCGTGAGATGTCCTAGAATGATCGCATTTTGCTCTTGTAGGACCTTCACCTCATCAACGACATGATCGTCATCAGCATCATAGGGAGTTGTCTCCCGAACTTGTCGAGGGTACTGCCTGTCGTGCACTGGCGTGACGCCATTCGCCTTATTGCGGGTGTCACTGATTGAATCCTCGAAATAAGGTTGATCCCCAGAATTTTAGGGTTGTGCGTGTTGTTAACAGTGTTATCTGCCATTTTTGTGATTTTTTCCAAGACAAAATTATCAAAGCACGTTAGTAAAAAAGACAAGGATCAATTTAATTGCATGGTTGTCTAGGCCCGACGCCAAACTGTTTACCAGTAAAACAGTACAGTTGAATTTATATGTGGTTTCTAGACAAGCGAACTAATTTGATTTTGAAATAATGAAATAATTGAAGAATTATACAATACTTAGTCTTAAAATATAGATAAAACAGTAAAGATGACCATTTCGAGAACAAGGTTTTCGGGCACAATAATGACGAGATAAAAAGCAAAAAAGTAAAATTGTATTAAGCTTTATATAGAATATAGTGTAAGTTAGTCAAAAAATTCATGTCCTCTACAATGATAACTGAGCTCACTATTTATAACTCTGTCTAGGGAAGGAGGTCCTAGAATCATGCACTCTTTTAATGTCAATTATGATGGTCATTGATGAAGATATAACGGTGAACATAAATGTCAAATTCTTTATAACGGGCCATCGTCCTTAATGCTGCAGAATATTCTTTATTTAATACTATCGGAGGCAGAGCATTTAATACATATTTATGAATGTTATTTTTTTTCGGTGACAAGCGAAATAACTGCGTTCGATCTTCAATCATCTCCATCTTGAATTCCACTTGTCTTTCCTTTAGATGACCACATGTCATCTCATATTGTTGATCAGTGAAACAGATACTGTGTTCAATTTTTTCTTTCACTACCTACATTTGAAAGAAGGCTTTGACTATTGGATTTTCAATGCAAGTGAGTTGACTTGTATCAATTTGGCTTTGATGAATTTTCAATGCAAGTGAGACGGATTCATCGATTTGGAAAATCGTCAAGAGAGAGAAAGACTTTGACTTGCTTTCTGTATGCATAGCTAAAAACCTTCAAAATTTATACTAATAAAATTCTAATTAACTATCACAACCAATATCAAAAAAGATTATTCTAGTGTCATTGATTTTAATTTTTTAATTCGACCGGCATATTATAATGTTTTAGTGGATTTGGAGAAACAAAGAAAAGAAAGATGTGAAAGCCACGTAGTGCATGTTATTATTATTATTTGTGGTGAGAAAGAAGCCACAGCTTCCACTAAGTTGATATCAAATTGCACATTAATCATTCAGGTAAGTTTAGGTACTAGTTCCATCAACAATTCATTACATATATGACATGACCCATTCTTCTCCAACTTTTCTCATAATTGGTGGTGCTAAGAATCTAAAAAAAATTCATATATAATGGAAGTATCTTTATGACTTAGTACTCTATAGACTTTTTCATAGATTTAGAGCCTAAATGAATCCCTTCATTATATTTTTAACCAAAAATATAGTTGAACTTGATGTATCCAAGAATTGGTTATTTTCTTAAAACTAGTTTTATATTTTATTATTGTTCGAGTTGCAGTTTACTTATTATGACTATATACAGTGACGAAGCTAGGAATTTTTTTAAAATATTCAAATTTGAAAGAAGTGAAAAAAAATTCCGACAGAGGGGTTCAATATGTGTTATATACCTCTAAAATGTAATATTTTACCTATATATACAGTACAATTTTTTGACCATATGGCTTCGTCACTGACTATACACCACTCACGTCTAATGTTCTAATCTTACCTACTTTCCTCTCCATTGCACTATTTTATTTTATTTTTAATTTATGCATTTGATATTTAAGAGCTCACTATCAAATTAATTCGAATTTGCTACAAGTATGAGGCAAGAGTCTAGTTACATGAAGTTTTCTTCATTCTCACTACTCGAATAACATATCTATGGTTAAAAGGCATATTGATCTCATCCCTATTGTTTAGACACAATTTGGCTGAAGTTTGAAAAAAAAAAGTATTTGAAATTAAAGAATATTTTATAATAATCCAGTTCCATCCAAAAAAGAAAAAAGAAATGCATTAGGCGCTTAACCTATAATTAACAGTTCCAGATAAATCTTAATCGTAATCTAGTTAGTTAGATCCGTGAACTTTCACTTTCTTGGCTAAGTTTGATTACCCACTTTGTATTACCCCTCCCATCCCAAATTGTATAATGAAAAAATTATAAAACAATTAGTAATTCCAAGATCCAACATTTGGTCATACTAAGGCCCGTTTGGCCATAATTTTTTTTTTTTCAAAATCAATGCTTGTCCATGAAAATTTTAATTTTCTCTTGAACATGAATTTCAAAAAACTCCAAAAAGTTATTTTTCAAAATTTTTACTTCAGCTCAAATTCAAAAATCGCTCCAAATTGTATTCATGTCCAAGCACAACTCTAATTTTTAAATGCTATTTTTAATTAAAAAATTATATTTTTCCGAAATTTTATAATTCTTATGTCCAAGCGCCCACTTACATAAGAATGATAAAATTTCGGAAAAAAACGAAAAAAATTAAGTAAAAATGCTATTTGAAAATTAGAATTGTATTTGGACATGAATACAATTTGGAGCGATTTTTGCATTTTTGTAATTGATTTGAAGTGAAAATTTTACGAAATAGCTTTTTGAAATTTTTAAAATTTTTAAAAAAATTTAAAATTTAACTTCAGGTGAAATTTGATATTTTTATAAATAAAGATTGATTAGGGAAAAAGTGAAAAAAATAAAAAATTTCTTATGGTCAAACGAGGGCAAATACTTACCCACACCGGATGTTTACGCCAAACTATATTAAATCACTATGATTAATTAATTAATTAATTAGATGAGAATATATATAATTTACCATGGTTAAATGATTGAAGTCCATATGCAAGACACATGTTATATATCTATTGGTTTGGTGTAAACCTCCGTGTGCGGGTAAGTTTTTACCGTCAAACGAGCCTTAATGCTAATAAAAGAAAGGATGAAAAGAAGAAAACATCCGTGCAAGTACAAATGTCTACGTATCATCAACTACTCTCCAATACTTTTCTCCTCCAATCTGAAAACCTGTTTCAGAGATAATCTAAAGCAAGAACAAACAGACAAAATCAAATACAGAGAAGATATATATAGGCGATAGTATTAGGAACTCAGTTTGTACCTATCAATTGTAATTTGTAATGGAGAGGCTTATCTTTACCAACTCTTCACTTCCGTCGTCTAAACTCCACCAACTTAAGCCCTTTCCTCGTCTTCCCCAACTCCAATTCTCCGTTCCAAAATTCCAAACTCTTCCCTCGCTTAAACGTGTTGAGTATCGCGGGCCCAATACGGTTTCTTGCAAATGCACTCATGACCAGTTTTCAATTTCTGGGTCGTCGTCCCCTGCTTCTAGATTTAATGATGGGTTTGTAGGTAATTCGGCTATATCTCAGGATTTGCCAAATGGGTCGGGTTCGAAGCCCCATTTCCTCAAATGGGTTGCTGAAACTCTACCGAAGCAACAAAAGGTACTGACTTTAATCTTTTTTGCTTTTGCATCTGCGTTTTTTGTATTCAATTTTGATGTTGATGTCACTTTATGCTTTTGGTACATGTTATAATTGCTAAGTATCTGTTTGGTAACTAGTTGAGCTGGTCAAAATACAAAATGTTAGTTCTGCTGTAACTATTTTTTTTAAAAATGTTAATGGACCTAAAATAATCACCCAATGTGCATCAATCCCAAGAAAGTTACCGTAAATTCCACTTTACCAGGAATATTGATTCTGTTATAGTTTTCCGAGAAAACTGATTTCCAATCTAGATGTAGTTGTGCTCGATGGTAAAATGTGTGTCTTGTGCTGCTATGTGTTTGCTGTTAATTTCTAGTGGGACTTTGTTGCTTTCATTTGCTGCTGACTTAGAAGGGGAGCCTTAACAATACGGTATAAGTTGCCGCCGTGTGACCGGATCACGGGTTCAAGCCGTGAAAGCGGCCTCTCATAGAAATGCAAGATAAGGATGCGAATATAAGAACACCAATGTGGTCCGGCCCTTCCCACAATCCCACGCATTGCGGGAGCTTAGTACACCTGGCTGCCTTTTTATTTGCTAAGAACTTGTATTTTTGGTAGAATTGTATCTAATGACTTGTATTTTTGGTAGAATTATAATTTTGCTAATGATTAATGCACACTATACTATCAGTTTGGCTTTGACGGCCATCCTTTTCGTTAACTCATTGGCACCGTGATCAAGACTCAAGAGTATGTTTTTCTCCAAGTGAAAGTTGTTACCTTTATCTTCTTGAACTAAGCTCTGGATACTACCATTTCAAATCCTATATGATTTCCAAATTTAGGTGTTTAAAAGTGATTTAAAAGATGAGTTAACGTGAAATATAGTTGTCTCTGAGGAAAACAAAAGTAGTTAAAGTTGGACTTGGAACGTGACTCTGGTGATCTTATATACTATACTTGATCTTAGCCAAAAGGCTGAGAAAGGTATACCGGTGATCTTAAAGTTGTCTAGTAAATCTAGCAGTGGTGTACTGATGGATATGTCCAGGAATGATAATGTTACATAGGACAAGGACACGGACACCAGCAGTGCTACTCTCCATAAATAACTCTAGGTTATCCGTTTCTGGCAGTACAGCTTGCAGCTTGCAGGTTGCAGCCCTGATCAGCTGCAGCCATTCCTGATGACAGTAGTAAAGGATAATAATAAAAACCGGGGATGAATTGTACAGGAGTTGCTAGTGCCATTGTTGTCTTGTTCAATTGATGGCAAGGATTGATAGGTCAACGCAAGTTTGGTTATTCATTCCTCTGATATCCATTATAGGAAATAGAAATTATAGTGCCTATTTTTCGAGAGGGCTGATTTTAGGGCAGTGTTTATTTGAGTGAATATGACCCATTTTGCACTAGAAGACAAATGGAATCTCTTTTTTTATTTATTTATTTATTAGGGAAGCTTTAATTAGCCGAGTACCAAGATGGTACCATAAAATTACACACAACTGATGAGAACATCCATGCAGTCAGCTACAGCATTTCGCTAACAATTCCAAGAAGTCCATATATTGATCAATGTTGTCTATGAAACAACTTTTACTCCAAAGAAACCAATTAAGCAAACATTTGTTTTTTATTCTTGGAATCTGATTTTTCTGCCCATCAAAACAAGCTCTATTTCCCTCTAGCCAAATGGTCCAGAAGATGCTCAAAGGTATTTTGACTTGTTATTATGTCTAACTGCTACTAATACAAGTATGAATTGGCATTTTGGAATTTTAGATCTCGTCTACTTCCACTTAGTTAATTTCAAAAGAATCTGCCATCTGCTTCGGAATTCTTTATCATTTAAGCAATTTAATTTTGAGAGAATTACCCCAAGAACATTGGAACTAGCACTCTTATTTATATTAGAGTTATATGCCTTAAAATGAAAGGCAACCTTACTAAATCATTCTCTTCGTGCAGCAGAAGGTAACTTTTTCTGTTGATGATTGACTTCTTCAAGGAAGAGTGAGTGCAAAATGCAATTCATAACACAAGTTAAAAGAACAATTATTTGGCGTGGAGTTTCTTTATGTCTATTACTTTGAAGTCACAAAGTTATAGACACATATTTTTGTAGCCTAAAAATATCCATTACGGTGTTTGCATTTACAGAAATTAAACTTAACTAAGAAGGCAAGAAGAAAAACAATCTTGAATTTAGAGCATTAAGGATTCAACCAGCAGTATATATTGAATGATTAGCTGGTGTTCATCAAACTGAACCCGCTGTTGTTAGTGTTTTAAATCTAGATGTAGTTATTCATACTTTTACATGGAAATGTTTCATTTTCAACAACCTTGAGCTGTTTATGTAGAACTAGACCTTCTGCTCTCTCGCTATTGTTCATCTCTTTTGCACATGCCTGAGTTTCAAGTATTGACGGAAGTATAGATGACCATATTAATCACCAGATGGACTTGTTAAAAGAGTTGTTTTAACCACTGGGATGTTAAACCTGGAGATACATAGAGGTTTTCAGTGTTACATTGAACTTCAGTATTATGCCTGCAGCAGCACACAAGGAAACTGAGCTTACATTTGCTTCTATGAGACACTATGTTTTCGGGAAAAATCATCTACTGCATTACCCAGCGAATTATATACATCTATCAAAAGAAGACATTTATGTTGTTTTTAACTCAACATGGCTTATGATTACTTTGATTCCTTTCAGGTGGTTTCTGCAAGTACAGCAGTCCTACTCTCGGCAATGCTGGTTATGCTCCTCCACCCACTCATTGTTTCACCTGCTTTTGCTAGTTTTCCAAGTGCAGCTAAGACTGGAGGTCCAGCTGCAGCTGCAGTGGGAAGTCAACTCATACGTAATGAACTACTAACAAGTGCATGGGCTGGTTTCTTTGCTGGTTGCCTTCACACCCTATCAGGTCCGGACCATCTTGCTGCTTTGGCTCCTCTCTCGATAGGCCGTACACGGATGGAGAGTGCGGCAGTGGGAGCCCTCTGGGGATGTGGTCATGATGCCGGACAGTTGATTTTTGGCCTCTTGTTTCTACTCTTAAAGGACCGACTCCACATTGAAGTTATTCGTACATGGGGGACGAGAGTAGTTGGCTTCACTCTTCTTGTCATCGGAGCAATGGGAATTAAGGAAGCATCTGAAGTTCCTACACCGTGTGTTGCCCTTGAAAATGGTGAGTGTGATGTTAGTGTATATGAAGGCATTGACACCCCCGTCGTCGGGAAGAAGAAAAAGATAGGCTTAGCAACTTTCGCCACTGGAATTGTCCATGGGCTGCAACCAGATGCACTGTTGATAATCTTGCCAGCACTTGCTTTGCCTTCTCGCACGGCTGGTGTTGCCTTCTTGTGTATGTTCTTGGTCGGTACTGTTATAGCGATGGGAAGCTATACCGTCTTTATAGGCTCGTGTAGTCAGGCACTGAAGGATAGAGTTCCTAGAATAACTGAGAAGCTCACTTGGGCTTCTTCTTTAATAGCAATAGGCTTAGGTCTAGCTATTATCATCAGTCAATTTTTTGGTTTTAGCCTGTATTAGTTGGAATCCGGCATTACATTAGTTTACATTCAGTATTAGGGGATGTCATTTGATGAGGATATCATTCAGCGGGGTGGATTGTAACATTCACAAGTTATGAGTTATATATATTATAACAATTTGAGGATTTTCTGCTACTTGTGTGAGTCTATGAGTTCTAAGAGATTTGTTGATTCACTTGCCATTTTCTTAAGAAAACTGTATGTTTTGTTGGAAAATCATGTCGACTTGGACCACATAAAAAGTTATTATGTGGCTGGGTAGTAGAAACCTCAGCATTTTTATGGTTTCACAGTATTTTTCCCTTCCCAAAATATAGCATCAAGGGTGTGATTTAGTGACCAATGAAGTGTATTCAGAACACTAAGGGCTTATTTGGTGCGGGATAATCAATTTCGGGATTAAATTTGAGATGAATTTATTTCACGTTTGGTTGCGATAAAATCGCCGTATAACTAATCCCGGAATTAGTTATCCCCTGATTGTAGTTTTATTCTTATTCTATGGAAAGGTTAGATAATAATCCCGGGATAACTCCGAAATAATTAATCGTGGGATACCTTATTTTCCAACCAAACGATCCCTAAGTCCTCAAGTACAAATCCTAAAAGCTTAAGAGGTAAAAACTTTGTGGGGTCATGGCATTTGTATGGTTATAAAAACTTCTCATTAAGAATAAAATAAGTAAAATGAATAGTTTAAAATTGAATTATTTCCAAATTTAAAAATGTGTCATTTGTTTTGGAACATATTAAAAAGGAAAGTACACCATCTAACTTGAAACACAGGGAGTAAGTAATTTCAGTCCATCGGTCCAAACTTTAATGGATAGAATTACCTTTACCTTATACATATGAATGTGATAGCAAATATCTTATGTAATTAGTGGAGATGCATACAAGCGGGTTCGAATACCAATATTATAAAAGAAAATCTCAGAATATAAAAACAACAATAGGACCCGTAAAGAAACACCTTAGAATTTTGTAAATGTGGACAAATATTTCTATTGGAACACTTTTCTAAAAGACCTTTTGGCTATATTCACGAAACTTCAACAAACGATTATTATCTAAACTTTTCTTATTTTGTACAGACTTTTATTTTTCTGAAAGTTATCCAAAGACATCACACTTGTTTACACAAAAATAATATCTGAAATACAAATTGTAATTTAAATAGTGAGTTCATCATAAATTTGACCTAAATTAAGGGAAATCAAAAATCAGAGAATCCCGTTTTTTCTTCGTAAGAAAGGGTCAAAAGAGTAACGTTGTGGGCCCACTTTTCACGGGAATATGGACAAAATAGGGCCGGCCTAGTACACGCTATTGGATCAGTTTTGAAAGCCCAATTAGTGTACGACTCCAAATCAAGTCCACTCCCACTTTTTGGCCGTACACTGCGAAATGCGAACAGTACAACACGTAATTAGGATTTCTTCTCCAAAAACTGATTTCCCTGACACTGCTCCCAAATACTCTATTACCTCACTACTAACGTAAACTTCAATTTAATACTGTGCTGCCAAAATTATCATTTCCAAAGATTTTTTATTACTATTATACTGTATATATTTATAATATTTCAATAAACTAAATTATTAAAAAAAAAATTAACCTAAATAATCATTCATTTCTCGGAATATAATTTTTGAACACCGATAAAATAAAGTAAACAATAAATTCGACAAGCTATTTGCATGAATAACCCAATTAAAAGTAGAATAGGACAACCTTGTAGATAAAAGCATAATTGGAAAAAATACTTACAAGTGAGGATATAAAGTTATATTTCATAACCCTTGGGGTTGCCCAGTTAGTTTGGTGGGTATCGAATGTTCCTCGATGCTTTTTGCGTTGACTCAGTCGCCTAGTGCGGTTTACATTCTCTGTATGATTTGTAGGCTATTACACAAAGGAGGTTTATCCAGTGCGCACAAAGTGCTCACTACAAAGTACTCACCCTAAGTGCAGAGTCTGTGATAGAGATTGTAACGGCCGCGAGTTTCCCCTCTTACCAAAAAAAAGTTATATTCCATGGAAACGGAATAATTTTAAAACAATAAAAAATGAGAAGTGCAAAAAAAAAAAAGAGAAGACTTTAAAAGAGCTTAGGTGATCATTAAAGTCGTTAAACTAAGACATATATGAAGAATAACAACTAAAAAAAGTCTTAGGTGATTATCAGGTTAAGTGATAAAAATACAAAACAAGAAGGGATTGTATGGGTCCAAATTTGACCGATCACGACCGACGACGAGTATGACGATTGACGGAATCTCCTCGAATTGATGCCCTGAGGGAGACAACTCTGAGACAAACTAGAGATGGGGACGACCCTTGTAATAATGTATGGCCATCAGAGAACATTGGGAATATTCCTTCGAATATTCCTTGTATTTTGTCTCATACAGTTTACAAGAATTTCTCTCTTAATATAAAAGGAGGACAATAACCTTGTAACCGGCATTCAACGCTCAGGAGATATTACTATTTATGAATGAAAAGAGGCTTCGTGACCTATCTTCACTTTGTCTACCAATCTTTCTAGAGATTATTCTCCTCAGCTAAGATTTATCCCTTCATCTTTGATTGATTTGCTCAAAATGATTTTAATATCTTTTGAGTCAAACAATTTGGCGCCATCTGTGGATATTTCTATAGCTGAAATCGTAGTTTCCATCTAGATTCTTGAAAGAAATAATCACCTTTCTTCAGCTCCATAAAAGCCAACGATGGCGGGAAGGGAAGAAGCGAGGCTAAAGGCAATAGAGGGTGTCACAAACAACCTCCTAAATTCCCTCAACGAAGCAGGAGGAGAAGACAGGGAGAATGCAACACCAAGTGTTACACATGAAGGAGAGATCTCACCTCCTCCGTACTGGGATCTAACGATCTTGCGCGAGAGGGAAACGTCAACCTCCGCAGCAGGAGAAGCGCCACCGGCTGCCAAAAGGCTAGTAGATGAATGGTTAACGAATACCTTGAGCAACATGCTCGAGAAACCCATTCAGGGAGGCGTCGAAGATGTGCTACCCACAGAAACTGCAGCTGCTGCCGGTGAACCAAATGTTACATGAACAGGTAAACCCGTACTGTCACTGATTCAGGCAACGACGCACTCCCGGCCATCTTAAAGAAAATGAAAGAGATGGAAAATGAGAAAAAAACACTTCGCCACAAGATGAAGGAACATCAGGAGACGGTTGATAAAATACCAGGCGCTCTGAAGTTGTTACCAAAATGCCATATGGGCCGATTCGTCAAACAACCATACAGCAAAGGGGCAGCTCCTCATTCTATTTCAAAGACCTTCAAAATGCCTCCATGTTTGAAAATATATGATGGGAGCACTGACCCGGAGGATCACATAATCCATTATGTTACCGCAATAAAGGGTAATGATCTATCAAAATAATAGGTACCGTCTGAGTTGCTAAAAAATTTTGGCAAAATTCTGACGGGGGAAGCATTGACATGATTTTCCCAACTACCAACACGATCGATATCGACGTTCGAAGAAATGGCAGATAAGTTCTTCATCGCTGGAGCAAAAAAGACCGAGGCTAGGGTCAAGGATATCTTCGCCGTCAGGCAAATGACGGGCGAGGGACTTCGAGATTTCCTAACCCGATTCATCAGAGTAAGGATAGGCCTACCGATCGTATTAGAAGGTATGGCAGTAGCAGCCTTTCAAAATGGGTTAAATAGAAGCGGATCAAAAGCGACCAAAAAACTACTCAGTAGACTCATGAAGTACCCCCTACCACGTAGGAAGAGATTTACAACGCCTATTGCGCCGAAGTGAGGGCAGACGAGGACGACCTGAACGGCCCACTTCAGCAATTAACATCGATCCAGACCGAGACAAGGAGAGATCGACGTAACAACGGGCGAAGGGATCAACTGCCACGTTTCAATCGAGAAAGGTATTAGCCCTATATCTGAACACCCAATCCACCTCCTCCACGACACGCGAATGTCGTGCCCCGCCACATCGCAACCCTCAGAGATAGTGTACACACTAGAAAAGCTTGGCACGAAGGTGTAGTGGCTGCAAAAAATGAAATCGGATTCAAGCACTAGGAGGTCGAACGTCCTATGTGAATTCCACCTGGAGAGAGGACACAAAACCGAAGACTGCATAGGTCTGAGACAAGAAATAGTGAGGATGTTAAACCAGGGATACTTGAAAGAACTGCTGAGCGATAAAGGACGGGACAACTTTGCTCGTGGGTGCGACCAACCTCAAGGACCTCTGAAGCAACCATCACCAGCTCATACCATACAGATGATCATTGGCGGCGACAACGATACGGTAATCAACCATATAAAATTCACCACCACATATGAACTCAAGCGGACAGTTGCCCATGAACGGTATGACGACCTCGAAGACAGTATCATCTTCGATAAGTCGGATACTGACGGTTTGTCTTTCCCTCACTATGATGCTTTGGTTATAACTTTACGCATAGCGGATACCGATGTAAAAAGAATAATGGTGGATGACGGAAGCGGTGCGTGTATTATTCACGCACGTGTTCTCGTACAAATGAGACTAGAGGATAAAATAATACCGCGTTGCATAACACTAATGTGTTTTATTAATGCAGTGGAGCGAATATATGGAGAAATAGTGCTACCCATCATAGCCGTAGGGGTAACCCTGGAAACAACATTCCACATTATGAATAAGGAAACAGCCTACAACGCATTATTGGACGACCATTGATAAAACACATGCGAGTCATCCCGTCACGTTTTTACCATGTAATCAAATTTCCCACCCCATGGGGGATATTCGGCATCCTAGGCGAGCCACGCACCGCCCAAAAATGCTACCGGATCGCCTAAGATTTCATACACACCAAACAACAAAAAGGGGCAAGTACGGAGGTATAACAATCAGCCATGTCGGGAACCAGACCCGACGTACAAGTAAAAGCCATCAAAGAACCGGACATCGTAGAAGCTTGCAAGGCAACTATAGAGGATCTCGATCCCGTCCAATTGGACAATATCAACAACACAAAAAGGCTTATGTTGGACGCAACCTCTCGGAACCAGGTAAATATCGTGGGTTTTTAACTAACAACGCTGATTTGTTTGCCTTTTCCCACTCAGATATGCCAGGAATCCCAAGGGAGATTGCCACACACAGGCTGAATATCGATCTACTTCATCCGCTCAGCAAATAAGGAGAATGTTCAATGCCTCCATCAATGAGGCAGTAAGCGAGGAGGTTGATAAATCACTCGCTAACGGTTCCGCCAGAGAGTCAAAATACCTCCAATGGGTCGCCAATGTGGTCATGGTCAAAAAGAAGAACGGGAAATGGCGGATGTGTGTCGACTTTACCGACCTGAACAAAGCGTGCCCGAAGGACTCCTTTGCGTTACTCCACATCGACCAGCTCATTAATGCGACAGCAGGGCACGAACTGTTGAGCTTCTTGGATGCCTACTCCAGTTATAATCAATTTCTAATGGTCGAAGAAGATCAAGAAAAGACAATCTTCATCACTCACCGAGGGACATATTGCTATAAGGTAATGCCGTTCGGACTCAAGAACACAGGGGCCACATATCAAAGACTAGTTACAAAGATGTTCAAAGAACAGCTCGGCAAGACCATGGAGGCTTATATCGACGACATGCTAGTAAAGTCGACAAAGAAAGAGGACCATATCAGCCATTTGAAGGAGGCCTTTGAGATATTAAGGAAATACAGAATGAAGCTGAATCCCGAAAAATGTGCCTTCGGCATAACTTCAGGAAAGTTCCTTGGTTTCCTAGTGTCACAAAGAGAAATCAGGGCCCTCGACGCAATACCGGAGATACTGACCAGCCAAAAGCAGGGGCGAAAATTACCAGGACTGCAATGGAATGAATAATGTCACAAATTCATTTCACGGTCCTCGGATAGATGTCACAAATTCTTCAACGTGCTAAGGAAAGATCATGGACTGCAATGGAATGAATAATGTGTCGACGCCCTAAGAAAACTGAAATCGTATCTATCTTTGCCACAACTACTTGTCAAAACGGACTCGGAAGAATGTCTACTTGTATATCTAGCAGTTTCCGAAGTTGTGGTAAGCGCCGTCTTGGTTCGTGAAAATGAAGGTACGCAATCTCTAATTTACTATATTAGCAAGACCTTTATCGATGCCGAAACATGTTACCCTCACCTTGAAAAACTAGATTTGGCATTAGTCGTAGCTTCATGAAAGCATAGACCATATTTTCAATGTCTATCGGGTAGACTGGCCAATTGGGCCATAGAATTAAGCGATCACGACATAAGATACCAACTCCGAACTGCCATTAAGTCGCAGGTGCTCATCGATTTTGTCCCTGATTTTATCGCAGAAATATTGCCTGAAGTAGAACAGGAAGCACTCCACACTTCAACGCATACCGACCTCTGGGTCCTCTACACCGATGGCGCCTCTAACGCCTCGGGATCGGGACTGGCACTCATCCTCAAAGTCTTTACAGGCGAAGTAATTCGCCAGTCCATATGATGCCTCGAGATGACTAACAACGAGGCCGAATACGAAGCCGTGATTGCAGGTCTGAAGTTAGCCCTCAAATATGGCACCCCGACGGCTCTCCTCCATTGCGACTCCTAACTCGTGGTGAACCAGGTCATTGGGACTTTCCAAATCGAAGAACAGAGACTACAGAAGTACCAGTAGGAAATTCATAAACTGCTGCCGGAATTCGATGAATGCCGCCTCGACCAGATACCCAAGGCACAGAATATCGAAGCAGATAGCCTCGTCAAACTATCTGCGGCCACCATAAATATCAACAGGGAAAATATGGTCACCTTCCTCTATTCCCCAATAGACCACGTCGAGGTACATTCTGTAAACTTAACTTGGGACTGGCGTAACCGCCTCGTAGCATAGTTGCAGGATGGATCGCTGCCGCAAGATAAAAAAAAGCCAAAAAACTCCGGGTACAGGCTGCCCGATACAGCCTCGTAAATAGTGATCTCTACAAAAGAACGTTCGGCAGCCCCTTAGCCAAAGTCTTGGGCCAAATCAAACAAGAAGAAAACGGGAAGTGAACAGTGGGTGCATGCACATAGTCGGACTCATCCCCACACGAGAAACCTCGCCCTCGTCCGATGCCTCATCCCTACCGGATACTACTGGCCCACCATAAAAAAAGTAGTCGCGGACTATGTGAGGAAATGTGAACAGTGTCAGAAGTACACCCCTATGATACATCAAGTAGGGGAACCCCTTAATTCCGTCACTTCACCTTGGTCATTCATAGAGTGGGGGATGGACATAGTCGGCCCCCTCCCAGCAGGACGAGGTAAGGTACGCTTCCTTTTGGTTTTAACCGATTACTTTTCTAAGTGGGTGGAAGCAGGTGCATGCGATCAGATACATTAGCAAGAGGTCATCGCGTTCATATGGAAAAACATAATATGACGTTTTGGCATTCCCAAAGAAATCAGTTGTGACAACGGACCTCAGTTCGTCGGAAAGAGAACGACTGAGTTCTTCAAAAAGTGGCACATCAAATGAATACTCTCCACGCCATATGACCCTAGAGCCAATAGTCAAGCCGAATACTCCAATAAAGTAATACTGAATATATTGAAAAAGAAACTTGAGGATGCTAAAGGGCTATGGCCTGAACTACTACCGGAAGTATTATGGGCATACTGCACTACGCCAAAAATCAGCATAGGCGAGACGCCATATTCACTAATTTACGGGACTGAAGCAGTTATACCCATCGAGGTCGGAGAACCCAGTTTGAGATACTCCAATGAGAGCGGACCAAGCAACGACGAAAGTAGGCTACAAGATCTGGATTAAGTCGAAGAATGGAGAGACATGGCCCATATAAGAATGGTAGCGCAGAAGAAACAAGTGGAAAGATACTACAACAAGAGGGCCAAGGTACGATCGCTTAAAGTCGGAGATTCCATGCTCAAGGTTAAAGCACAAGCTGGGACGGACCATACAAAATCACAGCAACAGCAAATAAAGGAGCATTCCAATTGGAAACAATAGAGGGAAAACTACTCCAAAACAACTGGAATGTCACCCATCTCAAGTACTTCCACTTCTAAAAGAAGGCGTTACCTAAGTCGTACTCTTTTTCCCTCACCTGGGTTTTATCACAATCGGGTTTTCCTAGGGAGGTTTTTAATGAGGCGGCAAAGGAGACGTCTCGAGGATCGAAGTGTTATTTATTACCCCGACAAGTCGACATGATCTCCGGAGCGAAAGTCGACATGTGATCGTTAAAAATATATAATCAAACATCCATTGCATGAATAAAGTCGACAAGTCTTCCTGCGGGAATACAATCAAATCTCCAACAAGAAATGGCCAAGGCTATCGACAACAATGTGAGTTCGACCTCATCCGAACTATGACGGGATCCTACTTTGACGACAGTTCGAAGCAACATCCCCATGGCCGAGGCCATTGACAAGAACATGAGTTCGACCTCATTCGAACTACGACGGGATCCCACATCGACGACAGTTCGAAGCAACATCCCAATGGCTAAGGCCATCGACAAAAGCATGAGTTCGACCTTATTCGAACTACGACGGGATCCTACTTCGATGACAGTTCGAAGCAACATCCCAATGGCTAAGGCCATCGACAAAAGCATGAGTTCGACCTAATTCGAACTACGACGGGATCCTACTTCAACGACAGTTCGAAGCAACATCCCAATGGCCAAGGCCATCGATAAGAATGTGAGTTCGACCTCGTTTGAACTATGACGGGACACTACTTCGACGACAATCCAAAGCAAGATCTCAATGGACAAGGCCATTGACTTAATAGCTTAATAGCTCGACAGTTAACCTGGATATCATAAACATTGCAAAGAAGAGCAAATCGACAAAATATATTTTACATTGCATCAAAATGTTATTACATTTGTCTTTACAAACGTGCTCAAGTATGCCCCCCGAAAAAACCCCAAAACAAAAGCAAGTACAAACAAAGACTACACATTATCCCCGGTGGGGTAAGCATCTTCGTACCACGAGTCCGAAGCAAGATGGTTCGCATCATCAGAGTTGATGCCATCCCCGTCAGGTGTGAGGGGGTCGTACCCGCATGCTACACGAGCTGCATGAGCTTCGTTGTGCACAGCTTGAAGCTCCGCTTCAGTAGCCCTTCCCTCGGCGTGAAAAGCCTTATACACGTCAAGTCGAGCCTCAGCATGGACCAACAATTCATATAAATGATAGGGCATGACCGGATTGCTTGAAGCATGAGACGAGGAAGGCTGAAAACATCAACTTCCATACTCCGCCCTCAGCGAGGCCACTTGTCCATTTAACGCATCCAGCTTGGCCTCCAGTTCTTTGACACGCCCTTCGAGCCCCGCAACCTTATGACAAGAGGCCTCCTTCTCTTCAGCCAGCTCCGACCTGCAAATGAGGAGGGCATTCTCCAAAGATGCAATTCCAGAAATGGTTGCCGCCAACTTATCAGTACCAACGCTCAGCTCGCCCCTAACCCCTATTCAACTCAGTAGTCAAACCGACCACCTTTGCATGCAAGTCGGCATTTTCGGCCATCACCCTCTATTCAACTCAAGCTTGGCATCCTTTACCTCAAGGGAAGCCTCGAGTTCACTGTTACGAGCGACAATCTTCATGAGCTCCTCATCCCGCTCCCTCAAGTTTTCTATTTTACGCTCCAGTTGGTCATCCCACTATTTGGGCCCCTCACGAAACAACTGAAACTCAGGGTCCTGATGAAAAATGTCGGCCATCATACGATGCTTAGCACAATACTGTTGATATTTGGATGACATCTTCTCATAATGGCCGTTCTTTCTCCTCTCCCTACGCTCTCTCTCAATCTCCATGACGAGGGTCTGACAGAAAAGGGGAGAAGTTAGAAATAAAATGCAGAACGATGATCACCACACAAACCCAATGATGAAAAGGGAAGGAAAGGCACCTACCTGCAAGGCCATACCGGCGACCATCTGAGACAACTCTACGTCGCTCATCGCCCTAAGCACCTCATTTTCAAGAAGGCAGGCCAATCTCGAGTCTCTGCTACATGAGTCAACAGATGGGCTACCCAATCCCTAATATCCGCAATAGGGCGAGACGGACGTCCCATAGCTGCAAACGGGAAGCAAACAAATTTTATAAAGAATACAGATGAAAGAAGAGCAAAATGAGTGGGAACACTTACGAGCCTCATTCCATCGCTCTGGGAACCTAGCGGAGTCAGAAACGACATGTTCAATTTTGACAAAGAAATACTTATGCCAAAACTATCGACTTGCCCGGTATCTATCCCTACCACTAGCCCTTTTGTACCACGGAGCCTCAAATGCACCATGGTACCCTTGTGGAAGCCAGGCGTGAACAGTTGCTAAAGTTGGTGGATAGAAATATTACATTCCGCCAACTCTGCATACTTGGTCCGCTATGGGAAAGAGAAGAAGAGTATAGCCAATCATGAAAAGGTACTCATAGAAAGCGCAGTACCTTGGTCTATGGACATCTACGTAATCTCTCCCCGCCGGAACCATATCTACATAAGCAGGAATGCCATAATTTACACGAAGAGCATCAATATGAACTTGCTCCGTCTCGGAGAATACGGGGTCCGAAGTAGGAGGGGGATCTTTGTGGAAGTCACTTCTAGATAAGGGATGCCTCGGAAGTTGCTCCTCCACCGTAGGAAGGCTGTCACCCTCTTCCCCCATCGTATCTCCATAACCAGAAGGGGGTGCCGTGGACAATAGGGTGGCCTCATGTGACGACCCGGTGAGTCGTCTCATAAGTTATTGCTCTAATTCTCCCATTTCTGCTTCTTTATGCTTTGTTAACCGTTTTTATGTGATCGTGTTGATTATTTTGAGTTCGCAGAGTATTTGGTAAGAAATGAGACACTTAGTCTCTTTTAAGAAGGTTTAAGTTGGGAAACGTCAATCGGATGTTGACTTATGTGCTAGAGAGCTCAGATATGAGTTTTGATGGTTCGGTTAGCTTTGAGAGGTGATTTATGGCTTAGGAGCGTGATCGGAATTGGTTTTAGAGGTTCGGAGTAGAATTAAGCTTGAGTTGGCGAAGTTGATATTTTGGCGATTTTCGGTTGATAGTGAGATTTTGATATAGGGGTCGGAATGGAATTCCGAGAGTTGTAGTAACTTTGTTATGTCATTTGGGATGTGTGCACAAAATTTTAGGTCATTCGAACGTGGTTTGGTTGGGTTTTTGATCAAAAGCGTATATCAGAAGATTTTTGAAACTTAAGCTTGAATCCGATGTGTTTTGAGTGATTTGATAATAAGAACAAGTTTGAATAAAGTATTGGGTCATGTTTGAGTTTTTGGTTGAGGTCCCGGGGGCCTCGGGATCATTTCGGATGGTTATTGGAGAATTTGGAACTTGGTTGCAGTAGCTGATATTGCTGCTTCTGGTGTTTTCGCACTTGTGGTTTGGGGCCGCAGGTACGGTGTCGCACGTGTGGAAAGAGCCGCAGAAGCGGATTCAAGAGGTTTGGTCAGTAACCGCAGATACGGTAGGGGAACCGCACCTGCGGAGTCGTAGATGCGGCGAGTGAATCGCAGATGCGGTTTGTCTGGTTAAATAAAGTTCCACAGAAGCGGATAGTTAGTCGTAGAAGAGGTACCGCAGAAGCGGGTTTTGAACCGCAGATGCGGAAAGGGTTTGAAGGGTTTAACCATTTTTGAACTCGGAATTTGGAGTTTTGGGCAGTTTTGAAGAGAGAAATCAAGGATACTTCGTGGAACGTAAGGATTTTGGACTTAAAACACACTTCTATAGTAATATTTCATGGATTGGGACTGAAATTTAAGGAAATAAAGGACTAAAAATGGAGGTTTAGGCCTCGAGTTTAAGAGGGCTTAAATTGAGGATTTGAGGGGTAATTTGAACTCCGATTCTTGTGTTTTTGATATTGATGAACTCGTGGGGAGACGAAGAATCTAATGATGTGAAAATTTCTGAGTTTTGAGAAGTGGGTCTGACGCTCGGGTTTTGCTAATTTCGGAATTTTTGGTATTTTCGATTGTTTTCGCTTGGGCTTTGTTCCCTTAGCATACTTTGACGTATTCGTTATGATTTTGGATAGATTCGATGCGCGTGGAGGCCGATTCGAGAGGCATAGGCGTCGCGAGCTAGAGATTTAGTCCTTTCGAGGTGAGTAATGATTGTAAATGATGCTCTGAGGGTTTGAAACCTCAAATTTGCATATTATAGTGCTATATTGAGGTGAGACACACGCTTGATGACGAGCGTAGGGTCGTGCACTATTGGGGATTGTGACTTGGTCCGCCCCGATTGATGATTTTACTGCGTATTTGACTAAAACTTATTTGCTATCATCATGTTTTGGGTTGATTGTCATATTTGGGCTTCGTGTCAACTATTTGAACCCTTCGTGGGTTTTTATCACTATTTCCTCACTGTTTTAACTTATTACTTGAACTCAGTCATGCTATTTTTCACTATTATACTACTCAGCCATTTTTACTTAGTTTTGAGACTTAAATGATATTTTAAATTTTGTTTTGGGAAGAGAACTACTGTTTTACTAATGCCCGAGTGGCTTGTGATGATTTTCAGACTAAGTACGGCTGAAGGCCAGATGTGAGGATACACTGTTACTGATATGAGGCCGAAGGCCTGAGATACATATATACGCCACAAAGTGGCTTGACTGATATGAGGCCGAGGGCCTGATATACATATACATACGCCACAAGGTGGCTTGACTGATATGAGGTCGATGGCCTAGATTTGATGTCACGAGATGGCTTGATATTGCGCTTGGACCGTAAGGGGCCCCTCCCGGAGTCTGTACACCCCCAGTGAGCACGGGTACCCATTGTGATGTGAGATTGAGCCCGAGGAGCTGGCGCTGTTCAGAGATTGAGCCCGACGGGCTGGCACTGTTCTGAGATTGAGCCCGAGGGGCTGGTACTGTTCTGAGATGTTGCCCGAGGGGCGGTTTTGTTGATATTGTGCCCGAGGGGCGAACTTTTACTTGTTATTTACCTGTTAATTACTTGTTTTACCTGCTGAAAAAGGGATGTTACTTGATTATTCACTGATTTACTGATTTTATGTGATTTTACTGCTTCGGTATAGAATGCCTTATGTTTTACATGTTTTCTTACTTTCAGTCATTATTTATATTTATTACTCACTGAGTCGGAATACTCACATTACTCCTTGCACCGTGTGTGCAGATTCAGGCGTAGCATTTCCCGCTCCTAAGTGTTGATCCCTCCAATCCAGGTGGAGTTTCGGAGACTACGAGGGAGTTGTTGGCATCTGCAACCTCCGTGTCTCCCTTATCTTATTATTTCTATGTTCTTCATATAATTTTACCAGATATTGCATTCAGTAGACTTGTATCAGGATCCTTAGTTGCTCATGACTTGCGACACCCCGGTTAGGGTTGTGTCGGGTTGGGTTTCTGTTTTGTTATCTTTATTTTCACTAAATATTGCTATTAAATTATGTTTGAACTATTCTTTTGCTATTTAACTGCTTAAAAAGATGAATTGTGTTAGACTGGCTATCCTTGTCTTCACGAGAGGTACCATCACGATCGGGTTCGGAGTTAGGGTCGTGACACCGCTGGCCTTGTCTTCACGAGAGGCACCATCACGATCGGGTTCGGAGTTAGGGTCGTGACACCTCAGGAACCTCTTCATGAGAACGACGAGACCTTGGCATGATATTATGCAAAGGGATATCAACGCAAAAAGAAGAAGGAGGAAGAAGTTTCGAATGAAGAACGTAAGAGGAAGCAAAAGGGTATGAGGGCAAACGCGGAAGAATGAAGGAGGTTATCAAGAGTGTAATGGCCTAAAACTTTCGAAAAAACAAACCCTTCCCTTATTTATAGGGTTGGGTGGCACCAGAATCGAAGCGGAGAGCCACAAAGTAGCGCTAAAACCGAAACATCAAGCCATCAACTCCTGCCTCAAAAACATACGTGATGATGACACACGTGAAGATGACATCATTTTCCGGTAAAGTATATTACCGAGTATCTTGCCAAGCACGCCAACCGTCCTTCATTGGCCATTTCGTAACATCATATCGACTCAAATTTCTCCATAGGAACGCATGGTGTCCGCTCATCGAGAACGCACCCAGTTGCGACTCCGACAAGTGGTGGGACTAACTGTATGGGTCTAAATTTGACCAACCACGATCGACGATGAGTATGACGATTGACGGAGTTTCCTCGAACTGATGCCCTGAGGGAGACGACCTTGAGACAAACCAGAGACGGAACGACCCTTGCAATAATGTATGGCCATCAGGGGACATTGGGAATATTCCTTCGAATATTCCTTGTATTTTGTCTCCTACAGTTTAGAAGAATCTCTCTTAATATAAAAGGAAGACAATAACCTTGTAACCGACATTTAACACTCTGGAAATATTACTATTTATGAATGAAAAGAAGCCTCGTGATCTATCATCATTTTGTCTATCGATCTTTCTAGAGATTATTATTCTCAACTAGGATTAACCCTTTTATCTTTAATTGATTTGCTCAAAAAAAAATTAATATCTTTTGAATCAAACAGGATAATTAAAGTTATTTCGTCCATCGGCTTTCAAGAATAAGTAAATAATGATAGCACAACAGCCATTTTAAGAGATATTCCACTTTTCAAGACCCAAGAAATCACTTCTTCTCATTTGACGCTTCTTTTTATCTTTGTACCGACGTTCCTTTATTCACGTCATTGCTTTAATAAGATTATAGACAAGAGGATTGCTTGGTAAACAAACCTCCATTTCTAACAGGTTGTGAATTCGAGTTACCCCAAGAGGAAGATGGAGAGTTTTTGGAGGGAAGGATATCGAGGGTCTATTTGGAAACAGTCTCTCTAGCCCAGGGTAGAGATAAGGTCTGCATACATACTACTCTTCGCAGATCTCACTAGTGAGATTATACTGGGTTGTTGTTATTGTTGTTGCTTTAATAACAATAACTTAAATAAATAATAGATTTCAAAATTTTTAAACGTTTACAATTATGAAGTAATTAAATTTAAACATGATAATGTTATTCGACTAATTATAGTCATGATTTTTAATATGGTGTATAAATCAAGTTAAAGTCTCTGACACTGGACCCAAGTTTTCCCACATCCACCTTATTATTACTTGCAGGCCTATGTAACGTTCCAAAGGAAAGTTGAAAGCCAAACTAAGCTTTAATTCAGTCACTTTATCCATGCCAAATTTCAGCAAAACCTTAATCCTAGTATTTATCTAAGTTGTTCACGCTCATCATCTTGGATGTTGTTTTCGTGTCGACACGATGTAAATATAGGCGCGGGTGTGAATGTGGGTAAGAGATCCGTATCGAGTTTGATCATCAATATTGGGCATTTTCACCAAAATCAAAGAAATATTTCGAGACAAATACAATAATTTTTTAAATCAAATTGAAAACTAGGGTGAACTGTAAAAAAATTTGTATATAGAAAATTCAATGTCAACCCGTCTCGGTTTATCTTCTTGAATTCTCCTTTACATTAATGTTTTTTACTTCTCGCAATACCTTGTGAGTTTTTCATATATTTATAATGTCTCATAATTTATATTTTTTTATTACTCTATTTAGTTATTTGAATTATTTTTAGCCAAATATCAGTATCTGTACATGCACCTAATCCATATCACCAAATTCCAAAATTAAGAACATGAAAGATCCGACCTCTAAATATCCATATCGGATATCCGCGACCAAGTCCAAGCAACTTAGGTATTTATAGCCACAGGTCTACTAAAATTAGGAGTGGGCATCGGTCGGTTCGTGTTTTGAACATTATCGGTTTTGCCTATCGGTTATCGGTTTACAAATATCATAACCCGATAACCAAACCGATAAGATATTGGTTATCGGTTATCGGTTAATCTGTTATATATCATTATCGGTTTACCCGATAAGATAAAACAACTAAAAAAATTTGCAATATATAAAACAAAGAAATCAAACTGCTAGAACGTGTAAACTGCCAATTTTTGTTGTTTCTTAATAAAGAATTAACGGTTCGGGTTATCGGTTTTACCCGATATATGCCCACCCCTAATTAAAATTCACTCCAACTTACTGAAAAATTGCTCAAAAAAAGTAAAGTTGCTAAAGTTTCCTCTTTTTTTTTTTAATTTAAAAACAATTACTGAAGTTCTTGTACAAGAGAACAGGTGAGTGAAAGCAGGGCCACCCCCATACTGAATACTGACATATTGCTATCAACCTTTCTGTCATAGTTCCACCAACTTACTTACACTAAAAAACGACTGATATAACCATATATGAATAATCAAATCACTGTAAAAGTAAAAACTAAATCCCACCAAAAATGGTAAAAGTAACATCTACAAGAAAGGTAAAAAAAAAAGATGCTAATTTCCTGTACACTATTACAGCAGTAACTACTCATATCACTTTTGTTCATTTCATCAGTCAGAGGATTTCGTCAAAAAAGTACACCAAAAAAAAGATCAAATGAAATCACCCTGACAAAAGGGTTAAAAAAACACAAAAAGAAATTAATGAATTTAGTAATTTGGGTTTTTCATCTATTTTTTGTCAAATCAAAGCCTCAATACTTGCTTTTTTCGCTATTCCACAAACAGGACATTGATTAAGAAAAGAATCACAATCTTTGCATGTAGAAAGGTGTCTACACGGCAAGAAAATCATGCACATTTTACGAGAATTGCAGCTTTTACACTTCATTTTTCTTGTTTGATCATCTTCCCCATTTTCTTCTTCATTTTCATGGCCAAAATCACAGCATGATTCTGCATCTTCTGCTCCATTTGCTGATGTTAAACAATAAACACCATTTTCTCGTAGCTGTTCGATTGTGTTGTTTAGTGAAATGACAATAGCTTCGTTTTCTTGAGCTATTTTCTGCCATGTTTGGTTCTCTATTTCCATCTTTTGTAAAAATTCTTCCAACTCTTTTTTCCTGTTTACAGCTTTAGCGATTTCTTCGTCTTTCTGTTTTAGCAGAAATTGAACTTTTGCTTCGTATTTTCTCCAGATCAACGCCAGCTGTTGCTTTCTTTGCTCGTTTAAAACCAATCTCAATCTCTCATTCTGTTATTTCAAAAATCAATCGTTAAATTTCTGCAAATAAAACATGAACGAACAAAAAATTTGATAAAATCAAAAACAAAAACAAAAAAGAGAAAAAGAATATACAGAATCACAAACCTGTAAACTGATGAATTGATCAATCTCAATACTCTGTTTCTCAAACTGTGACGCTATACACTGAGAAAAAGGCATTGATTCAGTACCGTTGTTATACTGTTTCGGAACAATGTTCATCAAATTCTGATTGTTTTTCTGCGGCAGAATTTGCAGGAACGACTGCTGTTGAAAATTTTGTTGAAGGTGTTGTTGCTGTTGAGGACTAAAAGAAAACTGATTAAATCCACAACCATTCTCCATCAAATCTTGTGAACCACCAAACGGAAAACCAAAATTATCTGTATATAACTGCGCTTGAATAGCCATAATTTTTGTGATGTGTTTCTTCGTTTAAGGGTAGGCTAAAGATGTAAAAAAGGGGGAAAATTACATAGAATCTCTGGTCCGTTCTTCTGACTATATAATATAATATGGTGAATAATTTGCTTTTTCTTTAATAAAAACTGAAAACCTGAAAAAGGGGCAGAGGGAGGGAGGATTCTTTCTCTATTTCTATTGTTGTGAAGAAAGCATTTAAAGAGAAGAAAAGAGAGTACGTACACATGCAGATATTGTGACTTGACTATCGGCTCAGAGATTCAGAGAAGGGAAGATAGGAGTCTGTTGAGTTTAATTTATTTATATTATAATAATAATAATAATAATAATAATAATAATAATAATAATAATGGAATTAATATGAGAAAGAAATTTAGTTGTAATTTAATTACCATTCCTAATTATGGGGTTTTGAATTGAATGAGTTTTTTGGTTGTCGTATTTGAGGCTGAAACTTTTTTGAGCCGAGGTCTCCTGGAAACAGCCTCTCTATCGTTCGGGTAGAGGTAAGGTCTGCGTACATATTACCCTCCCCAGACCTCACTTGTGAGATTATAATGGGTTGTTGTTGTTGTATTTGAGGAAGAAAGCGTGTGTGAACAAAATGCAGTATTTTAGGATTTAATATTAACTGTGAAAGGGTCGGCTTCTTTTCCGTTTTAAAAGATTAGAGGGAATCAACGTTTTGTCAGTTTGTGACTTTGCTCTTTTGCGAGGCCTATAGAATAGGATTCATACTTCTTTTTTTAATTTTTTTTTACTTTATAAAATTATTTATAAATAAAATTTGGAAAATAATTCGGTATAATTTGATCCATTTAGAGCGCGTTTGTACATAAGAATTTTTTCAAATTATTTTTACTTTTTTTCAAAATCAGTGTTGGGCCACTAAATTTTTAATTTTCACTTGAAGATGAATTTTGAAATTTTTCGAAAATTATGAAAACTCCAAAAAAAATTATTTTTCAAAATTTTTACTCAGATCACTCGTAAAATTTCAAAATCAACCCAAAATATGTCCAAACACCATTTTCAGTTGAATTTTTTTTTTTTTGACGTTTTTTTTGGAATTTTACAATTCTTATGTCCAACGCCCATTTAATTGTGACAATTTTTTTGATTTCAAATTACTAACACATATTTAACGAAAAAATGTACTTGCTTGCTGTAAAAATAATCTGATTGTATTAATATTTTTTATATTGTTGACATAAAAAAAAACATTTGAATTTGAAAAATAAAGTTAAATTTATTTTCAAAGTCAAATATATAATAGAAATCAGAATCAGATTGAGAATTGTTTGTAATGGATGAATTTCAAAAGAAATTATCTTATTAAGAAGTTGTTGATTTGTTTTCCAGTTGATTTGTTTTCCAAAACCTTTTTCTGGCAAATTTATTAGTGTATTGTTAGGAGACAAAGAGGGTGTTTGGCTAAGTTTATAACCTGGTCAAACTGGCTTATAAGTATTTTTTGGTTTATCTACGCGTTTGATAAAATTAAAAGTGCTTATAAGCCAAAAGTCATAAGTTGGTCTACCCCAACTTATCAAATTTCAGCTTTAAGCACTTTAGGTTTGACCAAAATATTTACTATTCTATCCCTAAAATACTTATTTTTAAAACAAAACTCATCGTATACCCAGTTCTTCAGCTGTTTATTATTAATTTCAGCACTTTTATCCAAACACGTAACTGCTTATTTTTAAATCAGCTGCAACACTTAAAAGTACTTTTCAGCCCCTAATGCTTATCAGTTACTCTAAATCAGCTAAGCTAAACGGGCTCAAAGTCAAATCTATAAAACTTGCTAGATAGGAACATGAATAAAATTTATAGCAAGTGATATACCCCAAATTTAAGGACTTATTCGAATTAAAATCTAATGAATGCCATTTTCTCTTACTTAATTGACCAGCTAATAAAACACTTTTTTTTTTTTTTGTATATTTCTTTTCAATATTCTCTTTTATAGCCCTTTACGCTGTTTTGAGTTATCCTTTTTATTTACTTTTAATTTAATATTTGAGACGAGTATAAATAAAACAATAAGGACATGGATAATTCATATGACTGATTATCCTAACAATATTAGAATTGAAGTGTAGTAAGAATTGTTGTTAGACGCATTTAAATATTTCATGCCTATAATAGTGAGTCGTGTCTGTGAAGATTACGATTTATGATTCAATAAATTAATATTCAGATTAAGAAATCATGAATTTACTAGGTCAACAATGGATTTAGGCGTTCTGATTTTGTTCATTTCATAATATCGCTGTCCAATTAATAATGCTGACTAGCCATTCATAGTTTTTTATTTTCTAATCAATAGAAAATGTTAATAAATGTGAGATTAAAAAATATGCGATTTTAATATGATTATTTAAGGTTTTTAGCGCATGATTTCTCGTTTATTAATTTTCTTCTCTTCTTTCCTGAAAGGAAAATAATAATCTTCCTACGTTCTCAATAGATTAATGTGAGAAAAAAATGCAATGTAAATAACTTAATAAATAATGCTTACATTTGATTGGATTTATTTCTCATTTGAGCCGAGGGTCTCCTGGAAACAGCCTCTCTATCCTTCGGAGTAGGGGTAAGATCTGCGTACATATTATCCTCCTCAGACTCCACTTGTAAAATTATACTGGGTCGTTGTTGTTGTTTACATTATTATCTCATTAAGTATATAAAGGATATGGACCCTATCGTTTATGGCTGTTAATGTCTCGTCGTTATAAGAAAAGTAAAGAAAAAAACGAGTCAATTGAGCACACCTATTTTAATTGTCATTATAATTTATAGGAAAGGTTAATTTTTAATTTTTATGTGCCAAATGTCATGACTTTTTAGTGGGAAGTTGAAGTTTTGCTTTCCCATATTTGTCAAGCTGTTTGGCACTGCTTGAAATAGACATAATTGATGATGAAACCTATTTTTGTTATATATCGCTAATAAATATTTTTATTTGGCACAAACTTTTTGACTAAGTTTCAAGTTTCGTTATAAAGTTCCAAGTACGTAATAATAACGATCACATATTAAGCCTTTGGTCAAATGTTAATGATATGAAATTTTCAGACGAGAAAAAGAGCATGCCTTTAGTTGGCGTTTGGACATAAGAATTGTAAAATTCTAAAAGAAATTAAAAAAAAAATCAAACGATGAAAATGGTATTTGAAAATTAGAGTTATATTTCGGCATAAATATTATTTTGGGTTGTTTTTGTAATTTTGTGAGTGATTTGAGTGAAAATTTTGAAAAATAATTTTTTGAAGTTTTTAAATTTTCGAAAAATTCCAAAATTCATTTTCAAGTAAAAATTGAAAATTTTATGGTCAAACACTGATTTTAACAACAACAACAACCCAGTATAATTCCACTTAGTGGGGTCTGGGGAGGGTAGTGTGTACGCAGACCTTACCTCTACCCTAGGGTAGAGAGACTGTTTCCAAATAGACCTTCAGCATCCTTCCCTCCAAGAACTTCTCACCTTGCTCTTGGGGAGACTCGAACTCACAACCTCTCGGTTGGAAGTGGATGTTGCTTACCATCAGAGCAACCCCTCTTGTCTTTTAAAATAAAGTGAAAATTATTCGAAAAAAAGTTTTAAAAAAAAAATTATCTCCAAATGGGCTCTTAATTTTGCCAATCAATCTTATCTGAAGGATAAATTGATCAAATTACATACTTATCTAAACTGAAAAAAGTATTACTCCAGTAAAAGTTCACGTAAAACTAAACATAAAGGATGTATTATGTATCTTAAAAATTGTGAAAGTGATAACTTTTAAGAGAAAGGATGAGAATAGTTGGAGAGACATAGAGAACACATGAATAAAGCAATTGAATTGATATAGCTTTTTTTTTTTTTTTTTTTTTGCATGTTAGGATTAAGAAATTTGTTCATGATTCATCAATTTCTTGCTTTTTACCCTCCTTAAATTAAATGTATCATGCACATTCATACGCTTAACCTATCTCCTTTCATTTTCAAATGGTATTTCCTAGAAATCACTTTTGAAAATCGTATTAAATACTCTCTCCGATCCAAAATAAGTGATTTATTAGTTGTTTTCACATAAATTAAGAAATTCAACTTTTAACATTAATTTGACTGTATTAACCTTTACTATCTCTTCACATAAACATTCCTAACACATACTCCAACACTATTTACTCCAAGGGCTATGTAAGAAAAAAATAATTAATTCATTTTTGAAATCTGAAAAAAATTACTTATTTTGGATCACAAAAAAGACAAAAAATTACTTGTTTTGGACCGGAGTGAGTATCATATTGGATAATTAATTATGTATTCTGTTTCCTGTTAATTGGCTCTTTTATATAAAATATAAGCAACAAGTTGAAGGCTAGCTCACTTGATGAGTTCGTCTTTTATGGTTGAGGTGGAGGGTTCAAATTCCATTAGTAACTTAATATTCCCTTTCCCTCTACCCTCTGATGATGTAATGATTAATAAATATAAATTCGTCATTATTATAAGTACATAAAATTTCATATTATTATTTTATTTATAGCGAGGAAAACCCTAATGTAATGGAATCAAATTCAAGTTTGAAGTTGGAAAAAGAAGAAGTTGATTGGATCTAGTTGCAAGCCAAATATGGTTGCTGTATGATTTCAATTTAGTAGGATCATGAACTAAACAGTCGAGATAATCCACATATTATTGAGTTTTAATTAATATTTCATTGTTATTTAATCTCCGTGCTTATCTATTAGAGTGTTAGGAAAAGTACATTTTCTTACCTAAAACTACAACTAGCTAGTAGCCCAAATACCAATTTTAATTTCTGCCAATGCTCGACCACTCTAAACTTCTTTAGGATCCTGTAATAATATAGGGGATTAAGAATCGGATTTCTACCCAAGAGTGAATGGTTGGTTTAGATTGTTGATATTATAATTGATTAATTTCTTACAATATAAGTTCAAAAATCAGTTGTTAATACAAGGCGCAAATTGACTAGAAATATGCATAACTGATTGTTAGGATCGAAATAATCAGGTGTTATGCGGAAGCTAGCAAAACAAAACTTGAACAACGATACATCATATAACAAAAGGGAAATATACAAAAAGTGATACAAACATTTAATGTGGTCCGATCAACACATGACATGCGTCCACATATGCAGATGGACAATCAACTATATAAAAAAGAGTGCAAAATATTGAGAGAACAATATCACGAAGAGGCAAACACAAGTGACACACTAACACTTGTCCCGTAAAGTTTTCCCCCTAAACACGAATCTCGAACCCATGTGGTTACGTTGTGGATGCTACTGAATGAGAAGGAAAGATCTTAATTTATAAAAGTTCACATTTTTTCTTACAAGAAAAAAGACTAGTCAAATATGTAAGATTTATAATTTTCTTCTATAAAAAGGAAAACTCAATTATAATAAATATATTATCCTTTTCTTCTAGAGATATAAAAAAAATTAAATATTATAAAAAAATCAGGACAAACACGCATATCACTACATCAGTTGCTCATTTATGAGTATGGTTAAACACTTAGTAAAAATAATGGATTATAACTATTTTAAAAAGTTAGATTTGGCTTTGCCTATCAAAAATACTCTACAAACCGCTAGTTTAACGAGGAATAAAATTGCTACGAAGTACATAAGCATAAAAACACGTTAAGAGATAAGGTTGTATTGTGGTCCGGTCCCAAGTCTAAATGAGCTAAACGGGCCGGTCCAAAAAGTCTGAGCTCTGGCGAGCCGGGCTCAAGCAGCCCAGGGCCAAACGATCCTTAGCTTAATGGTCCTGGCGGGTGGAACCGGCCTACACTGGGCCTAAACCCACATGATCCCGGGCTAAACGGGTCTAAGTATTCCGGGCTATTTTTTTTTTATCTAAGACAATTTTTTGTAAATTATAATATATAATTGTAACTTAAATCTTCTAATTCAAATTTAAACACAAAAAAAAATTGCAAAGAAATATTCAAGGGAATGCCTTATAATTTTTATTGTTACGACATTAACAAAAAATGACAATATCTTTCTTACTCTTCCTCCCCCCAGTGGAATGAGCACAACAAGGTGCTAATACCACCATTAAAAGAAAAAAAACTAATGAAGATTTGCCAAAATACAAGTTACATATTATTCTATGTATTATCTCTAACAAATTTCATAAATCCTTCAACGTTCGGAGGAATTACCGTTGGTGGTAGCGGAAAAGAAGCTTGTTCATCATCACTTCCAGGCGAAGCAGCATCCTCCGCAAATTCCGCTAGCATTTCTTCATAAGCTTCGTCTATCTCCGGTTGTGATTCAGCAAGTCCAAAATTTCTTCTTTCCGAACGGATCCAATCTCTTAAGAGTACTGATTTTTCCAAGCTCTCCCTCATAGATGCTCTATGATCATCAATTTGAAGTCCCGCTTGACTGAAAGCGCTCTCTGATGCCACTATTGAAGCTTGAATACTTAAAATATCTCGAGTCATCCTTGAAAGAATCGAATAGTGTTTTTCTTTGTCCTTCCACCATTTCAAAACATCAAATGAGTTGTCGAGATTCTCTTATTCAAGTCCCTGCGACAAATAAACTTGAAACTCATTTAGTTGTGAACTATCACCAATATTATCACCTCGAGAACCCCTGAACTCCGTCCAAGAACTAAGTGTTTTTAGGCCCGCAATTCTTTTAGATAGATTGCGAACTAGACAAAGTAGGAGTTGGGACATTTGGTCTATCATGATCTAAGGCAAGTTGATAAGCATTATAAATTGTTTGATCATTTGTTTTAATTGAGACTTTTGTATCTGCAAGTGTAACAAATTTCTCATTTGAAAGTGATTAAGCCTTATAAATATTTGTATACCAAAAGTGAGGACCTCCTAATTTTATGGTAGTATTTAACATGGTAGCAACACCAAAAATAGGGGGATAGTAAAAAAATATTTTTTAAATTTATCTTTCATAGAATTAATAGCAAGTAGATAAATTACCACACCCTCAGAAAATTGAGTAAACAAATCTGCAAGTGCTGCATATAAACTAAACAGTTAGAAATAGTAGGATAATATTGCACAGATAATTCGTTTGTTGCTACATGAAATTGTTCTAAAAAGTCTACAAGCATTTTAACATTAGTCCAATCCCGATTTGTAAGGTGCTCATCATCATCATAATCATCACCAACACGAGCACTAAACGTTGCGTTTATTGGGTTTCTATATTCATATGCAACAACTAAACTTTCATACATATAATTCCATCTAGTCGGACAAGGTTAGGATCCTTTCTTTCTCTAAGGCCAAATTCATCACATTTTTTAAAATATTCTCTAAGTCTACTTCTACGGTTTGAATAAAAAAGTCAATTAAGAGCCATTTTAATCTTTTTAATTTTAACATTTAATATTTTCATACCATCACTGACGATTAAATGGTAAATATGACAAATTCATCTAACATGAAAAATATTACTAAATGCAGGATTTAGTGTAGTTGTAAGCAAGCCTATAGCATTAGTGTTACTAGAAGCATTATCCATTGAAACTGACATTATTTTATCTCTAATGCAAAAATAACTACAAATATCTGCAACTGTGTTAGCAATAAACTTACATGTGTGACGTGAATTAATTATTTTATAAGCAATAATGCGCTTTTGCATTTTCCATTCCTCATCAATCCAATGAGTGATAACAGAAAGATAATCACAGACATTACCACTTCTACCAATATCAATAGTAATAGCAACACAACAATTTATATGAGTAAATAAATAGCGTAATATTGTTCATATTCATGTTTATATTTATAAATATCACTCTTTACGGTTGCACGAGGCCATCCTTTATAAGTAGGAATAAAAACTCTTCTAATATAATGCACAAAGTGAGTATTAGAAGGAAACTTATAGGGTAAGCACAAAACAGTAAACATTTTTGCCAATTCTTCACGATCTTTATTTGGATCGTAATATAAAATGTCACCGGTAACAGTGTTAATTCCTGGTTGAACTAGATTTGACCAGGTACTAGGGTTAACCTGGGTACCTACACTTGTCCCCTCTTGCACAACTTTCATTTGAAGAAATCTAGTTTTATCTCTAGGGTGTGTCTTTATGTGTCTAGTCAATGTACCCGTACCGCTACGGTCTCCAGTATATTTATGAGTCATCTATTAGTTCCACAAGTTTTACACTTAGTCTTATTTTGATCTTTTAGTTGAGTAAAAAAGTGCCAAACAAGAGATGTTTCGCACCGTCTAGAAGGTTGTCTATTAAAAGTAGGGGTTACTACAGGAGGGTCAGGCGGGGCATCATTTGGATTATTATCAATTGGGTTAACAACAGTACTAGTAGGTGTATCATCTAAATCCGTTTGCGTTTCATCTAAATAATCATTTTTCTCATCATTTTCATCGATAGTTTGATTACCATAAAGAGCACTCATATATTCATCATTTAATTGTTGATCTGGTGCAATATCATGGAAAAATTGACTATCGGTAAATTGAAAACAAAGGTTATCACTATCAAGAATAATAGGTGGAGGAGGTCGGGTAACAGGTCTGCGTCGGGGAGCTGGGAGAGGAGTAGTAGCTTGGCCACTAGATTCACCAATTTTAGATTTTCCCTTACCACCAAATATTTTTTTCAAAGAAAAGGTCATATTAATTATAATTATACAAACTAAAACAAACAAAACTATAATATTTAAACTTAAGAGTTGGAACGAGTTTGCCGAATTGACGAACAACTTCTTAAAAATTGTATATCGTTGAAGACTTGAAGACTTGAATACTTCAATTCACCAACTTCACAATTTTTCACAAATTGCAATAATAAAGTAAGAAATCATAGAAGAAAATTAGAGAGAGATTGATGATTTTGTGAGTAAAAATGAAAGAATGAGGGGGTATTTATAGTTTAAAATAGAGAAAAGTGTAATTATAAAAAGTTTGGGGACAAATGACTATTTTTTAAAAAGCCAAACGGCTAAATTGGCAGGCCAACGACTAGTTTTTAAACTTCCCACCGTTGGCCAATTTTTTTTTAAAAAAAAAATTCTTTTAAAAAAAATAGTCGTTGGGCCTGTTAGGCCCTGTTGAACCGGCTCAGGCCCGCTAGTCGGTCACGGGCTCGCGGTCTCTACGTGCAGGACCGGCCAATAGTGGGTTCTTTGGACCGCTTGGGACCGGATCATACGGGCCAACCAATTTAGTCCAAAACCTATGTGGACTCGCGATCCCGGGCCGGTTTCGAACGGGGTCCGGACCACAATACAACCTTATTAAGAGAACAAAGGAAAAAACAAAAATAAAAAGGAATGGAAAAAAAGTTGTTGCGTGGGAACATGGCAACACGGATTATAGTGAAGGAGAGAAGAATAGTATGGAGTATACATGAAAAGAACTGCAAATGTAAAATATGGAAGAAGTTGTCGTCGTAATAATAATGTTCATTTTCTACCAACAAAGTACGTGGTGTAGTGGATGTGACTACTCTTTCCTTAATCAGAGGTCTCGAGTTCGAGTACTGAGTATGAAAAAAAATTTGATAGGGAGCACTTCCCTCCGAATGAGACTCTACGTAGTGCGAATTCGAATTTAATCGGGCTCCAATATGAGTACCGAATACCGGGTGAAAAACAAAAAGAAGAAGTTCATTTTCTAGAGGAGTGTGTTCCCTTGTTTACATACTTTTAGACTGACTTTTTACTGAAAGAATCAGCCTAACTTATCTTTCTTTGTTTTGACACACACACAGTACAGCACATGCCCCATTATATGCCCAAACTAACACCTAACAAAGTGTATGTTGACGTACCCATTGACCCATCCACCCCCATTTTGGACGCTTTACTACTTTTCTTATCATTTTCCACACAAAAGAAGGTTTTCCATTTATTTTTGTTCTATCTAATAATCTGCCTTGGAAGAAATTTTAGCACCTATTGGTCCCATCCCACAATAATGCGATTACTCTATCTAACATTTGAGATCACATAGAGGAAAAGGGCCACAATTTCAATTTTATGTATTTTAAATTTTAGAATGACGTTTTTAAGTGTTAATAACTACGTTTTAAGCCCTAGTCAAAAGGTGCGAGAGGTTAGCCTCTCTCTTCGCCCATCGTTACGTCGATCTCTCCTTGCCTCGGTTTGAACCGACATTATTGCTGAATTGGGCCATTCAGGTCGTCCTCATCTACCCTTACCTCAGCGCAATAGGCGTTGTGGATCTCTTCCCATGTGGTGGGGGGATACTTCATGAGTCTATTGAGAAGTTTTTTGGTTGTCTTTGATCCGTTCCTGTTTAATCCATTTTGAAAGGTTGCTACTGCCATTCCTTCTGACACATTTGGCAGGCTCATCCTTACTCTGTTGAATCGGGCCAGGAAATCCCGAAGTCCTTTACCCGCCATTTGCTTGACGGCGAAGATATCATTAACCCTAGCTTTAGCCTTCTTCGCCCCTGCATGAGCGATGTCGAATTTATCCGCAATCTCTTCAAACGTTGATATTGATCTCGCTGGCAGCTGGGAGTACCATGTCAATGCTCCCCCCGTCAAGGTCTCACCGAACTTTTTTAGCAACACAGATGGTACATGTTCCTTTGACAGATCGTTGCCCTTTACCGCCGTAACATAATGGATTAGATGATCCTCCGGGTCCGTGGTCCCGTCGTATATTTTCAAGTATGGCGGCATCTTGACGGTTTTTGGAATAGGATGAGGAGCAGCCCCGTCGCTGTATGGTTGTTCGACGAATCGGCCCACATCGCATTTTGGTAATAGCTTAGGGGCGCTTGGTATTTTGTCAACCCTCTCCTGATGCTCCTTCATTTGATGACGGAGTGTTTTGTTCTCGTTTTCCATCTCTTCCATTTTCTTCAAGATGGCCAAGAGTGCATCGTCACCTGCATTGGTGACAGTGCGGGTGTTACCCATTCGCGTAGCACTCCGCTCATTGGTGGTAGCTGCGATTTCTGTAGGTGGCAAGTCTTCGACATCTCCTTGAGGAGGTTTTTCGAGCATGTTATTCAGAGCACTTGTCAACCATTCTTCTAGCAGCTTTTTGACTGCTGGTGGTGCTTCCCCCACTGTGGACGTTGAGGATCCCCTTTCGTGTAAGATCGTTAGATCCCCGTGTGGAAGAGGTGAGATCTCCCCCTCCAGTGTAACTCTTAGTGTTGTATTCTTAGTGTCTTCTCTACCAGCTTTGTTGAGGGAGTTGAGGAGATTATTTGAGACATCTGCTATCGCCTTCAGCCTCGCTTCCTTTTCCGCCATTGTTGGTTTTTATGAGGTTTGAAGAACATTAATCGTCACTTTCAAGAACCTAGATGAGAACTATGATTTCAGCTATGGAAATCCCCACAGACGGCGCCAAATTGTTTGACTCAAAAGATATAAATTTTTTTTTGAACAAATCAATCAAAGATGAAGGGGTAAATCATAGCTGAAAATAATAAACTCTGATGATAACAATAGAGAGAAGAGAGTTGTAAACTTTCTTTTCTTTCAAGGTTGGTGAGTTTTACAAAGTGTTCTTCCTCTATTACAAGGCTCTCATCCCTCTTATGTACTGAGGAATTCCTTCCAATCGTAGAAACGACATGCAAAGAATCTTTTAAGGAATATTCTCTATATCTCCTAATGGGCTTACTCTACTGGTGAGATCGTATTGTTCCTTCTTTTACCACAAGGTTGTATCCCTCGAGGCATCAACTCGCGGGTGCTCGGTCAATTATCATGCTCACTGTAAATCGTAGTCGGTCAAATTCAGACCCACAGAGGAACCAAAATCTGTATAATAGAAATAGAAACAAACTTTGAACCAAACTACAAAAATGGTTGAATCAAAAAACTTGATGTTTGTATTAACTGAAAGGGCGTTTAATTTCCCGTGTAGAGCGGTCAGGAAAGGAAGAAATGGTGGCCCATGTGCTTCCCACCTACTAAGCTCCGATGAGTCGTTTCTTGCTTGGTCCATTTCTTATTTCAAAGTCTTATTCACTGCTACGTTCCATGTGAACCAATTTCAAAACAAACCATATTATCTCTGTTTGCTTCTTTCACTCTGGGGAAGTACACCAACTAGTTACTATTATTATTATTTTCATTTGTCGCATAGTCTCTCTCTATATATATATGGTTCCTTTTCTTAGGATTTACTGCAGTAGTCAGAGTCAGTTTCAGTGATGTCTTGTTCATTATGTCCAACTAGGAGGCTAAAGCGATCGAGTAGAATAAAATGCAGGTGGCACCACTACGTGGCATAGGCGAGCTAGGTCAAATTTTATAGCTTATAAGTTAGGAATTTTAATTCTTTTAAATAATTGAATTTTAAATTATTTTTTTAATATATATTTAATAAATTTTTAAGATATTGAGATTGGCGAACGATAACCAACACAATGACTCCATCCCTACAAACTTGTCATTTTAACAATATGAATAATAGAATTATGCAATGTAATCTCCCAAAAAGAGGTGTAAGTAAAATTTTGTATAAGGCTTTACTTCATTTTCTAAATTGAACATTCACTTTGCATTATCTTTCAAGCAGGGTCTTAGGGTGGGTATCGGTCGGATCGATTTGGTTGTGAATGTTATCGGTTTGAAATATCGGTTATTGATTTATAAATATGCTAAAGTGTTACTGAATCGATAAAACATCGGTTATCGATCATTATCGAATCTTGAAGAGTGCAGCTGAGACCTAGGAGAATTGGGAGAACTGGAAAAATGAAATCCTAGATGATTTTATATACTATATACGGTAAAAATCGGGACTACCCGATTTCGTGGGCTCGAGGGTCACTTCAAGAGCGAGATCGAAATAGATCGGAAGCGAGCCCAATGGGAGGCTTCGAAGATCAAAGTGTCCGATGAACATCGAGGTCGAACGTGACCAGCCTCGAGATAATGCTGTTACGAGTTTGTAACAGAATGAGCAAGATTCTCGCTACGTCTCCAAGATCATGACGTAAATTCCGGAATAAATTTGTACGAGTTAGTACTAATTCGTACTAGGCGATTACAGAGTTGTTTCAATAAGATTCCTTACTGTAAATAGAAATGTACCTTATTTAGGGTTCCCTATTATATAAAGGGGACCCCAATCATTTGTAACCATCATCAATCACTAGCAAAGAATATACTCTCTTACGTTCTGGTTCATATTTCATCAGAGTTGTCTTTTAGCTTTATTGTTCTTGATCCTTGTCGAGGTCGAGACTAGTCTATATTCTGGTTTGGTTTTACTTATTTCCTGCACTTATACGTTAGTTTTCTTGGTTATTAATTAGTATTGAACTAAATCACATATCTTTAAAACCACAATCAAGTTTAATTGTTACTCGTATTTTCGCGGTAAACATATACCTAAAGGTATAATCTTATTTTTTATAAAAGTTATTGGGTTATTAGTTAAACCGTTAATTAAATTGGGCAAACCGAGACTCGAATCGATAACCCAATAATAAAATAACTGTATATTGTTACCGAGTCGTTAACCCAATAACTGAATACCGCTAACCCAATAAGCTTTTTTCGGTTCGTGCTATCAATTTTATCTGATATATGTCTAGCCCTAGTGGGTCTAGTGTATACATGCACATTCTTAGCAAAATATTACTGTACTATTTATACGTATATTTATAAAAATATTGCAAAGCACTATAATATGACACTCTATAGTTGAAGGTGATTTCACCACTACTCCCATACCCCCGAAAATCTTTTGGACATATTGTCAACCTAATTGTAGATGAGTTAATCACATGACTGGTATTTGTTAGTATCACGAGTAATGTTTGATGTGATTTTTAAAAGGGATTGTCTGTGTATTTTACCTATTATAATTAAGCAAACAACATGTACTAAGTGATCATGATAGTACATCTACGTACTTTAATTTCATATACTCCTTCATATTTAAGGGACAATTGATGTGTGTGCCTACCAATTACCATACTTATATAATTGAATAGCTCTCAATGTTGTCCTATTAGTTAAGGCTACCTATTTTAGTGTGATTTTTCTTAAAGGAGGAAAACAGAAAAACGTGTAAAGGTTAGACATTTTTCTCAACTAGGGAATGGGCCATTCTCAACATTTGTTTGGTCTTGTGGTCCATTTGGATGGCATTATGGAGCCATACATGTGGACTAAACTGACGTGCTATAGTACATTTATATTTGCATGTAATTTTGAGCCGATGGTATGTCGGAAACAGGTTCTTTACTCCTTCGGAATAAGGATAAGATCTGCCTACACTTTATCCTCCTTAAATTACTGGGTTGTTGTTGTTATTGTTGTTTTACGAAAGAATTAATCTAAATAGTCGTTCATTCTAATTGTTTAAATTAAAAATCTACGAATTAGGACATTCACTCTACTCTAGAAGTAAATAGTAAATCTAGCCGACTATTCATATAAAGTTTGTCTTACTTTTTGGGGAAGAAACAAACAAAGTTAGATGGATTTACAGTTTTAAATATATGAATAAGGACTTCCACTCTACTCATTACTATTTTGTGACAGCATATGCGAACTTATTATAAACAAATATGTTTTTAAAAATACTTAACTACTTTAAATTCAAAATAAGGACATTTGTTGTAGTCAAACTTGCTGGCGAAATTTTTAGGGTTAAAACACATATAGTCGACGAGATTTAATGTTTACGTACTTTTATAGTCGGCATATAATTAAATATATATTATATATGAATTATATATTTATTACACATTCGACAGTTATTTTGTAGTTTAAGAGATTAAATGAGCGGCTATTTAGGTTAATTTTTCTTTTTTTTTTGGATTACCGCATGCAAAAAATGAGACAATAGCGATTGAATAGTCAAAATTAATTTATATAGCTGATCTCAACTAATTTGAGATTATAACATAATATAGCGACTCGAAAAAAGGTTTACGTGGACCGATCCCTCCAATATGTCGATGACAAAATTGGCTTTGCATGCATGTCGGTCGCCTTAATATTGTGTCTGTATTTTCTGTGGCATACGACTAAAGTCCACCATTTTTATTGTGCAAATATCCTATTCAAGCTAGAAAATGTCCAAAATTGAATAGTGTATATGAATCGCAATTGAATATTTGACGCCAAAATATCCTTGGATTTCTGTTTGAATTGATGAATTCTCTTTGGAAATGTTTCTTAGTCTTGTTCAAGTGAAATGTTTCTTCCACCTGACGTGGCCCTTTAAATAGATAATACCGTGTCTATACAGTATCCTTTTGGCCATACCTCTACACATTTTTTCATGTGAAGATTGTGTGTGGGTCCAAATTTGAACAACCACGACTGTTAATGAGTATGACGAACGATGAAATCCTCGAAATTTAACATCCTGCAGAGGACGACCTTAAGGCGGACAAGAGACTATACGACCTTTGCAGTAGGGTAGGCCCATTCGGGGACCTTAGGAATATTCTTTCGAATATACCCTATAACTTGTCTTCTAGCGCTTAGAAGAGTTTGGTCCCTTATATATATAGAGCGAAAAACAATCATGTAACTCTCTGGGGATATCTTTCCTGACTTATAATATTTGATGTAAACTCGTTTACATTAATGATTGACTGGGTGATTATTTAAGGCTTTTTTGACAAGAGATAAAAGGCTCTTATTCTTTACATTCTCCTGGTCTATCTTTGGTTCTAGAGATTATTATGCTTAGCTAAGATTTACCCCTTCATTTTCTTTGATAGATTTATTCAAAAAGGTTCCGATATCTTTTGAGTCAAACAATTTGGCGCCGTCTGTGGGGACTTCTATAGCTGAGATCTTAGTTTTGTCTAGATTCTTGAAAGAAATAATCACCTCTCCTTAGCCTCACAAAGGCCAACAATGGCAGGAAAGGGAGAAACAAGGCTAAAGGCGATAGTAGGCGTCACAAACAACTTCCTGAATTCCCTCAATGAAGCCGGTGGGGAAGACAACGAAAACGCAACGCCAAGTGCTACACCTGAGGGAGAGATCCCCTCTGCACGAGGGCCTAACTATCTCGCACGAAAGGGAAACATCAACATCCGCAGCAGGAGAAGCACTGCCGGCCATGAGAAGGCTATTAGAAGAATGGTTAACAAACACATTGAGCAATATACTCGAGAAACCCGTTCAAAGGGATATCGAAGGCACAATACCTGCAGAAACCGCGGTTGTTGCCGATGAGCCAGAAACTCCACGAACAGGTAACACTTATAATGTCATCAATGAAGGCAACGATGCACTTGCTACTATCTTAAATAAAATGGAAGAGATGGAAAATGAGAAAAAAACACTCCGCGACCAGATGAAAGAGCATCAAGAAAGGGTTGATAAAATACCGAACGCTCCAAAGTTGCTACCAAAACGTAATGTGATTCGATTCATCGAACAACCCTACATCGAAGGGGCAACACCCCACTCTATTCCGAAAACCTTCAAAATGCCGCCATATTTGAAAATATATGATGGCACCACGGACCCGGAGGATCACTTAATCTATTACGTTGCTGTAGTAAAAGGTAACGATCTATCAAAAGAACAGGTGTTGTTAGTGCTGCTGAAAAAGTTTGACGAAACTCTGACAGGGGGAGCGTTGACATGGTATTCCCAACTACCATCACGATCGATATCAACGTTCGAAGAAATGGCATATAAGTTCGTCATCGCTCACGTGGGAGCAAAAAAGGCAGAAGCTAGGGTAAATGATAACTTCGCTGTCAGGCAGACAACGGGCGAGGGACTTCGGGATTTCCTAACCCGATTCAACAGGGTAAGGATGAGCCTACCAAATGTGTCAGAAGGGATGGCAGTAGCAGCCTTTCAAAATGGATTAAACAGAAACGGGTCAAAAGTAACCAAAAAATTGCTAAGTAGACTCATGAAGTACCATGCCACCATGTGGGAAGATATCCATAATGCCTATTGCGCCGAAGTAAGGGCAGACGAGGATGACCTGAACAGCCCAATTCAGCGACTAACATCGGTCCAAACCGAAGCAAGCAGAGATCGCCGCAACGACGACCGAAGGGACCAACTACCCTGTTTCAATCGAGAAAGGCACCATCCCTATATCCAAACACCCAACCCACCCCTTACGCGACATGCAGATGCCACGGCTCGACACACCGTAATGCCCCGAAACGAAATAGGTATGCCTCCATTGTTATCTACTCATAACTTTTGTGTTTCTCCTTCAGAAATAGTGTACGAACTAGAAAAGCTCGGCACAAAAGTATAGTGGCCGCAAAAGATGAAGTCAGATCCGAGCACCCGAAGATCGAACATTCTGTGTGAATTTCACCAGGAAAGGGGGCACAAGACCGAGGACTGCATAGGTCTATGACAGGAAGTGGTAAGAATGCTAAATCAGGGACACCTGAAAGAACTGCTAAGTGACCGAGGACGAGTCAACTTCGCTCGTGGGCGCGATCAACCTCAGGGACCTCCAAAACAACCATCGCCAACTCGTACCATACAAATGATTGTTGGCAGCGGTGACGATACAATAATAAACCATGTGAATTTCACCACCACACACAAACTCAAACGGACAGTCGCCCACGAATGGTATGATGACCTCGAAATGAGTATCATCTTCGATAAGTCGGATACCAATGGTTTGTCTTTCCCTCACTATGATGCTTTGGTTATAACTTTACGTATTGCGGATACCGACGTAAAGAGAATAATGGTGGATGACAGAAGCGGCACGTGCATTATTCACCCACGAGTTCTCATGCAGATGAGGCTCGAGGATAAAATAGTACCGCATTGCATAACACTAATGGGTTTTAATAATGCAGTGGAGCGAACCTCTGGAGAGATAGTGCTACCTGTTCTGGCATGAGGAGTCACCCTAGAGACGATGTTCCACGTCATGAACTAGGAGCCTACAATGCCATCATAGGGCGTCCATGGATACATGCCATGCGAGCCGTCCCGTCAAGTTTCTATCAAATAATCAAATTTCCTACCCCTTGGGGGATATTCAGCATCCGAGGCGAGCAACGCTCCGTCCAAGAATGCTATCGGATCGCCCAAGATTGCACACACACCAAACAACTAAAATGGGCAAGTGCAAAAGCATAGCAATCAGCCATATTGGGAACCAAACCCAACGCACAAATAGAGGCCATTAAAGACCCGGATGTCGTAGAAGCTTGCAAGGCAACTGTAGAAAATCTCGACCCCATCCAACTGTACAACACCGATAGCACGAAAAAGGCCTATATCGGACACAACCTCTCAGAACCAGGTAAGTATCACGAGTTCTTAACTAACAATGCCAATTTGTTTGCCTTTTCCCATTCAGATATGCCAGGAATCCCAAGGGACATCGCCATACACAGGCTGAATGTCGATCCTCTTTACCCGCTAGTACGACAAATGAGGAGAAATTTCAATGCCACCATCAATGAGGCGGTCAGCGAAGAAGTTGATAAATTACTCGCTAATGGTTCCATCCGAGAATCGAAATATCCCCAATGGGTCGCCAATGTGATCATGGTCAAAAAGAAGAACGGGAAATGGCAGATGTGTGTCGATTTCACCGACCTGAACAAAGCATTCCCCAAAGATTCCTTTCCATTACCACATATCGACCAGCTCATCGACGTAACGACATGACATGAACTACTGAGCTTCTTATATGCCTACTCTGGTTACAACCAAATTCTAAAGGCTAAAGAAGACCAAGAAAAAACCTCTTTCATCACTCACCGAGGAACGTACTACTACAAGGTAATGTCGTTCGGACTCAAGAACGCAGGGGTGACGTATCAAAGGTTGTTCACCAAGATGTTCAAAGAACAACTCGGTAAGACCATGAAGGTTTACATCGACGACAAGCTAGTAAAGTCGAAAAAGAAAGAGGATCACATTGGCCATCTGAAGGCAGCTTTCGAGATATTGAGGCAATACGGAATGAAACTAAATCCCGAAAAATGCGCCTTCGGCATCACTTCAAGAAAGTTCCTTGGTTTTCTGGTGTCACAAAGGGGTATCGAGGTCAACCCGGATCAGATCAGGGCCATCGAAGGAATATCGGAGACATTGACGAGCAAGAAGCATGTGCAGAAGTTAACAGGACGAATAGCCGCCCTGTCGAGGTTCATTTCACGGTCATCGGACAAATGCTATAAATTCTTCAATGTGCTAAGGAAAGACCACGGACTGCAATGGAACTCAGAATGCGTCGACGCCCTGAGAAAGCTGAAAGTGTATCTATCTTCGCCACCACTACTCGTCAAGGTAGAACAGGGTGAATGCCTACTAGTGTACCTAACAGTCTCCGAAGTCACGGTAAGTGCAGTCTTAGTCCGCGAAAACAAAGGTACGCAATCTCCGATTTACTATATCAGCAAAACCTTAATTGATGCCGAAACGAGTACCCTCACCTTGAGAAACTAGCTTTGGCATTAGCCATAGCTTCACGAAAGCTTAGACCATATTTTGAATGTCACCCCATAAAAGTGGTGACAACCTTCCCTCTCAGGGCCATCCTACACAAACCCGAATTATCGGATAGATTGGCCAAATGGGCTATAGAATTAAGCAAGAACGACATAACATATCAAGCGCAAACTGCTATTAAGTCACATGTGCTCGCCGATATCAGCGTGAAAATATTGTCTGAAGTAGAGCAGGAGGCGCTCTGTGTTTCTGCACATTCCGACCCCTGGGTCCTCTACACCGACGACTCATCTAATGCATCGGGATCAGGAATGGGACTCGTCCTCGATTTTCCTACGGGTGAAGTAATTCGCCAGTCTATACGATGCCCCGAGATGACTAACAACAAGGACGAGTATGAAGTTGTGATTGCAGGATTGAAATTAGCCCTCAAATATGGCGCTCGACGACTCGTCCTCCATTGCGACTCTCAACTCGTGGTGAACCAAGTCACCGAGAGTTTCCAAATCAAATAATAGAGACTACAAAAGTACCAGTTAGAAATTCACAAACTGCTAATAGAATTCGATGAATGCCGCCTCGACCAAATACCCAGGCAGAATATCGAAGCAGACAGCCTCGCCAAGTTAGTGGCAGCCACCAAAAATATCAACGAGGAAAACGTGGTCACCCTTCTTCATTCCGCAATAGACCAAGTCGAGGTACATTCTGTAAACCTAACTTGGGACTGGCGCAACCGTCTCGTAACATATTTGTAGGATGGAACTCTCCCACAAGATAAGAAAGAATCCAAAAAGCTTCGAATACAGGCAGCCAGATACAGCATCGTAAACTGTGATCTCTACAAGAGAACGTTCGGCGGCCTCCTAGCAAAATGTCTTTGGTCAAATCAAACCAGGCGAGAACTGGAAGAAGTACATGAGGGGAATTGCGGTGCCCACACGGGAAACCGCATCCTCATCTGATGCCTCATCCGCGCTAGATACTATTGGCCCACCATGAAAAAAGAAGTCGCGGACTACGTCAGGAAGTGTGAACAATGTCAAAAGTATGCCCATATGATACACTAAGCATGAGAACTCCTGCATTCCGTCATTTCACCATGGCCATTCATAAAATAGGGGATGGATATTGTTGGACCCCTCCCGGCAGGACGAGGTAAGTACGCTTCCTTTTGGTTTTAACTGATTACTTTTCTAAATAGATGGAAGCAAGTGCATACACTCAAATACGTGAGTAAGAGGTCATCACATTCATATGAAAAAATTTAATATGCCGCTTCGACATCCCCAAAGAAATCAGTTGTGACAACGGACCTCAGTTCGTCGGAAAGAAAACGATCGAGTTTTTCGAAAACTGGCACATCAAACGAATACTCTCCACACCACACCACACTATCCCGCCGGCAATGGCCAAGCCGAATCCTCCAATAAAGTAATACAGAGTATATTATAAAAGAAGCTCGAGGACGCCAAAGGGAAATGGCCTGAACTACTACCAGAAGTAATATGGGTATACCACACTACGCCAAAACCAGCACAGGCAAGACGCCATATTCACTAGTCTATGGGACTAATGCAGTTATACCCATCGAGGTCGAAGAGCCTAGCTTGAGATACTCCAACGAAAGCGGACCAAACAACGACGAAAATAGGCTACAAGATTTGGATGAAGTCGAAGAATGAAGAGACATGGACCACATATGGAAGCCCAGAAGCAACAAGTAGAAAGGTATTACAACAAGAAGGCCAAAGTGCGACCGCTCAACCTCGTAGATTACGTCCTCAAAGTAAAACACAAGCAGCGAAAGACCCTAACGAGGGAAAACTGGGAATAAACTGGGACGGACCATATAAAATCATGGCGGAAGCAAACAAAAGAGCATTCCAGTTAGAGACAATGGAGGGAAAACTACTCCAAAACAATTGGAATGTCTCTCATCTCGAGTACTTCCACTTCTGATAGTAGGCGCCACCTAAGCCATACTCTTTTTTCCTCATTCGGGTTTTGTCCCAATCGGGTTATCTCGGTGGGTTTTTAATGAGGCGACAAGGGGGAAGTCTCGTGGTTCGAAGTATTATTCATTATCCCGCCCATCAATGTATTCCCCGGGCCGAGTAATGAAGGGGCTGGATATAGATAATCAAATCTCCATTGTATGTACAAAGTCGACATGTGTTCCTACAAGAGTATAGATAATCAAATCTCCATTGTATGTACAAAGTCGACATGCGTTCCGACAAGAATATAATCAAATCTCCATTGTATGTATAAAGGCGATGTGTATTTCCTACGGGAATATGACCAAACCTCCGATGTGAGCGAGAATCCTAATGGCCAACGCCATCGATGAAAATGTGAGTTCGATCTCGTTCGAACTACGATGGGATCCTACTTCGACGACAGTTCGAAACAATATCCCAATGGCCAAGGCCATCGACAAAAATGTGGGTTCAACCTCGTTCGAACTATGACGGGATCCTACTTCGACGAAAGTTCGAAGCAACATCCCAATGGCCAAGGCCATAGACAAAAATATGAGTTCGACCTCATTCGAACTACGATGGGATCCTACTTTGATGACAGTTCGAAGCAACATCCCAATGGCCAAGGCCATCGACGAAAATGTGAGTTCGATCTCGTTTGAACTACGACGGGATCCTACTTCGACGACAGTTCGAAGCAACATCCCACTGGCCAAGGCCATCGATGAAAATATGGGTTCGACCTCGTTTGAACTACGACGGGATTCTACTTAGTTCGAAGCAACATCCCAATGGACAAGGCCATCGACGAAAATGTGGGTTCGACCTCGTTAGAACTACGACGTAGGGCTGCTTATCGGGAGGATTGGGCGGTTATTTACTCTTAACGATTTGGTTTATCGGTTATCGGCTTTTAAATGTATCCACTAGCCATCCGATAAGATATTGGGCGGATTGGTATCGATTTAGCTCTTATCGGGCAATTTATCAGCCTAATTAAATCTATATTCAATCACAATTACTAGAAAATATGCACCTACAAATGGAGTACTAATTCAGAATCCATATGGGAGTGTTAATCAATGTCTGGCTGTAGCTCCCTTACAATTGAAAACTCACTTAGTTCATGTTTACGACTAAGATTTCAGGCGTATCACCTTTCATCAGGTGTCCGTAATATTCATTGTTCATGCCTGAAAAAGACATCTCTACGCCCTCGCCTATATCGTATAACTGATGCATTGGCTAACTTATCTTGTCCAATTCAGTGATGTTGCATCCTTTATGCTTATTCCTGAGAAAGACATGTTTATAATGTAATACTACTTCATCTATATGAGTATTCCAAAAAAATTATGCTTGAATTTGATTCTGAACTTTCTGCATTTTGTAAAGTAATTAACAAAGATTATGTTACATATTTTTCATAATTCTGATTATTTAGGAATTTGGTGTTTGAACTTAGAGATAGAGTACTGGAAGAGTGGAAGACTGAAGTGGAAGGGTTTTTGATATTTAATATATATATGCATATATTCTATATCTTAATGGGTTAATGGATTATCCGTTAAGAAAATTGAATAATCCGCCTCCAAATCGATAAGCCGTTAATGAAAAAATTTCAACTCGTTCCTCATCCGTTAAACCGTTAACCCGATACCAATAAGCCATTAAGCTTCGGTTGCAGTTCAGTTTTCGGTTTCGGTTCGGTTGTGAACGCCCCTACTACGACGGGGTCTTACTTCGATGGCAATTCGAAGCAACATTCCATTGGCCAAGGCCATCGACGAAAATGTGAGTTCGACCTCACTCGAACTACGAGGGGATCCCACTTCGACTATCGTTCGAAAGTTGCACCCCAAAGGCTAAAGCCACTGCCAAAAGAAAAAAGGAATCGACCTCATCCAAAAGCTAAATCGACTTAACAGTTCGACAGGTATCCCAGATACCATAGATATTGCAAAGAGCACCACCGAATCGACAAAACAAATTCTACATTGCATCAAAATGTTACTTACACCTATATTTACAACGGGCTCAAGCATGCTCCCTACAGAAGTCCCAAAACAAAAAGTAAGTACAAACAAAAGATTATACGTCATCCCCGGTTGGGTACGCATCTTCGTACCAAAAGTCCGAAGCAAGACGGTTCGCATCATCAGAGTTGATGTCATCCCCATCAGGTGTAAGAGGGGCATACCCGCAAGCCTCACGAGCTGCATGAGCCTCGTTATGCACGACCTGAAGTTCCATTTCGGTTGCCCTCCCCTCGGCGTGAAAAGCCTTGTACATGTCAACCCGAACCTCAGCATGGACCCACAACTCATATAAGCGACGAGGCACAACCGGATCGGCCAAAGCAGGAGACATAGAAGGTTGTGAGCGTCGACTTGCATCCTCCGCTCTCAGCGAGGCCACTTGTCTATTCAACATAGATAGCTTCGCCTCCAACTCTTTAACACACCCCTCAAGTCCCGCGGCCTTAAGCTTAGAGGCCTCCTTCTCCTCGGTGAGCTCTAACCTACAAACACGGAGGGCATTCTCCAAGGTTGCCGATCCAGTAATAGTCGTCGCCATCTTATTAGCACTGACGCTCACTTTGCCCTTAAGCCCCTAAATCTCCACCGCCTTTGTACCCAATTCAACGGTTAAACTGGCCACCTTTGCTTGTAAGTCAGAATTCTCGGCCATCAGCCCCTGCTTAACTCAAGCTCATCCTCTTTCACCTTAAGGGAGGCCTCAAGTTCACTATTACGGGCGACAGCCTTCATAAGCTCCTCATCCCGCTCCCTCAGCTCCTCGACCTTGCACGCCACTTGGTCCTCCATCTGTTTAAGTCCTTTGCGGAACAACTAAAAGCTAGGGTCGTGATTATAAATATCGGCCATTGCACGATGCTTAGCGCGATACTATTGATACTTGGAAGACATCTTCCCATAGATAGTCGTCCTATTCCTTTCCTGACGCTCGCGCTCGGTCTCCATGATTAGGGTCTAGCACAAAAAAAGTTACAAATAAAAATACAAGTCGACAATCACAACGCAAGCCCAACGACAAAAAGGAAAAGGAAGGCACCTACCTGTAAGGCCATACCAGCGACGTTCTGGGACAACTCCATGTCACTTATCGCCCTAAGCACCTCCTTCTCAAGGGCAACACATAGAGGGGCTAAAACAAACGCCACTTGATCGCAGTTCAACAACAAGTTATAGTCCTCGGGGGATAACTATGTGACGATCATATCCTTCCACTCTGACCTCCACATGAGTATGGAGACCTATGAACTCGCGAACGTCCTCCGGGTTGACATCTAAACTTGAGCCTTCGCCCTCGTCACGACGGCCTCCAATGTTGGACGATGCACTTTCCTATGCGGAGTGCACAGAGCTAGCCCCTAGGTAAATTCCTTCCGTCTGGGGAGATCTCCCCGCTAAAATGGCGTCAACCATAAATGTGGGTATAGGTGCCGTCTGCAATGCCCTACTTCTACCAGCGTCCACGACCACATCCTTCCCAAGCTCCATTCTCCTCCTTTTTCTCTACAATGACTCGTCCCCGTTAGAGGATTCGTCCAAGGGGTACGGGGTCGGTATTAGAGAAGCCTCCTCCCTCATGACCATGAACAAAGAAGGACCTTCAACTTGAATTGGTTGAGGATGACCCCCTCGAACAGATTCATTCAAAGTAAACTGCAATTCTGTGGCCGCGACGGCCTATCGGAATGCAGGGACTGGCGCCCTCCGCCTGGAAGCTTCTCCACCTATCGTCACGAAGAGTCGTATCAATAGACGACGACATATAAGCAACAAAGTGGTAAGGGGAAAACCTTTACCGGATGGAACTCTCGGGCCATAACGTTTTATGAAGGCGGGCCAATCTCGGGTTTCTGCTGCATGGGGCAACAGACGGGCTACTCAATCCCTTATGCTAGCAATAGGGTGGGGCGGACGCCCCATAGCTGCAAACGAGAAGCAGTCAAACCCTATAACGAATATAGATGAAGGAAGAGTAAAATGAGTGGTGACACTTACGAGTCTCGTTCCACCGCTCCGGGAACCTGGCGGAGTCAGAAACAATGTGTTCAGTTTTGACAAAGAAATACTTATCCCAAAACTTGCGACTTGCTTGGTCGTCAGTCCCAACCACCAGCCCTTTTGTGCCACGGTGCCTCAAATGCACCATAGTACCCCTGTGGAAGCTGGGCGAGAACAGATGCAAAAGGTGGTGGATAGAAACATCGCATTCTGCCAACTCCGCATACTTGGTCAACAACAGAAGTATCTTGAGCGTATATGGCAAAAGTTGTGCTGGGCAAACTTGGTAGAACCTACAGAACTCTTCCGCTAATGGGATGAGGGTAAAAGAATAGCCAATCACGAAAGGGTAATCGTAGAAAGCGTAGTACCCAGGTCTATGTACCTCTCTGAAATCCTTCCCCGCTGGAATCATGTAAACATGAGCAGGAATGTCGTACTTTGCACGAAGATCGTCAATATGAACTTGTTTCGTCTCAGAGAGTACGGGGTAGGAGTAGAATGGGGATCCTTGAGGAATTCACTTCGAGACATGGGATGTCTCGGCAGTAATTTCTCCACCGTAGGAAGACTATCACCTTCTTCACCACCATATCTTCACCGCCTAAAGGGGGCGCCAAGGACAATGGGGCAGCCATAGAAATCCCTTCGCGAGATCGATGTGATCTTGGCATGCTTTCGTTAAAAGAGGTAGTGACACAGCCAAAAAAAAGAGAAGAAGAAGAAGAAGAAGTTGTGAACGAAAAGTGTGAGAAGAAGAAGCAGAAGGTTCTCACGGCAAGCTCGGAGAAATAAGGAGGGGTAATCAGAAATGAAATGGCCAAGAATTTTCGAAAAAACAAACCCTCCACCTATTTATAGGATTGGGTGGCGCCAGAATCGAAGCGGAAGGTCACAAAGTGGCACCAAAATCGAAGCAACAAGTCATCAACCCCAGTCTCGAAAACACGTGATGACGTACGTGAAGATGCCATCATTTCCTGGTAAAACGCATTACCTGTTGTCTTACTAAGCACGCTGACTGCCCACCATTGGCCAGGCCGTAACGCCTCGTAGGGTCAAATTTCTTCGTAAGAACGCATGGTGTCCGCTCATCGAGGACGCACCAGGTAGTAACCTCGACAAGCGGAGGGACTAACTGTATGGGCCCAAATTTGAACAATCATGACTGTTAATGAGTACGACGAACGACGAGATTCCTGAAGTTCGACAACCTGCAGAGGACGACCTTAAGGCAGACAAGAGTTTGTACGACCTTTACAGTAGGGTAGGCCCATTAGGGGACCTTAGGAATATTTGAAATTCGAATATTCCCTATAACTTGTCTTCTAGCGCTTAGAAGGGTTTGGTCCCTTATATATATATATATAGAGCATATATTGGAAAACAACCATGTAACTCTCTGGGGATATCTTTCTTGACTTATAATATTTGCTGTAAACTTGTTTACATTAAGGATTGACTGGTGATTATTTGAGGGTTTTTTTACAAGAGATAAAGGGCTCTTATTCTCTACATTCTCCTAGTCTATTTTTGTTTCTAGAGATTATTATGCTTAGCTAAGATTTATCCTTTCATTTTCTTTGATTGATTTATTCAAAAAGGTTCCCATTTCTTTTGAGTCAAACAGACTAAAAAACTCCAAATTATATGGTCTTCTTGGAATCTATAACTAAGAATAGCTAGTCTTGATTTTCGATCTTTCATCTCTTCTAATTTACAGTTGCAGTGACCCATAAAAGGACTAAACGTGTGAGTCATTTTTCTATATATAAATGCCAATAAAATTTTGAATTTCACGACTTCCACTATCAATATTCCAGTGTAGAAGGTAAATAAATATCAGTCCGTTGAAAAAGATTAACTTATCGAAAATTAACACACACACAAAATTGTATTTTTAAATCCAAAGACAGACGGAAAAACAATTTGCTTTATAAGATGCATACACCAAGTTAATTTTTGGAGGGTATGAACAATTATTTTACTTACCTCTCAATTATAGCCTGTTTGGACAAAGTTTCTTCTATCCTAAAATATTTATTTTCATAAATAAATAAATATATTTTTTTAAAGTTGAAGTGTTTGGCCAAATTTTTGGAAGAAAAAAAGTATTTTTGAGGAGAAACAAAAGCAGTTTTGGAGAAGCAGAAAAAAATAGCTTATCTCCAAAAACACTTTTTTGAAAAATATTTTTGAGAAAAATACACTTAGAAACAATTTTTACAAGCTTGACCAAACACTAATTGCTGCTCAGAAGTATTTTTCAGATTAATTAGTCAAATACAAATTATTTCTCACCAAAGGTACTTTTGAGAAAAACACTTCTAAAAATAAGCTAATTTTTGCATCTTGGCCAAATATGCTACTCCATTAATTTGACTCATATCTTTAAGCGATATATATAATGTATTTAATGGGTTAAATTGAGCATACTATTCGCCTCTCATATTATTTATACATATCTAATAAATTAAAATCATGAATTTGGCATCGCACATATCCCGTCCCACATATGAAGGTGAAAGCGATTACTACTATATATTAAGTCATGTACCAAGTACAGTCCTGAGATTCATAACTGTTTTATTTTGCTCAACACTTTTTAGTCAAAATAGAGAAAAGGGAATTAACATTAATTTTTCTTGGCAAACTTTGGGAACCGAATAATAGTTTTGACCACTCAAACAATTTGGAGACTTGATCCACCAAATAATTAGTACTCCCTCCGCTTCATATTAATTGGGGTATTTTCCTTTTTAGTTTATTTCAAAATAAATGATATATTTCTAAATTTGAAAATAATTCAAAAATAAGTAATTTTTTGGATGTTTTCACACATATTAAGAAATCCACCTTTTAGCATTAATTAGCAATGAAATTGACCATATTAACCTTTACTATCTCACATAAATACTCCTAACACATATTCCAATACTATTTACTCCAAGGACAATATAGGAAAAAAATAATTAATTTATTCTTGAAATTTGGAAAAATCACTTATTTTGGACCACAAGAAAAAGGCCAAAAAATCACTTATTTTGGATCGGATGGAGTATTATTTTACCTATTTACCTTTAATGAGAAACTTTATAGTCACACAAATGTCATAGTCTCACAAACTTTTTATCCCTTAGGCTTTTAACACCACAAATTTCAAAAATTTTATTATTTTTTCTTAAACTCCGTGCCGAATCAAACTACCCCATTTAATATGAAAAGGACGGAGTAGTATAATAAAGTTTGTGTTAAGACCAAGAATAGGAGTATTATTTAACTTTAATTTGGTCTTGTGGTTTTTTGTACATAAGGAGTGACAAGAAAGTTTCTTTTATCTGACGTTTGCTTATACTGTCTTTCTCGTTTGAAGGAAAAATCAAATTTTCCAAAGGCTGTAAGCCCTCTGTCGTTTGCCCTTGCGTGCAACTTTGACTAACACATTTTAACTGATGACAAAACGAGGTCCCATAATTTTGACTAGGATTCAGCTTTCCTGGAAAAAAGATAATGATGTTTGTTGTATTCTTTTTTAAAAAAAATTAGTTAAAATTCTTTACATATGAATTTACCTAAAAAAATTATACTCCTAAGTAACTATATTCTAATAAGTAAAACTAGTAAGAACATAAGGCTAATTAATAACTTACTACACATTTCTTTACATTGTATAATATATATGTGAATTAGATTCTTTTTGAATTTAGGTGCTTTTACATTTAACAGGGCCGGCTTTTGGATAAAGCCTCGGCCCCCAATTTGAGGTGGCCCCATTTTTTACTCTATAATTTTTTTTAATTAAGTATTTTTACTCTTATTACATATTTTGATTAAAAAAAAATTTTGAAAAAAAGAAGAAGATATTTTTGTTTTTTGAAGAATGGGCTCCTAGCGTATAAATACAAAATTTATGGAAGAAATCAAGTGATTATTCTTTTTTCTTTAGTCTTTTTCTCATTAAATATTATGTAAACTTTTTTCACTCACTTTGTTGGTTTGCACAATATTCAATTTTTTTTTTTAATCTTTCTCAGATCTCACCAAACGTTACTACTGTTACAGTTTTTCTTTATGCCTCCCAGAGATCATATTGTTCCAGAATTTTTGTCAGTCAAGCTAAAGTCTATCAGAAGTATATTGAAAGCAATAAATATTTATTTTCACATCAAATTAATGAATCAGGTTCTTCTATTCCAACCTTTATTACTAGTTTTCATCTACATTTATTTTTCTTAATATTTTCAATACGTATGCATATATTATCCTTTTAGTATTTATTAAAATTTAAATATGCCAAATATAAAGTATGAATTCGATTATTCAAAACTTAAGGAAAAAAAAGTTGAATCTTTGATACAATTCCAAAAAGAAGAAATGATAGTACTCTAATTGATATACTCAATCCAATAAAAAGATTTGATTCTTTTTCAAATGCTTACATTGCATATAGAGTAATTGTAACAGTTCCTGTAATAGTTGTCTCGGGTCGTCCTCGATCACAAACTAGAAATTTGAAAGAAGTTTTTAAAATTAAAATTGATAAAATCTTACTTAGGATCAACCATGGCGCAAGAAATTAAAATGGATTAACTATATATATATTAACAACAACAATAACAACAACAACAACAAAAAACCCAGTTTGATCCCAACATGAGGGGTATGGGGAGGGTAGTCTGTACGCAGACCTTACCCCTACCTAATGCAGGTAGAGAGGCTGTTTCCAATAGACCCTCGGCTCAGGAAGGGCAAGAAGAAGAAGATGAAGGGAAAGAAGGAAGAAAGATGTAAGAGAAACGAAAAGGGAGAGATAAAGGATAAGTAGTACCAAATAATAGCAACAAAGAATACAATACCTGAGGCGAACAAAACCACATAACGTAATAAAAAAATCTAAGCATATGAAGAGACATGCATGCTACTAAGACTATCGGTGAACAACTACAAACTACCTACTAACCTTCTACCTTAATCCTCGACCTCCACACCCTCCTATCAAGGTCATGTCCTCAGTGAGCTGAAGCATCGCCATGTTCTGCCTAATCACCTCTCCCTAGTACTTCTTAGGTCTACCTCGGCCTCTTCTCAAACTCTCCATGGCCAACCTCTCACACCTCCTGACATGAGCATCAATGCTTCTTCTCTTAACATGTCCGAACCATCTCAGTCTTGATTCCAACATCCTGTCCTCCACGGAGGCTACTCTCACTCTGTCCCGGATAGCTTCATTCTTAATCCTATCTCTCCCGGTACATCCACATATACATCTCAACATCTTCATCTCTGCTACTCTCATCTTCTGCTCGTGGGAGTTCTTGACTGGCCAACACTTAGCCCCATACAGCATAGCCAGTCGAACCACCACTCGATAAAACTTACCCTTAAGTCTTAGCGGCACATTCCTATCACACAAAACACCGGAAGCGAGCCTCCACTTCATCCATCCCGCTCCGATGCGATGTGCGACATCTTTGTCAATCTCCTCGTTACCCTGGATAATAGACTCAGGGTATATTATCAATTGAAAAATAACTATTAAAAGAAACTGATTTTAAAATAAATATTCATAATTTTGCATCTAAAAAAGCTAGAAATTTATATTTCAAATAAATAATATATATGAAATTTTTATTATAAAAAATAATTAAAGGCCTCTTATGGAAATTTAGTTTTAGGCCCCCAATAATATTGAGCCGCGTCTGACATTTAATGGATTATTTAGTAATTGGGCTTATCAAATTCTATGTTCTCCTCAAAATTTCTTTTTCTATTAAATCTTTTTCAAACGTACCCAAGTTCATGGGAATATGCAGGCTGCAGCAGTCTAAGTTGAATATTCAATATATAAATAATCTCCTTTTCATTTCCTCTTATCGACGTTGCTTTCGATTTTATAGTATAGCAGACGCGGTTTTTGCTTTCTTTCAAATTCCAATATATATAGGCCCAACATTTCTATTTCTTTATCAAATCTGACCTGCTTAATTTGTGTTTTTTCTCCTCCTTTTCTTTCTCCTAGTTTCCCAGAAACTCAGTCTCCTCATCTTTTATTTTACTTAAATAAATAAATAACAAAAGATGCGTTTGTCCTTTCCGTACACATGCAAAAATATTACTATGTCTTTTGTTTAAATAATGATTTAACAACCCATTAGACATGTCAAGAAAATTCAAGAGTTTCAAAAGGGGCAAATGACAAAAATTACAGTCAATATGTTACATTGAAGATATACTACTACAATTTGGTAACATAATCACTTAATTTTCCACGTTCACGCGTTTAATTAGCGTCTTCTATTATTTTCCCCGACAATTAGCATCTTCTCTAAGAAAGCTAATCTTAGTCGTCAGGCAAATAAAATCAAAGATATATAACGAATTAACGTGGAATAGATTTGGATCTCCCTTGTAGTGAATGATACTATATAATAAGGAAAGAGTTACTTCTCTGATTTCTTCATGCAGTAGGTGAATAAAACCAAAAATTATTGGTCTGCTGCCTTTGTGTAGATATTTCTTTGTTTTTTTTTATTCATTTGAACAGCATATGCTTGGCCTATTAATCTTAAAATGGAAAAATTGCAGTGACGTCACATTTGGTCTCCCCCATTTACCCTATATTTATTTTTAATTTTTTAAAATAATTTCAGGTTTTTTCTCTTACTCCTCCTTCTTCTTGATAGTGATTTTATATGGTGTTTGTGAACATATTTTAAAGTAGTTTATGATGTTTTACAGTGGTGAGCTATTATGACGCTTTATTTTTTAATATTGCTTAGGGTTTATTCTTCTTCTTTTTCTTAATTGAAAAATGGGTTCGTTAAATTTATTATTGTTTTGATAAATTGATGATTGGAGTTTGTTCCTGATGATATTTGGAGGTTATGTTTCACATTTGAGCTCATTTGGAGTAGAGTTAGGTATTAAATCGTATATTATATTGTTATAATTCGAAGAAAAAACTCTGTTTCTAGGCAATTTGCACTTAGGCCTATTTTGCCTTAAGTGCATGAAAATATTGGTTGCACTTCAGACCTTTCGGCCTTAAGTGCATCTGAAGTGCAATTTTTCATTTTAGACTTATTGGCTTTAGGTGAAGGAAAACGTTTATTGCACTTCAAATCTTTTGGCCTTAAATGTGTCTAAAGTGCAATTTTCACTGACTTATTGGCCTGAAGTACATGAAAATATTGATTACACTTCAAACCTATTTTGGCCTTAAGTACATCTGAAGTGCAATTTTTTCACTTCAGACTTATAACTTCATACCTAATAAGTCTGAAATTGCTCATAAAGTGGGTAGACTTGTAACTTTTTTTTTTGCAAAGTGGTATTGGTTCAATTGTGACTCCAAAAGCGAGTATAGATGCAAAAGCCAGGAGAAATTCAAAAATAGCCAGATTACAAGTGGTCAGCCAAAAATAGTCACAGTTTCAAAAGTCATCGAAATTTAGCCACTTTTCATGTAAAGATAAATCCGAACAAAAACACTATTCAAAATCCGAAAAATACTCCAGCAAAGTATACTGGAACTTCAGTATATTATACTGGAGCCAGCAAAGTATATTGGTCCAGCATAATATGTTGGATGTTCATACACAGGTGCACCGAACTCTAGTATATTATGCTGGACCGGTCTTTGTTGCAGTAAAATAGTGGATGCTTTTCAATGACTTGGCAAACGTTGACTATTTTTGAATGACCAATCCAAAAACTGGCTAGCCTGTGCTATTTTAAGCCCCCTTAAAATGACTTTTCAAAATAAAATCCGAGGCCCACTTTTAATCATTCATTAATGGACCTTGACAATCTGATGAAGTTGCATTACAGCCCAAGATAATAGTACTAGCCTGATGGATGGGCCTCGTACATTCCAATATTCTTAAAACTGTAATTTTGTTAACCAATAGTCTATTACTCATCAAAAGTGCCCCTCAAATCTGATACTAAAAATGAATATTGAATGCAAGACCTCATAATCTTAATCCTTTTGATAAAAATCTCCAAATAATATGGGATGTTAGCACGAAATGGTTACATAAGATTCAACTTAAAATATTAAGAAACAAATAACCCATATTTTGATGTAAACATATATTTAAAGAGTAAGATTTTGTCACACTCATTTAGAAAGTTAGTTGACAATTATCGTAAATGAGTAAGTAATTAACAATTAAGATAACACATGACATCATCTTCTTAATTTTTTAAAGTGACAAATATAATTTTTTCTCACTAAAATAACTGATTAAAAAGGACTTCAAGGAGTATTTCTTTTTAGATTTCCAACATTTCACTAACACAACTAGGGCTGTGCATTTGGATCGGATATCCGAAATCCGATCCGATCCACTCTATTTCGGATTTTTGGATTTTAAATTTCGGATTTTCGGATTGGATACAGATTGTGTTTTATGAAATTTCGGATTTTCGGATTGGATTCGGATTGGTATGATTTTAATCTGATCTGATCCGATATCCGAAATTATATGTACCTATATAAATACACACTAAAATTTTAGGGTTATGCTTATTCATTTTTCACACACCCCCTCACTCACTTAAATTTTTCCGCCTCTCTTGCACCTCTCTTCTCTTCAGCGAAGACTAAAAGAGTCTCAATGACTCAAACTTCCTATTTTACTTTGATTTTATGTCTCTTTCTTCCGCCTCTCTTCTCTTCTCTTCTGTCTTTTATGTCTATTTCATGTTCTATTCTTCAACTTTTGATTTTATTTTGATTTTTTTGTTTGTTTTGGTAGATGGAAGATGAGATAGAGACACCGAATGAACTTTAAATTGTTGAATTTTTTTGTGACAATCCGATCCGACAATCCGAAAAATTATCCGATCCAAAGTTTAAAATCCGATCCAATCCAATGTTAATTCGGATCGAATTCGAATTGCCCTTTTCAGAATCCGAAATCCGAAATCCGAATCCGAAATAGGCTAAATCCGATCCAATCCGATCCGGCACAACCCTAAACACAACGTATCACATGAAAGCAAAAGAGGAAACATTGATCCAAAACAACCGGGCAATATTGTACATAATTCCTTAGATGTGAAGTCTGTCAAACTATGAATTTGGATATATACTAATACTACTATTTAAGTGTGAATGGGAGAGGAGAGGGGTGGGGTAAAGATGTGGACTAGTCGGCAATCCCATAAATATTTTCATGTGAAATGTTGTCAGTAAGTTATAGGTCAACTTTAAAACTAGAGGACTGTATTTTTTACATCCTCCTCTATGTATATCCAAATAATATATAGTATTATTATATATATCAATTGTATTTTACTGTATATTTCATAATTATTTGTTCAACTAATTATACATTACGTATATACAGTTTTATATATGATCTAAGAAAGATCAGAATATTCAGGGTTAATCTAAGTTAACATTAATATCCAATAATAGATTCATGTGCCTTTACTGTTCGTCCCGGAGGAGCACCAAAGAACTTTCTTTCATCCCAGCGCATCAACTGATCCTTAAATGACTAATCCCTGGCTATGGAAGAGTCGCTTCCTCAAATTCTGGATCCCGCTCTCAACTTCGTCGATCATTTTGTTCAAGTTGCTTCAGTGAATGAAAATGCTCAATAAAGTCTAGTATACTCGTGCAGAATATAGCACGTATGTCGTTAAATAACATTGTGTTGGAATAATTATGGAACAATAAGTGACTCAAGAGTATGAAAGGAAGCAATAAATGATAATAAATGACATATAAATAAATAAAGAGTAGGGATCACCCGGCAAAGGTGAGATTTCCCACTGGTCCTTTTGACTATGATGGACAATGATAAGCCTTTGAATATTCTGATATTTCTTAGATCAAAGGAGAAAAGATAGATAAAGGTGTAAAAAGGTTAACTCTGTATATATATAATAAAAAGAGAATTTTCAGAAAATATCAATAGACTATTGTTTACAAAAAGTGTCCAACCCCCATCTATGACTATATATCATTTTATTTATAAGGATACATGGGCCAGAAAATCCCAAATAATAAAATAGGGAGAAATATTAATTTGAATATTCTCTATGAAATAGTAAGTCTAGAACTAGCCGTTATTGTTCTTCGAAGAGGAGTTTTTGTCCTCGACCTGGTCGAAGCGCGACCAACTATCCTCTTGTGACGTCGACCCTTTGAAATTAGGTTATGGTATCGTATTGACGAAGTGTGGCAGTCTCCGAAAGCTTCGTTCATATTGACCTGGTCAACATGTAATGTGATATTTTTCGCCAATACAAAAATAATTATAAAATTTAAAATATATAAGTAATATTAAATTAACTTTTTATTGAAATACATGAACACGTTATATAACTTCAATAAGTGTCGGCAGTAACTTAAAAATCAATAAAAAGAACATATTGAGTTGAATGTATATTTCAATTCAAAAATAGTAGCAATCAATTTAATATTCTTTCTTTTATTTTTGCTATTTTTAGGGATTATTAACTAGTATCTCTATTTTAATGGAACTGGATAATTTCCTGCGAGGTAATATATTTATGAAAGAATTACAAGAAAATACACATGACTTCACACCAAAATAAAAAATGATCTGTGTTTTTAATTTTTCCCGACCTAACTCACATTGTACATATTTTGAAAGCACTAGTAAATTCAAAATTTGTGTTCTTACAACCATTGCTTCTAAAAGTCATGGAGTTAAATCTGTGTTCTCACTACCATTGATTTTACTCTCTCTTCTTCTCATATCTTCTACATATGCTTCAAGGAGCCGTGTATTTTCTGCTCAGGAGCGGCCCTTCCATAAAGCAAGTAAAACAACTGCTTTAGGCCCCACATTTATGGGGGCCTATTTTATGTTATATCTAATAAGCTATATATAAGTTTAAAAAAAGGTTATGTGAAGTGAAAAAAATTTGATTTCTTTCTTTAACAAAAATAGAGAAGAAGGATTTACAACTGCTATGATTTCATCAACAAAAATTACACTTGAAATCAATATCGAACCCGAATTTCGTAAGAAATGTATGATATATGGAAAGTAACAATTTGATGAGAATATTGATAATAAAATCTCAAAATCTTTTGAAGAGTCCTTTGGAGTTGATTACTTTATACATAGTAGACAAGACTATTTTTTTACTTCAAAATAGATTTGATCAATGCGAAACATATGAAAATATTTTTGATTTTCTATTTAGGGGTAAAAATTAAGATCACTAGATGATAGAAATTTTAAAAAATATTGCCTTAATCTTGAATGTTCCTAAAAGCATACAATCAATTTGATATTGACGATTTAGATTTAATTTCGGAATTAAAAATATTAAGAAAAACAGTACAATTAGAATATAACAGTTTGATTGATACATTCAGTGAAATAAAAAGATTTAATTATTTTTCCAATGCCTATATTACTTATGGAATAATGTTAATAACTCTTGTTACCGTCTCTTTAGCGGAAAAAAAATTTTAAAATTAAAATTGATAAAATCTTACAAAAGAAAAATAATGTCTCAAGAAAGGTTAAATGGATTAGCTATATTGTCAATTAAGAAAGACTTATTAGGATTTATTGATTATAAAGAAATTATTAATAACTTTGTATCTAGGAAACGCGAGAAAAATAGACTTCAAATAAATAAATAAATATATCTTTTTTTTTAAAAAAAGTTAAGACCCTTCATAAAGTTTGGCTTTATGCCACAAAACTCATCGGGTCGCCCATGTTTCTACTTCTCCTCTCGTGTCACCTGTTTGCAAATATAAGATAATTGAAGGGTAGAAGTCCACCATTGAAGACCATTCAAAGTTTTGATTTCGAAAATGATTTTTTTTAATTTGTTAGTTGTTTGGATTGGGTGTTTTTCCAATTGATTGAAAATATCAAAAGGAGTTCAAAATTAAAATTTGAAGTGATTCCGAGTAGATTTGAGCAAGATTTGAGTTAAATTTCAGAAAAGACGTAAGGAAGAAGACAAAGTTAGTTTTTTTTGTATAATTATGTATAATCTTGTGTATTAGTATATATGAGTGTAGAAACACACCTTATACACTATTATACACTTTTATACACCTTTATACAAGCGTATGTAGACGAACTTCTTCCACGATTTTCAGTTACAATTCTTGTTCAAAAACAATCCAAATCTCCATTAAATGACTTCAAATTTTATATACAACCTCCTTATACTATTTCTAACAGGTCTACATAACAACCACTCCAAAATTCTCACAAAATCAAATTCGAAATTTAAAACCCACATATTTAAGCTTGTTCAAAATTTAATTTTCACCACCCAAATGAATTTGGTTTGTTGGACTGTTATTTGGTCACAGTTACTGATTCGAAAATTATTTTAAAAGCTTGAGGAATAGTTTTTAAAAATTAAATAGTAATTTTGAGAACCTATTGGAGTTGGATGTTGAATTTTAGCCTATTATTTTTAAATTAGTTGATTGTAAATTGAAATATGAGCTTTAAAATTAAAAAGTAGGGAGCGCAATTGTTCTAATGTGAAATTTTCCCTATATTTATTTAGTTGTCACTCACGCAAAATGTCTACTCTTGCTAAGTTTTTATTTTTTTTATAAATATTGCATATTTATGGTTTTGCCCTCTCTTTTTTTTGTTTTCCTTTCCTCGATTTCAAAAAATTTAAACTCCCAATTAGTTTGGGCCGTGGGCCGTGGCTTTGATTTATGGTCTCCCAAAGTTACGAAGAGCCATCGAGGTCGGTGCAGCGTTATCCATGTAAAATTTTGGATGTCTCCAATAAATGAAACCCACATGAGATTTTCAACGTTAAATGAAAATGAATTACATATATGTAAATATAATAATAATAATAATATTCATTCTGATCCATAATAAGTGGTCAATTTGCTTTTTTATATTGGTTCAAAATAAATGTCCATTTATATAATTAAAAAAAAGTTCAATTTGTTTTTCAAAATTACTATTACGTACGTATCCCTAAAAAGTCTTTTATCCTCATATTAATTATGCTATAACATTTAATTAACGGTAGTTTAATCACACTAATTATTTTTTTCTAGATTTTAATATTTTTAATGAATGTGTCCAAAACAAATTGATTAATGGACAGGATAGAGTAATATTTAGACTATCAGATCAACGGAAAATCATAGGCAGTTGCTAAGAAAAATGTAATTAGTAAGAAAATAACACAAATAACATATTAAAAGACGCAAATAAATATAAAATATTACTTACTCACTCCGTTTCAATATATGTGAACCTGTTTGACTGGGCACGGAATTTAAGAAAAATGAAGATTTTTGAAATTTGTGGTCCTAAACAAGTCAAAAAGGGGCCAACGTATTTGTATAGTTATAAAAGCTTCTCGTTAAAGATAGAATTATAAGTTTAAGCTAAATTATTTCCAAATCTAGAAAGGAATAATTCTTTTTGGAACAGACCAAAAAGAAAATAGGTTCACCTAAATTGGTTAGCATTAAAAATCCAAAATAATATGACTTGTACAGCTGCTTGGCATTAGCAGTATATAAAAAGGGACAAAAAAAGCCAGTAATCAGTCGTTGTCATTTGCCAGACGTCAAAGGAGTATAAAGATAGGTTAAGTGGGATATTTCTTCCAATTAATCATTACTCTTCTTCTACTATCTTTTTTTCTCCACTCCTCTCAATACACACGCACAATAAGCAGTATATTTCTCAACACATAAATAAAGCAGAGCTAATTTGTTGAAGTAAAAACCAGAAAGAGGAAAATGGGTGTTATTGACCATATTTCTGATATGTTTGATTGTTCCACTGGTTCTCACTCTAAGCACAAGAGACGCAAACAGTTGCAGGTAAATATTTATATATATTCAAATATTCTTACTTACTTTTTCTCTGTTTTCTTCACTTCTTTGTTATTGACTTATTTCGTGTATGAGTTTTTCGGGGATTTGCTGCTATATATGTCCCTGTTGCCTCTAATACTTGAAATCTGTGTCAGATCTGAAGTTCTGAATAAACAAATAAAACTTACCAATGGAAGTATTTTTGCTTGATTAACTCTTCAAATAAACTTATTAATTAGCATAAACTTGTATTCACTACGTTGCTATAGGCTGTAGCTATTAAAGAGTCCAATATCAGACTGTATAATAGAGTTTTCTATATAATATAAACAGAAATTATACGAACAAATGACTTACCACTTTTCCGGGTCCTATTTTCATAATATGGTTTAAGATGGAGGTTAAGAAATACAGTCAAATCTCTCTATAATAGTGTCGTTTATTATAGATATTTTTGGTTGTTACGGCGAGATGATGACAGAGAGTACATATACTATTACATAATATGAAAGCTGGTTTCGGAAAAAGCTTGCCTATTATTGTGGAGTGCTCCTATAAAATATGTTGTGAGCTGGTTTATACTCTGCTCTTAGCAGAGTGGATCTAAATTTTAGCTTTATAATTTAATTATTATGATTTTTCTTATTGAATTCATTATATATTTAAAATTATCAGTTTATATTTACTCCCTCCGTTTTAATTTATGTGAACCTATTTTCTTTAATTCGTGCCATTTCTTGTACATATTTAAACCCTTCACGTTCACAATGGTTTCATATAAATTGAAACGAAGGGAATATTATATTTGCAATTTTAATGAAATTTTGTACATATTTAAACCCTTCACGTTCACAATATCTAGTTATTTCACGTTGTCTGATAGGATATTCTGGTACAAAGCTGAAATAGGGTACCCTGTGTACAATTACAAAAACCTTGTAAAATATTTTTTACACACTCCGTGTATATAAGTTAATTCCTGAGATAATGCCGTCCCCAATATATATCTTTTACTCTGCTTTCATTTATCAAAGGTCTAACAGCTAGTAGAACGACAAACTAAAAAAAGTTGAGGATTTGTCATTCTGGGATGGTTTTCCCATGTGCACGCTCTCTGTCTTGTTTCTAGTAATTTGTCCTTTAACTAACGCTACCATTTTTCTACGAAATATCATAGTCATCTATTGCCTTTATTATTGTCCTTTTGTTTTCTTTTTAAAGTATTTCTTAACTTTTTTCGATAACAATAGGGAGTATTTCTCAACTTTTCAAAAGCAAAAGTAGAATGTTTCCTTTAAGGGTGGTGTGTTTCAAAGGCTTTGCAGAAAGGGTAGTTCAGATTCAGTAATGCCTTTGGACCACTACTGAATTGATGAGGACGTTTAAATCTTGACTTGGCCATATCCTACTTGCTACATAGACCTACCTTATTAATTCTGTTCTTACAAATTTTGAATGGGACATTTGCACTAATGGTTTTTTTGATGTCACTGTTTATATTTTGTCCTCGTTAATTTAGTGGGTTGAATTTGTCTGCCATAAATAATTCCAACTACTTATAAGGATTTTTTTAGTCTATCGAGGTTATGGAAATAAAATTTAAAGGGTGCCCTTAAAAAAGGCCATAACGGTGCAAATAATCCCCACTTGAACTAGGAGTAGGGGTGGCAGACTAGCGGGTCGGGTCAGATATGGATGGGTCGAAAACGGATAATGCAAAAAACGAATAAATTATTAGATCCGACCCATATTTAATACGGATAAAAAACGGATTAATCGGCGGATAATATGGATACCCATATTATCCATGGCTTCTTGAATATGATCACCTTTGGGAGAATTCTTAGAGTCCATTTGGATTGGCTTGTTTAAGTGCTTTTAAGCCAAAATCGATTTTAAGTCATTTTGTAGTGTTTGGATAAAGTAACATAGTGCTTTTAAGCACTTATTTTTAAGCTAAAATGACAAAAACAAGCCAAAGGCAAAAAACTAGAATTCCTTACTTATGGCTTAAAAGCTATTTTGGCTTAAAAGTAACTTAAAACAAGCCCATCCAAACGGGCTCTTAGTCTCTTAAACTTGAGAAACCCTCAATTTGAGGCTTTATAAATGTAAAAATTAAACTCATTAGTTATTCATTTGGTTTTCTATTTTCTAAGTGGATAATATAGTTCTTATCCATATTTGATCCGTTTTTAAAAAGATCATTATCCAACTCATTTTTTAATATCTAATATGGGTAAATAACTGTTTTCTTTTAACCATTTTGTCACCACTAGCTAGGACCAATGCACATTTATCGGGGCTAATGCTAGTATGTTTTTTCATTTTATATTCACTATATATAATAGTTTGCTTGAATACCACCTTGCCTTTTATATATTATCTTTCGAATCAATGCATTTAACTAGTATTGATGTACACTGATGTTGTAATTAATCTTTACAATATTAGTATAAATTCAACATATAGTAGCATGGTATTTGCCTTATTTTTTCATGTAATTAATTCTACTTGTTATGAATAGGCATTTCTGATTTTCTTTAGGTGACCTGACAGTGTGGGATTCATTTTACATTATCAAAATATAGAGGTTAAACTCCCTTTCTATTAATCATAATTAAAGCAAACATCTGTATACCTTTTGTTAAGCTCAAGATATGTGCCAAACTACTACAACAACAACATACTCAGTATAATTTCACTAGTGGGGTCTGGGGAGGATAGGATGTACGCAGACCTTACCCCTACCCGGAAGGGTAGAGAGGCTGTTTCCGGGAGACCCTCGGTTCAACAGAAGAGATATATGTGCCAAACTAGTGTAGACTATAAGTTGCTATTTAGTTAGACCAAGACATTCAACAACAACAACAACAATAACGACCCAGTATAATCCTACAAGTGGCATCTGGGAAGTGTAATATATACGGAGACCTTACCCATACCCCGAAGGGTAGAGAGGCTGTTTCCAGGAGACCCTCGGCTCAAAAAAAAGCAACAGGAGCCGATATATTAGTACCATAAAAATGCATAATAAAATAACAGCAATATAAGAGATATGAAATACAGAATACGAAATACGAAATAGATGGCTGGTATAGTAAAACTAGCAGGTAAAGCCCTGCATCAATAGACGACCAATGACATTCTTAGTCTAACTCCTAACTGGCTAGTCTCACTCTATTGTGCTGTAGAAATATTCACAACTTTCCCCTAACCTACAACCTTAATGCTCGACCTCCATAATTCCCTGTCAAGGGCCATGTCCTCAGTAATCCTAAGTCGCGCCATGTCCTGTCTGATCACCTCTCCCCAATACTTCTTAGGTCGCCCTCTACCTCTCCGCGTGCCCACTACAGCCAGTCGCTCACACCTTGAACCCAAACAACACAAGCTAACAGTAGTGGGCTATGTCGATCCAGAGAAAGTTGTGGCCCGTGTGGCTCATCGCACAGGTAAGAAGGCCGAGATTTGGCCCTATGTTCCATACGACGTTGTAGCTCATCCCTACGCGCAGGGCGTCTACGATAAGAAGGCTCCAGCTGGGTACGTGAGGAGAGTTGATGATTATCAAAGTAACCAGCTCCAACGTGCCAGTTCTACTGAAGTTCGTTATACCACTGCCTTTAGTGATGAAAATCCTGCAGCATGTGTGGTCATGTGAACTTAATATTCATGCTATTATGTTATTACATTATGAACCTTGTACCATAGTACTCGTTATTGTTAAATTTGAATTGCTTTTGTGAAGTTTTCACTTTAAGTTTTGAAATCATAGTGCTTTTTTTGGATGTTTGTGGGGGTGGGTGGGGGGATGTGGTCGTGTTATGTTGTTAAATCAATTAATATCCTGTTGTGAAAACTGGAAAGAAGGAATGGAATCAGACTATGCTGGATTTGTTGTTTCCAAATTTTTGTTTTCATTTGTTTACCATAGATTGCATAGACTATAGAGTAAGGAAGGTTTAATTAGTTTGAATTGTGGTTTTTGTGTTATTAAACTTTGAAGATTTAACTTAAATAACAGACATTCAATTACTTAAATTAAAAATAGCCGATGAATATATATAATATTTGAATAATTTGTATATAATATGTGTATAATTATATATAATCAGTATATAATGCATGTATGCCGGCTATCAAAATAAACAATGAAACAAACCGTTCCCTTAAACTTTCCCTTAACAATTGTTGCTTCCATTGACATAAGTAATTGGTGACACTGTTGTGGTCGACTTTTTAGGTGTCCAAAGTTGAATTGCATGTACATTTGGGGTTCTATTACTGTTTGCTTTCAGATTGTTGCTTTTTGTAAAGATAAAGAAGCAGTATCTACCTACTTTGAGATGGTCTCTTTGTACATATCAAGTGGAAATTTGGGTTGGAAAGCAAAAAGTGATGGACTATGAATTTTCTATGTCCTCCATTTTTTTAAAAAGTTTTTTCCTCTTTTCTTGTGTTAGATCTTTTATTTTATTGGATATATTTAATTGATACATGCCGTAGAATATCTTACCATCACCCTTTTAGTGATGGATAACTAACTATCAACTGTTTATGTTAAAAGAGAACTAAGAGGATATTTTCAGTTTGATACTAAGGTTATTTCGTAATACATAGTATTCTAAGCTACATAGTGAAAATCTTAGTGGAATAAAAAGTACTCTTCATTTATTCCGCATAATGGAGAATTGGAGATGTTATATGGTAAGTGTTTGATTCAAAAAGATGTTAAAACTTTCTGAACAAATCAATCAAAGAAGAAGGGGTAAATCATAGTCAAACTTAATTAATTTCAGACCGAAAAATTTAATAGGAATAATTGCATGTGGGACGAAGGAAATATAACGATCTTATTACGATTCAACATTGTCTTCTTCGTCAAGGGATGAGGAAGGAGGATTACAAATGTTTCCTTTTGGTTTTCAAGTACCATAAATGAATTTTTTATCTCTCTTTTTGAGAGAATAGAGAAAATTCCCCCCCCCCCCGACTGAAAGCCTTCCTTCGCTATGTATAGTCATAGTCCGTTTACTCTTTATGTAACTCGACACTTTCTGGTCAATGGTACATCCTGGTCATGACTCTTTGGTGTTACTCTTTTCGGTTTGTCGGATGTCTCAGAGGAGAAATGGAGCGGGCTCCATTGTCTTTCGCAACAGTCGTTGAAGCGGGGTGTTAGGGCAACCTGGTCGTGGTGGTCAAATTTTGACCAATATAGTTAGTCCTTCCGTCTGTCAGGGTCGTCCTATGCCGGCCTCGACAGACGGATCATGCGCGTTACTAAGTCGAGAGAAATATGACCTATGACTTTCCGTTCCTTGATCGCGTTCTGGGGTTTTTTAACGAAATAGTGGGGTTCTCTTAGTCCTGCGGACCGTTGCAGCGATTTTGGAACCGAAACGTTGATTGGCACTAAAGCGCCGGTTAGTGATTAACACCATTATGACACACGTTTCTGGGAAACTGAAATGTTTTGTGCCTCATCAGATTCGAATGGAGACTATTGGGTTTCATGCTCGGAGAATTTATGTCTCTTATAAATAGGGGGAATGTGATGACCCGACCAGTCGTCTCATGAGTTACCGCTCCGATTTTTCCTATTTTAACTTCTTTACGCTTCGTTATCCGTGTTTTATGTGATCGGGTTGATTAGTTCGAGTTCGGAGAGGATTTGGTAAGAAATGAGACACTTAGTCTCTTTTAATAAGGCTTAAGTTGGAAAAGTCAACTGGATGTTGACTTATGTGTTAGAAGGCTCGGAAGTGAGTTATGATGGTTTGGTTAGCTTCGGGAGGTGAATTGTGACTTAGGAGCGCGATCGGAATGGGTTTTGGAGTTGTAGAGAAGATTTAGACTTAAATTGACGAAGTTGATATTTTGGCGGTTCCGGTTGATAGGCGAGATTTTTATATAGGGGTCGGAATGGAATTCCAAGAGTAGCAGTAGCTTCGTTTTGTCATTTGGGATGTGTGTGCAAAATTTTAGGTCATTCGAACGAGATTTGATAGACTTTTTGATCGAAAGTATAATTTAAGAGTTCTTGGAGTTCTTAGGCTTGAATCCTATGTTAAATTGGTGATTGATGTTGTTGTAAGCGTTCCGAAGTTTTGAACAAGTTTAAACGATGTCATGGGATGTGTTGGTACAATTGGTTTGAAGTTCCGGGAGTTCCGGGTAGGTTCCGGGATGTTTTAGGCCAAAATCATAGTTGTAGCAGGTCGAGAAGGGTTGCAGGCCTCGGAACCCACCCACGCGGACCGCACAAAAGGAAGTGCAACCGCGGTATGTGCGGCGCGGACCGCACAAAATGAAGTGCGGCCGCGGTGGTTTTGTGCTGGCCGCGGTGGTTTTGTGTGTACCGCGGTGCTTTTGCGCGGACCGCGGAGGCTGAGATCTGAGGGGTACTATATAAATACGAGGTTTTGGGTTTTATTTAATATTTTGACTTAGAGAGCTCAGATGCTGGCAATTTTTCGAAGGTTTTTCGACAAATTCATCGGGGTAAGTGATTTTAACTCAGATTTGGCTAGAGTACATGAATCTATCATTGAATTCATCATTTAATTTATGATTTGGGATGGAATTTGGGAAGAAAATTGTGAAACCTTTCAAAAATATAAAATGATGATTTGAAGGCCAAATGGTATCGGAATTGGATAATTTTGGTATGGTTAGACTCGTGAGAGTATAAGGATTCTAGTTTTGTGAATTTTGTCAAATTCCGAGATATGGTCCCGGGGGTCAGGTTTGACCAATTTCTAGAAATTTTTGATAATTCGATTGTTTTCGCTTGGGCTTTGTTCCCTTAGCTTATTGTGACGTATTCATTCTGATTTTGGATAGATTCGTCGCGCGTGGAGGCCAATTCGATGGGCAAAGGCATCGCGAGCTAGAGAATTAGCCGGTTCTAGGTGAGTAATGATTGTAAATGATGTCCTGAGGGTTTGAAACCCCGGACTGCACATCGTAGTGCTATATTGAGGTGAGACACACACTGGATGGTGAGCGTGGGGTCTTTTACTATTGAGGATTATGACTTGGTCTGTCCCAATTGATGATTTTGCCACGTATTTGATCGAAATTTATTTGTTATCATCACGATTTGAGCTGATTGCCATATTTGGGCTTCGTGCCAACTATTTGAACCCTTCAGGGATTTTTATCACTATTTCCTCACTGCTTTGACTTATTATTTGAACTCAGTCCTGTTGATGTCTACTGTTTTACAAACTCAGCCACTTTTACTCAGATTTGAAAACTTATATGATATTTTTAAATGATGCTTTGGGCTGAGAACTACTGTTTTACTAATGCCCGAGGGGCTTGTGATGATTTTCGGACTGAGTGAGGCCGAGGGCCATATATGAGGATATGTTGAGTGATGTGAGGCCGAGTGCCGAGTGATGTGAGGCCGAGCGCCGAGTGATGATGCTACGAGGTGGCTTGATATAGCATTTGGGCTGTGAGGGGGCCCTCCGGAGTCTGCACACCCACAGCGAGCCCGGGTACCCATTATGATCTGAGAGTGAGCCCGAGGAGTTGATACTGTTCTGAGTGATTGATACTGAGCCTGAGGGGCTGATACTGTTATGAGCGATTGATATTGTGCCCGAGGGGCAGATTTCTACTTGTTATTTACCTATTAAATTACCTGTTTTACTTGTTTTAAAAAGGGATATCATTTGATTTCTTCACTGATTTACTGATTTAATTGATTTTACTGCCTTATATGGAATTGCTTTGTGCTACGTGTTTTCATACTTTCAGCCATTATTTATAATTGTTACTCATTGAGTCGGAGCACTCACATTACTCCTTGCACCCTGTGTGCAGATTCAGGCATCGCAGAGTTCGCTCCTAAGTGCTGATTCTCCCAGTCCATGCAGTGATTCAGAGACTACGAGGTAGATATTGGCGTTCGCAGCCCCGTGCCTCCCTTATCTTATTTTTTGATGTTTGTTAGAACTATTGTATCAGATTTAGTGTTCAGTAGACTTGTATCCGGATTTTTTAGTTGCTCATGACTTGTGACACCCCGATTTGGGCTGTGTCGGAATGGTTTTTACTGAGGTTGTCGTTAATTCCGCAAATTATGGATATTATATCATGCGTTAGAACTATTTATGATATTTAACGGTTTAAAAGAGGTGTTCTATTTGGTCTGGCTAGCCTTGTCTTCACGAGAGGCGCCATCACGACTGGGTTCGGGAATTGGGTCGTGACAAGTTGGTATCAGAACCTAGGTTACATAGCTCTCACGAGTCATGAGCGAGTTTAGTAGAGTCTCGCGGATCGGTACAGAGAGTCTGTATTTATCCTCAAGAGGCTGCAGAACCTTTTTATGAAACTTCATATTCTTGAAACTCTTGTCGTGCGAACTTGTTGGTCCAAGTACTAAACTTTTGTTATTCCATTCTCTCACAGATGGTGAGGACGCGAGCTACTGGACGAAGTGCACGACAACAAGTGCCACCCACTGAGGCCACTAGAGGCCGTGGACGCGGCCGTGGTCGTGGCAAAGGCAGAGCAGCGAGAGCAGCACCTGTAGATCCACCAGCTACCCTAGCTCCGGATCAGGCTCCAGCTATGGATGCTCCAGCAGCACCAGTTCAGGCACCAACTGTGCCCATAGTGATTCCGGGTCTTTAGGAGGCCTTGGCACAGATCTTATCAGTTTGCACTGGCTTGGCTCAGGCAGTTTCAGCCACTACAGCAGCAACCACTTCATAGGCCGGGGGAGGCAATCAAACCCTCACTGCTCGCACACCTGAGCAGGTAGTGCAGGGACTACAGACATCGGGGGCACCCCCAGCTCAGCCGGTTACACCAACTCAGGAGTTTGTTGTGCCAGTTATGCCGGATGATGAGCAACATCGTCTTGAGAGGTTTGGTAGACTCTAGCCTCCGTCATTCAGTGGTGCTGAGGGCGAGGATGCCCAGGGTTTTCTTGATAAGTGTTAGCGGATGCTCCGTACAGCAGGGATTCTTGAGACTAGTGGTGTGGTATTTACCACCTTTCAGTTTATTGGGGCTGCCTCCGTACACTGTGTCACAGTATGAGTCGAGTTTTTCTGAGTTGGCTCGTCATGCCGTTTGGATGGTCCCGACAGATCGTGAGAGGATCAGGAGATTTGTTGATGGCCTTAACTATCATCTCCGTATTCTTATGACCCGGAGAGGGTGTTGGGTGCTACGTTTGAGGAGGTGGTCGATATCGCTCGCGAGATTGAGACGGTTCGCCGTCAGGATCGAGAGGAGAGGGAGGCCAAGAGGCCTCGAGGATCGGGCAGTTATAGTGGTGCTCCTTTGAGGGGCCAGTTTCAGTATGGTAGAGGTCGTTCTTTCATGCCTGCTCAGTTAGCCCGCCCAGGTTATCGTGGGGCATCTTTGGGTCATAGTTATCACGGTACTCAGCAGGGCCAGTCATCACTTAGTGCCTTCCAGCCTAGAGTTCATCTCGTGCCCCATCAACTCAGGGTTCTTCTATGCCGAGTGCATCAACTGGTCACTCCGGTGCGAGGGGTTCCCTCCAGTTCCCGTCTCCAACACCTGGGAGTTGTTTTGAGTGTGGAGAGGTTGGACATGTGTGGAGATAGTGTCCTCATTGTATTGCTAGTTCATCTCAGTAGAGGGGTCAACCCTCGACTTCTGCTCCAGTTACCTCACCACCCGCCCAGCCAGCTAGGGGTGGGGGTCAGGTAGCCAGGGGTCGCCCTAGAGGGGGAGATCGATCAGGGGGCGGTCAAACCCGTTTCTATGCACTTCCAAGCATGCCAGATGCTATTGCTTCAGATGCTGTCATTACAGGTATTGTTTCAGTCTGCCACAGAGATGCCTCTGTATTATTTGATCCCGGTTCCACCTTTTCTTATGTGTCATCATACTTTGCTCATTATTTGGGTATGCCCGATGAGTTTCTTGCTTTACCTGTTCATGTATCTATCCCGGTGGGCGATACTGTTGTTGTAGACCGTGTGTACCGGTCATGTGTGGTGACTATTGGGGGTTTGGAGACCCGAGTGGATCTATTGCTATTAAGCATGGTGAATTTTGATGTCATTTTGGGCATGGATTGGCTATCTCCGTGTCGTACTATTATAGACTGTCATGCTAAGACAGTCACTTTGGCTATGCCGGGTGTACCGCGGATCGAGTGGCGTGGTGTGACTGATTATATTCCTAGTAGAGTGATATCTTTCTTGAATGCCCAACGTATTGTTAGGAAGGGTTATCTTTCATATCTAGTGTTTGTGAGGGATGTTGGAGTTGAGACTCCTAGTATCCATTTTGTCCCAGTTGTGAGGGATTTTCGCGATGTGTTTCCTGCAAACCTACCGGGCATGCCACCGGACAGGGATATTGATTTTGGTATTGACCTAGTGCGAGGCACTCAGACCATTTCTATTCTGCCATATCGTATGACACCAACAGAGTTGAAGGAATTGAAAGAACAACTTCAGGAACTCCTAGATAAGGGGTTCATTTGGCCCAGTGTGTCACCTTGGGGTGCACCAGTTTTGTTTGTGAAGAAGAAGGATGGCACGATGAGAATGTGCATTGATTATAGGCAATTGAACAATGTAACAATTAAGAACAAGTATCCTTTGCGTCGCATTGATGATTTATTTAATCAGCTTCAGGGAGCGAGAGTGTTCTCCAAGATTGATCTTCGTTCCGGTTATCACCAGTTGAAGATCAGGGATTCAGATATTCTTAAGACTACCTTCAGGACCAGATATGGTCATTATGAGTTCCTTGTGATGTCTTTCGGGCTAACCAATGCCCCAGCAACATTCATGCATTTGATGACCAGCGTGTTCCGACCTTATCTGGATTCATTCGTTATTGTGTTCATTGATGATATTCTGGTGTACTCCCGTAGTCAGGATGAGCATGTGGAGCATTTGAGAGTTGTGTTGCAGAGATTGAGGGAGGAGAAGCTTTATGAAAAATTATCCAAGTGTGAGTTTTGACTCAATTCAGTGGCTTTCTTGGGGCACCTGGTGTCCAGCGAGGGTATTCAGGTTGATCCGAAGAAGATAGAGGCGATTCAGAGTTGACCCAGACCGTCCTTAGCCACAGAGATTCGTAGCTTTCTTGGGTTGGCAGGCTATTATCGCCGGTTTGTTCAGGGATTCCCATCCATTGCATCGCCCTTGACCAAGTTGAATCAAAAGGGTGCTCCATTTGTATGGTCGGATGAGTGTGAGGAGAGCTTTCGGAGGCTCAAGATAGCTTTTACTACAACTCCAGTATTGGTTTTGCCATCAACTTCAGGTTCATATACCATATACTGTGATGCTTTGAGAGTTGGGATTGGTTGTGTATTGATACAGGAGGGTAGAGTTATTGCTTATGCTTCTCGTCAGTTGAAGCCCAATGAGAAGAACTACCTTGTTCATGATTTGGAGTTGGCCGCCATAGTTCATGCGTTGAAGATTTTGAGGCATTACTTGTATGGCGTATCTTGTGAGGTATTCACTGATCATCGCAGTCTTCAACATTTGTTCAAGCAGAAAGATCTCAATTTGAGGCAGCGGAGATGGTTATAGTTGCTTAAAGATTATGATATCACTATATTGTACCATCCGAGAAAGGCCAATGTGGTGGTCGCTGCTCTGAGCAGAAAGGCAATGAGTATGGGGAGTTTGGCATACATCCCAGTTGAGGAGAGACCTCTTGCAGTTAATGTTCAGGCCTTGTCCAATCGGTTTGTGAGATTGGATATTTCAGAGCCCATTCGGGTGTTGACATGTGTGGTTTCTCGGTCTTCCTTATATGATCGTATCAAAGAGCGCCAATATGATGATCCGCATTTGCTTGTCCTTAAGGACAGAGTTTAGAATGATGATGCCAGAGATATGACCATCGGTGATGATGGTGTGTTGAGGATGCAGGGCCGGATTTGTGTGCCCAATGTGGATGGGCTTAGAGAGTTGATTTTGGAGGAGGCCCATAGCTCGCGGTATTCTATCCATCCAGGTGCCGCGAAGATGTACCAGGATTTGAGGCAGCACTATTGGTGGAGAAGAATAAAGAAAGATATTGTGTGATTTGTAGCTCGGTGTCTCAACTATCAGTAGGTAAAATATGATAATTAGAGACTGGGTTACTTGCTTCAGCAGATGGTTATTCCCGAGTGGAAGTGGGAGAGGATCACTATGGACTTTGTAGTTGGACTTCCTCGGACTTTGAAGAAGTTTGATGCTATTTGGGTGATTGTGGATCGGCTGACCAAGTCCGCGCACTTCATCCCTATGTGTACTACCAATTCTTCAGAGCGGTTGGCAGGGATTTATATCCGGGATATTGTTCGGTTGCATGGTGTTCCGGTTTCCATCATCTCAGATAGAGGTACTCAGTTTACTTCCCAGTTTTGGAAATCTGTTCAGCGAGAGATGGGTACTCAGGTGGAGTTGAGCACAGCTTTTCATCCTCAGACGGACGGACAATCCGAGCGTACGATTCAGATATTGGAGGACATGTTGCATGCTTGTCTTATTGACTTTGGAGGTTCATGGGTTGAGTTTCTACTACTTGCAGAGTTTGCTTACAACAACAGCTACCAGTCAAGTATTCAGATGGCACTGTATGAGGCTTTGTATGGGAGGCGGTGTAGATCTCTAGTTGGTTGGTTCGAGCCCGGTGAGGCTAGACTATTGGGGATAGATTTCGTTCAGGATGCCTTAGAGAAGGTGAAGGTGATTCATGAAAGGCTTCGTACAACACAGTTGCATCAGAAGAGTTATGCGGACCGAAAGGTTCAAGATGTGTCCTACATGGTCGGTGAGAAGGTCTTGCTGAAGGTTTCGCCCAAGAAGGGTGTTATGAGGTTTGGGAAGAAAGGGAAGTTGAGTCTGCGGTTCATTGGACCTTTTGAGGTGCTTCGGAGGATTGGGGAGGTGGCTTATGAGCTTGCCTTGCCACCCAGCTTGTCGAGTGTGCATTCGATATTTCATATTTCTATGCTCCGGAAGTATATTGGGGATTTGTCTCATGTTTTGGACTTCAGCACGCTTTAGTTGGATAATGATTTGACTTATGATGTGGAGCCAGTAGCAATTTTGGGTCATCAGGTTCGAAAGTTGAGGTCAAGGGGTATAGCTTCGGTGAAAGTGCAATGGAGAGGTCGGCCAGTGGAGGAGGCTACCTGGGAGATCGAGCGGGAGATGCGGAGCAGATATCCTCACTTGTTTAAGGCTTCAGGTATGTTTCTTGACTCGTTCGAGGACGAACGTTTGTTTAAGTTGGGGAGGAAGTGATGACCCAGCCAGTCGTCTCATGAGTTACCGCTACGTTTTCTTGTATTTTAGCTTCTTTATGCTTCGTTATCCGTGTTTTATGAGATCGGGTTGATTAGTTCGAGTTCGGAGAGGATTTGGTAAGAAATGAGACACTTAGTCTCTTTTAAGAAGGCTTAAGTTGGAAAATTCAACTGGATGTTGACTTATGTGTTAGAAGGCTCAGAAGCTAGTTCTGATGGTTCTGTTAGCTTCGGGAGGTGAATTGTGACTTAGGAGCGCGATCGGAATGGGTTTTGGAGTTGTAGAGAAGATTTAGGCTTAAATTGGCGAAGTTGATATTTTGGCGATTCCGGTTGATAGGCGAGATTTTGATATAGGGGTCGGAATGGAATTCCGAGAGTGGCAGTAGCTTCGTTGTGTCATTTGGGATGTGTGTGCAAAATTTTAGGTCATTCAGACAAGATTTGATAGACTTTTTGATCGAAAGCATAATTTAAGAGTTCTTGGAGTTCTTAGGCTTGAATCCTATGTTAAATTGGTGGTTGATGTTGTTGTGAGAGTTCCTAAGTTTTGAACAAGTTTGAACGAGTTGTTGTGAGAGTTCCTAAGTTTTGAACAAGTTTGAACGATGTTATAGGATTTGTTGGTACAATTGGTTTGAAGTTACGGGAGTTCCGGGATGTTTTAGGCTAAAATCATAGCTGTAGCAGGTCCTCGAAGGGTTTTCAACAAATTCATCGGAGTAAGTGATTCTAACTCAGATTTGGCTAGAGTACATGAATCTATCATTGAATTCATCATTTAATTCATGATTTGGGATGGAATTTGGGAAGAAAATTGTGAAATCTTTCAAAAGCATAAAATGATGATTTGAAGGACCAAATAGTATCGTAATTGGATAATTTTGGTATGGTTAAACTCGTGAGAGTATAAGGATTCTAGTTTTGTGAATTTTGTCAAATTCCGAGATGTGGGCCCGGGGGTCGGGTTTGACCAATTTCTGGAATTTCATGATAATTCGATTGTTTTCGCTTGGGCTTTGTTCCCTTAACATATTGTGATGTATTCGTTCTGATTTTGGATAGATTCGACGCGCGTGGAGGCCAATTCGAGGGGCAAAGGCATCGCGAGCTAGAGAATTAGCCGGTTCGAGGTGAGTAATGATTGTAAATGATGTCCTGAGGGTTTGAAACCCCGGATTGCACATCGTAGTGCTATATTGAGGTGAGACACGCGCTGGATGATGAGCGTGGGGTCTTTTACTACTGGGGATTGTGACTTGGTCCGTCCCGATTGATGATTTTACCGAGTATTTGACCGAAATTTATTTGTTATCATCACGATTTGAGCTGACTGCCATATTTGGGCTTCGTGCCAACTATTTGAACCCTTCGAGGATCTTTATCACTATTTCCTCACTGCTTTGACTTATTATTTGAACTCAGTCCTGTTGATGTCTACTGTTTTACAAATTCAGCCACTTTTACTCAGATTTGAAAACTTATATGATATTTCTAAATGATTCTTTGGGCTGAGAATTACTGTTTTACTAATGCCCGAGGGGCTTGTGATGATTTTCGGACTAAGTGAGGCCGAGGGCCATATATGAGGATATGTTGAGTGATGTGAAGCCGAGTGCCGACTGATGTGAGGCCGAGTGCCGAGTGATGATTCTACGAGGTGGCTTGATATAGCGCTTGGGCCGTAAGGGGCCCCTCCGAAGTCTGCACACCTACAGTGAGCGCGGGTACCCATTATGATATGAGAGTGAGCCCGAGGGGCTGATACTGTTCTAAGTGATTGATACTAAGCCCGAGAGGCTGATACTGTACTGAGAGTGAGCCCGAGAGGCTGATACTGTTTTGAGCGATTGATACTGTGCCCGAGGGGCGGATTTCTACTTGTTATTTACCTGTTAAATTACTTGTTTTACTTGTTTTAAAAAGGGATATCATTTGATTTCTTCACTGATTTACTGCTTTAAGTGATTTTACTGCTTGATATGGAATTGCTTTGTGCCTTTACGTGTTTTCATACTTTCAGCCATTATTTATAATTGTTACTCACTGAGTCGGAGTACTCACATTACTCCATGCACCCTGTGTGCAGATTCAGGCATCGCAGAGTCTGCTCCTGAGCGTTGATTCTCCCAGTCCAGGCAGTTATTCGGAGACTACGAGGTAGCTGTTGGCATTCGCAGCCCCGTGCCTGCCTTATCTTATCATTTTCATGTTTGTTAGAACTATTGTATCGGATTTAGTGTTAAGTAGACTTGTATCCAAATTTCTTAGTTGTTCATGACTTGTGATGCCCCGGTTTGGGCTGTGTCGGAATGATTCTTACTGAGGTTATCGTTAATTGCGCAAATTATGGATATTATATCATGCTTTAGAACTATTTATGATATTTAACAGTTTAAAAGAGGTGTTCTGTTTGGTTTGGCTGGCCTTGTCTTCACGAGAGACGCCATCACGATCGGGTTCGGGAATTGGGTCATGACAGGGAACTTGTCATTTGGTTGATTCACTTCATATTTTGTTTGAGAGGGTTCTTCTGATATAGCTTTTTTCTGATATCTCGAATTTCTGCTCACCTCCTTGCTCACTAAAGTCTTTCATCTTTCTTCTTATCACTTCTTTCAGTGCAGTCTCTGCTAAAAAATGGCTGGCGATTCTTCTCGCGACAATCTTCTCGCTACGAATCCGGTACTAGAGAGCTCTATTCAGGTTAACGGAGGGACGAATACAGTGGAGGATGAAGAGGTTCCCTCAATGGCTGAGATCTTGCCTCGCCCCGGGAAGGAGGCAACCGACTTTAGGTTTGGCGGTGGAGCGGAGCCAGAACCCGTCGCTTCCATTCTGAGATAAAGGGGAATTGTAGAATTGAGGGAAAGTTAGGGAATCCCTGATTATGTCGACATACGGCCGGTGGAGGGGGACGATAGAGTTCACTTCGACCGTCCCGGGTACTGCATGTTCTACGCTTACCCCTTTATTGTAGGGTACATACTTCATCTTCCAATGTTGGTGGTGGATTTCTGTCATTTCTATGAAGTGTGCCCCGCCCAGCTTTCGCCTTATCTGTACAAGTTGTTTCTTATGCTGCTCAAGTATGCAGAACTTGTCGGTCGTGAGGTCACCTTGAACCATATGCTTAGTATCTTTGCTCCTCAACTGATCTGCGGTTCGATGACCCACATACGTCCTCGAGGGTCGAGGAGTTTGGTGGTGAAGATGGACGATAGGACCAACCGCCGTTTCTATGAGAACTACTTTTATGTGCGAACCGAACATATTGTGGTGGACCCAACGGGATTCCCCGAGAGATGGAACTTCGCACGTAAGTGTGCACCCTTATTTAGTGAAATGCTTTACCGTTTTACTTGAGTACTAAATTGATTCGTCTTTGTAGCAGAGAGATTACCCCCGCTGCCTTTCGAAGGGATCCGCGAACGGGTGGAGGCCATTCTTCCCCACACAGTGGGAATTCGCACATGGTTGGTCTTTCACGAGAGGTTCGGATGTAGGCCCCTCACAAGTGAGACGACACCTTTATATATCGTCCTCTACCCCCTTTTATATACTTTTTCGCTTAGTCTCTCAAGCACTGTTCCTCGTTGCTAGAGAGGGTACGTAGAGTAAGGGCGCCTCAGCTAGTTTTTCACCAGCTGACCGCGTCTGCTCGCCCTATTGCGCTATCCATTGCTCGACCTTCGTCGAAGGCTACTTCCGTCGAATCCGCAGCCTTGGTTACTCCAGCAAGGGCCACTTCTCAAGATGAGGCTCCGACAAATGTCGCTCACTCTACGAATGAGTCACCGTCTACTGGAGAGGAGGAGGGGCCATCGAAAGGGCGGAGAGTAGAGTTTGAGATGACGCCCCCAATAGTGATTCGCCTGGATGATTCTCCCCCAACGGGCTCTAGAGAGGGTGTTACTGCGATTGCCCCCATAGGGACGGAGTAAACTGTTGAAGTTGTCAGCGCCCAAGATCAGTAATCAGAAACTCCAGCCGCCGTCTTCGCTCAATCGGCAGCCCCTGTTGTTACTGTCGATCATCATCTTGTCGTGGTAGAGAACCAGGCCTTTGGTGCCGCTGTTGTGACTTCAGACGCGCCCTTATCTTCTACAATGGGTCATGCTCCTCCTTCCGCAGCAGAAAGGGGAAAAGGCGTGGTGGTTGATAAGTATGAATCTGAGTCGTACCTGGACCCCGATGATGTCAGGATGTTAGAAGAGAGCCTTACTCATTCAGTGGTTAACGCGGGAGGCTCAGCCTGTGTTCTTCAGATCCCTTCAGGCGTTAACCTCTTGGCGGAAGGGGAGGATCTGGAGCCGCAATTCAGCCTGTTATGCTCTGAAGCTGAGAATGAGTCCCTTTGGGATGTCCCTGATGCTGAGCTAAGGGACGAGGTACATCGCGTTTTTTTCGCTTTATGTTTTCCCTCTTTTTGAAAGCACTAGTTTAACCCCGTCTTCATGATTTCTAGACATACATGGTGGAAGTGAAAAGCATTCGCAGGGCTAACATCAGGGCAAGGGTTTTCTTGAAGCTGTTAGAGAAATACCGTCGATACCGTGACAGATGTCGCGAGATGCATGAGCGACTGAGGATGGATCCCTGTAATCGGGCTCTTGGTGAGGAGTTGGAGAGAAGGGACCAGGAGTTGATGCAGACGATCCGTAGCAAGAGCAAACTCGAAGAGCAACTCCGCATTAAGGACTAGGAGCTCAAGTTGGGTAAGGGTATTGCGGCGGAGTGTGAGCATTTGCAGGGTAAGTTGAGGTCAATGCAGTCGGAGATGGACAAGAATTTGTCCAAGGTCGAGGCGATAAGCGCGGAGTGGATGAGGAAATTGACCGCGATGGAGAGCAAAGTTTCTGGTTTGAAAAATATTGAGAGAGCCTGGTCTGAGGCTTTGGCGAGGGCGGAGGCCTTGGAGGACACCATCCACGTACTCCAATCTGAATAGGAGTCGGAGAGAGTGACGACTACCCTTATGGAGGTAAGGCTCGAGGAGCGAATTTGCACAATTGATCAGGAAGCGTCGATTCTGGAAGATCGGGTCGCGGCCTTGGAGGCAAAAAATGAGCGATTACATGCCCTGGTTGCGTCGTTTTCCGCTGTCGTTCCTCGCCAAATGCATGAGCTCTGGGTTTATGCTGAAGCCCAGCGAGACATATATAAGAGTTTGTGGGAAGCCGACATCGTGACTGAGGCTGCTTATGAAGAAGCATGAGCGAAAGGTCGTGAGGCTCGCATATGCTGTGGATACGACGCGGTGATGCCCGAAGACAATGGGGGTCTGGATGATGATAATGGTGAACCTCGAGGAGACGGTGATGATAGTGGTGATGACGACGATGGTGATGACATTGAATGAAGAATGTTGTTTTTCATTTTTATTTTTATTTTGTTTGTTGACTGTCGTTTGTTCGTTTCTTCTTCCTTTTTCTTTCTTTTATTGGTTGGCCTGGGCTATATGTAGGCGGTGGTAGCCCACGTTGTGACTTTGCATAAATAAAAGTTCCCTCATTCTCTATTTGCCTTGTACTTCACTTTTTAGTCTAAATGTTCATGGCTTTGGTGCAAGATAAAGGCTCGTCTGACAAGCCCCAGTTTTGAAGGATGTTATTTCGAATTTATCACAACAGCAACCTGTCGTCATTCGATCGAGGTCGAACCATTCTTTTCTTATGGCGAAGGCCCTTGGCCTTGGAGAGTGTTATTTTGAACTTATCGAAATAACAGCCCGTCGTCATTCGATCAAGGTTGAACCTTTATTTCTTGATGGCGAAGGCCCTAAATGGGTTATTTCAAACTTATCGAAATAACAGCTCGTCGTCGTTCGATCGGGGTCGAACCTTTCTTTTTTTTGATGACGAAGGCCCTTGGCCTTAAAGGGTGTTATTTCAAACTTATTGAAATAATAGCCCGTCGTTGTTCGATCGGGTTCGAACCTTTATTTTTTGATGGCGAAGGCCTTTGGACTTAAAAGGTGTTATTTTGAACATATAGAAATAACGGCCCATCGTCGTTCGATCGAGGTCGAACCTTTCTTTCTTGATGGTGAAGGCCATTGGCCTTAAAATGTGTTATTTCGAACTTATCGAAATAACAGATCGCCGTCGTTCGATCGGGGTCGAACCTTTCTTTTTTGATGGCGAAGGCCCTTGGCCTTAAAGAGTGTTATTTCGAACTTATCGAAATAATGGCTCGTTGTCATTCGATCAAGGTCGAACCTTTCTTTCTTGATGGCGAAGGCCCTTGGCCTTAAAGGGTGTTATTTTGACCTTATCGAAATAATGGTCCATCGTCGTTCGATCGAGGTCGAACCTTTTTTTTCTTGATAGTGAAGGCATTTGGCCTTAAAGGGTGTTATTTCGAACTTATCGAAATAACGGCCCCCCGTCGTTCGATAGAGGTCGAACCTTTCTTTCTTGATGGCGAAGGCCCTTGGCCTTAAAGGGGGTTATTTCGAACTTATCGAAATAACAGCTAGTCGTCGCTCGATCGGGGTCGAACCTTTCTTTCTTGAGGGAGAAGGCACTTGGCCTTAACCGTCGTCGTTCGATCGGGGTCGAACCTTTAATTTTTGATGGCGAATGCCCTTGGCCCTGAAGGGTGTTATTTCAAACTTATCGAAATAACAACTCGTCGTTGTTCGGTCGAGGTCGAACCTTTCTTTCTTGATGGCGAAGACCCTTGGCCTTAAAGGGTATTTTTCCGAACTCACTGAAATAACAGTCCGTCATCGTTTGATCAGGGTCAAACCTTTATTTTTTGATGGAGAAGGCCCTCGGCCATAAAGGGTGTTATTTCGAACTTATCGAAATAACAGCCCGTCGTCGTTCGATCGGGGTCGAACCTTTATTTTTTGATGGCGAAGGTCCTTGGCCTTAAAGGGGGTTATTTCGAACTTATCGAAATAACAACCCGTCGTCATTCGATCGGGCTCGAACCTTTCTTTTTTTATGGCAAAGGCCCTTGGTCTTAAAGGGTGTTATTTCGAACTTATCGAAATAACAGCCCGTCGTCGTTCGATCGGGGTTGAACCTTTCTTTTTTGATGGCAAAGGCCCTTGGCCTTAAATGGTGTTATTTTGAACTTATCAAAATAATAGCCCATCGTCGTTCGATCGGGGTCGAACCTTTCTTTCTTGAGGGCGAAGGCCCTTGGCCTTAAAGAGTGTTATTTCGAACTTATCGAAATAACAACCCGTCATCGTTCGATCGGGGTCAAACCTTTCTTTTTTGATGGCAAAGGCCCTTGGCCTTAAAGGGTGTTATTTCGAACTTATTGAAATAACAGCCCATCGTCGTTCGATCGGGGTCGAACCTTTCTTTTTTGATGGCGAAGGCCCTTGGCCTTAAAGGGTGTTATTTCAAACTTATCGAAATAATGGCACGTCGGCGTTCGATCGAGGTCGAACCTTTCTTTCTTGTTAGCGAAGGCTCTTGGCCTTAAAGGGTGTTATTTCGAACTTATCGAAATAATGGCCCGTCGTCGTTCGATCAAGGTCGAACCTTTCTATCTTGATGGCGAAGGCCTTTGGCCTTGAAGGGTGTTATTTCGAACTTATCGAAATAATAGCTCGTCGTCGTTAGATCAGGGTGGAACCTTTCTTTTTTGATGGTGAAGGCCCTTCGCCTTAAAAGGGTTATTTCGAATTTATCGAAATAACAACCCGACGTCATTCGATCGGGGTTGAACCTTTCTTTCTTGAGGGCCAAGGCCCTTGGCCTTAAAGGGTGTTATTTCGAACTTATTGAAATAACAACCCGTCATCGTTCGATCGAGGTCGTACCTTTCTTTTTTGATGGGAAAGCCCTTAGACTTAAAGGGTGTTATTTCGAACTTATCAAAATAACGGCCCGTCATCGTTCGATCGAGATCGAAACTTTCTTTCTTGATGGTGAAGCCCTTGGCCTTAAAGGGTGTTATTTCAAACTTATCAAAATAACAGCCTGTCATCGTTCGATTAGGGTCGAACCTTTTTCTTAATGGCGAAGGCCCTTGGCCTTAAAGGGTGTTATTTCGAACTTATCGAAATAACAGCCCGTCATCGTTCGATCTGGGTCGAACCTTTCTTTTATTATGGCGAAGGCCCTTGGCCTTAAAGGGTGTTATTTCGAACTTATTGAAATAATAGCCCGGCGCCAGTCCCAGTTTCTGGAGGGTTGGGCACCTTCCGTTGGATTCCCAATCTGTTTGGTATTGCTTGCATCGGATGGTGCAACGCTGGTGGACAGGAGACGTCAATGTTTCGTATAGGCTTGCGCTGTGCATGCAGTATAATTTTCTTGTCTGACTCCGACCGTTCAGCTCGGAGATGTTGTCGGCAGGGAGGGTTTCAGTTGTATTGAAGTGCTTTTTGTTCTTTAACCTAGATGTCCTTGTGTTCGTTCGTTCACGCGGATCTTGTGTGCTTGCCCCGACGAAGTGTGAGAGGTGAGTGTGAGATTTTCTTCGCTTCTGTCTGGTGGTTCGGTGGGGGAGAGCTGGTTTTGAAACACCGTTTGCCTAACTTAGAATACTTGCAGCTGGTGGGGCGAGGAACTCCAGGTTCGGTAAACCCACTCGGCTCTCCTTCTCTTAGCACACTGTTCCCATGTCTCGATTGGGTTAGATTCTCCATTCGTGCTTCTTTCGGTGAATGATTGTGTTTCTCAACCTTGATCTGGGAAAAACTAGGAGTTTTCACTAAGAAATCCCCACAGACGACGCCAAATTGTTTGACTAAAAAGATGTTAAAACTTTTTGAACAAATCAATCAAAGAAGAAGGGATAAATTATAGTCAAATTTAATTAATTCCAGACCGAAAAATTTAATAGCGATGATTGCATGTGGGACGAAGGAAACATAATGATCTTATTATGATTCAATATTGTCTTCTTCATCAAGGGATGAGGAAGGAGGATTACAAATGTTTCCTTTTGGTTTTCAAGTACCAGAAATGAATTTTTTGTCTCTCTTTTTGATAGAATGGAGAAAATCCCCCCCCCCCAACTGAAAGCCTTCCTTCGCTATATTTAGTCGAAGTCCCTTTACTCTTTATGTAACTCGACATTTTCTGGTCAATGGTGCATCATGGTCATGACTCTTTGGTGTTACTCTTTTCGGTTCGTCGGATGTCTCAGATGAGAAATGGAGCGGGCTCTATTGTCTTTCGCAACAGTCGCTGGGGCGGGGTGTTAGGGAAACCTGGTCATGGTGGTCAGATTTTGACCAATACAGTAAGCTGGTACAACTACATGCATTACCTGATTACCATTTGAGAAAAAGCAATAGCACTAATCATAATGCCACGAAGTACCTGAGTAGTGGCTTGGTTGTTTTAATTAGTCAAGCATTAATTAAAGATATATAAGAGAGATTAATCACAATATATAAACAAATATTTTTTGAAGAAAATTACTGAATATCTTGTTTCTGAAGGGTATATAAAAACATTAAAAGAGAAATAATAAGCACATGGAAGATGTAGAAAAAATAGCGTCCACTAGCCACTTTCATCCTTTTTTTGGTTTGAAAAATAACAATTGTTCTGGGGTTTCACTTGTAATATGTAATTTTCTAGAACATTGACTATTTTTAAGTCATAAGAGTTGAAAAGTGGCTATTTGCTAATTTTACGAACGAAATGGCATAAACTAGGACTGTATATGGTGAAATCGGAGGGTCCAATTCCTCGTCATCGAGGCACCTTAGAAGATCATCTCGAAGCCTTGAGGCTACAAGGCTAAGGTCAAGTCTCCCCCCCTCCCCGAGGTTCGTCGACGCCCAACCTTGGGATAATGTCGACAACAGCTGTGGTAGAAATGCGGAGTTCCCAAGGCATAAGGCTAGGACTGACAGAGCCTAGTGGGTTACTCTAAACCCCAATCAGGGTGTCATCTAGCTGTCCCATCCCCGCTTCTTTGTCATTAATGTATTTTGTATTATGTTGGTATTCCCCTCCTATATAAAGCGTATCCTTGTCATTTTGTAAACCTCTGTTGCCTCAGTTACTCCACACGAAATATACAAGAACATTCTCTTTGCTTTCTAATATATTCTCTTGATATTGTTGCTTCCATTTATTATCTTCATTATTGTTCATCATTTATTGCTTATTATTGGCCATACACCGAAGACAGAAGGAACATCCCGAGGCGCAACCCACCTCACAACGATCGAAGGATAGACCGAGGACAGAATCATCGGGGACTCATCAACAGGGCCGGATTCGATAGGAACGCAGGGCCAACGGAGGCACCTCACTTATCAGAATATAACTTCAACGTCGATGTATCTGACATCATATTCGCCATCAGTAAAATCAGAGACACGAGATGGCCCAGGCCTGTATAATCAGATCCTTCGCAAAAAAATCATAACTTAGTTTGTGAATTTCACAACAAGCACGACCACAGGATCGAGGATTGCCACCAACTCCGAGAAAAGGTAGCACGACTTCTTAGCAAAGGTCACCTCCGGGAATTCCTTAGTGACGGAGCCAAAAATCAGTTATAAGAAAGATAGGCGACCAAGAAGAACGAAACAAATGAGCCACAACATGTCATCCACATGATCTTGTAAAGCATCGATGCCCCATAGGAACCCGTGATGAGAAGGACAAAAATATCCATCACTAGAGAAAAGCGAACCCGGGGGTATATACTCGAGGATGCCCTCACATTCAGCGAAGAGGACACCGAGACTTTATCTCAACCCCACAATGATGCACTGGTAATCTCTTTCCTTGTAAATATTTTTCAAATAAGACGTGTACTCGTGGATACAAATAGCTCGGCCAATATTATGAGGTCGAGGGTAATGGAGCAGCTCGGACTACTCGACCAAATTGTGCCCGACATTCGAGTCCTCAACAGATTCAACATGGCAAGTGAAACAACGAAAGGAAAAATCACCCTTACAGCCAACGTGGCCGGCACAACCCAGAATGTCAAATTCCATGTCATCGAAGGAGACATGAGGTACAACGCCTTGTTCGGGAGGCCGTGGATACACTGCATGAGAGCAGCACCATCCATCTTCCACCAAATGATATAATTCCCAACAAAGGATGGAATTAAAACCGTTTACGGGGAACAGTATGTAGAAAGAGAAATGTTCACGGTGCACGATGTAGTGCCTCCACCAATGCCTCCACCCGCAAAGGGGCCAAAGGGTAACCAAACTACATATTCGGTTAAGCCCGATTAAATAGAGCAAAGGACCGTACCGTGTCCTCATCACCAGCAAGTAGAACACATCGAACCTCGAAACATCGCCGGCACATCCCACGCTAAGGTATAACCATCTCCCTTTTTATTTTATATTTCATGCTAACCCTTATGCAGGTGTCCGACTGAAGCAGTCAAAGCACTAACCCAGCCCGAAGACCTTAAGGTTTTAAAGCATCTGTTGCACTCTTTTCCTTCGATTGAGTTTTTGTCCCGAAAAAGGTTATACCGGCAAGGTTTTTTAATGAGGCAACATCCACATGCTACCTAAGGAAGACTCAACAAGTATTCAAGGTTTCTTTTGAAATCAACATCGAACCCTTGGGGAGGGGGGCATCCCCCAGAAGGCCATCCACTCGGAAAAACCAAGAAATGCCAAATGGGGTCCCAATGGGGAAATGATGTACCGGGCCAAACGGTCGAACGAACCGTGTCCATATAGCCGGGCCCCCGACGGCGAAAACATGTATACTTGTATCAAGCAATCAAAGAATATCTTTTATCTAAGCATCCCACACTCCTAGAGAAACTCAGCATTCTCGCAATAACGACTCCTCCGCCGAAAATGTCCCAAACACTCGGGAACTGGCATCAACAATTCAACACCTGAAAGATCTCCAGGTCGGGACTCCAAACTCATAAGCCCTCAATGAGGCAATATGAAAATCATGAAACGTCTCCAAGGCTGAAAGTGTCCCAAACGCTCGGGGACTGGCGTCAAAATCTCAAAAATCACAGGACCTCGGGGTCGGAATCTCCAAAATTGTAAGCCCTCAATGAGGTAATACCAAGTTAACAAGTAATGGCTCCCGAGTCAAGAAATCCTCGACGACTCGGGGACTGTCGTCAAGCGCCATCTCCATCGAATTATCAAAACCCGAGGTCGTAAGGCCACATGCGGGCAGCCTCGGTCTTGTAAGACCTACATATGGCAACAACAATATCTGTAAGACATCAAGCAAGGCATGGACAATACTTGTACCAAGTATCCAAAACTGTAAGACCTCAAAGGCATATGGAACTTGTAAGACCTCACTAAAGGCATAAACCCGATCTCAAAATTTCGGCTATATATCGAACTTGTAAGACTCCTAAAAAGGCATACCCTCAATATAGATGCTGAAACTACTTCACTCGGACTTACAGACTTCGGCCAAACACAAATGACTCTGGTCACAAGGCTGTACCAGCTGAACTAACGCGACTCGGGGACGCCCGACCGTCGCTACAAAAAAAGCACAAGCCTTGAATTACATCGAATCTACTTCGAAAAGAACCGGTTAAACAGGCTACCCTCGATATAGGCAAAAGAGCTTCGACCATGTTAGCTCCAAATCACACGCTTCAAGATACTTAGCCTCCGAGCCAAACCTCCCGAGGTGCTCGATCATCGCCACATAACGACTCGTGATTGAGGTTTTTCTCGAACCGTCGAAGATTCAGGCAAAAATTATTTCAAAAAGTCCTTAACGAGGGAAAACCAAAGCCTACAAAAAGTCGCTTCGACCCAAGGCGTAAGAGCCATTATCGCCAGCCCACACTAAAAGGCCGCATCAGCCCAAGATGTAAGAGCCATTGTCGTCAGCCCACACTAAAAGGTCGCATCGGCCTAAGGTGTAAGAGCCATTGTCGCCAACCTACACAAATCCGAAAACTTGAGGGTCAAATGAGCTCGAGTCATAACCCGATTCGGAGACTGAACCCAAAATAATTAACTAAAAAGGTCGCATCGTCCAAAAGCGTAAGAGCCATTATCGCCAGCCCACACGCACTAAAAGGTCGCATCGACCAAAAGCGTAAGAGCCATAAGCTCGAGGCCCCGATTGTTAACCTATCGGTCGGGTTATCACCTTACTCTTATCTCGTTTCTAAACCTCACACTTAGCATCAACTGCTTAATAACTATATTAAAAATAGATCACGTACTTTTAGAGTCCCATAATCAAATTTAATTGTTATTACATTTTCATGGTAAATAAGGATATCATAAGGGGCGGTTTTCAACTTTTAGCATTTGGGGTACATCACATTAGGGGTGTACAAACTGAACCGAAAAACCGCACCAAACCGAAAAGTTAAACCAAAACGATTAAAAAACCCGACTAGGTTTGGTTTGATTTGGTTTGGTATTGAATGAAAAAATCCGAACCAAACCGACATATAAATATATAAGTTTTATATATTCTTTTAAGATTTTATATAGAATTTTCTTTAAAAAATGTCTAGAAATATTTGAAATTCTATTGAGGGATATAATATTTAATAGTATATGAAGTGCTCCATATTTATTAACCTTAAATAATGGGTTGTATGATCACTTTCTCATCAAGTGTTACTCAAATGCGTCAATCTCTTTGTTCTTCCATATTTATATCATATGTTAAGATCTATTAAATTGTTATATCTTTTTCGAATATGAAGTGATTATTATTATTTAGGTATCATATTGATTTTTATGTTTAATAACTAAATTCGGTTAACCTTGAAAGTGTAAATCAACGAAACATTATTGTCAAGGCGACTAAAAAAATAACTATTATGTGTTACTAAGAAAATTCTCTCATAAGAATATTTTAATAGATAATATGTTTGTCATTTTTTTATATTTTTACTAAACATATATGTACTTATAAAAAAATTAATAAAGTAAGATTGAAATAATATTTAAGTAATGAAAAACCCCAAAAATCCGACAAAACCGAACCAATCCAAATCGATATAGTAGGTTTGGTTTGATTTTGACAAAAACCGAACTAACCCGGTCCATATACATTCCTACGTCACATGATCAATGGGCAAACCTTCAAGGTCAAAAATTAAAAGTTTTGTTGGGGTAAAACTTATTAAACATTAAAGTTTTGCCGATTGTTTAGGTGACTTGCCTAAATGTTAAAAATTGGGGAAATGATATTGTATAGCCACTCTCAAAATAATAGCCGATATATATATATATATATATATATATATATATATATATATATATATATATATATATATATATCACACATTATATATGTTATATATAAAAATTATACAAATTTTATACGCTTTTTTGGCTATTAAATTTAAATAGTTTCTGACGCCGGCTAAAAGTGAAAAAGACCATTAAAAATTCAAGACAAGCTCATTTCAAGGTTATTTGAGAACTTACACCAAGTGAAGATATACCAATGGACCTTGGACTATGGCAATAGGCCCAAGCCCACTGCGATCCACTGAAGTAAGATTATCAGTATTTATAGCGGTAATAATTCTCCAACCACCTTTCGCAGACTCCGTTTTCATTTTTGGCGGGAAACAAAACCCTCATTTCTCATCAATGACAGAAGCAGAAATGGAGGCGGCGGGAGGAACGGAAGAAGAAGTGGAAGAGGAATTCTCCGTTTGGAAGAAGAACACGCCGTTACTTTACGACCTTGTCATCTGTCATGCCCTTGAATGGCCTTCTCTCACCGTTCAATGGCTTCCGTCACCTGCCGTCGACAACGGTTCCTTTTTAACACACAAGCTCATTCTAGGGACCCACACTTCCGATGATTTCCCCAATTTTCTCATGGTCGCTAACGTCCATCTTCCCCGTAACCCTGCTTCAGGAATCGAACACAATCTCAGTAACCCTCAAATCCCTAAGGTATGTTAGTGATTAAATACTTACATTAAGTTATGTTAGTTTAAATATAGATATTTCCGACAAAAGTTCACTGTCCACCTAAGATTAAATATTCCGAGCCGGTGTATGTAGCTAAAAATATATTCTTAAGATGCGTGTAAATACTTCTTTGTAATGCTTATATGGACTGTTTTGAGCTGTTTGGTGAAATGTCTAAATGAATAAGCTTTGTCCGACTGAACGAGCTTATGCGTAGGAGGACAGGCGGTTAAGGATTTGAATATTATGGTTTCGAGTTTGGGGTTCTATCACTACCCAGTTGATTTACTGGATTCTAAAGCTATTATTTGGACGTATTTAGGGATCTTTAACACATATATAGAGTCCGAGTTACCCATATAAGTCCTTAACATCCGAGTTACCCATAAGTCCTTAACTGCATCCGCCCCAGTGTAGGAGCCTATTAGTGTTTTATTACAGGAAGTTTTAGTTGCAATATCTTTGTAATGTTAACACATGTAAACAAGTGGTTAAGTCTTTTCCTTAATGTTTACAGGTAGAGATAGTACAAAAGATACATGTTGATGGAGAAGTGAATAGGGGGAGATGTATGCCACAAAAGCCAGCTGTAGTTGCGGCAAAGACCAGTAGCGCTGAAGTTTATGTCTTTGACAGTGGTAAACAGCCACTCGATCATGAAGGGGGATCTTGCGACCCTGATGTTCGACTTAGAGGGCATGATAAAGAAGGTTATGGCTTATCGTGGAGCCCATTTAAAGAGGGTTATCTTTTGAGTGGTTCGGATGATCGAAAGATATGTTTGTGGGATGTTTCTGCAATGCCTCAACATAAAGTGCTTCTGGCCCATCATACATATGAGGTAGATTGATCTATGTTTTTCACCCCATTACTTTTGCTTATGTGCTGATTCGACTGTGTTACTTTTGTTAATTCTGGAGGCTAAGTACTTGCTGCGGCAGATGAGATTTTAATTCTGTTATTTTGTGTATAGGAACATGCAGATGTAGTTGATGATGTATCGTGGCATCCAAAGAACGAGAACCTATTTGGTTCTGTTGGAGATGATTGTCGTCTGATCATTTGGGACTTAAGGACAAACAAATCACAACACTCTGTTGTAGTGCACGAGAAAGCGGCAAGTGTCTTTTCTCTTTACTTTTTAGTTTCTATCTGCTAAATATTGTACTTAACACTGTTTGATCTGTATTATTGACATTGATCTTGACTATGTTATTCTAATTGCTTGTTTACCTATTATTATTCTTGCAACTATACTTTCCCACCAAATATATAACAGGGAAGGTTCTCCTTTAATGAGTCTTCAACCATGTGAATGAGGGTTGACTGTGACTTTTCTGGAGTGACATTGTTTAGAGGACATTATTAGTATCAAATATATAATTGGCTGTGGAATACTTTTCTCTTTAATCTATGAAAGCTTAGCTCTGAATTTGGCTAATATAAAATCAACCCCTACTTCCGAAAGTACTCATATTCTGATTCAATATTCATCATTCAAGGCTGCACAATACATATTGCTGGCCGCCTTTTATATTGGGTTTCTAAGTGCAGACCAAGACAGGTTGAAATATCAACATATCTCATGTTTGGTTATCTGTCATGCTTAAATGTACCTCAAGTACTCGTTATAGCAAGGCTTCCAACATGATGTTATGGAGAAACAGAAGAAACCATAATAGGAACAAAAAGTGGATTGTGGTCCATGACTCATGTTCTCTGAAACATCTCTCATTGCTGTACAGAAGACACACTTTGACCTAGATTCGTGTACAATGTTACGAAACTAGTCAAGGAGTCTTCTCGGGCATGTGAACAATATCTGTTAAATTAAGAAAGCTTCATTTGGAACAATTGGACAGGGCAATTCAGATGTTTGGCACCTTTAACTATGGCAATTCTTAAGACATATTAGTGATTCTATTGTATCTGTTCAAGAGTTGTTAAACTGGTCATCTGATTCACATCCATTAATTAATTGCGAGATCAGAAAGTGAATAACATGGTCAGTCTGAACAATGTTTTCTCCACATTTTTCCCGGTTATGTAGTCTTGCTGATCTTGTTTTTTCTTCCACTTTTCAGGTGAATTATTTATCCTTCAACTCGTATAATGAGTGGGTTCTTGCTACAGCATCATCAGATAGTACTGTCGGTCTGTTTGACATGCGAAAACTGAGCACTCCATTGCACGTGTTTGGTAGTCACACGTATGTCCTTCAGCTTCACATATGAGTTTTCAAATTTAGTGCAGTCAAACTGCGAAGTCACTCCCTTGTCTTTATGGCATAGAAACTATTGAAAGCACAGTTCTATGGTGCTTGTCTCTGCTGCTGATTGACTTATTGATGTTTGGATCCACTAACAAGCAAAATAAGCTCCTTTTGAAACAAAAGCAATGAAAGCTACGACGTATTCATTAAAGTTACTTGAAAATTGAAATGGTGCTGACTTTATGCCCTTGCTGAGTAATTTTTCCCTTGTACATGGAAAATGGTCAAATCTTTTGTTGCTTTTGACCCCTGCTGATGCTCTTCCTCAGCTAATTCCTCCTTTCCTACATGCTACAGCCTTGAGAAAAGTTTATTTGATGACATTGTACCTCTATGTTAGTTAATTATAATAATTTTCCAGACTGTGTAACTGTATTGTCACCAATAGCTGGAGACTCTTGATTGTCAGGACTTGGCCTTACCCAGCTGCTATTCGGACTCTTCTGTTAATTCTCATGCATTCTAAATTGAATGACTGCACTACCTTTTGTTTCTGCAAATGCTAAAGCTTTTCTCACTAAACCATATTTATTTTTTGCAGGGATGAGGTATTTCAGGTAGAATGGGATCCTAATCATGAGACCGTACTGGCATCTTCAGCTGGTGATAGAAGATTGATGGTCTGGGATCTTAACAGGTACCTCATGCATGAAATGCCCCACAACACATAACGATAATAACCCAAGAATACTCAACTGCACCTTATTATAAACTGTCTTTGTTTACTTGCCTAACATTCTACTCGAATAACAGTTGATTTGATTTGGTTTTATGTCTTCAGGATTGGTGACGAGCAATTGGAAGGGGAAGCTGAAGATGGGCCCTCTGAACTTCTCTTCTCTCATGGTGGTCACAAAGCAAAGATTTCTGACTTCTCATGGAACAAGAACGAGCCATGGGTCATTTCAAGTGTTGCAGAAGACAATACTATCCAAGTGTGGCAGATGGCTGAGAGCATTTATCGTGATGACGATGACAATGGCGACTGCTAAGTTCTCCTAAATCTGGATGTTAACTTTTGTGGCATTCTCCTCCATTAGTGTGGCCATTGCAGTTGTCCTGCAAGTTTATGAACTAGTAGAGTGCCACCGGTATTTACTTGTGTCTGGCATTGCCTATTAAGTTAATTAGGTGCAGATTTATGAACAGTATGTGGCATTGCATGTTAATTATGGAAAGAAAAGGCCTGGCCCCGATTCCAGACACTGGTCTTGATTCAGAGTTTACAGTGCATCTTTGTGGTTCTTTTTTTTGGGAGAGTTGGGTGACATCAACCTAGGAGGTAATCTGATATCTCCGCCAAAGATGGAAAAATTAAAGAGAGTGGAAGAATACAGAGAAAAGGAAAAAAGGTGGCAAAAATGTAGATCAGTTGTGGACTCCATATCTGTCGTTTTGGGAATAAAGTGGTTTACGATAGTTACTTTATTATACCAAAGTTCAAATGAACATAAACAAACCTAATATCATGAATGTCCTCTTATCTCCTTATATTCGAAATTTCAATGTCCCATAAAATCTATGAAGAAAACAAATAAGTCTATCAAACAACGTAATAGGAGATTGGTTTCGAACAGTATTATGCAGAATCTCGTCGATAATTATACTAGTTCTATATACAGGAAATGCTCAAAAATTCGACCCCATCATTCCTGTTCCATGAGAAATCCATATATTTTCCCTTTGTATTGAATACTCTTTTTTCCCTCTATTGAGAATGAGAAGTAACAACACTCCCACCAACTTCTACTTTGCAAAATCTTATATTCAGATGCCATGTCCACCATTTGATACAACACTTGAACAAGTTAAAGGCACCAAACTTAAATCTCAATACTTCGCCCAGCTTTCCAGGGAAAATTAAAATATTAAGCTTCCACAGTAATTGTATTACCAACTCCAAACGCCACAATATTAATGTACTTCAATAGAAAGGAGCCAATTTGCCTGCTGGCTCTCCAAATATGGTCTAACGAAACTATTACTACGCCTAGACAACAATGGCTCAATGCCAAGCAAGTCTACATCAACTATATGAATCCTCACTGTCCATGATGGATCTAACAGAGCAAAAAATAATTAAACACACAACCAATGATTAGCTATAGCACCACACTTGAAAACCTCAATTGTTAGTGTATAATGTGAAGTTACAACAACAAGTCCCACAAATGGGGTCTGGGGAAGGTAGGATGTACGTAGTACAGCCTTATCCCTACCCTGGAAGGGCAGAGAAACTGTTTCCAATATGAAGTTGAAACATCAATTTCAAATTTTGTTCTTAACCTAGCAACCGCTCCACGACCCACCGACTTTGATTTTTGACACCTAATAAGACACCCCCTCTCCCGAACTCCCCTCTCCGTACACACATTAGGAGCATATGTAATACTACATATTTCACCACTTATGGTTTCTACTTCATGAGATCTGTCATGGGCTGCTTTCCAGACACGCCCCATGACCCCTTGGTTGCGCCCCATGGCGGCCTAGCAAGCCTCACAATGCCTAGCGCCATGGTCGGCCCCGTGGTCTTGGCTGCGCCAAGTGACAAGCGCGTATGCGCCTCTGTCGCCCCACCGATGCCTCTCGCCAGCGCTCAGTGGCTGGCCAATGACAACAGCGCCGCGCGCCCTGACAATGCCGCACGCGCAGATCCTGATGCCTCGCCAGCGCCCAGCTGCAGGCCCATTCCAGCAGCGCCTCGCGCACAGACCCTGATGCCAAGCACCTGCGCCCAGCCTCAGGCCAACACAACAAGTGTCGCGCGTGCCCACAGCAATGCGCGCGCAGACCCTGACCCGCAAGACAAAGTTGCTACCATCAGACTTAGTTCTACATTGTAATAAACTAAGTCCTTTTCATTGTAATTATAGGCTAGTTTACATCATTTTCATTCAGTGTGCTTCCACAGCTTTATTAGGACTAGTCATGTAATGTTGGTTTATTTTTTTTTAAGCATTATTAAGGGGATCAAACAATCAAACATTTTCAGCAATCAATTTTCTGTACTGGTGTCTCTCCCCCTCGACACTGCATCTTTTGTAATCAGCATTTCATTCATCAATAAAATCATCATCATTCAAAACCCAATTCTCTCACAGCTTCCGCAATTGCTCGTGACATTGGTTTTCGCGCACGACATTGACAATCTAGTCTAGCGTGCGGAGGGGACCTCATTGGCGGACAACAACCGCACTGACATCGGTTGCTTAGCCTTACGTTGCCCTTCCAAAGAACATCAGGAAGGCGTTGCGTAACAGTTGGTATCAGAGCCTAGGCTCGACATCAGACGAGGGAACACATTTGCCATCATCACCATTTCTGACCATGGTGAATCATGGGGAGCGCCTAACATCCCTAGAAGAGACGGTTGACCGATTACGATCCATCGTGGATACGGTGCCTGATCAAAACAACAACCTAGCGCAAAGGTTGGACGACCTGGACCGCCGAATGAGGCAGGCGGAAAATGACATTGCAAACATCAGTCGTGACTCTGAGGATGACCGACAAACGACAGCCATTGAAACTGCCAATATTCATGGCAAATTTGAGGACCTCCAACAGGAGCGTGTCGATGATTTAGCCCATCAGCAACAAGAGGCAGACAGACTAACTGCCATGCAGCAAACCATAGACGACTTGACAGGCAAGCTCAATGTTGTCAATGCTGCCCTACAGAGCCTACTTCGAGGAGGCGACAACCACATCAGGGGTGCAACAAACCTCACCCCCATCCCACAAAAGCTTAAGATACCGGATCCAAAGCCATACGACGGATCCCGGGATGCTAAAGAAGTGGAAAATTTCATCTTCGACATCGAACAATACTTCGATGCCGTGGGCCATTTGGAAGAATCCAAAAAGGTAGCGACGACTGCCATGTATCTTCAGGGTGATGCCAAACTTTGGTGGTGGGTAAAATACGAAGCCATCAGGGCCGGTGAAGATACTCTCCAGACATGGGATGAATTGAAGGCAGCCATACGCCTGCAGTTCTTCCCCGAAAATGTGGAATACAATGCAAGGAGAAAGCTACGGGAGCTCCGCCACACCAGATCAGTGTGGGAGTACGTGCACGAATTCTCCGCACTCATGCTAAACATACGCGACATGGGGGACAAAGACAAACTCTTCGCATTCATAGAAGGTTTGAAACCTCATGCCCGTATGGAACTGCAGAGACAACGGGTAGACACCCTGCCCAAGGTCATTCAAGCTGCAGAATGCCTTGGCGATTATCATTTGGGAACTCAGAACGACAGGCCCCAACCGTTTGTCCGAGGGGGATTCAACGGGAACCATCCCAGCAATGGTGGCCCAAACAAAAGTGGGGGAGATCGGAGTGCATCCAAAACTAAGACTCCTCCCTCCAGCATCAACAGTGCTGCATCCATCAATAACAATCAGGGGAGAAAGCCTCCCTCAGAATGTCGTCATTGCGGTGGGGCACATTGGAACAATGAATGCCCAAACATAAAGGTCAATGCTCATCCAATTGTCGAGGATGAGTCAAATGAATCAGACACATCAGAAGAAGACCAGGTAGGCGCCTTCAATGCAATTTTTGGCTCTATCCCGCATGCCTTAGCGGGGACCAGTACATGTCCTCCTAAGAAAATCTCAGTCCCAATCACCAAGAAAGGGAAGGAAAAGATGGACGAGAGGCTTCCTAAACAAGCGAGGACCCTGATGTTCGTCGAATTGAAAGTGAACGGCAAGCCCCTTCACACATTGATAGACACGGGTGCTACCCACAACTACTTGGCTTCAACTCAAGTAGAGCGCCTGGGTCTTGTTGTGCAAAAGAGCAAAGGCCGCGTCAAGGCTATCAACTCACCACCCCAGACATTGGGTGGAACAACTACAAATGTCCCAGTGAAACTTGGCCCATACAAAGGAAACATCGACCTGCGCATCGCAATCATAGATGACTTCGACATCATAGTGGGTTTGGAGTTCATGAGGCAAACCAACACCATACCGATACCATATGCCAACATGCTCCTGATGATGGGAGAAAACGGGGCCAAGCCCTACACCATACCATGCTTTCCCATAAAGATGGCCGCTGAAAACATCTCGGCCATGCAGTTGGAGAAGGTAGTCAACAAACATGAACCCCTGGTTCCGACTACCCTTCGCAGCAACAATCAACCATCATGTCATCGGCCTCAAAAGACTGGTGACGCTCCTCAGCGTGTGAAGACTTGTCAGTAATGCCACAAGGACAAGTCGGATCACTCATCACAGAAGGGACCCTTGCAGCCATTACATGTCCCTCAGAGACCATGGGAAAGTGTTTCCCTCAGATTCATCACGGGATTGCCCCAAGTCGGTAATCTTGCATCCATCATGGTTGTCATAGATCAGTTTTCAAACTATGCAACCTTCATAGCAGCCTCGCAAAATGCATCAGCAGAAGATACAGCTCGACTCTTCTTCTCGCACATTGTCAAACATTGGGGCCTACCCAAAGACATTGTTAGTAGGCGCGACTCACGCTTCACTAGCAACTTTTGGACCCATCTCTTCAGGTGCTTTGGGTCAACATTGAGTCACAACTCAGACATCCATCCACCATCGGATGGCCAGACAGACTGGTTCGATGACATGCTGGAGGATTATCTCCGCAACTTTGCAACCGGATCACAGAAGCATTGGGTGAAGCTCTTGGATGCTGCTCAAATGTGTTTCAATTCTCAAAAGAGCCATCATATAAACAAAAGTCCTTTTGAAATTGTTACCGGACAACAACCGCTTCTCCTGCAAATGGTGAATGCATCAACCATGCCGAAATCTCCTCGAGCTGCCAACTTCTCGAGCGAATGGGAGCGCAACATGGGGATAGTGCGGAGCTATCTCGTCAAAGCCCAAGAGCGGGCAAAAAGATTCACCGAACAAAATCTTTGCTTTGCCCAACATCAAACAGGGGACAAAGTAATGCTATGCATCCCAAAGCGATACTTGTTTGCAGAGAGGACCCATGACCCTCTCCTGCAACAAAAATACATCGGGCCCCTGCCCATCAAAAAACGCATTGGGAAGTCCACATACCAGGTGAAAACTCCATCCTGGTGGAAGATCCATCCAGTCTTCCATGTTAGCCGCATGAAATCATTGCCTCGCTACAACAGCAAGCTCACAGAACAGAGGGGCGCATCCCTCCCATCCAACAACCACCAGAAGCATCATCATCATCATCATCATCATAAGGCTCCGAGGACGGCGCCAACTCAGGTGGGGGAGAATGTCATGGGCTGCTTTCCAGACACGCCCCATGACCCCTTGGTCGCGCCCCATGGCGGCCTAGCAAGCCTCACAATGCCTAGCTCCATGGTCGGCCCCATGGTCTTGGCTGCGCCAAGTGACAAGCGCGCATGCGCCTCTGTCGCCCCACTGATGCTTCTTGCCAGCGCCCAGTGGCTGGCCAATGACAACAGCGTCGCGCGCCCTGACAATGCCGCACGCGCAGATCCTGATGCCTCGCTAGCACCCAACTGCAGGCCCATTCCAGCAGCGCCTCGCGCACAGACCCTGATGCCAAGCACCAGCGCCCAGTCTCAGACCAACACAGCAAATGTCGCGCGCGCCCACAGCAACGCGCGCGCAGACCCTGACCCGCAAGACAAAGTTGCTGCCATCAGACTTAGTTCTACATTGTAATAAACTAAGTCCTATTCATTGTAATTATAGGCTAGTTTACATCATTTTCATTCAGTGTGCTTCCACAGCTTTATTAGGACTAGTCATGTAATGTTGGTTTATTTTTTTAAGCATTATTAGGGGGGATCAAACAATCAAACATTTTCAGCAATCAATTTTATGTACGGGTGTCTCTCCCCCTCGACACCGCATCTTTTGTAATCAGCATTTCATTCATCAATAAAATCATCATCATTCAAAACCCAATTCTCTCACAGCTTCCTCAATTGCTCGTGACATTGGTTTTCCCGCACGACACTGACAATCTAGTCTAGCGTGCGGAGGTGACCTCATTGGCGGACAACAACCGCACTGACATCGGTTGCTTAGCCTTACGTTGCCCTTTCAAAGAACATCAGGAAGGCGTTGCGTAACAGATCTTTTGTATTTCAGCTCAAACTACTTAACACACCATGTGGTCCCAGAAGTAAAAACAAAGAGAACGAGAACTGAGGAACCAAGCAAATGCACTTCAATAATTTGTCAAGAGTGTTTGAACTTGACTCACTCTTAAAAGCAGAATCACGAGCAATAAACAAAGCCACCATCTATTCCAAATTTAGTGGTTTCAAATTCACATAATCTAGGAACGACAACTTATCAATTCAACGATCCATAAGCAAGAGGTGATATTCATCAAAAAGAATGAAGAAATACAACACTGAGGAATAAAAAGCTTCCAGATCTTCACAGAAAACCAAAACTCTTGGTATCCTCTTCATGAGTTCTGCTAGCTATATTTGTTCAATTTGTTCTGCTTTACATGACTGTTGATAAATAACTACTAGGCCACCAACTCAACAGCCGGAAGGAGATTATAACTGAACTCAACAAAATAGATAAGTTGGGAAGAAATCCCAAGAGAGAGCACATAACAAAACGTACTTATTCCCAAGAACAAAAGATGCTTCTCTGACACAGTTCATCAACTTGCTGTTGTTGTACGTGCGCCTCCTGAAAAAGCAAAGCAAAGATCAACATAAAGGAGGACAGTCAGGCAGCTTTGAGAAAAAAAAAGAGTTGTCGTTCTACACTAGTACATTAAACTGTTTCTTGTTCAGCTCATTTGCATTTGAGGAACTAACAAAGTTTACAAGCTACATAAAAGGCACAATACATTGCAAACTTTTGCTTTTTAAACCCCTTCATGTTTCATTATTTAGAATTTCAGTCCAAGATAAATATGTTTGGTAATCAAGGTGAGCAATTTTTTCTTTCTTTTTGCGACACGGTTAGCCAAAACTTTCTTACATGGCATCCAGTAGATGCTTTACTTCCAGCAAATATTAGACTCCCTTTAACAATTTTCTTGACCTATTCTGTAACAAAGGGAGCTGATGTCTGACGAAATTCATATATCCTTTGAAATCATCTATTACATCCAATTTACACCAAAAAGCTAAAAGATACATATAGTTTGCTCTAAAGAAATGTATTGATTGTAATTTATCTTCAAACCATCTTTCATTCCTTTCTTTCAGAATGCACCAGATTCTGCACCATGGTATTGTGATCCAAACTTTCTTGAAGTCGTTCCTTGTCTTCACTCCGCATTAGCAGGTATCAGCGGAGCTCATTTTTTCTTTTGTACACATCTATTTAATTACAAACAATTCCTCGGGACTTGAGGGGAAACATTGAAATTCTTAGCGACTCTTAATTTTGGGGAAAATGGTATCAGAATCTTAAGATAGAATTTGCATAATTACAACTATTTTACTTTTTGAAACGGAGGGACAAAATCACCCTTTTTATTATTTTAAGCCCAGTATTCAGTTTTGGTAATGTCAAAATTGTTATTTTCAACTCTTGGCAAGTAATATTAAGCATGTAAGTGTATGCAAATCATATTAAGACAATGTCACCCATTTCATTTACTTGCAAATCATATTATTACAAATAAAATTCCTATAGACATAAACACATAAAATATACTAACAATTTATATATACAAACACGTTCCGTCCATTTTATATGAACACGAGAATGAAGATATTCATTTGATTAATGGATTATATTAGTTATAGTAGGAAAAAAGTAATGGCTCGATTAGACGATGTAATGGCTCAACTAGATGATGTTATTGTACACAATAAAGACATCCTTTCGTGAAATAAGGTTACATTAGACATTAGTCCTAGTTCCAAATGGTAACCGTGCTCATGTGAGCTGAAGGACAATGCTCACTTGCTCAGTTAAGCTCAGTTAAGGTGGTACAAAATACTTAAGATAGTCCAATTTTCAGATGATATTAACTTTAAGAGGAAATGACATCAACTCACCTTTTCTCTTGCTTCGACCAGAAGTGTTGGCAGTAGGAGTAGGTGTGCCATTATCCATAGGACAAGGAACCTCCTCCATTCCAGAGGTTTGATTACCCAAGCATTGGAGAGTCTCAAATTCACAGTTATTGAAGCCTTGTCCATTTAATACAGTGCCGTCTGAGCTTTTAACTTCTGCACCTGGATGGAGGCAATAAACCTGATCATCACATTGTAGGTTGCAAGAGTTCACCACATATGATCCAGGAATATTAGGATTAACTACGTTCTGATATACATTGCCACTCTTCATCGGCTTCTGGTATGGAAATGATCCAATTTCCCCTTCAATCCTTCCTCGGATGTCGACAAGCAAGCACTTGAGCCTAGCAACCTCAGCTTCCAATACAGCCTGACCCTGCAGCCTCTTGAATAGTTGCTGATTTATAGCCCTCAATCTGATAACCTCATCCTCCAATGAAGCAGCCCGAGCTTTCTTTTTCTCACGATACTTGCGAACGGCTTCCTTATTACCCACAGGTCGTTTCTTTCCTTTCTTCTCTGAAGACTCTGCAGTATCATCACTGGGGTTCTTATCCTCGTCCTCCTCTGAGGGAGGCACGAATTTGGTGTGAACATGGTAACAAGTGTGTGTATGAGAATTATCAGGGCCAGGCGGGTTGCAAGTGTGGGCGTGAGTGCAGGCATGCGTATCCTTGAGAATCTCATTGAAAAAGCTGTCCATGGAACTACTAAATTCACCAAAATTCGAACTTGATAACATTTCTTGGTTAGAAAATTCCAGCTCTCCGTCAGCCATCATAGCAATCCCAAAAGTAGTAACCAGCAAGGTGACAATCTGCAGCAAAGCACTAGCAATTAAGAGACCCTCTTCACAGATTCCATACCTCATTCAAACAGGGGCGGATGTAGAGTTCAGGTTATTGGCTCGAACCATGTATGTGTGTTTAAAAATTTACAAAACAAGTAGAAACAATATCAAGGTTGTGACAGAACCCCGTACTCGAACATATAAAATTCAAAATCCAGGATCCGCCTCTACTCATTCAAACTAAGAAATCTCAACTACAAGTCCGGGTCAATAATAGGGCAAAACCTCAGAAATGAAATGCAAGAAAACAAGACATAAAGTTGAAATCTTTAGCAACAAAAGCAGCATAATTATACTTTCTGAGGAAAACCTAAATCTTGAATTGAAATTCTGACAATAATTTAACATCAAAACCTATCACTCTTCACAAAAACAAGAAGCAGACAAGCCATGTATCCATATGTTTCCAAGTCATTAACAGAGCAGTAAACTTGAATTGAATTAATCAGTTTAAATCATCAAAATAACTGAAAAAGACAAAAAGCACTTACACTGAAGCCGAGTCTGATGCCCTAAAAGATAACATACCTCATTCAACCTAAAAACGCCAACAACTAGTCCACTCAATAATAGGGCAAAACCCCATAAAGAAATCCAACAAAACAAGGCACAAAGTTCAAAACTTTACCACAAAAGTAGCTTGATTATACTTTAAGAGAAAAACCCAAATCTTGAAATCAAAGCTCTTACAAAAATTAAAAATCAAAACCTATGAGACTTCACAAAACAAGAAGCAAACCGGTGTTACCAAATCATTAATGAAGCAGTAAAATTGAATTGAATTGAAAAAGTTGGTGTCTGCTATATGAACCTTTAGCACAAAAAGTAGCATAATTATAATTTTCAAGGAAAACCCAAATCTTGAAATTGAAATTCTGACAAAAAAAAATAAATCAAAACGTATCTCTCTTCAGAAAACACAAGAAACACAGAAATCATGTATCCAGATGTTGCCAAATCATCAATAGAGCAGTAAAATTGAATTGAATTTGAGAGTTTAAATCATAAAAAATAACTGAAAAAGACAAAAGAAAGCACTTACAGTGAAGCAGAGTCTGATGAAGAGGAGAGAAAAAGAGAGAAAATGGGGTCAGAGGTAATGAAAAAAGAGGAACCCTAGAAAGGGCTAAAAAGGGGGAGTTGAGATGTATTGTCAAATCTTTTAATGGCGGAAAAAACAGAATGGAGGAAACAGAAGGGGCCACTAGTCAAGATTCCCCACACACATGCTCAACACTTTCTGCTACTGCAAAATTCAGCTCCGTTTGTACCTCTGCGAAATCTCATAGACTCAATTTGTTATTTATACCTATTTGAGGGACCGATCGTAAATTATTTTTTACGTGAATGAATTAGCGGTGTACAATGAGCTACTTTGTCTTTTACTTGGCCACTTGGCTGTCTCAGTATGTTTTACTTTTTTTCTTTTCACTTCAAAGAAGTGACTCTCTATTTCTTCTTCTTTTTTATTTTATTTTATTTTATTTCTGTCTGATTGATTGGTGGGCATTTGGACATATGAATTGTAAAATTTCAAAAAAAGTAAAAATTCCAAAAAAAATTGATTTTTTTAAAGTGAAGATGGTATTTCAAAATTAGAGTTGTGTCTGGACATGAATATTATTGATTGTTTTTAAAGTTTTGTGAGTGATATGACTGAAAATTTTATGGCCAAAAACTAGTTTCGAAAAAATTGATTTTTTTTTAGAAAAAAAAGTAAAAAAATTCTTGTTTCCAAACGGGCTATTGAATTTGTGCCACATCAAAATTTATTAGACATTTATAGCATGTTTTGCCTACCTTAAAAAATCAGCTTATTTTGAGAAGTAATTTTTAAAAAAGTGCTTTTTCTCGTAAGTACTTCTAATAAGAAGCAGTTTATGTTTGGCTAATTAATTTGAAAAATACTTTTGAGAAGCAATTAGTGTTTGGCCAAACTTGTAAAAAGTGTTTCTATGTGTATTTTTCTCAAAAGTGCTTTTCAAAAAAATATTTTTGGGGAGAAGATACAACTTTCTACTTCTCCAAAACTATTTCTACTTCTACTTAAAAGCACTTTTTTCTTCTAAAAACTTGACCAAACACTTCAACTTTGAAAAAAAATAGTACTTTTTTTTGTTGAAAAAAATGCTTTTGAATTTGAAAAATCTTAGGCCAAACAAGCTATTAGACTCGATTCTATTGAAATCTTGGCTTAATAATCCATAATTCTATTGAAAACTTGGCTCAATAATGATTTTTTTTTCTTTAATGTGCTGTCCTTTTACTTTTTTCTTTTCCTGACTTGCATAGTTATAAATTATCTTGTTTATTCAATTTTTATTCTTTTGTGTGTGACAGTTGCTTGCCATAATTATTTTTAGCTCTTATGATTAATTTTCAAATTATTATTCCATTGGAATGTAATGTAATAAAGAAAAGCTAAAAGCAAGAGTTGAAATAGCTTAATTTTGTTCATGATTTTTAGGTCATCCAGAAATGGAAAATTGTCCATCAACATTTGTATTCTAGTATATATTTTAGATTGAAGTATATTTTTCTTTTTAAAATTAGCCCGTTTTGACACTTGAGATGTTTATAAACAGAATATATGACAAAATTGCTCCATCTTTCTCATGTTGTTTTGGTCTCAAGAATTTCTGGTTGAGACGCGTACCTGATTAAAATAAGGCGCATCATAGTTTTTATTTATTTATTATTATAATTCATTTATTGACATTTTGTCAAAGAATTATTGGTCAATATTATATTGCCTGTAAATGTGCATTTTCTCCTGCTCTTCACCAACTTAGTAATATATTTTCTAGGTGCTCATCATTGAGATCCTGTGCAGAGTTCGTATAGATTCAAATAAGCTCCATTGAATTCTTTACGTTTTCGTTGATTCGAAATAATCAAATTAGTGTGATAAAACATCGACAATTAAGTAGATTGTCCATTCCTTAGTACTTGTTTATCGGTCGGCATATACTGTTGGGGTTTTAAAGCTATTTTAGCTTAAAAGATGGTGAACGAGTAATGGAGGAAAAATAAAATATTTGAGTTTTCCTCCTTGACGAAGGGATATTGTCCCATATTGGAGGAGTAAAAGATTTTTGATGGGTAGATATACAATTGTTTTTCTTTTAGCCCCTAAAGAGTTAAGAAGAAGGCAAGCCTCGCGCCGTCGTCGCTCGGCTTCGGTTTCGGTCAAATGATTGATTAATTAATTTTTTGGACCAAATTTATTTGTTAATAGTAAATATTAATGCAATTGTCCATTTTCTGTAACAGAAAATAAAGTTTCCTCTGCCCGTTTTATTTGCGTAAATGACCATTTACGTTATGGCCGTTTTACGTGAACAATAACAACTGACACCTGAAGAGTTGCACCTCTTCATTTTGAACTCAACATGTTGGCTATAAATAACAGTCCATTCTCTCAGATGTTCGATACGAAATTCTGAATTCTCCTCCTTTCTTCTGCATTGTTTTAACTACAAAAAAAAATAATAGCAAGTGTGATTTGCTACTGATCATTGTGTTCGCTGAAACATTGGGGTTTGAAGTACCGCTACACCAGTGTGTAATTCGTTCTATCCTGGGAGAAAATAATCCACAACCTCGGGTACTAGGAGAGGATTAAATTTCAGTGGACTTGGATTAAATTCTATTTCTTTTACATTTATGTTTATACGTTATTTTATCTTCTCCAAAACTATTTTTACAAATACAGATATTAATAAGCTTAAGGAACTTAATATTTTCTGTATTTGTGTTATACTCACTGTTCTGGAGACTAAAACCTTTGTGGTTTTTTACTCCCGGTTTGGAGATTAAAGCCTTCGTGGCTATTTTCTACTTCATTGGAGATTAAAATTTACGTGATTTTCTACTCGAGTTTTATTCGGTTTGAAGATATAAAAACTTTACCGTTTATTAAACGTTTGTTTGTGTCATTCTTTTATAGAAATGACGAATGACAATGGTAACCAGACTGTTCCTATGGTGACTGCCAATGCATCGACAAGCTGAACAACACCAGCAGTGGCACTGGCAGAAAAATCCAGAAAATTTTCCGGAACTGATTTCAAAAGGTGGCATCAGAAGATATTCTTCTACTTGACGACTTTAAGTCTACAGAAGTTCATTAAGGAAAGTGTTCCTGTTCTGCCCGACGAAACTCTAGACAATAAATGGAAGCATTATGATTTTCTATGCAAGAATTATATTATTAGCGGACTCGAGGACAATTTGTATAACGTCTACAGTAATATGGAGACGTCAAAGGAACTTTGGATTGCTCTTGAAAGGAAATACAAAACTGAAGATGCTGGGTTGAAGAAATTCGTTGTCGCTAAATTTTTGGACTACAAAATGGTAGCTAACAAGTCTGTTATTACCCAAGTCCAGGAATTGCAAGTGATTATTCACGATCTCCTTGGTGAATACATAAGTTGAATTAATACTGATGTTAAAAGTATTAATTATATTATTTTTACTAACAGAATTTTCACTGAAGGTCTTGTCATCAGTGAAGCATTCTAAGTTGCAGCGATGATTGATTGCCTCCTTTGTAGAAGGACTTCAAAAACTACTTGAAACACAAATGCAAGGAGATGTCGCTTGAAGATCTCATTGTTTGGTTGAGAATCAAAGATGACAACAAAGCTACTGAAAAGAAAGGGTGTGGAAACCCAACAATAATGGGAGCAAACATTGTTAAGGATGATCCTCAAAATAATAGAAAGAGGAAGAAGGCTTCTGGACTGAAAAGCAACCCAAGCAAGAAGCGGTTCAACGGAAATTGCTATGACTGTGGGAAAGCTGGACACAAATCTGCAGATTGTCGTGCTCCAAGGAAAGACGAGAAGAAGGATCAAGCAAACATGGTTGAAAAACACGAAGATATTGATGTCTTATGTGATATGCTTTCTGAATGCAACCTAATGGGAAATTATAAGGAGTGGTGGATTGATTCTGGAGACACTCGTCATGTTTGTGCTGTTAGAGAAGCGTTTGCTATATATGCTCCCGTTGGACCCGAAAAGACGCTTTCTATGGGAAATTCTGCAACAGCCAAAATTGAAGGATGTGGCAAGATATTTCTGAAAATGACTTCTGGCAAGGTGGTGACTCTGAACAACGTCTTTCAAGTTTCCGAGATCAGGAAGAACTTAGTCTATGCTGGACTTCTCGTCAAGAATGAGTTTAAGTGTATTTTTGTTTCAGACAAAGTTGTAATAAGTAAGAACGAGATGTACTTAGGAAAATGTTACCTTAATGAGGGTCTTTTTAAGCTGAATGTTATGATTGTTGACAATAATAAAATTTCAGCTTCTTCTTACTTACTTGAGTCAAATGATTTATGGCATATACGTTTGGGACATGTCAATTATAAAACCTTGCGAAAAATGAATAATTTGAAAGTTTTGATTATGTTTGAATGCGACAAATCAAAATGCCAAATATGTGTGGAATCTAAGTATGTTAAATATCCTTATAAGTTAGTTGAGAGGAATTGAAATCTTTTAGACTTAATTCACACAGATATTTGCGACATGAAGTCAATACCATCTCGCGGTGGAAAGAAGTATTTCATAGCTTTTATTGATGACAGTACTCGATAGTGCTATGTTTACTTACTTAGTAGTAAAGATGAAGCAATAGACATATTCAAGCAATACAAAAATGAAGTTGAAGCGCAACTTAACAAGAAAATCAAAATGGTAAGAAGTGATAGGGGTGGTGAATATGAATCTCCTTTTGAAGAAATATGTGTAGAATATGAAATTATTCATTAAATAACGGCCCTTACATGCCCTAATCCAATGGAATTGCGGAAAGAAAGAATTGTTCATTAAAAGTGATAATGAACGCATTGTTGATAAGTTCTGGTTTGCCACAGAACTTGTGGGGATAAACCATTCTTACGGCTTACCGGATACTAAATCGAGTACCCAATAACAAAACACAATCGATTCCATATGAAAAATAGAAAGGAAGGAAGCCCAACTTGAATTATTTCAAAGTGTGGGGGGTTTGGCAAAAGAGCAAGTTCCTAAACCCAAAAGGGTAAAAATAGGACCGAAAACCATCGATTGTGTTTTCATAGGATATGCGACCAATAGTAAAGCATATCGATTTCTAGTTCATAAATCAAAAAATCCCGACATTCATAATAATACGGTTACAGAATCAGATATGCTACCAATAGTAAAGCATATCGATTTCTAGTTTATAAATTAAAAAATCGCGACATTCATAATAATACGGTTATAGAATCAGATAATATTGAGTTTTTTGAAAATATATATCCATATAAAAAGGAATATGAGTCGATTGGTGAAGGATCTAAATGACCTCGGGAAGAAATAAAAGAAAGTACATTTAATCAGGAGGATCCAAGACGTGGTAAACGTCAAAGAACGTCTACTTCATTGGAAAATGAGCCTCGAATATTTAAAGAAGTTATGTCTTCTTCGGAATTATTATTTTGTAAAGAGGCAGTCAATAGTGAAATAGAATCCATATTAAACAACAACACATGGGAATTGGTTGATCTTCCTCCTGGAAATAAATCGTTGGGTTTTAAATAGATTTTTAAGAGGAAAATAAAAGATGATGGCACTAGTGATAAATATAAGGTAAGACTTGTGGTCAAAGGATATATACAATGAGAAGGTTTTTATTATTTTGATACATACCCTCTAGTTACAAGAATTACGTCCATAAAATGTTAGTAGCATTAGCCGCAGTTTATGGTTTTGAAATTCATCAAATGGACGTTAAGAAGACCTTCTTAAATGGATATTTGGAGGAAGAAATCTACATCAAACAACCTGAAGGGTTTTTGGTTCCAGGTAAAGAAAAGAAGGTATGTAGACTTGTTAAGTTCTTTTATGGACTAAAACAAGCACCCAAACAATGGCATGCGAAGTTTGACCAAACAATGTTTTCAAATGGTTTTAAGATAAATGAATGTGATAAATGTGTATACATTAAAAATATTCTAAATCACATCGTCATTGTTTGCTTATTTGTGGATGATACGTTGATAATGAGTAATGACATTTCCAACATAAATGCGACTAAGCGTATGTTAACTAGCAAGTTTGATATGAAGGGAGTTGCTGATTTAATTTTGGGTATTAAGATCCATAAGATTCATCAAGGTCTGGAATTGTCACAATCTCATTATATTAAGACAATACTTGAAAAATTCAAGCACTTAGATTTTAAAGTTGCAAAGACTCCAATTGACGTGAATCTTGCACTAGCAAAGAACAAAGGCCAAAGCATATACAATTGGATTATGCTCGTGTGTTGGGATGTTTAATGTATATTATGAATTGTACACGACCAGATATAACTTGTGCTATAAGTAAATTGAGTCGATACATGAGTAATCCAGGTCGATCTCATTGGATGACAATAAAACGAGTATTGGGATATTTAGAACATATCCAGGACTTTTCTTTGTACTACAATAAATATCTTGCGGTGATTGATGGATACCGTGATGCAAATTGGATCACCAGTCCAAACAAACTTGTATTGCCCGCTCTACAATGGAGGCTGAGTTCATAACGTTAGATAAAGCCAGTGAAGAAGCTGAATGGATCCGGAATATCTTTGAAGACATTCCATTTTGGCCCAAACCGTTGGCACCAATATGCATACATTGCCATAGTCAAACGACAATTGGAAGGGCTGAGAGCGTTATGTATAATGGTAAATCTCGTCATATATGACGAAGACATAAAATCGTTAGGCAGTTACTCTCTAGAGGAATTATCACGATTGACTACGTAAAGTCAAGTGATAATGTGTCTGGTCTACTTACAAAAGGCCTAACCAGAGAGGTAGTTGAGAAATCATCAAGGGAAATGATACTATGGCCGATGACAAGTCATTGTGGCGGTAACTCTACCTAGAAGACTGGAGATCCTACGATCTAGGTTCAAGGGGATCAAACAAAGTCATTAATGAAGGTTCAACATTGTCAACTAAAATTTTGGTCCATTTCGTGATGGTAGAATGTTCAGTACCAATGATAAAACATTAAGGCTTTTTAATGATTTCTAAATTTGAGACGGGGTATATCAAATAGTGTATCTACAGGATGGCACGTTTAGAAATCACCTATGTAAGTGTGAAGTGTTAGCCGCTTCAAGGAGGATTTTGTAAGGCTAGTTCTCTACGCATTTATGAAACCAGACGGTGTTCATGGCTGAAACGAACATAGCAATGAGAACCAAAGACGGTTAAGGGTTTATTGTATGACTTTATGCCAAAGTTCGATGGTTCAAAGATATCAAATCTACCGATTGACCGAGTATATCCCACATAAGTTCACTACGGAAAGTTCAAAGGGAAACCTAATTATCCAGATGCGATAAATCCTTACTTGCGAATCACACAATTTTTCATGTATATTTTCGTGATATAGCCATTCCCCATTCATGTGGGGGGTTGTTGGGGTTTTTAAGCTATTTTAGTTTAAAAGAGGGTGAATGGAAAATGGAGGAAAAATAAAATATTTGAGTTTTCCTCCTTGACAAAGGGATATTGTCCCAAATGAAATATACAATTGCTTTTCTTTTAGCTCTTAAAGAGTTAAGAAGAAGGCAAGCCTCGCACAATCATCGTTGTCGCTCGCTCGGCTTCGGCTTCGATTTCAGATTTGGATTTGGATTTGGATTTGGTCAAATGATCGATTAATTGATTAATATTTTGGACCAAATTTATTTTTTAATAGTAAATATTAACGTAATATTATTAAATATCCGTTTTATAAACAGAAAATTAATATTAAATCCAAATTATCCATTTTTTGTAACAGAAAATAAAGTTTCCTCTGCCTGTCCTTTTTTTGTAACGGAAAATAAAGTTTCCTCTGCCCGTTTTAATTTGCGTAAATGGGCATTTACGTTATGGACGTTTTATGTGAACAATCATAACTGACATCTGAAGGATTGCACCTCTTCATTTTGAACTCAACATGTTGGCTATAAATAGCAGTCCATTTTCTCAAATTTTCGATACGAAATTCTGAATTCTCCTCCTTTCTTCTGCATTATTTTATCTTCAAAAAAAGAAGCAACAGTAAGTGTGATTTGCTATCGATCATTGTGTTTGCTGAAACACTGGGTTTGAAGTACCGCTATACCAGTGTGTAATTCGTTCTATCCTGGAAGGAAATAATCCACAACATCGGGTTAGGAGGAGATTAAGTTCCTTAAAGAAACACTGTGAATTCAGTGGGCTCAGATTAAATTCTATTTCTTTTACATTTCTGTTTGTACGTTATTTTATCTTTTCCAGAATTATTTTTACAAATACAGTTTATTAACATATACACATGTGATATATGAATTACACATATATGGTATGTTTGCCGACTATTTTTTGTTTAAGCGATAGGATAAGCTATTATACAAGTTAATTTTTCTTACTTTTTCCAGTATACAAAGTAAACTATTTAATCATTCCTCTATTGCTATTTCAGTTTCCTTCATTTCGCTGGATAGTATGTCCTTCGTAAGGCTTAGTTATAAATATTTCTCTAATTAAAGTTAACTGGTTATATATTTTTGCCTTAACGGTAGAGACAATAGCAATCTCATTCTTTTTTAAACAAAGTGCAGATATGTTGGTTGTATCTTTGCTGAACTAGTCACAAAACAAGGAGAATCTGAGCTGCAACAACTGCTTTACATTTTCAGATTGCTAGGTACTCCTAATGAAGACTCTGGACCGAGGTTATTAAGCTAGTAAACTGGCATGAATATTCCCAATGGAACATAAGTCATCCCCAAGAAGGATAATTTCAAATACTTTGGGTCCACAATACAAGGTAACGGGAAAATTGACGAGAATATTACAAATCATATTAAAATAGTGGATATAATAGAGGCTCACATCTGGTGTTTTGTGCGATAGAAATGTGTCACAAAGATTTAAGGGTGAGTTTTATAGAGTGGTATTTAGACCGACTATGTTGTATAGGGCCGAGGTGTTGGCCAGTCAAGAAATCTCTTGTCTAAAGGATGAGAGTAGTGGAAATGAGAATGTTAAGATAGATGTGTTCTCATACCAAGAAAGACAAGACCAGGAATGAAGTTATTAGGGACAAGTTGAGCATGACTCATGTGGAAGACAAGTTGCAGGAATCGAAGATGAGATGATTCGGGCATGTGAAGAGGAGAGGCATCGATGCCCCGACCAGGAGATGTGAGAGGTTGATAGTGGTGTGTCAGAGGTGGGGTAGAGGGAGGCCTTAGAAGTACTACCAGTGATATTAGGTAGGATATGACACTACTTCATCTTATCGAAGGCATTTCCCTTGACAGAAAAATGTTGAGGTCCAGAACTACGGTTGTAGGTTGATAGGTAGTTGAAAGTTTTTCCTTGTCCTACTAGTGATATTATCACTAGTCTTGTATTTTCATATTCTCAGTTCCTTGTTATTACATGGCGTGTCACTATTACCAGTAGTTGGTACTAGTGTTGTATTCTAGTATTCCTTGATCTTGGTTATTACATGTTTTGCCATTTTCTTCCATCGCCTTTTACCTTGTTGTTATTAATTGGTTATTGCTTCCTTTTACTGTTCTCGAGCCGATGTCTTATCAAAAATAACCTCTCCACATTTATAAGGTAAAAGTAAGGCATGCATACACATTACCCTTCCCAAACTCTACTTGTGAGATTCCACTGAATTTGTTGTTATTACTGTGCAGAAGGGGAATAAAGTAAACTGTTTTCATTTTTCAAATTACACACTAAAAAGGGAAAGCAGGATATTTAGTTTTTGTTTTGATTTTCTTTCCTTTTTGTTACATATAGAAATTGATGGAATGAGATGTGATGTTTTGTTTTAGAGGGAGAACAAGAAACATTTGATTGAAATAAAACCCAAGCATAATTAAATCAAGATTGAAACAGAGGAATATTTAGTGATATTCAATACTCCGCCAAAATTAAAACTTTTAAAAGTAGCAAAATCCAAAGGTGATGAACTTACTAGACTAATAAATATAGACAATCTAATGTAATATTTATAAGATTAATTTGGTAATAGAAACATCAATTGTATACCTATTAACAAACAGCGAAACGACTATTTTCGGGGAATAAAAGTCTCCCAAATTTCTCCTTTCTCAAGCTTAAGTATGAGATATAATTGAGTGCATGAGTCGAATAAAGAACCCCATTAAGGAAAATACATCTATTAGGCATAAGTAAACAATTAGATGACATATGGATTTTTCTCCAGGAGGAATCGGTTCCTAGAGTTAGAATTCTAGTCTTAATTATTCGATAATCATTGTTGTTGATTTTCACAAAAATAATAAGCAATTTTGTATTTTCCAGTTATTAGATCAAATCCGAGAACCAATTAAGGATGATCCAATAGGTATTTCCCGTGATTCATAGGGAACGACAAAAAATTTATCTCCCCCTGTGGTTATATTGTACAAGTAAGCTTGAGCATCTTTATAGTTTTACAAACGAACTGTTGGGTTTAAGCCTCTTAGAGATTAAAAGAGGGTGAATGGGAAATGGAGGAAAAATGAAAATTTGATTTTCCATTCTTGACAAAGGGACATTGTCCCATATTGGATGAGTAAAAGACTTTTGATAAGTATATATACAATTGTTCTTCTTCTAGCTGCTAAAGAGTTGAGTAGAAGGCAAGCCTCGCACTGACGTCGTCGTCGCTCGGCTTTGACTTCGGCTTCGGATTCATGATCGATTGATTGATTAATTTTTTGGACCAATTTTTTTTTTTGCAATCCTACAACAATTAGGAAAAGTATAAATAAGGGGGACAATAGCACTGGTATTGTTACCATATGCCTTGGCTATATAATCACTCATCTACGCCTCACATTGCCTTATGATGTCAGCCTCATGTAGATGATTCATGGTGTAGCTGCCGACAAAGTCTCACGAGGGCATATAATCTCATAGCCGTGTGGATATTTTTCCAAAGGCATAGGACCAAGGCAACACAAACCGGGCTAAACCTTACCTTACTAATCCTATTGAGGCAAAGAAAAAGCCTCATCTTCTAGCAGGCATGTAAAAAATAGGAACTTGAAAGTACCAAGTACTCTATGATCGCCATAGAGTTTATAACACACTCTATGACGCTATTACTAGTGATGATGCTTTGAAAATGATAAACTAAAACAATGTAGAAATTAGAGTCTCGCCCCTCATTTATCAAACTTGTGAGTTCTTCAATTTGAACTTCCTTAAAATTCTCTTTAACTGTCTTCAAATAATCTTCAAAATTCTTCATTTCTTCTCGGATCTATTGGACCTCGTAGATGTGGAGGTGGCAACCCCTTTTTGCTTTGCAGCTCTCATTGGGAGTCGCCTGAGTGTTATTTCTTGGTTCACCTTCTTTTTTTCACTATGCTTAGGAGAGAAATCACCAATTGTAGCCGCCTCTTCCGGACAAGATTCAATCAATTCATCTTCTTTTGCTTCATCGGAGATGGCAACACATAAGTTGGCCTCAAGTTTCTGATTAGCTTCTTCTTGTATAACCATCCTTAATGGTTCATGCCTCTTCAATCTCTTTGCACTACATGGTTCATGTCTCTTTGCCACTGAAAATTTTAGCTCTGTGTAGTCGTTTTTGAGCCAGATGAAAATGCACTTTTCTGAGGTTTTGGACTGTCCAAAGCATCCAATAATACACGGTCATGGTCTGAGATCAAAGCCTTGTTTGAAATGTCACGTGACTGTTTAAAACTCTCCAAGTCTACTGCTGCGATTTTCTAAAGTTGTTGCTGCTCAGATGGAAGAAATATTTCAGCCTGATCTGCCCAACTGCTTTTGGATACTGCAGAAGACATCAAGGGTTAATCCTGTAGAATGTTTGCTGGGTGCACTGAGTCTTCTGAAAAAGTGATTGTATCGTTGGAGGGAATATGTTTGTTAGATGTGTAGAGTCCGACGTTGTAAATAGTAATGTTATCAAACTCTGCTTTGTCAAGTTGCATTATAGGAATTGGAGATCTATTTCCAGTGAAAACTTGCATTGGATTCATGTTCTTCAGAATTTGTGCCCCAAGAGTAGTTACATTTACAACTGCTGGAGTGGAGGAGCTGTTTTGATCCATGTTGTGTGCTGCATTACTCTCCACCAGCTGTAGATTCTCTTCATTGTTCATCCGAGCACTCTCATTCCCATTTAATTTTATTAATCCAAATTATTTGTGTGGAGGACCAAATTTATTTGTTAATATTAACGCAATATTAATTAATCCAAATTAGATCGTTACTGTAACGGTAATTCAATTTTCCTTCGTTTTAATTTTTTCGTTATAATTTGAATTTGGTGGTTTGAATAAATGACTGTTTTATAAAATAGCCATTTTGAGTTGCAACCTTACCCGAATAGTATGTTTTTTTGGCTATAAATACATGAACTCTCCCTCAGATTTTTCTTATGAAAATTCTAATTTCTTATTCTTTCTGCATTGTTTTAACAGAAAAGAAAGCAGTAAGTGTGATTTACTACTGTTATTTGAGTTCGTTGATTACTGGGGTTTGAAGTACCACTACACCAGTGAGATTATCCGTTCTACCTGGGAGGAAATAATCCTAAACCTCGGGTACTAGGAGGGGATTAAGTTTCTTAAGGAAATACTGTGAATTCAGTAGGCTCGGTTTCATTTTCTGTTCTTCTACATTTCTGATTTTTTCCATTGCTACTGGTTTTGAATATATTTTCGAATACAGATTTCTAACAAGCTTAAGGAACTTAATTTTATATTTTTTGTTTTCATCTTATATTCTGTTTGTGGGAGACTAAATCCTAGCGATTTCTACTCTCAGTTTGGAGACTAAAATCTTTGAATGTTTTGCTCCTTTTGTATTCATTTTGAAGAAATAAAACCTTCACCGTTGTATGTAATCTATTTCTGTTAAAGTTATTCGGTTTGAAGATTTTAAATACTTCACCGTTAATTAATTTTGTTTCTATTTTATGATTAACAAAAATGATAGAAACAGGAACTTCTATGGTTGGCTCTACGAGCAATGTTGCTTCTTCCAATCATTCTGTGCCACCGGCTTCGGCGGAAAAGCCCGATTTTTTTTTTGGAATTGACTTCAAACGGTGGAAACAAAAGATGTTCTTCTATTTGACTACTTTGAGTTTATAGAAGTTCATCAAAGAGGATGTTCCAGTTCTGCCGGAATCAACTCCTGAGAAAGAACATTTTATAGTGATTGAGGCATGAAAGCACTTAGATTTCTTATGCAAGGATTACATTCTTAGCATACTGGAGGATGATCTTTAAAATGTCTATAGTAATGTGAAAACTTTGAAAGCACTATGGGAGGTGTTGGAAAAGAAGTATAAAAACAAGGATGCCGGTCTGAAGAAGTTCGTTGCAACCAAGTTTTTGGACGATAAGATGGTAGACATCAAGCCTGTCATTACCCAAGTTCAAGAGCTGCAAGTTATCATTCATGATCTTCTTGCTAAATGTATAATCCGAATTAATGCTTATTTGAAAGTATTAATTCTGTTGCTAATTATAAATTTTTTATTGAAGGTTTGGTCATCAATGAGGCGTTTCAAGTTCCAACAATGATTGAAAAGTTGTCTCCTTTATGGAGGGACTTTAAGAACTACTTGAAACACAAGCACAAGGATATAAAACTCGAAGATCTCATTGTTCGATTGAGGATCAAAGAGGACAATAAAGCTGCAGAAAAGAAGACACGTGGGAACTCAACAATTATGGGAGCAAATATTGTTGAAACTACTCCAATTAATCCGAAGAAGTAGAAAAAGTCTTCTGGACCAAACAACTATCCCAACAAGAAGAAATTCAAGAAAAATTGCCACAACTGTATAAAGGTTGAACACAAAGCTGCAGAATGTCGTGCTCCAAAGAAAGAGAAGAAAAAGGGTCAAGCAAATAGGGTTCAAACACATGATGATATTGATGACTTGTGCGCCATGTTGTCTGAATGCAACTTAGTGGGAAATCCTAAGGAGTGGTGGATTGATTCTGATGCCACCCGCCATGTTTGTGCTGTTAGAGAAACATTTGCTTCATATGCTCCTGTTGGACCCGACGAGTCCATTTTTATGGAAAATTTTGCAACGGCCAAAATTGAAGGTAATGGAAATATATTCCTAAAGATGACCTCTAACAAGGTGGTGACTCTAAACAACATTTATCGCGTTCCTGATATACGAAAGAACTTAGTTTCTGTTTCATTTCTCGTCAAGAATGGTTTTAAGTGTGTTTTTGTTTCAGACAAAGTTGTAATAAGTAAGAACGAGATGTACTTAGAAAAAGGTTACCTTACTGAGGACTTTTTAAGCTGAATGTAATGGTTGTTGACAATAATAAAATTTCAGCTTCTTCTTACTTACTTGAGTCAAATGATTTATGGCATATACGTTTAGGACATGTCAATTACTAAACTTTGCGAAAAATGATTAATTTGGAGTATTGCCTAAGTTTGAATGCGACAAATTAAAATGTCAAATATGTGTGGAATCTAAGTATGTTAAACATCCTTATAAGTCAGTTGAAAGGAATTCAAATCCTTTAGATTTAATTCATACAGATATTTGCGGCATGAAGTCAATACCATCTCGCAGTGAAAAGAAGTATTTTATAACTTTTATTGACGATAATACTCGATATTGCTATGTTTACTTACATTATAGTAGAGATGAAGCAACAGATGCATTCAAGTAAAACAAAAATGAAGTGAAAACACAACTTACCAAGAAAATCAAAATGATAAGAAGTGATATGGGTGGTGAATACGAATCTCCTTTTGAAGAGATATGTTAGAATATGGAATTATTCATCAAACAACGGCCCCTTACACGCCCCATTCCAATGGGATTACGGAAAGAAAGAATCGATCATTAAAGAAAATGATGAACGCTTTGTTGATAAGTTCTGGTTTGCCACAGAACTTGTGGGGGGAAGCTGTTCTTACCACTAATCGGATATTAAATCGAATACCCCATTGCAAAACACAATCCATTCCATATAGAAAATGGAAAGGAATGAAGACCAACTTGAATTATTTTAAAGTGTACGGGTGTTTGGCAAAAGTGCAAGTTCCTAAACCCAAAAGGGTAAAGATAAGACCAAAAATCGTTGATTGTATTTTCATAGGATATGCGACCAATAGTAAAGCATATCGTTTTCTGGTGCATAAATCAGAAAATCCCGACATTCATAATAATACGGTTATAGAATCAGATAATGTTGAGTTCTTTGAAAATATATATATCTGTATAAAAAGGAATGTGAGTCGATTGGTGAAGGATCTAAACGACCCCGGGAAGAGACAAAAGAAAGTACGTATAATCAGGAGGATCCAAGACGTAGTAAATGTCAAAGAACATCTACTTCATTTGGACCAGATTTTGTGACTTTCTTATTGGAAAATGAGCCTCGAACATTTAAAGAAGCTATGTCTTCTTCGAAATCATTATTTTGGAAAGAGGCATTCAATAATGAAATAGAATCCATACTGAACAACCATACATGAGAATTGGTTGATCTTCCTCTAGGCAATAAACTATTGGGTTCTATATAGGTTTTTAAGTGGAAAATTAAAGATGATGGTACTATTGACAAATATAAGGCAAGACTTGTGGTCAAAGGGTATAGACAACGAAAAGGTCTTGACTATTTTGATACATACTCTATAGTTACAAGAATTACGTCCATACTAACGTTAGTAGCATTAGCTGCAGTATATGGTCTTGAAATTCATCAAATGGACGTTAAAACAACCTTCTTAAATGGAGATTTGGAGGAAGAAATTTACATGGAACAACCTGAATAGTTTGTAGTTCCAGGTAAAGAAAAGAAGGTATGTAGATTTGTCAAGTCACTTTATGGACTAAAACAAGCACCCAAACAATGGCATGCGAAATTTGACCCAACAATATTGTCAAATGGCTTTAAGATAAATGAATGTGATAAATGTATGTACATTAAAAATGTTCTAAATCACATAGTCATTGTTTGCTTATATGTGGATGATACATATATTAAGACAATCTCATTATATTAAGACAGGTCTGGAATTGTCACAATCTCATTATATTAAGACAATACTTAAAAAATTCAAGCACTTAGATTTTAAAGTTGCAAAGACTCCAATTGACGTGAATCTTGCACTAGCAAAGAACAAAGGCCAAAGCATATACAATTGGATTATGCTCGTGTACTGGGATGTTTAATGTATATCATTAATTTTACTCGACCATATATATCTTGTGTTATAAGTAAATTGAGTCGACACACGAGTAATCCAGGTCAATCTCATTGGATGGGGATGAAACGAGTTTGGGAAATTTAAAACATACCCAAGACTTTGCTTTGCACTACAGTAATTATCCTACGGTGATTGAGGGATACTGTGATGCAAATTGGATCACCAGTTTAATTGATTCTAAGTCCACAAGTGGATATGTATTCACTATTGGTGGAGGAGCGGTACCTTGAAAGTCATCCAAACAAACTTGTATTGCCCGCTCTACAATGAAGGCTGAGTTCATAGCCTTAGATAAAGCTGGTGAAGAAGCTGAATGGCTCCGAAATTTCTTGAAAGATGTTCCATTTTGGCCCAAACCGTTGGCACCAATATGCATACATTGCGATAGTCAAGCGGCAATTGGAAAGGCTGGGAACGTTATGTATAATGGTAAATCTCGTCATATACGACGAAGACATAAAACCGTTAGGAAGCTACTCTCTAGGGGAATCATCACAATTGACTACGTAATGTCAGTGACAATGTGTTAGATCCACTTACAAAAGGCCTAACTAGAGAGGTAATTGATAAACCATCGAGGGAAATGGTACTATGGCCGATGACAAGTCATTGTGGCAGTACCTCTACCTAGAAGACTGGAGATCCCATGATCTAGGTTCAAAGAGATCAAACAAAGTCATTTATGACGGTTCAACATTGTCAACCAAAAATTTTGGTCTATTCTCATGATGAGACAATATTCAGTACCAAGGATAAAGCATTAAGGCTTTTTAATGGTCTCTAAATTTGATACGGGGTATATCAAATAGTGTATATACGGGATGACACGTTAAGAAATCACCTATGTAAGTGTGAAGTATTAGTCGCTTCAAGGAGAACTTTGTAAGGCCAGTTTTCTACGCACTTATGAAACCAGGCGGTGTTCATGGCTGAAACGAACACAACAATGAGAACCAAAGACGGTTAAGGGTTGATTGTGTGACTTATGGTTGTCTAGGTATACACCAAAGATCGATGGTTCAAAGATATCAAATCTACCGATTGACCGAGTATATCCGACATAAGTTTACTACGGAAAGTTCAAAGGGAAACCTACTTATCCAGATGCGATTAATCCTTGCTTGTAAATCACATAGTTTTTCATGCATATTTCCGTGATATAGTCATTCCCCATTCATCTGGGGGATTATTGAGTTTAAGCCTCTTAGATCTTAAAAGAGGGTGAATGAGAAATAAAGGAAAAAATAAAAATTAGGGTTTCCCTACTTGACAAAGGGACATTATCCCATATTGGAGGAGAAAAAGTCTTTTGATAGGTATATATAAAATTGCTCTTCTTATAGCTCTTAAAGAGTTGAGAAGAAGGCAAGCCTCGCGCCGTCGTCGTTATCGCTCGGGTCAGTTTCTGCTTTGATTTAGAATTCAAATTCGGATTCGGATTGGATTAGATTTGGATTTGGTCAAATGATCGATTGATTTATTAACTTTTGGACCAAATTTATTTGTTAATATTAATGCAATATTAGTTAATCCAAATTAGACCGTTACTGTAACGGTAATTTAATTTTCCTGTTATAATTTGAATTTGGCAGTTTACATAAATGGCCGTTTTATAAAACAACCATTTTGAGTTGCAACCTTACCTGAAGAGTACATTTTTTTAGCTATAAATACATGAACTCTCCCTCATATTTTTCTTATGAAAATTCTGATTTCTCCTTCTTCTTTCTGCATTGTTTTAACATAAAAGAAAGCAGTAAGTATGAGTTACTACTATTCTTTGAGTTCGTTGATAACTGGGGTTTGGAGCATCGCTACACCAGTGAGGTTATTCGTTCTATCCTGGGAGAAAATAATCCTAAACCTCAGGTACTAGGAGGAGATTAAGTTCCTTATGGAAACACTATAAATTCAGTGGATTCGATTTCATTTGATGTTCTTCTACATTTTTGATTTTTTCCATTGCTAGTTTTGAATATATTTTCGAATATAGATTTCTGATACAAACAAGACCATTGGAGTGATTTGAGCAGATATTCATCTCGTTATAGCAGAAATAATGATGAGGCGCCAGTAATTCTAAAGGAAAGTATTCTAACCATGGTCTTTTTTCCTTTATTCCAAGATTCTCTTTCCTTCTAGTTCAAACAAAAGGCAGATGGCCGAGGGCGAACTTGAGAACGAGCATTGTGCAGTTTGACAAAGTTGGGTTGCTGTATCAAAGTGTTCTAAATTTTTGGAATACACTGAAATCACATGAGAGACTTGGCATGAAGACACGTTAGGATCTCGAGTACTATGTCATCAAAACAATGCCTCTCCATAAGGTTATGTAGCACATCTTCTCAATATTTAGGTTGGATTACCTAATAGAGTTGTAGGCAAGTTAGAATTGCTTCTTTTGATTGTGTTATGAAAATATTTAATTTGCGGGCATCTACTGTATTGGGAAAAATTAAGTTCGTATATAGAACTGATTGTAAGGTGACACGTCATGGCACGTGGACTGGTCAAAGGATGACAATTGGCAAAGAATAATTAAAGAGGCACGTGCTTCAATAGGCATGAGCAGAGGTTCAAGAAAAAGCAGAAAGGATAGATGCTCGAACCTCTTGATGTTCAAGGGTTGTATTAAGAGAATGAATCTGATAGCAAAAAAAGGTATAGATATGTATAACTAATAGGCATTAAATACGGAAAACGCTAGAGAATCTATATTGAATCAAATATGATTACCAATTATAACATCACATTAAATGCATTAATTATCAATAATGGCTCTATAATGATAAAAACAAACGTATTACCTAGAGATAGCTATAAAAGGAGAAGACTGATCATTTGTAAGGACACGAAATACTACTGGAATATATTGATTTACTTTGCTTTATATTCAGCTGTTATTTATCAATTATTCTTATTTTTATTTGATTATCAGTAGCCCGAGTTCTTCTAAAATAGGCTTTGGCATAAATCTCGATTTTTGGTTAAACAAATTGGTTCCGTTACCGGGAATCTGATAATCGTTTGCTTTTTTAAATCAATTCTTTCATCAAAAACTTACCATGTCGAATGTCAACGACAATAACCAACACAATTTACCACTTCAAGATCCACAACATCAAGTGAATGATGCGGATGATAGGACCCCACCTCTCTCGCCACGTGATTCACATCGACAGTCTAGAGAGGGGACTCCAAATGGCTCTGAAGCAAATAACGGAGTTGCGAACCAAAACGGATCTGAGGCAAATCAAAATGACAGAGTTGTGAACGAACAAGCACTCGATGATGCTCTGAAGAAACTAATTGCTCAACAAGCCAATAATGCTCTTCGGGCTTTTACCAGCCAGTTGCGCCACCAACACCAACTCTGAATTACAATACTTTGGAAAACTCGCGTTCTGGGCTCATTAATTCAGGCACTAGTGGGACTCCCGGCGAGTCTTGTGGTGGCAAACCAGGTAACATAGTTAATTCTGATTTATAAAACTTAGTTTTAACCTTGTAGAAGCAGCTCAAGGAGCAAAGCGATCGCATAGAGCAAATACCTGGAGTACCGCCTGTAATAAAGGAATAGATATGGAAAATATTTACAACAACCATGGAAGCCCAGTGCTGCTCCTGTGCCGATTCCAAAGAAATTCAAGATGCCTGATATTCCAAAATATGGTGGCACAACTGATCCACGTGACTGCGTTCACAACTGGTGTGATAGGCAACGACTTAACCAAACAAGAAATTGAATCAGTATTGGTCAAGAAATGTGGTGAAACGCTCACCAAGGGAGCATTGACGTATTCTCTCTTACCCAAAAAATTCTATAAATTCTTTTGCTGAGCTTGCAGATTCATTTATTAAAGCGTATTCGGGAGCTCAAAAAGTTTAAAAAAGAATGCAAGATATTTTCAAAATAAAGCAAGGAAATTCCGAGCTACTTAGAGAATTCATGGACGGATTCCAGCGTGAAAGGATGACGTTACCACACGTGCCTGATAACTGGGCAACTATAGCTTTTGCCAGTAATTTGAATGAGAAAATCTCATAAGCCACGAGACGACTCAAGGAAAGTCTACATGAATTTCCAGCAACAACCTGTAATGATGTTTACAACAGATACAACACAAAGCTAAGGATAGAAGAAGATACCATCTCCCGGTCTCAAAAAGAGGAGAAGGTGAGTTCGAGATGTGCTGAAACCGAAAAAAGGTCCGGTAAAAACATATACGAACCCTACATGGTCCCAGTAGGAAAAGACTCACGTTCTAAGCAGGACAATTCAACGAATGATCATAGATCGAGAAATAGAGAGTCGGGTTCATCATCGAGGTTTGGAAATGATTGAAACGCACGAGAGACGCGAGATGATGATAGAAGCTTGAAGGCAAGATTTGGCGGTTACAATTTTAATGTCAGCACTTCAGAGTTAGTAGCAGTACTAAGAAGCATGGGTAATAAGGTGCGGTGGCCAAAGGAAATGAGATCAAATCCAAATAGGCGTAATCTTGATCATTGGTGCGAGTTTCACAACGATCATGGTCATAAAACAATAGATTGTAGATTACTACAAGGTGAAGTAGACCATTTATTAAAGCAAGGGTATCTTACCAAACTATTTAGTGAAAAAGGTAAGCAAGACATGAAGAACAGGCAGGAGCCCCCTAAACCTCTTTCTCCGAAAAGGACCGTGAATGTTATAAGCGGGGGCGAAGAAATCAATGGCGTGACATATACGGTGGCTAAGAACATTTCAAAAGTTACAGTTACACACGGGAAGCGGGTCCGACATGTTTTGGAGGAAGAAAGTATTACATTTGATGATGCAGATGCGGACGGCGTGTTAACTCCACACAACGATGCTCTGATAATATCTCTACTTGTACATGATATTAATGTGAAACGAGTTTTGATTGATCTAGGTAGTTCCGTGAACATCATTTTGTTAAGAGTATTAAACGAGATGCAAGCTGAAGATAAGCTAGTACCTAAGGCACATACTTTATCTTGTTTTGACAATTCAAGTGTTGTAACAAAAAGGGGGGTAATACTTACCACATTCGCAGAAGGGGTTGTCAAAGATACGAAATTTCAGGTGGTTGAGATGGAAATGGCTTACAATATAATTCTCGGGAGACTGTGGATTCACGAGATGGATGATGTGATGTCTACCTTACATCAAGTTATTAAATTTTCATCACCATAGGGAATACGTCAAATCCGTGGGGATCAACAGACATCCAAGAGCATCAACTCTTTAGCAGATTCAAGTACAAAAAACGAAGAAAAGTAGCAATTACAGAATCCAGTTGAGGATACTACGACACAAGCCTCAACTGAACATGGGCGAACAGATGTGGAATCAAGGCCCGATTCCATTCAAGAACCAAAAGAAAATAAAAATATATAGTATACATAGGACATATATGTAAAGAAGGCAAAAAAGACTGAGAAATAATCAAAGTTCAAGTCAAAGCCCGAAAAGTCTACTCATTGAATGAATCAAGTGCACGGTAAACTTACGAGCCAATAAACATAAATCCAAAGAAAACCTTATCATATATAGGTTAAAGACAATGTATAGAAACGAGTTATAAATAAAAACCTTGTATTTTATTTCCTTTTTTGAAATATATTGTAAAGAAAATAGTTACGAAAAAGTTATAAAGATGTTATTTAAACTTGACAAAGTTCAAATGAAAACTTTATCAAAGTTATTTCAAGAAACATGTGTGTTCCTATTTCTTTTGTCGTACATTTACACCATTATGAAGTTGAGACGTCTTCTTCATTAAGTGTCGAATATAAAAGGGCCTTCTTTTATAAAAATCATGTTTGATTTAAACATTCATGAAGTTAAGAAAATATTTTATGAAATAAAAGTGCAAATTATTTAATAAGTCCTTGAATATAAAGGCAAGAATGAGCAAAACAGAAGCTCAGAATAACTAAGTCAAAATGGAAAACTTCTTAATGTTGAAAAGTTTAGACCAAGTATGAACTTAGTCATAAACTATTGGTCATTTATACAAAATGCCCCGAAAAGGTCTGGGGACTTGTTGTTTTCAAAAAACTAAACCCCCAAATGGGACCGAGGGTTATAACTACATTCCACCAAAAAACAAGAAAAAAAAAAGAGTCACATTCCTTAAAACTTGTCACTGAGGAGTTGAAGAAGGAGCCGAAGCAGGGCCACCAGCAGCAGTAGATTCAAGTTGGCTTGAAGGAGTTGGAACATTCACTGTACCCATATCATCTTCAATATGTTCAGAAGTATCAGCCATGGGAGAGGGAAAGTCTTGGCCTTGCTGAGTCTTTTCAATAGTTTCTTTTATCTTAGCTAATTCAGCCTCCAAGTTAAAGCCCTCTTAGCTAGCTTCCACAAGTGTATCATGGCGAGTATTTAAAAATGCCCAACTCACTTCAATTGCGGTCCTGTCCTCAAGAATCTTGTAATCTTTCTCCCATTGATCAATTTTACTTTTGAGCTTTTCATTCTCAGCCAAGGCAGAATCGTAAGAAGTTTGAAGAGAAGCACGTGAACTTTCTAAGGAACGACCTTATTAGAAGATTCACAGAGGTCTTCTTGAGTCTGAGTCAAAGTTTGCACAAGTTCACCAACATATACTTCTTTCTCACTTAACAAAGCCTTCAACTCTCTCATCTCTTCACTAGCTTTGGAGAATTGCTCGGAAAAAGATGTTTCGAGGAGATTCTTGTCTTTGCCAGCCTGATTTGAGGAAGCCTTTTCAACTGCCAACTCTGAGGTTAAAACCTTCAACTGCTGCTCTAAGGTGCGCTTGCTCTCTTCTAACACTTCCATATCAATTTGAAGGCTTTCATATTGTTCTCTCCAGTTGTCCGCTTCAATTTGGTAATCGTGCATTAACTGCTCCGTGTGGGAAACCCTCTTCATCATTTCTGTACCAACAAGGTTGATCTAAAAAAAGAAGAAGGGTAAGAACATTAATAAAAGAAAGGAATAATAAAGCATTAGAAGGAATACCTTTAATGATGACTGCACTATGTCATTCATCCAAGTCAAAGAGTTGTGACTCTCAAGCTTGGATCTCTCGATTGGACCAATCAGAGGTTTCAACCACACATCAGCCCGACTTGATTTTCTCAAAAAATTACCATCGGCAGGAACCTCGATGACAACTTGTTTTATAGCTCCACTTCCACTTGAGGAACCAACTTCAGTGTGATGAACAATTGTAGGAGGAACTGTGGAAGGAGTCAAAACAGTTTGGGACGGAGCAGCAATGACAACAGTCATAACTAGAAGAGAAGATGTCACAGGAGTGGACATGGGAAATGAGGCAAGGGGCATTTCATCAGAAATTGGACCCAAACTTTCATTACCAAACCCACGAGCAAAAAGCTGATCAACAGAATCACGAGTAGCCGCGGGAGTATCGTCATCGAAAATCACCAACGTGGCTTCAACAGGCTCGGTTAGAGGAACAGAACGAGGGGGTGATGCTTCATTATCTGAAATAATGCATCTTCTAGCTCGTGGCCTTTTTATCAAAGAACCCCCGTCTTGTTCTTCCTCTTCTTCAGAGTCTTGGTCAGCAGAAGCTTTCCGTTTCGATGAAGAACCCAAAATTATTTCCTGGGCTCTTTCCAAAGAAATTTTGAAAGCTACAACGGCCTTAGTGATTATGCCTCAAATGGAAAATCCTGACAAAAAGAAGGATCAAAATAATTTCTAAGGAAAGAAGTGAACAAAGAATATAAAGGAAAAAGCACTTACCGTGATTTTTCACTTTCCAACCAAACCGATGAGAAAGATTTTTCCAGAATCTACCTTCCATCGGAGCAACACTTAACAACTTTCCTACCCAACCACGGAAATTGGAAATCTCATCACAGTTCCCATGGTTGCTGAAAAAGAAGAGGAAGTTAAAATGATAACCATCAAAATTGAGAAAAAGGTATAGGAAAGTTACAAAAAAGAAAACTCACGCGCAAAATTCTACTTCTCAGGAAATGGAACATTCTCTTCATCCACTAAATCAACAGTGGGGGAAGCAACAAATCTGGCATACCAGCCACTGTCCTTATCGTCCTCTGGGCTGACCAGAACTTTTTTACTTCTCGCTACTAAAGTAAAAACTCCTTGACGGAAGAGTTTGGGAGAATAAAGATGGATTAAATGGAAGAAAGTAAAAGGCATGCCAGCCATGTTGGCCAAATGCCTCAAAAAAGCAACAGCCCTCCACACGATGGGGCCAATTTGTCCTAAGCAAATATCGAAAAAGCGACAGAATTCGATGATAACAGGGTCAATAGTAGGCTTGAAATTCACTGTGAAAGGGTATGTATATACGAAAGAAAACCCAGTCAAGTAAGAAGTGATTCTTTGGTTCGCATTGGGGATTATATTAGGGAAATCATGACTCCACTGGCAATCTCTACGAACCACAGAAATCAAACCTTCAGTGATTTGAGTCGGGTAAATGTCGGCACGATCTAATGAAGACATAGAAGAAACTTGGTTTCTGATGGACTCTCTATCATTGTAAAAAGATAGTTCAACAGGAACAATTTCATCTACTAAAGGTGTACGAAGAGGTTCAGTGGGTTCTTTATTTCTAGATGAAGATCTTTGAGAAAGAGAACCTCTGGTTCTAGAAGGTGGAGTAGAACTCATTGAAGGAATAGAAGGACCTCGTGAAGATGAAGATCCTAAACTACGAAGTTTTCCTCCTCTCCTACTTCTAACAAGAGCAAGAAGAAGGTTATCAACGATGGGGATTCTCCGAGGGGTTAGGGTTTGAAGAAGACATAGTAGTACGAGGAAGAAGAAAACAAGAATTGAATATTCTAAACCTTTTGTGAAAAAGACATAGGTGAAAAGTTATATTTATAGTCAGAAGCAACCGTCAAAGGAAAAGGTGCAATGATGAAAACGTCATAATGAGAACTGTCGTTTCGTAATTGGTGAAACCGTAAAAAAGCCTTAAAAGATGCTGAAAAATTGCAGAACCAAACAGGAGATGCCACGTGTCACGGACATTAAATGGAAGTGACAGATGATGCGTTAGTTCCATAGAAGAATTAATGGCGGCAAAAATTCCCGCTTTAATGAGATCCACTTCCCAAATATTCTATTGATGAATAAATGGCAAGTGGGGGGACTATTTGTATTGGAAAAAATTAAGTTCGTATATAGAACTGATTGTAAGGTGACACGTCATGGCACGTGGACTGGTCAAAGGATGACAATTGGCAAAGAATAATTAAAAAGGCACGAGCTTCAATAGGCATGGGCAGAGATTCAAGAAAAAGTAGAAAGGATAGATGCTCAAACCTCTTGATGTTCGAAGGTCGTATTAAGAGAATGAATCTGATAGCAAAAAAGGGTATAGATATGTATAATTAATAGGCATTAAATACGGAAAATGTTAGAGAATCTGTATTGAATCAAATATGATTACCAATCATAACGTTACATTAAATGTTATTAATTATCAATAATGACTCTATAATAATAGAAACAAAACGTATTACCTAGAGATAGTTATAAAAGGAGAAGACTAATCATTTGTAAGGACACGAAATACTATTAGAATATATTGATTTACTTTGCTTTATATTCAGCTGTTATTTATCAATTATTCTTATTTCTATTAGCTCGAGTTCTTCTAAAATAAGCTTTGGCCGAAATCCCGATTTTTGGTTAAACATCTACTCCTTCATATATGAGGTTAAATTTAGCAAAGGAAAGTTTAGTTTTCTAATAGGAAAGAAATTGTATTACAACTTTGATTTCTTTCCCGTAAAGTCATAACCTTTTGTTTCAGAAGGTAAGGGATTCTTCTCGAAGATTAGAATATATCAACCTGGCTCTTTGAGAAATCAATATCAAGTCTCCTAATAGAGTACTGATGTTATATTAGTATTAAACTTTCAAAAGCATCTACTCATCTGATTTCTTTCTTTTCCTTTACCACTTGTTCCTTTTTCTTTTCTGATCTTAGAAATAAAATCGGAGATGTGTTCGAGATGTTCTCTATGCCGAAGCACATGCTGCTCCTATGTTATGTTATACTTTCTGCTAATAAAACATCTGATAGCGTCATCTTGTCAATCCTTTCTGCTTCAATCAATGCAACCTTCTCCTGCGAATTAGGATAATTAGAGTTCTTCAATTTCATAAAAACATTGTTAATGTCATCGTATAGCAAATTGCGATTTTCACGTCTCCCGTTATGGTTGAAGCAGCAATGTATAACCAGTTTTCCCCGTAGTGCAGTTTGCATTTTATTTAGGCGAATGTAACTGCAATATTTTGGGGAAAGTCTCCCAAACTTCTCCGTTCTGAAATTGAAGTAGTAGATACAAATACAATTCAATGAATAATCAGTTGAATAAATAACCCCGTTGAGGAAAATACATATCTTAGGCTTAAGAAAACAATTAGACGGCATATGGAATTTTCTCCAGGAAGAATCGATTCCAAGAGTTCGAATTCTAGTCTTAATTACTCGATTACCATTGTTTTTTCCCACAAAAATATGAAGCAACTTGTATTTTTCCGTTATCGAATCAAATCCCAGAAAAAGTTGAGGATCCAATGGATATTGAGCCTGAATTTCTTGATTCATAGAGAATGGCAAAGCTTTTATCTCTCCTGTGGTGACACTATACAAATAAGTCTGAGTATCTTTAAAGCTATACAAACAAACAAGGCCATTGCAATAATTGGAGCAAACACTCATTTGATAATAGTTGAAATAATGGCGAGGCGCGAGTAGTTGTACAGAAAATCTTTCTAATTCTGGTCTTTTCTTTTTTATTGAAAGATCGTCTTCCCTACGAGGACATACTTCTACTTCAAACAAAAGGAGACGGGTGGTGGAGGGACGAGCATTGTGCAATTTGACAAAGTCGGGATCATGTTGTATGTTCCAAGTTTTAGAAACACACTTGAATCGCATGAGAGACTTGGTGGGGAGCCATGTTAGGATCTGGAATACTATGTCGTCAACACAATGCTTCTCCATAATTGATCATGGAGAAAGAGAAACAAAAGAATTCTAATATAGTATGGCTTTAGGGCAAGTTTTCAATATTAGGGCTGGACTCACTAGGGCTCTAGGGCATGTTTTCAAGTTTCGTACGTTTGTTACTCTTTGGGCTGTTGTGTTATTGACATTAACTAATAAAATATTCAAATTGTTTTAAAATTATGATCTTGGTATGAAATTATTAAATTGTGGTTATGTTCCTTATATGAGGTTAAATATAAGAAAAGTATTCTAGTAGGAAAGAAATTGTATTGCAACTTGATTTCTATTCCTAAAAGTTAGCACCTTTTTATGGGAACACAATCAAGTGATCTAGATCCTTTCGCGATTTGTGTAATTACGGGATACCTTGTGCATCGAATCGTCCTTTTACAATCAAGTGATCCTGATTAAGTTGTGATTGAGAATTAGATATCATCTCCTTGCTACTAACTAGCCAATACCTCGCGAAATTTTTTGAATTTGAGTATTTAACTAAGATATATGCTCACAATTTTCTAATCCTTGAAGTAAAAGGAAGAATATATTAATGAGAATTGCAAGAATAGTTTACACAAAGAAAAAGGACAATGGTATATTCTTTCTACGTATTCCCTCTATCTCGAATAGTTGCAGAGTTTCGTTTCACAAGTCCCTTAAGAAACATTATTTACGAGGGTAAAAACTTATCCGCACCGGGTGTTTACACCAAACCAATAGATATATAATGTGTCCTGCATATGGACTTCAATCATTTAACCATGATAAATTACATGTATTCTCATCTAATTAAATTAATTAACCATAGTGAGTTAATATAGTTTGGTGTAAACACCCGGTGCGGGTAAACACCGGGTGTATATCTTAAGATACGATCTGCTTCTATTTATTTAATATCTCCATTTTGAAGAACAATAATTACTAAGGGTAAAATAGGAAAAATATAACTTATTTTGTCTTTAACCTTTAAAATGACAAATAATTTGAGACAACTATTTTTAGAAATCACGACATATCATTTGAGACAGAGGGGTACTATTTAGGGTTCTTTCTAATCATTAAATGGATTCACTATTAATTGTTAACCTCTCTACTGTTGTTCGCTTTAAAAGGTAGTAACGATTTAAACCCACACATAATTAATTATTGATTTCTTAACCTCTGCCAAAATTAAACTTTCAAAAGCAGCAAAAAAAGATAATGAACTTTATTACAGCAGTTCGATCCACAGAATTGCAAAAGATCTGTGGGGTTGACAACTTTCTTGCTATTATCCCAAAGTTCTTGTTCCTATTAAATCTAATCACCTCAACAATGGGTGCATTTTTTCCTGTTCCAACTGTACACAATGACAGATTTGCAAAAGTTTGTAGTAAAAGCTACTACTAATATTCTGAGCTTGAGGATCTGCTCCATGTTTTTCTCAAGTATTCATCAACAGAAGAAAGAGGGCTGCTTTGATCCTGACTGCTGCTGAAAGATGTGGAATTATCATTCACATCAAGTAATGCAAGACTTAAATGGGACTCTGCACTTGAATCTGGATATACTTCATCATCATTATATTCTTCTATATTGTTATGATCCTCACCACTTCCGGCATTAGCTTCTTCATTCCTATCTTTCTCCCCCTTCAACATCTTCAGAATCTACTCAAATAACAACATGGGGTTACAATCTAAGGTGTCGTTTTGTTTGCGGTCCAGTTATATAGAAATTATAATGCAGGGTGAAAAATAATACATGGAATTTTTTGTCTTTAGATACTCTTATCTATGTATTGCTAATACATGTATTCTTGTCCCACATCCTATCCCATATAAGAAAATGCATAAATTCCCATATAATTTACACCAGAATTAGTATTACAATGCTTGATTTTCATAAACACCGCTACAAGATATTAGACCGAAAACTGGACGTTGAATTAGTAATACTTGCGGATCTTTACACGGAGAGTAAAGTTTCTTATAATTCAAACAAAACGAACTCTAAAGGGAATAGCTCAGAGGCGGATCTAGGATTTCCGGAGGATGGGTGCACTATTACTTTTTTTTAAAAAAAATTAAAGGGGATTTGATCCCGGGACCTTAGGCTATTGGAAATAAGAGATCAAAATCAGTGCACCATTTGGTCTCTTTTGACCATGGGTTGCATCAAATATATATCTCTATTTTTGCCAAATTATGTACATCATATCTATACTTTAACCTAAGGACCACGGGTTCACGTGAACCATGTTTTACATGGTAGATCCGCCCGTGGAATAGCTGCAATGAATTGTAGTTACCTGGTTTATGTTAGGACGTAGCCTTGCTGCTTGTGTAAGACAGAGTTTTGCTGCAAGAATCATTCTTTGGACTTTATCATCTTCAATATTCACATCCAAATTCTCATCCAGAATTGCTTTAATATCCTCACTTTCTAACTTAGGTTTCGCCTGGAAAATAATTTTAGCAAAAAACTTAGATGAAGTGACAAATGAAAGTTTGTAATTTGGACTAGAAGTCTTATTGTCAAAGTACAGATGCTTACCCACATGACTAAACTTTCTTGGCCACTGGGAGTCTCAAAGCCAATAGCTTTTCTCCCTGATAATAGTTCCAACAGAACCACACCAAAGGAGTAGACATCAATCTTATCACTTACTTTCCCATACATAAAATACTCCGGCGCTAGATAACCAAAGGTTCCCACCACATCACTATGAGTCAAGTAGGATGCCTTTGTGGGTCCCCATATTGCTAACCCAAAATCCGATAGCTGCAAAGGAGAATTGACCAGCGAGTTTAAGTTCTATGAATTAACGATGTACAAAATATTTACACAATAAAGTCAATTATAAGATAATTACAGGTAAGTTTGACAAGCAAACCTGTGGTTCAAAATCATCACTTAAATCCTAAACGAATTAATGATCTTGTTTAATGTACAATAATGAAATAACTGTCCTATCTGTTAGTTTTACAAGCACACCTGTGGTTCAAAATCATCACTGAGAAGGATGTTTGATGACTTAACATCTCTGTGAATAACAGGCCTTGGACATTCATTGTGTAGGTAATTTAAGGCTTCCGCAATTCCGACGGCTATTCTGAATCTTGTTTCCCATTGCAAAACTGTTTTGCTTCTTCCTGCATTCGAAATTAACCGAGCATTAATAGAATACCTTGGATGTTTTATTTTTTACAGAAATAAATTCTTGTTTTGCAGCTTACCGTGTATATTTTCTTCTAAATTCCCTTGTGAAAGAAAATTGTAAACAGATATCAGATGGGAATCCTCTATGCATATTCCAAGTAGATTAGCAATATTCTTGTGTTTAACTCTTGTCATAATATCCATCTCCTGCCTGAAATCTTTTCGCGCTTCCTCTGATGAACTGGAAATCTTTACTGCCACTGATTTTCCATCAGAAAGCTGAGCTTTATATACACTGTTGCGCCCTCCTTTTCCAATCAATTTCTCTGCACAAAATTTCCAATGTTTAGGAAGAAAATGAATTTAGAGAATGAAGTGTAGATAAAAGCTAGAAAAACCAACCCGAGTAGAAGTTAGAAGTCGATGATTTTAAAACATCATAGCTAAACCATTTGCAACCTGATGAATTTGCCTCAAGTATAAGCTGCAAATCTTTTATCAGCTGGTTACAAACTGATGCACCTTCCTTTTTATTACAATCCACGTAGTTTTTTTCCATCCCAAAGGCGTTTGGCGTCTCCTTAGGAGAAAAATCGGATTTAGGACTATCTAACATAGATCGATTTGGCAAGGTCATCACCCATTGCACCACCGACATTTTTCTTTCTATTTTAGCCGGTTGATTCAATGAACTCGTGGTTTGTAAAAGGGGCCAACCAGGAGTATCAGTAGCAAAATCTTCGGTAGGAAGAGAAATTGAACCTAGTGAAAGAGAATTTTTCTTGTGTTTCGCCAAAGAACTCACAGTTTCCTCTTTTGGATTCTCAGTATTACTCACTTCATAACTGAATCTTCCCATTTCAGGCACCTCAGATTCACCAAATTCAGTTAGGCAATCCCTTAGAGTAGAACTTCTTTCTGATTGAAGACTCGGTTTTGGATCACCAAAAGAACCTAATCTCACCGAAAACAGAACAAATTCAGTTTTTTCTTATACAAAATGAGAAAAATAAGCTCATAAATGTGCAATCTGAAAGCAATATCAAACCTTTGAGTTGGGAACTAGAGCTTCTTCTAAAGAAAACCTTCCCATTGTCAATGGCCATAATCTCAGTAGTGATAGGAAGCCGCTTTGCGCAATATTTAGAAATTGAGATCCAGCTCCTACACAAGTCCCTTTCAAATTAAATTAGTACGATACACGATGAATCAAAAATAGAATAACCAAAAACTTCTAGTAGGACGTGAATCCAGATTAGTCGAGCCAGTAGCTTTACTTACCCAAGAGTACTATGTTTGCTGGTTCCTACAACTACAGCAACTGCAGCATGGTTCTTTGCTTCTCTTACCAAAACTCTTCTAATTGAACTTCCTTTTAACACCAGAGAAATAATATCCACCTGAAATTCCCAACCAAAAACAAACCTACATCAATCACAATCGGTGGCTTTTTTATTCCAAAAAGACAACAAACAATTTAGAGAAAGTTCAATTGTATTTATCACCAGAAAGAAAAGAAAAAAAAAAGAAAAAAAAAACAACCTGCTTTTTATTGCATAAGCCATCGTAATCGTCCAGATAAGTGTCCAACAAAGATTTATCTTTTGCAATTGAATCTGAAATGATAAGGTACAATAACAATGTCAAGACAACAACATTTAGTTAAGAAACAAAGCAAATTCAATTAAAACAAGTAAAAAATTTAATGTACCGGCATTTCGACAAACATGTAGAGCAATAACCCTATCTCCAGGATTTGCAACTTTTACAATAGCCCAATTCAACAACTCTCTAATATGGCCGTCAAATCGAATTCCAACTAACACATTTCTCTTTTCTGATTCTTTTTCCTTCTCAAAAATCATCTTGTTGACGGCCAATAATGTAATTTTTTTATTGCCTGACCATACCAGAGAAATTATTGATAAATTTATATCAAATGCAGCAACCCAGAAAAAAGGGAATGCTCCAGCTGACAAGACAAAGGAAGTGTATAGCAAGACACTGGTCCAGAATATAAGCTTTGATCTGAATAGTCAAAAGCAAAATAAAAAAATATTAACACCATTAACAAGAACAATAAGAAAATCCAAATTTTGAATGAATAAAGAAATAAAAGTAAACACCTAGAACGACCGATAACAGTATATCTTACGTATTGAATCTGCTAAAAATTATTTAAATAAAGATCCGAGTCCGACAACAGGAATTTACCTAAAGATTGAGCCCATATGTCGCAACAAGCCATTAAAACTTTGAAAAAGAAAGAAATGCCGCCAAGATCATATACAAAAAATTAATAGTATTAACTAACAAACAAATAAATACATGCCAATGGCAGGTGCTTTGCTGACAATAAAGCTTCCTTCAGCTTATGGGTATTCTTTCTTTTTTAATATTTTTTTAAAACATAAAAAACTAGAAAAAACTAAAACTAAAGATAATTTTTGAATTTGATACCTAAAATCCTACTACTAAAGAAAGAAAGTAGGGAAGGGTAAGGAATAAAGAGGAAAAAAAGGGATAAAAACAGAGGTTAAAATTGTGTGATATTTTTTATTTCGTTCTGTTCAGAAAAACAGGCAGGTAATTCGCGGGGAAAATAACGAGAAATCAATGATATTTGTTCAGTTAATAATAATCACCGACAAAATAGGCCTGAGAACTCTCTCGCGGGTATTGTTGCGAGTTAATAGTTGCCGCAACGTTACGACAACGGTGATATTTTCAAAATATAATTAACAGCTTAAGATAGAACTCGTAATTTGTATTTTAATTTTCACATAATAGCTAACAAAAAGAGAAAAATTAATTTTGAGCGTGTTTGGATAAAATTATAAGTCAGTCAAACTAGTCTTAAACTGGGTGAAATTATAAGTCGGTCAAAAATTAATTTTGAGTGTGTTAGGTGAATTCTTAAACTGGTCAAATCAAGGTTATCTCCAACTAATAGTTTTTCCACGAATAAGTACTTTTGTTTTGATTAAATTCTATTCTTAATACGTTTTGTAATCCTTTACGAAATAAAACTCTTTAGTTCCCTCAATTTTATTTATAAATTCAGTCATTTTAATTAAAATTGTTATGAATATATTATATTATGGATGTTCATTTAGTACTCCGTTGTAAATAAGCTTCCTCAGAAAACTTATTTATATGGGACTCCGCCGTAAATATGTTTATTTATTTAATACTCTATTGGAAATAAGCCTCCTGAAGAAGCTTATCACTTCGGTACCCGGTTATGGATAAACATTACCCAGGTAGAAGATTATCCATACCGGGTATAATAAGATTATCCTTTTGATACACCGTTATGGATAAACATTACCCATAGTAAAAGATTATTCATACCGAGTATAATAAGCTTATCCTTTCGATACTGCATTATGGATAAACATTACCCCCAACAGAAGATTATCCATACCGGGTATAATGAGCTTATTCTTTCAATACTCCGTTATGGATAAACATTACCCCCAGTAGAAGATTATCTAAACCTGGTACAATGAGTTTATCCTTTCAGTACTCCGTTGTGGATAAACATTACACTTAGTAGAAGATTATCCATATCTGGTATAGTAGCAGCTTACACAACAGCTTCCTTTCTTCTATAAATATAAGAGATTTCAGTTCATTATGTACATCAGTTTGAATTCGAATAATATATCAGTTTCTCTCTATACTTGTCTTTACTTTACAGTCTTTATTTTATAACACGTTATCAACACGAGACTCTGCCATCTCGAGCAAAAACTTTGAAAGTATCTGAGGTACGAACTTTCTTTTTCTATATAGTGTCAAATCTTTCTAAACTTGAATTTGTAGCCCTGAATATATCGGCAAAAGCTACATGTCTTGGGTGTTTGATGCTGAAATTCATCTTGATGCGATGGGTCTGGCAGATACCATCAAGGATAAAAATCAGGCATCAAACTAAGACCGTGCAAAAGTAATGATATTCCTACGCCACCACCTTGATGAGGGCCTGAAAATGGAATATTCACTATTAAAGATCCAGTCATATTGTGAAATAATGTGAAAGATATATATGACCACCTGAAGATGGTCGTTCTTCCACAGGCACGTTATGATTGAACTCATCTAAGGCTACAAGATTTTAAATCTATAAGTGAATATAATTCTGCTATGTTCAGAATTATTTCCCAATTAAAATTATGTGGTGATAATATTACTGATCATGATATGTTGGAGAAAACTTTCACCACTTTTCATGCCTCGAATATGCTACTGCAGCAGCAATATCGAGAGATGAGATTCAAAAAATATTCTGAACTTATCTCATATCTTCTTGTATCTGAGCAACATAATGGACTATTAATGAAAAATCATGAAAGCCGACATACTAGTTCTTGTCCATTCCCTGAAGTGAATGAGACAAACTTCCACCATGCTAAGCGTGAAAGAGGTCGCGGCCCCAGTCGTGGTCATGACAGTGGTTGGGAAAGAAATTTTAATCATAATAATAATAATGCACCAAAGAACCCTCCTCACCACCAACAGTGGAAAAGGAAGGAACAAAGGCATGAAGCGGTGCAAGCACCAAATGCAAAAAATGCATGCTATAGATGTGGAGGAAAAGGGCATTGGTCACGTACTTGTCGTACGCCAAAACACCTGTTTGAGCTTTATCAAGGCTCCCTAAAGAAGACAGAGAAAAATGCTGAAGCAAATTTTATTTCTGAAGATAATTTAGACTTCATGCATTTGGATGTAGCTGATTACCTTGCACTCCCTAATGGAGAAACAAGTTATGTGATCAGTGGTGAATCTGTAGAAATGTAAAATATTTTAATTTTTGTTGTTTGCAATAGATAGTATGGTAATGTAATTGTTGTACATAAATAAAAGTTATGATTTGATAATGGTGTTTACTATAATATATCTTATTTATGTCATTTTGAAAAATATGGATAACATCATTAATCAACTTAAACTCTCGCAGAATTTGCAAGAAATATACAACCACCAAAAGTGGTTATATTTCGTATATCTCATTGTAACTATATTTTGTTAACCACCAGAAGTGGTATATGCCTATAATCACCAGAAGTGATAATTTAGGCTTTCTATGGTTATAATTGAAGAAAAGCTGCATAAATATTCTCTATATTACATGCACACCTCGATTTGCTCCCGAAGTAGTAAATATTTTAAAAAGATATTGAAGCATCACAATTTGATGTGATTAATGCGCATTCAGATAATTATGTTCGATTTCCTGAAGGATGAGAACTTTTGATAGTACTAATCCATTCCCTGAAGTGAATGTGACAATATTAATAAGTCAGGTAAATATGAACGCGCTCTTGATGTGAATATATTACCATTCACCTCCAGAAGAGGTAATATAATTGAGAGAATATATACTCAATATTTCGTATTTTAAATTTGCTCCTGAAAAAGTAACACAATTGAAATTGCCTCCTGGAGTAGGAAAATATTATGAAGAGGAGTTTTCGTGTGCTTAAACAATTGTTTTACATTGTTTATTTGATTGTGATTTCCTCTCATGATACCAGAAGTGTCTGAGCAATATTTGATAGTACAAAATGTATTAACAACTCCTGAAGAGCTAACTGTTTGCCTAAAGGATACATGACACCAGTAGTGTCCGATAAATATTAGATTGTAGATAATAAATGAAGGCTCTCGAAGAGCTTATATACAAATATGCCATTCATATTGTATAATTATGGTCAAAACATATGTTGTAGTAAACCTGAAGTTTACTAATACAAATAGCTATCATATTGAGACTACAAATTATTGGAAGATTGATAATCTTCATATTTCCACAATTATAGGGGGTAAAATAATATGTATGTGAGAAGTTACCCGCGTTATTCTTTAATTTGTACTATATCATGTATCACAGTAAACCAGAAGTTTACTAAAACAAAAGTTTATGCCATAGTAAAACAGAAGTTTACTAAGAGGCATCACATGCCATTATAAACTTGAAGATTTCATTTGCCATTTTTAAATGAGCTATTTGAGAATTCAGATAAGCATATACCGAAGAACTAGAAGATTCTTCAGGAATTCTCTTGTGTTGCTTGTTCTCATAATAAATTGATTATACCACCTAAAGTTGGGACTAAGACCCCTAATTCTGAAATATATAAAAGGTGAATATGGGCTCGTTCACCTGTCATGTGAACCACTTATAGATGCATATATCAGATGGTTACATGTGTAATTATCGTCAACCTGTACTTTGGCATTTGGATTTGTTTTTCTCGATTAAGAGCATAATTTTCAGATTATGAAATCAAGACAGTTCATCTTGATAATGCTGGTTTATATCCAAGCTTCTTTAGCATTGAATACCTCCTATTAATGGCTAAACCATTGCTTATGAGAACAAAGCTTCATGTGTTTGTCTAAGATTTTCTAAATTGCATATAACAACACTTGTATGCATCAGACCAACAATATATGATAAGTCCTCCCTTCACAATTGGTTTAGGATCATAAACCAAATATTTTTACTACCTTTTGTTGCGTGGTATATGATTAATTTCTCTACCATAATACATAAAGATATGTTTCCCAAAGATGATTGGGGATATATGTTAGTTTTTCTAACATTTGGAGGATGGGATAAACAACTGAAAAATATGCTATATGAATCGAATTATCATTAATATGATCCTCACTTAGAAGATAATTAAAGTCGAATGCCAGAAACATTTGCTGATCCAAAATTAAATATCATATTTTAGCTGCAAATGCTCCTATTAAAATTAAAGTCCTTGAAGGATAAAGTTTACTACACGCATGAAGCGTAGTAAATCAATCGGTTCCAAAGGTAACAATTCTTGAAAAATGATAGGAGCAAATGATCAAAATGATCATAATGGGTAGGAAATGAGCTATAGAGAAGCCCACAACATAACATTTCATGAAACTCTAGAAAAAGTTCAGGTAACTGAAAATAAAGAAAGTTATGAGATCTCAACAAATTATGCTGCTTAGGAACCGATACAAAAGGATCGTTGACGATATATTTGATACAATATAGTGCACAATATTGTAAAAGATTGTGAGGATCAGACCTGTAGTCCAGGCACTTGGAGATGTCATGCCATTTAAATGCAAGGCATAACCTATATGACTCAGTTGATTAAGTCTATATGAAGATCCCTGAAGGATTTAAAATGCCTGAAGCATATAATTCAAAGTCTCGAAAAATGTACTCAATCAAATTATAAAGATCTTTATACGTTTTAAATCAATGTGGGCGCATGTGATATAATCGCGTCAGTGAATATTTGCTGAAAGAAAGTTATATAAATTATGTTATTTGTCATGTATTTTTATAAAGAAAATGTCATCAGAATTTGTTACACTTGCTATTTATGTTGGTGAATAAATTTTATTTGAACTCCAGAAGAGCTCCAAAGGGTCTTAAAAATGCTTTTACATGGATAAAGTGTGCCCATTAAGTACACCAATGGATATTCTATCACTTGAAGTGAATAAGGATCCGTTCCAACCTCTTGAAGAGAATGAGGAACTCCTTAGTCTTGAAATACTCTATTTCGGTGTAGATGGTGCACTTATTTATCTTGCTAATGCTAACAAAAGTAGTGTAGATCGTATTGGTAATGCAGATGCAGGTTATTTATCCGATCCCCATAGAGCTTGATCTCAAACCGGCAAGCAGGGAGTGCATATGATTGAGATTAGTGATTCATTCGAGAAATATGCGGGTTGGAATGTAATAAAAGACTCACAATATTATACGGAGATAATGTTGCATGCATAGCCCAATTAAAGGGAGGATTTATAAAAGGAGATAAAACGATGAACATTTCACTAGAATTATTCTACACACATGATCTTCAGGAAAAATGTGATATTGATGTGCATCAAATTAGTTCAAGTGACAATCCAGCAGATTATCTTTACCAACTTCAACTTTTGAGAATATGGTATACAAGATTGAAATGCGGAGACTCAAATATTTGAAATAAGGTTTTTTTCAGGGGGAGTAAAATGCGTATTGTACTTTTTTTTTCCTTACTAAGGTTTTTCCCACAGGGTTTTCCTTATAAGGTTTTTAATGAGGCAGCCAGCAATGCGTATTACTAAATATGTGTACTCTTTTGCCTTCACTGATTTTTTTCCCACGGGATTTTTTCTAGTAAGGTTTTAATGATGCACATTATCTTTTAATGAACATCCAAGGGGGAGTGTTATGAATATATTATATCATGGATGTTCATTTAGTACTCCGTTGTAAATAAGCTTCCTGAAGAAGCTTATCCATATGAGACTCCGCCATAAATATGTTTATCTATTTAGTACTCTATTGGAAATAAGCCTCATGAAGAAGCTTATCACTTCGGTACCCGGTTATGGATAAACATTACTCCCGGTAGAAGATTATTCATATCGGGTATAATAAGATTATCCTTTCGATATTCCGTTATGGATAAACATTACCCCCGGTAGAAGATTATCCATACCGAGTATAATAAGCTTATCCTTTCGATACTGCATTATGGATAAATATTACCCCCGATAAAAGATTATCCATACCGGGTATAATGAGTTTATTCTTTTAGTACTCCATTATGGATAAATATTAACCCCAGTAGAAGATTATCTATACCTGGTACAATGAGCTTATCCTTTCAATACTTCGTTGTGGATAAACATTACTCTCAATAAAAGATTATCCATATCTGATATAGTAGCAGTTTACACAGTAGCTTCCTTTCTTCTATAAATAGAAGAGATTTCAGTTCATTATGTACATCAATTTAAATTCGAATAATATATCAGTTTCTCTCTATAATTTGTCTTTACTTTACAATCTTTATTTTATAACAAAAATATGTTTATCAACAAAATTATCAATTTTAATGCTTTTATCCAAATTTATATATAATTAACGGATCACCGTCCTTAGTGGCGAGCTCCTATGCTGTGAACAGTGTACTTTAGTCAACTTGGTAGGTTCTCTTTTTTAACTTTAATTTAATAAATAAATATGACTAAATCAAATTTGACCGCCCGTGAGGAATTTAAATTCCAATTATCATTTAGCTGTCTTTTGATGAAAAAATAATAAGCACGATTATAATGGTTTTAGAAAATTATTACTTACATAATTATTGGACTAATAATTTAGAGAATGGCGCATTATCAATTCCTTAATCTATACCATCAAGATGTCAAACTGTAGCTTCCTGATATCATTGTTATTTCTATTTTGTTGTCCAACTATAATATAAGAAATGTCAAACAATAAATAAACTTTTGAAAGGTTTAGTTTAATTTTAAAACCAAAATGAAAACTCAGCGTAATATGGACAAGTGTGACTATTTTTGACCACGAAAAGCCAATATCTTTTTTTTTTATTCAGATGTCTAGTATTATCTTATGACCCGATTAGTTCAGATTCGCAAAATTTTATTTTTGTGATAAAACACTTCTCATCAAAAGTAATTTCATTTCTAAAAAAATTTAAATTTGAAATCTTTGATTACAATAATGAGATAATTATCATTTCATCACCATGTTTGGTGGTAAACCCATACCTTTTCATTACAGTAACCAAGTCAACAATAACAACAACCCAATAAAATTTCATCAGTGGGATTTGGGGAGGGTAGAATGTGTGCAGACCTTACCCCTACCATGAAGGGATAGGGAGGCTGTTTCTGGGAGATCCTCGGCTTAGAACAATAAATCCGTGACAACAACAGAAATCAGAAAAATAACAGCAACGTGAGAGACAACAAATAAATAAAAAAGCAATAACACAAATACTATACAAAAGTATGAAATATAATATAAACCGCTAACAGTCCTAGACAAAACACTATCAGACTAACCAGTACCATTATTGTAACCAAGTCACAATTACCGATTGACTACTTTATTTCATTTTCATTCCTTTATCCTTTTGACTCTTGCTCGCTGCTCGAGATGGACGAAGAAGAATTTAGAAATGCAATGGAAAAGTTTCTCTTTACCTTTTTCCTTACTCCACCACCAACAAGTACCATCAAAGTATGTGGTGCAGTGGATAAGACTGCTCCTCCCTTAACCAGAGGTCTCGAATTCGAGCTTGGGGTATGGAAAAATCCTTGGTAGGAAGCGCTTCCCCCCGAATGGGGCCTTATGCGGCGTGAATCCGGATATAGTCGGGCTCCAATACAGGTACCAGACACAGGATGGGAAATAAAAAAAAAAAAACAATAGTATTTTACTTATCTTTTTGTCCAAACTTTCGAAAGATGAAAAATACCAATGCAAAATAACGTGGGGAAAGAACAATACATCATCCCCAAAAAAGAGAAAAGAATATTGAATCAAGAAACTCAAAATCTTTGAAAGAACTTCTTATTAGAAAACTTTTTATTTTCCATAACTTGAACCCAAAATCTTTGTTACTGCTACTAAATATCTTACATGTGCAAGCTTCAATTATCAGACTTTATTTTAGCTTTAGCCTCTCCATCAAAAAGAAAAAGAAAAAAGCAAAATACTCGTAATCAGAACGTGGCGAGAAAAGTTTGGGTTTATCAATTAAAAAGTTTAAATCATCTATCTCCAACAAAAAGGAGAAAACGAAAACATATGTCATCCCTTCCTAACCTTTCCTAAAATAAAATAAAACTTTCCATTAATAACCTAAGATTGCATAGTACAATTAGAACCTCCTTCACGTAATTTAATTTACACTTGGCATACCTCTTTTGGTCCTTCTTTCATCAATTATGGATTAATCTTATTTAATCATGGTTAGTTCAAAAGCTGATGGTTCATTATTTCAAGTAATGTAAATATATGATTTTATTTCTAAATGGACAATAATAATTATTCAATGACATCCAAGGATACGGACCTAGTGGTCAATGGAGCGCAAAAGAATTACTCTCTTCATTTCAATTTATGTGAATTTATTTTCTTTTTAGTCCATGCCAAAAAGAATGATCTTTTTCCTTATTTGAAAATAAGTTACCTTTATGCAATGATTTATACACAAAATATATGTCTCTCATTTTACATCACTAGTTCAAAAGCCTTATTTTTTTTCTTAAACTCAATGCTCAGTCAAATAAGTTCACATAAATTGAAACGGAGGGAGTATGACTTTTCATTCAAATCTCAATGGAAATAAAAAAAATATTAGGTAATTTTTTCTCATATATATGCTTAGGATTCAGTAGGTAAAGTTATTCAATATTTATACGGATAAAGTAAATAAGTATCCTATTAAATATATAAGATGCGCGCAAACTGGTCGGGTAAAAAACTATTTAATGTAAGACCAAAAAAATTAAGGTCAATATATTGCAATATCTTTTGGAGAGGAAAGTGGGGTATATAGTAGTCAGCAGTCACTTCAGTCTAAAATGTTTTTGGTGTGATGTCTTACTCTGTCCCAAATCGTATCACGCACATATCAATAATAGAATCACCGACGATTTAGCACTAGTACCACATGTTTGTAACTTTTCACGTCAATATCTTTTTTTCCACTTAATATTTTATATTTGTATAATGATCCTAATTAATTTGGATTTGTGCCGCGTGAGATTCAATAAAAGGGAAAATGTTCTTTATTGTAACCTTGGATGATTTTCACGTTAATATCCTGCCCTTATTAGAATTAAAGGGCAATGGAATAATATCTTAAAACTATATTCATTTTATGCTAAAACCATTTGAAAATGAAAAGATTACAACAAAAGATCAAAGAACAATTTTCGACATATTGATCGATTACTCGGAAATGAAAATTTTCAAAATCATCTGACTTCTCTACGCATGATAGTCAGAATAATGAATTAGCACAAAGCAAACCTTGAATATTGATGGAATGTGCTCTATTATTGATGGAAAAAGAAAAAAAAATTAGGAGATTCATGGAAGGGTAGGTTGTGTCTCAAATGGTCCACTTTTATTTAGTGGACATTTGGACATAAGAATTATAAAATATAGGGAAAAAGTGAGGGAAAATTCAAGTGAAAATGGTATTTGAAAATTAGAGTTCTGTTTAGACATGAAATAATTTTGGGTTGTTTTTGAATTTTTGTGAGTGATCTGAAGTGAAAATTTTGAAAAAAAAAACTTTTTGAATTTTTTAAAATTTTTCAAAAAAATACCGAAATTCATCTTCAAGTGAAAATGGATAATTTCATGGCCAAATACTGATTTTGAACAAAAGTAAAAAAAAAATAAAAATATTATTAATGTCAAACTTACAAATATTTGAGACCTATTATTAAAATACCAGTTTATTGTTAGGCAACTTGGTCATCTATAATTATTGTGACACTTTTTGTTTGGCAACTTAGTCATCTATAATTATTAATACCAATGACAACTTTTTGTTTGGTCATCTTAAAAAGAAAACTATTTTCATTTTAAACCTTCAACATAAAATATAGGATAGGGAAGTAAGTTATTCAAGAATATCGCCTGAGGTTCCTCCTAATTTTTCATCTGGAATTAAGGACAAAAATATATTCAAGAATATCCCCTCACGTTCCTGCGAACTTTATTTAGAATTTATTGGGAAAAAAAAACAGTAGATTCAGCTTTTCCTAGATGTAATGAAATGTTATTGTTTCCTGTTTTCTAATAACAACGAACCATTAATTGGTAACTCATATGTAAAACGATAAACTTATACTCCTATTCTATAGGTACAGATTCAATTCTCATCAATCTCCAACGTTATAGCCGATATATATATATAGACTAGGGACTATAAATATTTTTGGCCGAGCGACCAAATTTGTAAAAATAATACGGGCTAGCCAGTTTTCAGATTGGTCATTCAAAAATAGCTATCGTTTACAAAGTCATTGAAAAATAGCAGTATTTTGCTGCAACACGAAAAGTTCCAGCATAATATAATGGAGATCGATGCACCTGTGTATGAACTTCCAGTATATTATGCTGGAACTCCAACACGCAAAAAATTCCAGCATAATATAATGGATATTGGAGCAATTGTGTATGAACTTCCAGCATATTATGCTGGACCGGTATATTATACTGGAACTTCTGTATATTATGCTGAAAGTCCAATATATTATGCTGGAATATTTTCCGGATTTTGAGCAGTATTTTTGTTCAAATTTATCTTTACATAAAAAGTGGTTAAATTTCGATTACTTCTAAAACTGTGACTATTTTTGAATGACCATTTGTAAATCTAACTATTTTTAAATTTCTCCCGCCAAATTTGTATCTTCCCCAAAATTTTGGAATCGAGATCCATCTCAGATTTGGATACAGTAACATGAATGGAAAGATTTGGGTGTAGGCCCACAACCAGTGGCCCATTAGGCTACCGTTCACAAATTTAGAGATGGCACTTTCACAGGAGATTTTGTTAGGGGGACATATGTATTAATTATTGACAGATTTTTATGATGTGAGGACTGAGGAGCCTATCGGTCTGTTCATCTACTATTAGAGATCTTAACTAATCTCTTTAATTTGGATTATCATATTAAATGCTTAATTGCAGCTTTAATTAACTAATTTGTGCGTAAATTACTTTACATGGATTTGACACAATTGTAACAGTTTACCTTATAGATTGTCAATCATTCACTTTTTATTAATGAAGATGTCAGAATCAACTTTTGCACGATTATTTCATTAGATACCTGCTATCTCCCCCAACATAGATATATGCATATCATTCATTTTTTATCTCTTGGTGGGATAGACTTTTTATTTTAAGAATCTAATTTTATTCATGATTTGACATCTGTCTTTTGCTTTATTTTCTCAAAGGTTCACTTTTCTCTATCATTTGGATATCTCAGTTAACAAAAGTCAAAAACATGAAGCTAATTATCATGCCAAAAAAAAAACCTTAGCTTTTGAGAAAATCCTAACTTTGTCTTCAACGACACTTTTTAAGAAGGAATGAAGCAGAATGAAGATGGAGGATTCATATTACCAACCCAGACTCTTTGAGTTAGACAACTCAAAGTCTAGCCCAAGAACCCATCGTCACCTTAATTAGCCCAAGATACATAGATAATCAGTTTTATTCAATTCAGTGGAATGAAAGCATGAATTTAGACAGAATTAGTAGTTTCGAACTGCAATAATACACACATTCTACTTCAACGAGCACAAGGCATAATTCAGAAAACCATAGGCCACTATCTTTATGTTTCAAAACAATTGACACAGCAAATTCAACTTCTTGGACAATCTAAATCAGTATGTTCGGTTACATTTTAACAACACATAGTAGATGCAAATTCAAGGAACCATCACACAAGTGTTACATAATACGATACACAGAATCAACGCGAAACAGAGAATTTTGCACATCTGTATCCCCAACCATATACAACAACAAACAACAACAACAACGACCAAGTATAATCCCACAAGTAGGGTCTGGGGAGGGTAATATGTACGCAGACCTTACCCCTATCCCGAAGGGTAGAGAGGCTGTTTCCAGGAGACCCTCGACTCAAAAAGCAACAGGAGCCGATATATTAGTACCATAAAAATGCATAATAAAATAACAGCAGTATAAGAGATATGAAATACAGAATACGAAATACGAAATAGATGGCTGGTATAGTAAAACTAGCAGGTAAAACCCTGCATCAATAGACGACCAATGACATTCTTAGTCTAACTCCTAATTGGCTAGTCTCTCTCTATTGTGTTGTAGAAATATTCACAACTTTCCCCTAACCTACAACCTTAATGCTCGACCTCCATAATTCCATGTCAAGGGCCATGTCCTCAGTAATCCTAAGTCGTGCCATGTCCTGTCTGATCACCTCTCCCCAATACTTCTTAGGTCGCCCTCTACCTCTCCGCGTGCCCACTACAGCCAGTCGCTCACACCTCCTCACCGGTGCATCAGTGCTCCTCCTTTGAATGTGCCCGAACCATCTGTGTCTTACTTCCCGCATCTTGTCCTCCATGGGGGCCACGCCCACCTTCTCCCGAATATCTTCATTCCTAATCTTATCCATCCTTGTATGCCCGCACATCCACCTCAACATCCTCATCTCTGCTACTTTTATCTTCTGGATATGTGAGTTCTTTACCGGCCAACATTCAGTTCCATATAACATTGCAGGTCTAACCACTGCTCTATAAAACTTACCTTTTAGTAACAGTGACACTTTCTTGTCACACAAGACTCCCGACGCTAACCTCCACTTCATTCACCCCACCCCTATACGGTGTGTGACATACTCGTCAATCTCTCCGATCCCCTGAATAACCGATCCAAGGTACTTGAAACTACCCCTCTTGGGAATGACTTGAGAGTCAAGCCTTACTTCAACTCCCGCTTCCGTCAGCTCAACTCCAAATTTGCACTCGAGGTATTCCGTCTTCGTCCTGCTCAACTTGAAACCTTCAGACTCAAGAGCATGTGTGAGCACGTGATTTTTGCCTTACGAAAAACTACTCCAAAATAAATCAAAATAAATTTCTTTTACTGTGTAATTTCTGAATTTGCGTGGTGTTAAATATTTGTTTATGTCCGTAAAATGTTTGCTTTGTTATAATTAAACAAAATTAAAATAAAAATACATGTTTCATCTAGGATTTAAGTATGCATTTAATTAAGTTAATTTAAATAAAATCACAAAAAATATGCATTGGTTCTATTTTAAATGTTTCACTGTGTGATTGATGTTTTGTCTATGTGTTAAACAATTGTTATGAAGTAATTAATATTTTTGTGTAAGGTTAAAAATTGTTTTATAATTCTTATTAGGATTTTTTTTTAATTTAAATAAAATTAGAAAAGGAAATTGGACCTGGATTAAAATCCAGGCCCAAGTGAATTAATTCCCCCCACAGCCCAGTCCGAATAGCCCAAGTCTGACCCAGTCCCAAGCTAAGACCAAACGACGTCGTTTGGTCACCTCTCATCAAGGGCCGTTGGATTAAATTCAACCAACGGTCAAGATACACTACCCTTACCCGTAACCCGTTACCCGATCCATTAACCCGATTCAGTCCGACCCCAACTTTGAACCAAACGACGTCGTTTGATTTAATGAATTAATCTTGGCCATTCATCTTGCTTGATCCAACGGACGATACCAGTCCACCCCACCCCTATATAAATCCCAAGCCTCTACCCGGCCCCTAACTGAACACCCCCCCTCCTACACTGTTCATCATCATCCCCCAAACCCCCACTCCTAACCCTAGCCGCCCTAGGATTCCACCGCCTGAAACCAGGTGGCATCAACGCCGCCGGTCACCAAAATAACACCCCAGAACCCCTTGAACCTCCTCTATCCAGATATGTTATCGGCTTGGTTCGAATCTCCCTGAAGGTTCTCGAATCTTCATTTGAAGATTCGAGCCAAGTTCAGATCTAGACCTAACAGTCCCAAATCGACACCACAGCTTCCCCTAGTCACCCTGAATATGGATCTATCGTTTGTTTGGTTCGAATCAGTTCGGAACTTCTCGAATCTTCTTTTGAAGATTCGGACCAAACAAGAACAAACTCAGATCCGTTTCAAATTAACACCAAATGACCCCTAGGCTACCCTCACCCTTATATCATGTTTGGTTCCCTTCGAATCTGCCCTGAAATGTTCGGATTTAAGATCCAAGAACCTGAAACCCTAAAAATACCAAACTTTTGGATTCCGTGCATATTAAATGAAGATTGAGGTTTAATCGACCTTAGTCGAAGTATTTTCAGTAGAAAATACTTCGACTGAGGTCAGTTTGATTTCAAACAAAGTCCAAATCCAAGTTGAGTTCGAGTCGGAATAAAATTGAAGATTCAAAGGTATTTTTCTATTTATTTTGTGTATTATACGTGTATTTTTGTGTTTGTTTTAGTCTGTGTAACTTTCCCATATTTTATTGTCATACTGTCTCCTACCCGTCTATTTGATTTGAAATGAGAACTGTTTTTGTTGGTTGTGATTGTTTACAATGTGTGTAATCGACTCGATTAAGTTCGTCGATTAGTTATATTACGAATTTTCATTTCTGAAAATGTTGACTGAAACAGTCTGCTTCTATTGTTCAGACTAATTATTGACAAATGTTGTAAATAGTCAATTGATTAGTACTCGTCAATTAAATCAATGTTTGTTTGTGAATCAATGAATTCAAACGTATGCTATATTGTTGTTTTCTAAACAGGACATTGTCAGTATATTGACAATGCTCCTGTATTTGTTTGCTTTTAATTCAGTTTTGAATTCCAGTTGAAATAATTCTGCATGTTCTGTATAATGTTAAGGTTGTTTTTATTCAGATTCAGTTGAGAATTCCCTGTTTAAATTCAGTTTTTGTCAATCAGTTATTAGAAATGTAATATACTGTCTCAAAATCATAGGATTGGTTATAGCTGTAAATCAGAAGGATAGTTAAGTCTATACAGATTGTAGAATCTGTTTTACAGTGGGTTCTGATTTTTCAAGTAATAACAGTAGGTCAGGGGCATTTCTGGAATGAAACAGTAAAAAACAGGGTGTTAGTGCTAGTGTATTATAATGTAATGTTAATGGCTATATTTAAGTAATAAAGGGGGAACAAGGGATAATGGGGCTGCTGAAAATCATGTTAGGATCACATAAAGTATTAAAAAGAAGTTTCAATGGAAACTTTCTGGTTGTTAAAGGGATAAAGGGTCCCTCCAATACTAATTGGTATGGAACCAGCCCTGTATAAATACAGGAGCTGGACAGACCTTAAGAAGGAGGTTTTTATCAATTTTTGAAAGACAGAGAGAGAATTTTTGAGGAGAGTTTTGAAGGAATTCTAAGAGGGCAGTCTTTAAGAGTTTTAAGAGGAAAAAAGAGTGTGAAATTGGGAAAACAAACAGATTTTAGGATCAGTTTCAGAAGAGGAGAATTTAGATGAGATTTTGAGAGATATTTTAAGAGAAAAAAAATACACCTAGAGGGAGATAATAAGAAAGAGAATCAAGCAGAAAAATCAAAAAATGATTTTCTGAAGAGGAAGAAGAAATAGAAAGAAACAAAAGGAGAACACACATATACACACACAATCGGAAACATATTTCTGAATCTGTCCGGGTCTGTTTTTACTGGCAATTTGTGGTTCAAACCTGAAATTTCTCATAAGAATACTGCTATTGTGCATTTGTTTTCCTTGGGTCTCATTATTGCTCAAATCTGTGGGAATACTGGTATATTTTGCTGCTTTGCTGCTGCTGTCACTGCTGAAATTCATTTCTTCTACCTCCATTTTCAGGTACATATCTTTTAAATTTTAAGTTGGAAGGAGATTCAACATGACTCATCAATGAAGTTTGAATTGAAATTCCGTTTTCTATTTGTCCAAATTCATCAATTTAAATTTCATTTTTATTTTATGTTAGTTAATTAGTAGTGAACTCAATTTGATAGTTATGAGCTAATTGTCTTACTTTGAAAGTTTGTATAAAGATTTGTAATAACATTAGTTCATTATCTCATTAGTTTAATCATATTAAACTGTCGAAGTAGGGACTATGGTATGAATGTTGGTCATTATTTAAACTTTGTTGTTGGTTAAGTAAGAAGTGATGTAGAAGTGCCAAGAAAATTACAGTAGTGATACTTATTGTTACATAAGGTTAAGATGGTGTTGTTGATAAGATAATAGATGTGGGTATAAAAGTGGGCGAAAGGCGATATGATGTAGCTTATTACAATGTTAAAACGTTATGAATACGATATACAGTTAAGTTGCATGTAAGGTAATTTTATCGAATTAACTTGTATAATAATTCGGCCATTATAGCTCGATGTCTATCTACCTTCATAAAACAAATTAACCAAGTAATTAGGCCTATTAGATTAAAAGCAAGCATATAATAATGAAAAGAGATGTATAAGCATAAATTGCCACACTTCATATCAATGATAATTAGAAGTAGAATTTGCATTAAGTAAATAATGAAAATTCTCGGAAAATATTTCCTTCCTTTATGAATCATTTATTTTCAATTTCATATGCAATTTATTCTTTGGCATATATATATATATGTCATATTTGTTTAAAAATAGTATTAATCATATTTTATTCTGTCCTTTGAAATTGAATAGTTGGAATGAATATAACTTATATTCGGAAAATATAATCAACGGTCAACATTTAATAAATTATAAATTCTTTTCAAAGAATTTAAGGGCACCTCAAAATGGGAATTTATCATGATTTTCACATAAAAATGTATAGATATAATAAACAATTTGTGGAAAATCCCTAATATCATTACGAATATTTTGCGCAATTAGGGATACGTTCGCGTACCCTGATTATATTTTTAAAAGCAAAAATTCGGATTATGCGTACGCGCAATTTCGAACGAATATTTAATAAAAGGATTTTTCCAAAAGGCGTTAAATCAATTTCATAAAAACCCGAGCTGTACGGTTCATTATTCAAGAAAAACAAATATTCTTGATCCAACACAATTTCGAAAAATGATTGCTTAATAAATATATTATAAAAAGTTATTGTGTACACGTACGTGTGACACAAGTCCGCAATTTTTTTTAACACGAATATACGTACGCGTAATTCGATTCAAAAAAGGGTCATCAATAAGCGGTAGTAAAAACATGTAAAATCAATGTATTTAATAAAATCAAGATAATTAAGCCAATAATAAAAACAGTTAAGCGACCGTGCTAGAACCACGGAATTCGGAAATGCCTAACACCTTCTTCCGAATTAACAGAATTCCTTACTCAGGATTTCTGGTTCGCAGAATAATAAACAGAGTCATATTCTCCTCGATTCAGGGATTATAATTGGTGACTTGGGACGCCTTAAAATTCCCAGGTGGAGACTCTAAAACAAATAAACAAATCCCGTTTCGACTGTCCTTCAATTGGAGAAAACTCCCCACGCGCCCGGCGGGCGCTGCGAAAAGGAGGTGCGACAGCTCTGGCGACTCTGCTGGGGACAAAAGTATTATTGTAACCCAGAACCATTGGTTCAGGGTTTAAAGAATTCGAGCTTAAAATAGCTGTGTTAATTGGCTTTATTTACTATATGATTTTCAACTGTTTATATGCTAATATGCTAAATTTTTTTTACCGCTTTAATATTATTTGAATTGTGAATATATACAACTGCTACGAAACCCCCTTCTTTCTGAGTCTTCTGAATTTATGGTGTACACGTGCGCGTGACCCACCTTTCTGTTAAAGTCATACCAAATAAGACGGAGTTGGGACAAGTAACTAGGCCGGGCAGACTTTCGTGCTCCCGGTACATTACCCCCGCTTCGGCTCAAACTGTCCGTTTGGGTAAGCCAGGTTTAGAACAATCAACCTAAGGTTTTACACTTAGAATAACTCAGCCATGTACCGGATCCCTAGTAGGAACGAATATTTGCATCATATGCATTTGGCCTTGGAGACTCAACACAGGGGTTGGGTCTGTCTAGGACAGGTGAACCAAAAATTAAAAGACCATCATGATGCATCCTACTTGTTATTTGTGCATTCATTCGCCTCGAACATGCTTGTTGACCAGCTTAAATAAAATCATGGTGAGAAGCAAGGAATAAAATGGGTTGCTTTAAAAATTTCGAAAAAAATATAGTTTTAAAAATTTTTTTTAATAAAAGAAAAAATTTCGAAAATGATTTTTAGTATAAATTTTGACTTTATTAAAATTAAATTTCAGATACAAAATGAGCACTACACAAAGCCCCTCATCCACAAGTACGGAGGAATTTCTATGTCAGCTTCAAATGTGGTGGTATGATTTAGGCGAAGACGGTCAAAAATGGGTCGTCAAGCATTTGGGAAATCTCACGGACATTATGAAAGTTGAGCCTCGGGATGATCTGATTACGGCATTAGTAACGTTCTGGGATCCTGTTCACAATGTTTTTCGTTTCTCTGACTTCGAGCTTACTCCTACATTAGAGGAGATAGCTGGCTATGTTGGTTTTGACGGAAGTTTAAGAAATCAAAGCTTGATATTCACAAAGGCTCCTTCAATACATCGATTCTTCGGTCTTCTGAACATCAGCAGTCAAATCAGGAAAAGCAATGTCATCAATGGATGTTGTTCCTTCAATTTTTTGTATTCCAGGTTTGGAAAATCAGATGGGTTCGAAATTCATGAGAAAGACCTTACTAATAAACAAAACAAAGACACTTGGCAGATGCACCGTCGATTTGCTTTCATGGTGGCTTTTCTAGGAGTCATGGTCTTCCCAAATAAAGAGCGAACAATTGATATTCGCACCGCAAAAGTTGTGCAAATCCTCACCACTAAAGAAAATCACACCCTTGTCCCCATCATTCTATCAGATATTTATCGGGCTTTGACTTTATGCAAATCAGGAGCGAAAGTTTTCGAAGGATGCAAAATTTTGTTGCAAATGTGGGTGATTGAACATCTCCAACAACAGCCCAAGATCATACAGTATGGGTCGAACAAAGCTAATTGCATCGAGAGCTATGAGGAAAGAACAAAAGATTATCAAGCTCCAGAAGGGATAGAAGCATGGGTATCTCATCTAAAGGCTTTAACTGCAAATCAAATTGAATGGACTCTGGGATGGCTCCCGATGAGAGAAGTAATACATATGTCAACCTCAAATAGTTATCTACTACTATTGGGATTGAGAAGCATTCAGCCGTATGCGCCACTAAGAGTTTTAAGGCAACTAGGGAGATATCAAATAGTTCCTGATGAGGAAGATTTGAGTATGCAAGTAATCGAATTACACCCAGAAGCCACTATTCCCGAAGCTTTACTTCAGCAAATGTGGAATGGGTGCCGATACTTGAAAAGTGATACTCAAATCCTAGACACTACCAAGGGTGAGATAAATCCTGGATATGCAAGGTGGTTCGAAAAACGGTCTCGCGTGGATGATGTACCAGAACCTGAGCTAAAAAGGCCAACAAAAAGACCCCATGTTCAAAACTTCAATGATAAAATCCAAGAGCGGTTGATCTGGGGAGAAAAAGAAAAAGGGTACAAAGCAACTATCCATGCCCTAAAAGAAAATCTAAGAAGCCTCAGTTTGGAGAAAGATTTGCAAGAACAAGAAGCCGAAGGCGAGAAAAAGAGTCTAGCTTGTGAGAATGAAAATCTTCATGCTCGATTCCAAAAAATGAAAAGAGTTTCTGAAACGCCAAAGAGGAGCTGGAAGGATCAAAAAACCATCGCCAATCTCTTTGAAAGAATGCAAGATTATGATTCCATTCTTGCGGAAAATGAAAGAGCATTGAGCAAAGCAAAAGAAAAGATCCAACAATTAAACGAAGAAGCCAGATCTAACAAGGAACGCCAAGATAGGCAATCCGAAAAAGACAAGGCACAATTCAAGAAGGAAAAAGACTATTGGATGCGATCAGAAGACCAGCTTCGTACACAACTAGAAGAGGCAAGAAGATGCAACAGAGAACACCAACAAGCAGACCTCGACAGGGAAAGAGCGCAAGCAAGATTAGAGCAGGCCAGACTCCGAGCTTTGTTAGAATCAGCTCTAGATCGTGAGAACCGTGTCAGAGATATAGCCACCACTCGTCAGCAGCAATTGCAAGACCAAGACCAACGTCTCCAAGGTTTTAGGGCACAAATCCACGACCTGGCCGTCTTCACATCTCAAAGTTATGTAAACTGCCAAGGAATGGATTATGAAAGGTTTACAGAGCATGCGCCCACTTTTGCTCGTCATCTAGCAATGGAGTTGGAAAGGATGTATCGAACACTGGGAGGCCATCCGGGTCAAGCCCCACATTGAGCAGATGATCGAATATTTGACAAACAAAAGTGGAAAGTGGGGCACGTTGTGAGATGTTAAGAATTATATCTTTTATTTAAGTGTGTGTTTTCAAGCCATTTTCTTAAAGTTTTCAAATGTAATTCCATCTTTGTGTAATAAATAAAAGTGATTGCCTATGGTCCGAACTACGCAAGGTCTGATTCATGTAAGAGCATGATACGTAGGCAATCTCTAAGATTCGACCACCACGATAAAAGATATATATAAAACGAATAACAATAAAAATTTCAAGAAAGCTGGGACGACACAAGCAACCGAACGAATGCATAATAGAAAGGGATTATTTGTCTAGGAGCATTGCATCTCAACGTGTGATTATATATATGTGTTAAACTCTCAAAACTAACAAGTTTGTCAATTTTCAGAATTCAAGCAGCTAGTTTCTCTAAAGAGTATACTGGCATATTATCACTATCACACAAGATCAAAAGGACCAATACCCGAAAGTATGTCTATCCCAGATGTTGACACAGGTATGGAAATAGAAGAAATGGATGTTGGAAAAATGAAAGAAGAGATGTTTAAGCTCAAGCAGCAAATGACTGAGATGTACCAAGCTTGGTCTACAGGACAGTTACCCCCATCTTACTTAAATAACCCTGCTCCATCAAAGACCCAAACTCAGGATAATATCGCCACTGAATTATCCCCAAGTTTTCCCATTTATCAGCACTATCGAGGCACTACCTCTCAGACACCACAGTCTCCACCTCCAAAACCAGTTCCGTACCTTCCTCCACCTATGACTCCTGTTTTCGTAGCACCTCCCCCTTCTACATTTCACCAATCTCCTAGTGAGCCTACATTTCAGGCCCAAGACAACCAATATTACCCCCCGGAGCCCACTCTCAAAGCCTCCGAAATTCATTCAACCACACCTCATTTTGATCTCCCAACCGAAATTGACAAGCCAGCAAGAAGAGATGTTCCGGAAGGTCAAGAGTCTAGAACAATCGTTCAGAGACATGCGAGGATTAGGTGGGCAAGTTAGTGTAGCCTACAAAGATTTATGCTTATTCCCCAATGTACAATTGCCAGTTGGTTTCAAGATGCCCAAATTTGACCTATACAGCGGGCACGGCGACCCAGTAGCCCACTTAAGGGGTTTCTGTAGCAAGATGCGAGGAGCTGGGGGAAAGGATGAATTATTAATGGCATACTTCAGTCAAAGTCTAAGCGGATCAGCTTTGGAGTGGTATACACGCCAGGACCATGGAAGATGGTACACCTGGGATGACCTGGCACATGCATTCGCATACCATTTCCAATACAATCTGGAAATCATCCCAGATCGATTATCTTTGTCCAAATTTGAGAAGAAACACAATGAAAGTTTCAGAAAGTATGGTTTTCGGTGGAGAGAACAGGCAGCAAGAGTGGATCCTCCTATGAAGGAGAGCGAAATGGTAGACTACTTCCTCCAAGCCTTGGAACCGACTTACTATGCCCATTTGGTTTCAGCGGTTGGGAAATCATTCAACGAAGTAGTGAAGATGGGAGGTATGGTGGAAGAAGGCCTCAAGACAAATAAAATCATGAGCTATTCAGCAATTAAGGCAACTACTCAAGCTATTCAAGGCGGGGTAGGAGGAATTGGAAGAAAGAAGAGGGAGGAAGCAGCGGTAGTTGATTCAGGAATTTGGCCGGGACCCAGAGGTTCACCGCTCTACTACAATCAACAACGACCTCGCCAATCAGCTTACCACCATGATTCATCCCAAAACTACTATCACCCTTCAGAACCTCATTTTTCCATTAACCATGCTCAAGCATACAATCAGCTACCTGTTCACACCAATTGGCGTGCTCCCGTCACACCAAATACTTACCCACGAGCCTACCCCGGACCAGGTTTCAGGCCTAGGCCAGCATTCAGGGGAGAAAGGGAACAGAAAAAGAAAACTTACACTCCATTGGGAGAATCTTACACTAGTCTGTTCCACAGGCTGAGACAGCTAGACATGTTGAGACCAATACAATCCAAGCTACCCAATCCTCCTCCAAAGAATCTGGATTACACCATTAGCTGTGAATATTGCTCCGGTGCACCAGGCCATGATACGGAGAAATGTTGGCATTTGAAAAATGCAATACAAGAGCTGATTGATACTAATAAAATCGAGGTTCAAACCCCCGAAGCCCCAAATATCAATAGAAATCCAATGCCAGCCCATCAAGAGGCTAATATGATAGAAATCATACAAGCCGATGGGAAGACAAAGAAGCCGTCACAAACTGTCATGATGATCAAGACTCATGAAGCCAAGCCAGATAAGCAGTTAACAGAGGAGAAGCCGGTATCTAAGCAGAACAGAAATGGTGATGGATCATCTATGATAATCAAGGAGGCATCATCGAGCAAAGTTGCCGCAAAACAAGAAGGGCCGAAAGTGGTAGTACCGGGGGTTGCTAACAAACCCATTATATTCGTGGAAGGAGCCCGTACAGATCAAGTTATTATTGCACCTGTAATCCAGCTACCGGTCATCAACAACAAAGCCATCCCATGGAACTATGAACGGGTGACTGTAATGTACAAGGGCAAAGAAATCAAGGAAGAAGTGTGTGAGGTGCAAGGCTTGACCCGTTCGGGAAGATGTTTTACTCCCGAAGAGTTGAGAAAAACTAAAAACAATCCAATGCCAACAAAGAGAGCTGTGACGGAAGAAGAGGCGGAGGAGTTTTTAAGAAAAATGAAACTACATGATTATTCTGTTGTGGATCAATTAAAGAAGACCCCCGCTCAAATTTCATTGTTGTCATTACTGATCCATTCAGAGGAACACCGTCTGGCGTTGATGAAAATCTTGAATGAAGCTCATGTTCCTGAAAAGATCTCTGTGAATCATTTGGGCAAAATAGCCAACAGAATCTTTGAGACAAACAGAATTACGTTTGCTGATGATGAATTACCTGTGGAAGGTACCGAGCACAACAGAGCTCTTTACCTCACCGTGAAATGTGAAAACTCCGTAGTAACCCAGGTATTGGTAGACAATGGGTCCAGTGCAAACATATGCCCTCTCTCCACTTTAAACAAATTAAAAATTAAAGAGGAGAGGATCCAGAAGAATAGTATCTGCGTACGAGGATTTGACGGTGGAAGCAGAGATTCATTTGGCGACATAGTGTTGGAACTAGCTATAGGGCCAGTTGAATTCACAATGGAATTCCAAGTGTTGGACATATCTGTTTCTTACAACTTGTTATTGGGTCGACCATGGATCCATGCTGCTAAAGCAGTCCCGTCAACACTACATCAGGCTGTCAAGTTTGAATGGGATCATCAAGAAATAGTCGTGCATGGAGAAGAAAGTTTTAATGCTCACAACAACACCATTGTACCGGTCGAGGGAACAGAAATTGACCAAGGACCATGGGTATACCAAGTGTCCGACACGGTGTCGGTAGAGAAAATTCCAGAAGGAAAATACCTTTCGAATCCAAAGATATCCTCTGCATCAGTCATGATAGCTTATGAAATGCTGAAGAATGGCTTTATACCCGGCAAAGGTCTGGGCTTATCTCTGCAAGGAATTGTACAACCATTATCTCTCCCCGAGAACTGGGGAACATTCGGTTTAGGGTTTATACCCATCGCCAACGACGTAATACGGGCCAGAAAGTTGAAACACCAAGCGTGGGTTCTTCCAAAACCAGTACCACATCTGTCAAATTCTTTTGTCAAGACCGGCGCTAAAAATCACCCGATAACAGCAATTACTAAATCACGGGTCAATCCTGAGAAGGAATTAATTGAAAGGTTTGAGAAATTGTTTAGTGATGTGAATATGTTGGAAAGCGGAGAAGGGTGTAGCAACGCAGAAGTTCAATTCGTTGGGCCAGAAACAAAGCTCAATAATTGGGAAGCCACTCCTCTCCCAATTCGAAAGGAGTCTTGGTAGTTTATTTTGATTTTCTTTCAGTTTGTTTGGGTTATTTCAAGGTTGTAATCCCAAAGTTTATCTTACAATTGGTCTGAAGTGTGCAAAACCTTGTTATCTTTCATCATCCAATAAAAAACAGTTTCCTTTTTATTATCATTCCTAATAGCTTTCTTTTCTTTTTCTTCTTTTCTGTACAGTTCCTTTTACGCTGGCTCTAGTGATATGGCATGCATGAGGAATCCTCAGCCCAGTCTTAAAAGTCAATCTGGTTCCGAAATATTAATTCAAGAAATACATTGTGATTATGAATCAGAATATGATGAAGATGAAGTTTTTGAAGAGATTAGTAAAGAGTTAATTCAATTTGAGGAAAAAATCAAACCTAACTTGAGTGATACCGAGGACGTCAATATAGGAGACACAAGTAATGTCCGGGAAACAAAAATAAGTGTCCATCTCGAACCAAAGATCCGAGAAGAGTTAATTAAAGCACTCATAGAATTCAAAGATGTTTTTGCATGGTCGTATGACGACATGCCAGGCTTGAGCACTGATTTAGTGGTCCACAAATTGCCCACCGATCCAACGGTGCCTCCTGTCAAGCAGAGGTTGAGAAAATTCAAGCCTAATATGAGTATGAGAATTAAGGAAGAAATCACCAAACAATTGGAAGCAAAGGTCATTCGAGTTACTCGATATCCTGTTTGGTTGGCTAATGTCGTTCCTGTGCCAAAGAAAGATGGCAAAATTAGAGTATGCGTCGACTATCGCAATCTCAACAAAGCAAGTCCAAAGGATAATTTTCCATTACCCAATATACATATTTTGATCGACAATTGTGCCAAGCATGATATAGGGTCTTTCGTGGATTGTTATGCCGGGTATCATCAAATTCTAATGGATGAAGAAGATGCAGAAAAGACGGTATTCATCACACCATGAGGAACTTATTGCTACCGGGTAATGCCATTCGGTTTAAAGAACGCCGGAGCAACCTATATGAGAGCAATGACCACAGTGTTTCATGATATGATACACAAGGAGATTGAGGTATACGTGGACGATGTGATCATAAAATCAAAGCATCAGGCCGACCACGTTGGGGATTTGAGGAAGTTCTTCTTAAGACTTCGCAGGTACAACCTCAAGCTTAACCCTGCCAAATGCGCATTTGGAGTTCCATCCGGAAAGTTGCTGGGATTCATAGTCAGTCGACGAGGCATCGAGCTAGATCCGTCAAAGATTAAAGCCATCCAAGAACTGCCACCTCCAAAAAACAAAACTGAAGTAATGAGTTTGTTGGGGAGGTTAAATTATATCAGCAGGTTTATTGCTCAGCTCACAACAACCTGTGAGCCAATTTTCAAATTGTTAAAAAAGGATGCTGCAGTCAAATGGACCGATGAGTGTCAAGAAGCGTTCGACAAAATAAAAGGGTACTTGTCAAACCCACCCGTATTGGTCCCGCCAGAACCAGGAAGACCTTTGATTCTTTACTTAACGGTTTTGGAAAATTCATTTGGTTGTGTATTGGGGCAGCATGACCTCACTGGCAGAAAAGAACATGCCATCTACTACCTTAGCAAGAAGTTCACAGCTTATGAGGTTAAGTATACTCATATGGAAAAGACATGTTGCGCCCTAACATGGGTAGCTCAAAAATTGAAACACTATTTATCATCCTACACTACTTATCTCATTTCTCGGTTGGATCCATTGAAATACATTTTTCAAAAGCCTATGCCAACGGGAAGACTTGCAAAGTGGCAGATATTGCTCACGGAATTCGACATCATCTATGTGACTAGAACTGCAATGAAGGCTCAAGCACTGGCCGATTATTTAGCCGAAAACCCGGTCGATGAGGAATATGAGCCGTTGAAGACTTATTTTCCTGATGAAGAAACAATGCATATCGACGAAGTGGAACAAATTGAAAAACCTGGCTGGAAACTTTTCTTTGATGGGGCCGCCAACATGAAAGGAGTTGGGATAGGAGTTGTAATCATTTCTGAAACAGGGCATCACTATCCTGTTACGGCTCAATTGCGATTTTATTGCACCAATAATATGGCTGAATATGAAGCTTGCATTTTGGGGTTAAGGCTAGCTGCAGACATGGGTATCTGAGAAATCTTAGTCATGGGAGATTCGGATCTTTTGGTACATCAAATTCAAGGAGAATGGGAAACCCGAGACTTGAAACTCATACCATACCGACAATGTCTACATGATCTTTGTCAGCGGTTTCAATCAGTGGAATTCCAACATATTCCAAGAATCCATAATGAGGTGGCCGATGCATTGGCTACCCTGGCATCAATGTTGCACCATCCGGACAAAGCTTATGTAGATCCGATACATATTCAAGTCCACGATCAGCACGCTTATTGCAATATGGTTGAAGAAGAATTTGATGGTGAACCATGGTTCCACGACATCAAAGAGTATATCAGAATGGGGATATATCCCGTACAAGCCACAGGAGATCAAAAGAGGACCATTAGGCGATTAGCAAATGGTTTCTTCTTAAGCGGAGGAATTTTGTATAAAAGAACACCAGATCTTGGATTATTAAGATGCATAGATGCCAGACAAGCTACAGCTGTCATGTCTGAAGTACATTCAGGAGTTTGCGGACCCCACATGAGTGGATATGTGTTGGCAAAGAAAATCCTCCGAGCTGGTTACTATTGGCTTACCATGGAGCGAGATTGTATCAGTTTTGTGCGCAAGTGTCATCAATGCCAAATACACGGAGATTTGATTCATTCTCCACCATCCGAGTTGCACACAATGTCGGCACCATGGCCATTCGTTGCCTGGGGCATGGATGTGATTGGACCAATTGAGCCGGCAGCATCCAATGGACACAGATTCATTCTGGTAGCTATTGATTATTTTACCAAATGGGTTGAGGCCAAGACATTCAAATCAATAACCAAGAAAGCTGTGGTCGATTTTGTCCACTCAAATATCATATGTCGATTCGGAATCCCGAAGGTGATCATCACAGATAACGGTGCTAATCTCAACAGCAACTTAATGAAAGAAGTATGTCAACAGTTTAAGATTACACATCGTAACTCTACCCCATATCGGCCCAAGGCGAATGGAGCAGTAGAAGCAGCCAACAAAAACATAAAGAAGATACTTCGGAAAATGGTAGAAGGTTCAAAACAATGGCATGAAAAATTACCATTTGCATTATTGGGATACCGCACTACTGTTCGCACTTCAGTAGGAGCCACTCCTTATTTGTTGGTATATGGTACCGAAGCAGTAATTCCTGCAGAAATTGAGATTCCTTCCCTTCGGATCATCGCCGAAGCAAAGATTGATGATGATGAATGGGTCAAAACCCGTCTGGAACAGTTGAACTTGATTGACGAAAAACGATTGACCGCAGTATGCCATGGTCAATTATATCAAAGAAGAATAGAAAGAGCATACAACAAAAAGGTGCGTCCCCGAAAGTTTGAAGTGGGTCAGCATGTGTTGAAGCGTATTCTTCCACATCAGGTTGAAGCAAGAGGCAAATTTGCCCCAAATTGGCAAGGACCATTCATTGTGACCAGAGTATTATCAAATGGTGCACTATGCTTAACAGACATTGAAGGCAAATGCATAGATATGGCGATCAATTCTGACGCAGTAAAGAGATATTATGCATAACTTTTTGAGTGTTTATATTTAGCATTATTTCAAAGATTGGAATGACAAAGGCAATTTATTCTGCTATCCAAACACTATACCATTTGCTTCCCTTTGAGCCATACTTGTTTCTTTCCTACCCTCTCTTGGAATCAATAAAAATCAAGTATTATAAAAAAAAAATCATCATCATTATTATGGGGTGAACTACGTTTGACCTGATTCCTCAAAGAAGGATACGTAGGCGCTTCACGGCTCGGTCATAGGGTGCACAATATACATAAAATGTGCACAAAAAGAAACATCAAGCAACCCCAATCAAGGAACTGGGGCAAGAATTGTATTGAAAACAAGAAAAGACTCCAAGAGTCGTAATTTTAAACACATACCAAAATTGTTTAGCTTTTCCATTCCTAACCCTATACCAGAAAGACCTTTCGACCAATCTTAGAAAAATGCTAAGTCAAGCAAATAAAGATGGTTCATAACATTCTGGTACAAAAAAGAAAGTAAAAACGAGAGAGTCTTATAGGTGAAAACCCAAACGGGCACCATAGGGCGACGGAAGTTGAGAGAAAAGTAAAATGAGAGAGTCTTATTGGTGAAAACCTTTGTAGGCACCATAAGGCGAAAAGGGAGTAAGAGATGAACAAATGAGGAAGGTTTATTGGTGAAAACTCTTTGAGACGTTACAAGTCCAACAGGTCTGTGTAATGAAAAATGAAGTTGAGTTATGAAAATTTTGACAAAAACAAAAATGAGACAATTGAAAAGAGATTGATTAAAAGACTGGGTTGATTAATCCGAAATGCATACCCTGATCATTGGTGCCAGTAACTCCAATCAGATAAGTTTTTATTCTTTCTCAAACAGTCATCCAAAATTGGATTTTTCTTTTTATAATTGTCGAAATCAACGTATTTCGTCACTAATAATCTTACTTTTCTAAAAACTTTGAGATAAGTTTTATTCCAAACAAACAAGAAGGAATGTCAAGGTATGCTACCAAGATCCAAGGCTACAAAATACAACCGCGAAAGGTGGGAGATAAAAGATATGGGTATAAGAAGGGTGAAATCAAAAGTGGATCAGCAAAGTCAGAAGGGACATATGATTACAGTTAAAAAGGTTTTGAAGGAAAACATACAGAGGGAAATCCTATAGTCGAGAATCAATTACAAAGACAAAACAATCTTTTCAACCATTCTAAAGCAACAAAGAGAAACGAAGAGAAGCATCACCATCGGCAAGAATACCCCAGTCAACCACCCTGCTTTAAACTAACGAAGTTTTCTTTGATTTAAAACAGGGGCAAATACAATATTTGTGTCAGGAAATACATGATAAAGAAATTGAAGAAGTCAGGCGTCCACCTGGAGAATGAGGACAAAGAAATTGAAGAAATCAGGCGTCCACCTGGAGAATGAGGACAAAGAATCGAAGAAATCAGGCGTCCACCTGGAAAATGAGGACAAAGAATCGAAGAAATCAGGCGTCCACCTGGAGAATGAGGATGAGAAAAGAAGAAATCAGGCGTCCACCTGGAGAATGAGGATAAGAATCGAAGAAATCAGGCGTCCACCTGGAGAATGAGGATGAGAAAAAAAGAAGTCAGGCGTCCACCTGGAGAATGAGGATGAGAATTAAAGAAGTCAGGCATCCACCTGGAGAATGAGGACAAAGAATTGAAGAAGTCAGGCGTCCATCTGGAGAATGAGGACAAAGAATTGAAGAAGTCAGGCGTCCACCTGGAGAATGAGGACAAAGAATTGAAGAAATCAGGCGTCCACCTGGAGAATGAGGACAAAGAATTGAAGAAGTCAGGCGTCCACCTGGAGAATGAGGACAAAGAATTGAAGAAGTCAGGCGTCCACCTGGAGAATGAGGACAAAGAATTGAAGAAGTCAGGCGTCCACCTGGAGAATGAGGACAAAGAATTGAAGAAGTCAGGCGTCCACCTGGAGAATGAGGACAAAGAATTGAAGAAGTCAGGCGTCCACCTGGAGAATGAGGATGAGAAAAGAAGAAGTCAGGCGTCCACCTGAAGAATGAGGACAAAGAATTGAAGAAATCAGGCGTCCACCTGGAGAATGAGGATAAAGAAATTGAAGAAGTCAGGCGTCCACCTGGAGAATGAGGACAAAGAGAAGAAGAAGTCAGGCGTCTACCTGGAGAATGAGGATAGAGAATTAAAAAGTCAGGCGTCCACCTGGAGAATGAGGACAAAGAATTGAAGAAATCAGGCGTCCACCTGGAGAATGAGGATAAAGGAATCGAAGAAGTCATGCATCCACCTGGAGACTGAGGACAGAGAATTAAAGAAGTCAGGCGTCCACCTGGAGAATGGGGATAAAGAGAGAAAAGAAACAGTCAAGGCACCCACCTGAAGAACAAGGGAATGCAATTGAAGTGATGAAATCAAAAGCTCGCTCATATGAAAGGAGCACATTTAGAATCAATAAAGCAGGGGAGTCCAACAGAATCCCCAGCAAGAAAACAACAAGAGTCCCAAAAGAAAATACGGGACATAATGAAAAGAATACGGAACAAGCCAAATGCCCAAGAGTCACCAAGATATCAAGACAACAAGAAACGCAAGGGCATGATCTAGATAAGATTTTTACAATTCCTGTACCATAATCTAGTTTAATTTTTGTATTTCCTTTAAAGTAAGGTGTAATAAGGAGGTCAGCAAGCAGTAATAGCAGCACGAAGCAGCAGTAACATCACAGTCCCACGGTAGTCCCAGCTACCCAAAAAATTCCCGAACTACACTGACCTGATTCCTTTATAGCCAAGGATATGTAGGAAACCTTTGAAGCAGAGGTTCGGTCAGATCTTTCTAAAAAATGCTTCCCACGGAGTATTCGAACGGGCAAAAATCGCTCGTGTCCGCTCACTTTATCTTTGTACGAAAACTCTTCGAGTTTCCGCACAAAGAAGGGCAGCTGTGAGCACGTGATTTTTGCCTTACGAAAAACTACTCCAAAATAAATCAAAATAAATTTCTTTTACTGTGTAATTTCTGAATTTGCGTGGTGTTAAATATTTGTTTATGTCCGTAAAATATTTGCTTTGTTATAATTAAACAAAATTAAAATAAAAATACATGTTTCATCTAGGATTTAAGTATGCATTTAATTAAGTTAATTTAAATAAAATCACAAAAAATATGCATTGGTTCTATTTTAAATGTTTCACTGTGTGATTGATGTTTTGTCTATGTGTTAAACAATTGTTATGAAGTAATTAATATTTTTGTGTAAGGTTAAAAATTGTTTTATAATTCTTATTAGGATTTTTTTTTTAAATAAAATTAGGAAAGGAAATTGGACCTGGATTAAAATCCAGGCCCAAGTGAATTAATTCCCCCCACAGCCCAGTCCGAACAGCCCAAGTCTGACCCAGTCCCAAGCTAAGACCAAACGACGTCGTTTGGTCACCTCTCATCAAGGGCCGTTGGATTAAATTCAACCAACGGTCAAGATACACTACCCTTACCCGTAACCCGTTACCCGATCCATTAACCCGATTCAGTCCGACCCCAACTTTGAACCAAACGACGTCGTTTGATTTAATGAATTAATCTTGGCCATTCATCTTGCTTGATCCAACGGACGATACCAGTCCACCCCACCCCTATATAAATCCCAAGCCTCTACCCGGCCCCTAACTGAACACCCCCCCCCTCCTACACTGTTCATCATCGTCCCCCAAACCCCTACTCCTAACCCTAGCCACCCTAGGATTCCACCGCCTGAAACCCGGCGGCATCAACGCCGCCGGTCACCAAAATAACACCCCAGAACCCCTTGAACCTCCTCTATCCAGATATGTTATCGGCTTGGTTCGAATCTCCCTGAAGGTTCTCGAATCTTCATTTGAAGATTCGAGCCAAGTTCAGATCTAGACCTAACAGTCCCAAATCGACACCACAGCTTCCCCTAGTCACCCTGAATATGGATCTATCGTTTGTTTGGTTCGAATCAGTTCGGAACTTCTCGAATCTTCTTTTGAAGATTCGGACCAAACAAGAACAAACTCAGATCCGTTTCAAATTAACACCAAATGACCCCTAGGCTACCCTCACCCTTATATCATGTTTGGTTCCCTTCGAATCTGCCCTGAAATGTTCGGATTTAAGATCCAAGAACCTGAAACCCTAAAAATACCAAACTTTTGGATTTCGTGCATATTAAATGAAGATTGAGGTTTAATCGACCTTAGTCGAAGTATTTTCAGTAGAAAATACTTCGACTGAGGTCAGTTTGATTTCAAACAAAGTCCAAATCCAAGTTGAGTTCGAGTCGGAATAAAATTGAAGATTCAAAGGTATTTTTCTATTTATTTTGTGTATTATACGTGTATTTTTGTGTTTGTTTTAGTCTGTGTAACTTTCCCATCTTTTATTGTCATACTGTCTCCTACCCGTCTATTTGATTTGAAATGAGAACTGTTTCTGTTGGTTGTGATTGTTTACAATGCGTGTAATCGACTCGATTAAGTTCGTCGATTAGTTATATTACGAATTTTCATTTCTGAAAATGTTGACTGAAACAGTCTGCTTCTATTGTTCAGACTAATTATTGACAAATGTTGTAAATAGTCAATTGATTAGTACTCGTCAATTAAATCAATGTTTGTTTGTGAATCAATGAATTCAAACGTATGATGTATTGTTGTTTTCTAAACAGGACATTGTCAGTATATTGATAATGCTCCTGTATTTGTTTGCTTTTAATTCAGTTTTGAATTCCAGTTGAAATAATTCTGCATGTTCTGTATAATGTTAAGGTTGTTTTTATTCAGTATTCAGTTGAGAATTCCCTGTTTAAATTCAGTTTTTGTCAATCAGTTATTAGAAATGTAATATACTGTCTCAAAATCATAGGATTGGTTATAGCTGTAAATCAGAAGGATAGTTAAGTCTATACAGATTGTAGAATCTGTTTTACAGTGGATTCTGATTTTTCAAGTAATAACAGTAGGTCAGGGGCATTTCTGGAATGAAACAGTAAAAAATAGGGTGTTAGTGCTAGTGTATTATAATGTAATGTTAATGGCTATATTTAAGTAATAAAGGGGGAACAAGGGATAATGGGGCTGCTGAAAATCATGTTAGGATCACATAAAGTATTAAAAAGAAGTTTCAATGGAAACTTTCTGGTTGTTAAAGGGATAAAGGGTCCCTCCAATACTAATTGGTATGGAACCAGCCCTGTATAAATACAGGAGCTGGACAGACCTTAAGAAGGAGGTTTTTATCAGTTTTTGAAAGACAGAGAGAGAATTTTTGAGGAGAGTTTTGAAGGAATTCTAAGAGGGCAGTCTTTAAGAGTTTTAAGAGGAAAAGAGAGTGTGAAATTGGGAAAGCAAACAGATTTTAGGATCAGTTTCAGAAGAGGAGAATTTAGATGAGATTTTGAGAGATATTTTAAGAAAAAAAAAAAATACACCTAGAGGGAGATAATAAGAAAGAGAATCAAGCAGAAAAATCAAAAAATGATTTTCTGAAGAGGAAGAAGAAATAGAAAGAAACAAAAGGAGAACACACATATACACACACAATCGGAAACATATTTCTGAATCTGTCCGGGTCTGTTTTTAGTGGCAATTTGTGGTTCAAACCTAAAATTTCTCATAAGAATACTGCTATTGTGCATTTGTTTTCCTTGGGTCTCATTATTGCTCAAATCTGTGGGAATACTGGTATATTTTGCTGCTTTGCTGCTGGTGTCACTGCTGAAATTCATTTCTTCTACCTCCATTTTCAGGTACATGTCTTTTAAATTTTAAGTTGGAAGGAGATTCAACATGACTCATCAATGAAGTTTGAATTGAAATTCTATTTTCTATTTGTCCAAATTCATCAATTTAAATTTCATTTTTATTTTATGTTAGTTAATTAGTAGTGAATTCAATTTGATAGTTATGAGCTAATTGTCTTACTTTGAAAGTTTGTATAAAGATTTGTAATAACATTAGTTCATTATCTCATTAGTTTAATCATATTAAACTGTCGAAGTAGGGAATATGGTATGAATGTTGGTCATTATTTAAACTTTGTTGTTGGTTAAGTAAGAAGTGATGTAGAAGTGCCAAGAAAATTACAGTAGTGATACTTATTGTTACATAAGGTTAAGATGGTGTTGTTGATAAGATAATAGATGTGGGTATAAAAGTGGGCGAAAGGCGATATGATGTAGCTTATTACAATGTTAAAACGTTATGAATACGATATACAGTTAAGTTGCATGTAAGGTAATTTTATCGAATTAACTTGTATAATAATTCGGCCATTATAGCTCGATGTCTATCTACCTTCATAAAACAAATTAACCAAGTAATTAGGCCTATTAGATTAAAAGCAAGCATATAATAATGAAAAGAGATGTATAAGCACAAATTGCCACACTTCATATCAATGATAATTAGAAGTAGAATTTGCATTAAGTAAATAATGAAAATTCTCGGAAAATATTTTCTTCCTTTATGAATCATTTATTTTCAATTTCATATGCAATTTATTCTTTGGCATATATATATATGTCATATTTGTTTAAAAATAGTATTAATCATATTTTATTCTGTCCTTTGAAATTGAATAGTTGGAATGAATATAACTTATATTCGGAAAATATAATCAACGGTCAACATTTAATAAATTATAAATTCTTTTCAAAGAATTTAAGGGCACCTCAAAATGGGAATTTATCATGATTTTCACATAAAAATGTATAGATATAATAAACAATTTGTGGAAAATCCCTAATATCATTACGAATATTTTGCGCAATTAGGGATACGTTCGCGTACCCTGATTATATTTTTAAAAGCAAAAATTCGGATTATGCGTACGCGCAATTTCGAACGAATATTTAATAAAAGGATTTTTCCAAAAGGCGTTAAATCAATTTCATAAAAACCCGAGCTGTACGGTTCATTATTCAAGAAAAACAAATATTCTTGATCCAACACAATTTCGAAAAATGATTGCTTAATAAATATATTATAAAAAGTTATTGTGTACACGTACGCGTGATACAAGTCCGCAATTTTTTTTTAACACGAATATACGTACGCGTAATTCGATTCAAAAAAGGGTCATCAATAAGCGGTAGTAAAAACATGTAACATCAATGTATTTAATAAAATCAAGATAATTAAGCCAATAATAAAAACAGTTAATCGACCGTGCTAGAACCACGGAATTCGGAAATGCCTAACACCTTCTTCCGAATTAACAGAATTCCTTACTCAGGATTTCTGGTTCGCAGAATAATAAACAGAGTCATATTCTCCTCGATTCAGGGATTATAATTGGTGACTTGGGACGCCTTAAAATTCCCAGGTGGTGACTCTAAAACAAATAAACAAATCCCGTTTCGACTGTCCTTCAATTGGAGAAAACTCCCCACGCGCCCCGCGGGCGCTGCGAAAAGGAGGTGCGACAGCATGTCTCCAAATCTGTAGCCTCTCGTTGACGCCGCCTCGTGTCTCGTCAATTAGAATAATGTCATCCGCGAATAGCATGCACCATGACACCTCCCCTTGAATATGATGAGTCAGTGCATCCATCACCAGGGCAAATAGGAATAGGCTAAGCGCAGACCCTTGGTGCTACCCCATAATAACTGGAAAGTGTTCAGATTCGCCTCCTACTGTTCTAACCTGAGTCTTAGCTCCATCATACATGTCTTTAATCACCCTAATATAGTCAACCGGGACCCCTTTATCCTCTGAGCAGCTCCATAAGACCTCCCTAGGAACCCTATCATACGCTTTCTCCAGATCAATAAACACCATGTGGAGATCCTTCTTCCTATCCCTGTACTGTTCCACCATCCTCCTAATAAGTTGGATAACTTCTGTGGTAGATCGCCCCGGCATGAATCCGAACTGGTTATCTGAAATAGACACTGTCCTTCGCACTCTCATTTTTACCACTCTCTCCCAAACTTTCATGGTATGACTTAGTAATTTGATGCCCCTATAGTTGTTACAGCTCTGGACATCACCTTTGTTCTTATACAACGGGACCATTGTAATCCACCTCCACTCTTCAGGCATCCTATTAGTCTTGAATATAACACTAAACAATGTAGTAAGCCATTCCAAGCCTGCTCTACCCACACACCTCTACAGTTCAACCGGAATTTCGTCTGGCCCGGTAGCTTTGCCCCTTCTCATCTTACGCATTGCCTCCATGACTTCATCAATCTCAATGTCCCTACAATTACTTAATTCATGGTGACTGTCGGCATTCCTCGATTCCCCAAGTATAATATCCTGATCCCCTTCTTCACTTAAAAGTTTATGAAAGTAGGTCTGTCACCTCCTCTTAATCTGGTCATCTCCCATCAAAACTTTGCCGTCATCATCTTTTATGCACCTCACTTGGTCCAGATCCCGAGTTGTCCTCTCTCTCGCCTTAGCGATTCAGAATAACTTCTTCTCCCCACCTTTGTTCCTTAGTTCCTCATACAGACGAGCAAAAGCTGTCGTCTTAGCCTCTGTCACTGCCATCTTCGCCTTCTTCCTAGCTACCTTATACCTTTGACTGTTCTCTTTCTTCTCCTCCTCGTCAATGCTCCATACTAACCGCAGGTAAGCCGCCTTCTATGCTTCCACTTTACCTTGGACAACTGCATTCCACCACCAATCCCCTTTGTGGCCACCATTGTGGCCCGTAGATATCCCTAACACCTCTCCCGCCACCTTTCTTATACAGTCCGCCGTCGTCAACCACATTGTGTTTGCGTCCCCATTACTTCTTCAAGCTCCCATTGCCGATAACCTTCCTTCCAACTCCTTAGCTTTATCCTTAGTTAAGGCTCCCCACCTAATCCTGGGGCGTCCTTGTACTGACCTCTTCTTCCTCCTTATCCTAATACAAATGTCCATCACCAAAAGCCTATGCTGCGTTGAGAGGGTCTCACTTGGGATAACCTTGTGCGGATCACAAATATACATCTTGGCCTACAATGTTACGGACAAGGCAGATTCATGCTTTCCTATCATAGTCAGTCAGCACTACCAACGTTGAACCTTACACTGCATTCTTTGAACTTGGAAGACATTGATAACAATATACATCTCCATCGCTTGTCTATTATTTCAGCAATCACAAGATAGAGCAATCTTTTTGACCCTTTCTCTCCTTTTGTTTGGGTGGTTGTAGAACCACCTTAATGGCGGCATCGAAAACAGCCTTCACATTCTGCAATTTTGGCAATAGAAATACATAATTAGATAGCTTGATAACTTAACCACGTAGTCATCTTTGAATTAGAAAAGCACCTGTTATGTTTTTGCACTACATTCAATGTAAGCGGAAGCACCAATCGACTTTCTCAGCTCCTCACCCTTAAAAAGAAGCATGTCGTAAGGTTCTGGTGGAGGAGCTAAGGCCCCCTTAAAAATTTAATCCACAACAAAAAAGGCCACATTGTGGTCTAAAACCACATGACATGTAAAAAAGTAGTGTACCTCAGCTGTGGTAAGTGGAACAACACCTGGATGGTCCAGGAAGAATTGCTTATCTCTCGGAGATCTAATGGAAGAACATCAACAGTATTAGACTAAGGAACATGGAATTAGAAGAGAAAAATTATAGAGGAGGCAATTAGAAAGTAGGAATTGGAGTCATCTAAGCTGAACTTCGCGGAAGGAAAGGTTTAAACTGAGAAGGCCAGAAAACTGAAGGTATTGTGTCTAAACATCATACGGGAAAGGTAGACAGTAGACAAAGAAGTTCTTAATGTACTTGGATGTAATGTCCAGAAAATACATACTTCACGATTTAGGCTTTAGAATAGTTTGTGAACTTTTAAATTCAACAGCAGTACATTTGAATTTCAACATATACAGTAGACAATACCTTTAAGTTCATTCAGGACTTCCATTTCAAAGTCCAGGCTAGGACTTAGAAAAGTCTCCGGCCCTAATATTTTCATGGAAGATATATTACAATTCCAATACAGAGATAAAATAATGTGATTAGCTAGGAGATCCATGATCTTCTTTATTACTTTTTCGATTATGGACCTGTTAGTCATTGTTAGAATAGTTATGTAACCCTAATCCCATATGTATTAGGAGTAGGATATGTTATGTATATATATAGGGCTCATTGTATCATGTTTAATATACGTGAATAATATCAATCAGATTTTTCTCCTATGCATTCTCACATGGTATCAGAGCATTAGTGAGAAACCTATCGTTGTGCATCATTCCAGCGACTTCCGGGAAGAAAGACCTCATCGCCGTGCAATTTTCCGGCGACTTAGAAGGCTGCCCGTAATCACATCAATTTCCGTTGGTGTATGCAAAAAACCAACACCACCACAAGACTCCTCAGGCTCCGGCGACCAAACCCCAGTAAACCCCACCGGAAAACTCCCTTACACGCGCCCTCACGTGCCAGAACTTCCCGGCGAGATCCAACATACGCGCCCTACGCGCCGGCGCGTGAACACAGCTCCGACCATTTTTTGAAAATCTTACAGTCGGAAAGTCGGATCGCCTAGTAATTCCGAGTCTATCCATACCTTTATCGTTTGATTCCGACCACTTTGAGTTTTTCCGGTGACCACACTGACTTTTTCCGGCAGCTACATTAATTTTTCGGCAAAAACAGTGTTTCCTTCATCTGTTTCAGCGAGTTGTCAGTTAATTCTTTCTGTTATTTGGTGATAATCCAACGATGTCTTTGTGAGTCGATGCTTTCGGGTCTAAAAACCTGGGTTCTGACAGTTCCGGTGTTATGATTACCTCAGAACCTTTAATGGGAGGTTCAAACTACTTAGCTTGGGCTTCGTCTGTCGAGTTGTGGTGTAAAGGTCAAGGAGTTCAAGATCATTTAACAAAAAGGTTAGCGAAGGTGATGAAAAGACCAAAACAATTTGGGAGAAGGTCGATGCTCAGTTATATACTCCCTCCGTTTCAATTTATGTGAACTCATTTGACTGGGCACGGAGTTTAAGAAAAGAGAGAAGACTTTTGATCTTGTGGTGTAAAATGAGGCACATATATTTTGTGTGGCTATAAATCATTGTGTAAAGATAAATTATTTCCAAATAAGGAAAGAGGTCATTCTTTTTTGGCACGGACTAAAAAGAAAATAGATTCACATAAATTGAAACGGAGGGAGTAGTATCTTGTGGCGATCTATTGATTCCAAATTGATGCCCTTGTTCCGTCCATTCCAGACATGTTATTTAGTTTGGGAAAAGGCTCGTAATTTATACACTAATGATATATCTCGTTTCTATGATGTAATATCGCGAATCACAAGCTTGAAGAAACAAGAATTGGATATGTCTACTTATTTGGGACAAGTACAAGCAATCATGGAAGAGTTTGAGACGTTGATGCCAGTCTCTGCTAGTATTGAAAAACAACAAGAGCAACGACAGAAGATGTTTCTAGTTCTTACACTCGCTGGACTCCCTAATGACCTTGATTCAGTACGTGACCAGATTTTGGCTAGTCCGACTGTCCCCACAGTTGATGAATTATTCTCTTGATTACTTCGCCTTGATGCAGCACCAAGTCACCCAGTGAGCTCATCACAGGCACTTGACTTATCTGTCCTCATATCCCAGTCAGTGGACAATCGGGTATCTCAAACTATGGAGAATAGACGAGGAGGTCGTTTTGGAAGATCTAGACCCAAGTATTCTTATTGTCATAAACTTGGCTCGTGACATGTGCTATTCTTTATATGGTCGCCCATCCAAAAATGCTTATGTTGCTCAGACCGAGACTACAGGTAAACAAGAATTTTCTTTATCTGAAGGGTAGTATAATGAGTTCCTTCAATATCGAGCAAGTAAGCAGACATCTCCACAAGTAGCCTTTGTTGCTCAGACTGATCCTTCTGTTGCTGGTAATTCTTTTGCTTGTGTTTCCCAATCTAGTACTCTTGGACAATGGGTTGTGGACTCAGCCGCTTCTGATCATATCTCTGGTAATAAATCACTTTTGTCAAATATTGCGTATTCACAGTCTCTTCCCACTGTTACTTTAGCCAATGGGTCTCAAACTAAAGCAAAAGGTGTTGGACAAGCGAATCCCCTACCCTCTATCACTCTAGATTCCGTTCTTTATGTCCCTGACTGTCCTTTTAATCTTGCATCTGTTAGTCGTTTGACTCGTGCCCTCCATTGTGGTATATATTTTATGAGAATGCACGGGAGAAAAATCTGATTGATATTATTCACATATATTAAACATGATACAATGAGCCCTATATATATACATAACATATCCTACTCCTAATACATATGGGATTAGGGTTACATAACTATTCTAATACTTCCTCTCAAACCGGTACATATAAATCATATGTACCGAGCTTGTTACATATGTAGTTAATACGAGGACCAGTGAGAGACTTGGTGAAAATATCTGCAAGCTGATCATTCAACTTCACAAACTTTGTAGCAATATTTCCCGAGAGTATCTTTTCTCTGACAAAGTGACAGTCAATCTCAATGTGTTTAGTTCTCTCATGGAACACTAGATTTGACGCAATATGAAGAGCAACTTGATTATCACACACAAGTCCCATCTGACTAATCTCACCAAATTCCAACTCCTTGAGCAACTGTTTGATCCAAATTAGCTCACATGTCGTCATAGCCATTGCTCGATATTCTGCTTCTGCACTAGACCGAGCGACCACATTTTGTTTCTTGCTCTTCCAAGATACCAAATTTCCTCCTACTAAGACACAATATCCAGAAGTAGAACGTCAATCAGAAGGTGATCCTGCCTAATCAGCCTCTGAGTATCCAATGATCTGCTCATGGCCTCGATCCTCAAACAATAAACCTTTGTCTGGAGCTGATTTTATATACCGAAGAATGTGAATAATTGCATCCCAATGACTATCACACAGAAAATTCATAAACTGACACACAACACTCAAAGAAAGGAAATGTCAGGTCTTGTCACTGTAAGGTAATTTAATTTACCAACCAACCGCCTATATCTTGCAGAATCGCTAAGAGGCTCCCCCTGTCCTGGCAGAAATTAGAATTCGGATCCATCGGAGTGTCAACAGGTCTACAACCTGTCATTCCTGTCTTCTCAAGAATATCTAAGGCATACTTGCGTTGTGAGATCGCAATACCTGAGCTAGACTGAGCGACCTCAATACCCAGAAAATACTTTAGTTTGCCCAGATCCTTAGTCTGAAAGTGTTGAAAGAGATGTTGCTTCAATTTAGTAATACCATCCTGATCATTGTCGGTAATAACAATGACCTTGCAGATAGTAGGATGTGTTTATTATTCTAATACTCCTGAAGTAAGTTAGTGTTTTATTTAATGAAGTTAATTGTTTTTGTAATTTATGTATTTCTATAGTTTTGTCTCCACTACTACTAGCTTGTTCTGTATGGATTTTTGATACACTCAGTTTCGTTTTAAGTTGTTCTTCTATTTTTTCTAGAAGTTCATTTGTAAAATCAAATTTATCTTTTAATTGCGGGAACTTTTCTTTTGAAAATTCAGGGATTTTAATAGTAGGATGTGTTTCTATAGTAGGTGCTACTGTTGATTTTGTTGGGATTCCTAATTTGTTAGTGTCTTTTAATTGATTGGCTACAACATGTAAAAGATTGTTTGTGTAGTTATTTTGAACAATTATTTTGTTCAAGTCTTTGTTTATTGGTTCTTTATCGAAGTGAATGCTTTCTCTTTTGAAGGGGGAAGCTGTTATGACCTCATTCTGAACTGGTATTACTATTTCATCTAAATGTGGAATAGTGGCTTCTATTGTACCTTTATTTTTAGTATACCATTTGTTAATAATCATTTGTAAAGATTCCTTTTGATTTGGAATCTGCCCAGTTAATTCAAACCACCTAAAGAATTCTATATCACATTTAAGTCTTTTTAGATCTTTAATCCATTTATTTCTGAAAGACTTTCTTTGATCTAAAAAATAGGCATTTACATACCATTTTCTTTTAATGTTGTTATCGGGGTGTTCCCACTAAGCATTTAGACTTTTCCAATCTATTTTGAAGTTATTTTCTTCTTTAAGAGTTCTAAGTCTATCTATTGTTTTTGCGGATGAACTTTTGTGAATAAAAGGACCCTTTTGATAGATTACTTTAGGAGCAGTTTTATTAAAATCTACTCCTTTTATTTTTCTATCAAGTTCTTCGATTAATTCTTCATCGCTTTTATCGCTTATGTTGCTTTTATACTTTTCCTCCGGGGGTTTAGAAGAAGAAGGTCCACTGAAGGATATTCTTTTACTGGAAGAAGCTTCGCTTATTGAGTTAGATCTTAAAAATTTTAAGTCTACTGCACCTGTTGGGTGTTGAATTACTTGTTCGATGTGTGAACTTTCTTGTTCATATTTAGGTTGAGTTATGGCTTCAAAACGCCATTCATCTTCGGATAATATCTCATCCCATCGAATCATTCTAGGGACGTAGGTATTACTATGCTCTCAGTTTGCTTCCATGAGCATCGTAACTCCTTTATTACTTTCAATTTTAGCCTTCGGAGCTAAAGTGGTTTTCATTAGCCTATAATATACTCGGTATATTACAGCTATCTCTCTTGTATTAATTTTACTATTCATATTTTTTGTTTTAATATTAAGAGTCAAAGTATCTAAAATATTCTGGTCATTTATGTCAACCGAATAATTTGGATAACAGTTAAAGTAGACCGGGCCTTGAGCTAGGTTACTTTGTAGGACTCCTAATAATGAATCGTCAAAATTTAATAATCTGTCATCTCTTAACAAGAGACAAAGGGGTGTGTCTAAACCTAATCTGTATAAAGGTTTGACAGCTACTTGTACTAGTCCAATATGTAGGAAATTATATTTTTTCCTATATTGTTGTATGTCATGTGCTGCTAATAACTTAATTGTTTCGATTGAGTTATTAATAACGATCGTTGATTCACAAGTTTTTATATTATAACTCTTAATAAAATCAACTTGCCTGTATGATATATAGTGCCAAAGGATTCTCTAGAAATACTCCAATTTTGTAAATCATTTTCTATTTTGGCAATATTCGTTACTGCCGAAATATTAGCACTATTAAGAATTTTATTATTCTCGGAATTATTCATTTTAATATTGAGATGTATACCTGTTGATACAGATATTCATTGTTTTATATTTTTTTGAATTATTCTTTTTCTGTGTTGATAACTCTCAAGATTTTCTTTATAAAATTCAATTTCTCTTTCTATAGTTAATAAAGCTTTATAACGCAGATTAATATATCTGATTATATTTTTGCAGACTCTAATGTTGTGTTCAACACAATCTATTTTCCTTTTTGTGTTTCGGAGATGTTTAAGTGATCTCCATTTCTGAATGTTATAAAATCCGATTTTATGAAAAGTTTTATGTTTCATTTATAAATAGGTTTTAAAGATTTTTACAAGTTTCAGGGAGAGGTATCTTGTCTTTAAGGTTTCTCTATCTACTCTCTATGTTATCTTATTTCAGTGCTAATTCTCTTAATAGTTTTCTACTGTTCTAATAGTATATCGTTTACTGTTTAACTTCTTCGTTTCTCTATTATCCTGTTTTTAAGTTATCTTAGTTCTAAGTTTTCTTGGGGGTTGAACGTGTTCCTTGTGTCCTGTCTAACAGCGGCTCTCCTGGCCTATAACGACGACGGCAACTGACGTCAGCTAATAGGGTTCAACTAACTCTCTCTCAGAGACCCTCACACTATGAACTTCACACTAGATAACAGGATTATAGAGAGAGCATGAAACAGATAATAATATTTCAATGAACCTTAAAGACAATTGAGAGTTTAGCCTCTCATGGATTTAATTAACATGAAACGTGGCTCTGATACCAGTTTGAAGGATCAAAAGTACAGATAATAAAAATATGCGGAAATTAAAGTAAATAAAGACAAGTTTTAAGAAACTTACTTTTATTTAGAACATAAGAAACTACGGTACAAGAAAATTTTACAGAGAGGGAAGGGAAAACATATAAGAAAAGAGAAGGGCGATTTTCGGTCTGCCGCTTCTATTACATTTGGAAGTCTTATATAGACTTCGAAAGATTTAGTTAACGACTCCTGTTTTCCAGAAAGGTCAAGTATCGTTGTCGATGACTCTTGCTTTTTTGAAAGGTCAAGTGTCGTTGTCAATGACTCTTGCTTTTTTGAAAGGTTAAGTGTCGTTGTCTCCTTTTCTGAAAGAGCAGGCGTCACTGTCTCCTGTTCCGAAAAGGCAAATGTCGCTGCAGAACTGTTTATCTATTAGACTGGGCTATTCCGTCTAATTCTTCCATATCTCCATTCTTTCTGCTTTCTGCAGATGACGAACTTGAGACTGCTTCTAGCATTGCTTGTATTTGATTTGGATCTGCTGACTCGATATTTGCTAACATTCCAAACAGTCTTTTCTTCAACTCATGTTGAGAGTTACCTGATCCTGCTTTGGACTCTGTTCTGATTGGTCGAGATTTCTTTGGTTCTTTAACCTCTAGAATCAATCCTTTGATCTTTGGTGTTTTAACTAAGTATCTGATTTTCTCAATTTGCTCAATGTCAAATGACCAATTAATAATAAAAGATATTCTCTTTGCAAAGTAGTATTTGCATAACCTTATATGTTCAGGAAGAGAAGTGATTTCATTTTCTATTTGGAACCTTTTATAATGCATATGGAAGCTTCGAGTCATTGTTTGCTCCGATCCTCCAAACATTTTCCAACCGTCGTAGAACCATATGGGTAGTATGGACTTCTGGGCTTGTTCACTATACTTTACAAACCAGGTGTGGGTTTTTGGTCGTAAATAGAGGAAATTAAACCATGCATCCATATAATCTTTAAAATTATAGGTTTGAGGCCTATATTGGACTGATAATACTATTGGGGTATGTAAGTGATCCATGGTCCATTCAAATGGACTTAATACTTTGTTAATGGTGAATTTAAATTCTGATAGGGTCCTTTCGTCGTAGAGGGTATGTTCAAGTGTAACAGATTTTGTATCTGTTAGGATTAATTCATAATACTTTCTTGTCTTTAGGGGGTCACTAGTGTCAACATAATTCCTGTCTGTGTAACAGGGGTCAAAGTTTTCGTAGCCTTAGTCTAGGGCTAAAACTTTAACTGGTTCTTTAGAGATTAACTCAAAAGTTTCCCTTTCTGAGCAAACTGGTCTTTTGTCTTCCGCTTTTGTTGGTGTGTTAGGATTGACTGCTTGGGCGAAGGTTTCAGGAACCTTCATTGCATAGTCGACACTTGTCAGTATCTTACCTGCTTGGCTGGTGGAGGCTTTTGAGGAAACCTGCTGAAATGGACCATCTCTTTTGGGAATAGTCCCGAGTACTGTCATGGCAGTGGTTTTATTTGTAGTGGGTACTCTCGGAGGGGTAACCATTATATTTAGGGGTGATCTTACGGGTGGTAATAATGGGAATTCTGCAAGAGCAGAATACCTATTCTCTCTTTTAGGAGAGGCCCTGAACGGACCCTTCTGGTCTGGTCTCATTTTTACCCTGTAAAAATTCTCTAGTTAGAAAATCGGGCAAAGAGTTATTTTCTCCTTTTATAAATTCGATTTCAAAGTCGAAGCTAGATAATAAAGCTTGCCATCTGGCAAAAATCTGTTTAGAAATAAGATTTGACACATCCTTTTGCAAAATTTCTTTAGCTGATTTACAATCAACTCTTAATATAAATTCTTTATTTATTAAATCATCTTGAAATTTTGTAATACATAGTACTATAGACAAAATCTCTTTTTTGACTGTACTATAATTCTTTTGAGCCGGATTCCAGATACCGGAAGTGAAATGAACTAACTATTCTGGAGACTATGACGAAATTCGTTGTTTAAGAATACCACCGTACCCTTCATTAGAAGCGTCAGTTTCGACTAACATGAACGCTTCAGGATTTGGAATTCCAGTTCCAATTCCTATTTCTTCCTGAGACGTTTATAAAGGGGTTCACAGATTTTCCTAATATTAGGGATAAAGTCTGCTACGTAGTTGAGGCTTCCTAAGAATCTTTGAAGTTGTGTTTTGTCTATGATTTCATCGGGAAATTAGGACGAAAATTCAATGGCTCTACAAATTGGTCTGTAAGTTCCTTGATATAGGTCATGTCCTAAAAATCTAATGGTTGTTTGAAACAACTTTATCTTCTTAGCACTGACTACTAGTCCGTTGTGTTTTACTATTTTAAAGAAAGTATTGAGATGTTTAAAGTGGGAATCTATATCTTCTGAAAATATTAATACGTCATCAATGTAAACTATTGACATGTTACTATAGGGGTTGAATATATTATTCATTACATTCTGAAATTCAGATGGGGCATTTTTTAACCCAAAAGGCCTACGTTCCATTCATATTGTCCAAAGGGGACATTGAAGGCAGTTTTATTGAATTAGTCAGAAACCTGATTTCATATCAAATTTGCTATAAATATTAGCCTTATAAGTTCTTTTTAATAAATCTCTTTTATTAGGTATCGGGTACCTAATCCATTGTAATACTTTATTTAAAGGTTTATAGTTAATTACTAACCTAGGGGCTCCTCTTTCCTTTTCTGCATTATTGTTAACGTAGAAGGCTGCACAGCTCCAAAGTGATTTAGAAGGCCTAATTATTTTCTTCTGGAGAAGATCACTTATTTCCTTTTTACAGACTTCTATTAAGTCATGATTCATTTGAATAGGTCTTGCCTTAGTAGGTATGTTTTGTTCATTAAATTTCTTTATGTAAGGTAGGTGGACTATGTGCCTTTTTCGTTCCCAAAAGGCTGTAGGTAAATCGGAACAAACTTCTAGTTCGAGTTTTTGCTGAAACAGTTTAATCTTATCTCCTACTTCCGGGTTTTTTAAAGTTTGTTCAATTTTGTGAACTTTTATATTATTTTTTAAGTAATTAACCTGTTGAGATAATAAGTTTATTTTAAAAATTGTTTGTGATTTAATGTAATCACTTTCCTCTTTAGAGATTGGATTTAGGTAAGGAAATCGTATTTCTTTTTCTAATACATTAGTGCAGAGTGCACTTAAATCGTCGTAATGTGGCTTTATTTGAGTCAGGAAAGGAATTCCCAAAATTATTTCTTCATTTATATCCCTTGTTATTACAAAATCATTAATAAAGCATATTCCATCATTACAGATATGTGCTTTAGATAATTTGTAATTTATTTTCAATAGTTCTCCTGTGGCGGAGTATAATTTTTGCATACTCTTTTCTAAATATTTTAGAGGTATTATTCCTTCCATTATGCAGTTCTTATCTGCACCTGAATCTAATAATGCTAATTTATTAAAGGTCATATCTTGCACTTTTAAAGTTATGGGGAGATGATAACTTTTAGCCTTTACTTTAGTGAGTTTAACTAAGGCTGATGAGTCGTCTCTTGATTCTTCTATAATTGAATCATTATCGTTTAATTTTGAAGCGTTGCCATCTTCTTCGCAATCGTTACCATCATTTTCTTCTTTGAAGAATTCTTGATTAATAGTTTTTCCTTTATTTGCTTGGGATAATATTTTATCAGTAATATTTTCCATTTCGATTTTATTAAGTCTAAGCTTAATATCTTTTAATTCTTCTTTCACTGATTTAAGTTAAGTCTGAAGATGTTGGATGGTAGTGGGTTCTTCTGTTTTAACAAAAAATCTATCCATTACTTTCTTCATATCAAAAGGTTCTATGTGTGGTCGATTTCCCTTCTGTTTAACCATAATATTTTTTAATTCAATTAGATATTTTTTCTTTAAGTCATCGTCATCAATGTGTTTGATGATGTCGAATAAGACTTCCTTGGAGTCTTCCGAAATTACCCTAAGTGAGTTTTGACTACACACGCAAACTGCGCCAGTACAGTTACAGTTGTTTTCTATTGAGCTGCTACTGTCTGAATCATACGCGACATTGATTAGTTCATTGTCACTATCCGAATAACTAACAATGGATGAAGATGATGAAGACGATGAACTGTAATCATTATCTTCTAGAATAGCGTAAAGTTTTTCTTTAGTATTTTCATCAATTTCTAAAGAATTAACTTTATTCTTTTTCTTTTTCGTGACGTTACAGTCACTGGCTCTATGCCCTGTTTTTCCACATGACCATCATTTATCACCATAATTTTTCTTTCTTTTAAACCTTTTCTTTTTAGAAGTTTCACCTTCTTTCTTTTCTTTACGCTTATGGCGTCTTATAGGTTTATCAGAAATTTTATGTTTGTTTTTCTTTGATACTCTTTTTGAAGGAGCTGCAATTGTTTTGTAACCGAAGTCTTGGCAAAAACTACCAAGTTCAGCTTTGGATTGTAGTATGCTTTTTTTAATAAGGCTTTTTAGTTTTAGGTCTGTACATAGGTCTAAACCTGTAACATTAATAAAGCTTATTAAATCTCCATATGTTAGATTATCATATGGAATTGAACCATTAAATCTATCTTTAATTTTATTTCTTACCTTTTCGGCAAATAGTCTGGGTAATCCACTAATGAATCTTTCTTTCCAGAAAGGTTTATTATAGTCTTCTCTGATCATTACCTTTTCTATGAACATATCTTTATACCTATACCACCTAAAATCTGTTAATTTTGGGCAGCTAATATTATTAAAAAGTTCAAGACTTCTATAGTGGAATAGTTTTGGTTCTCCAATAAAATGTTTCGTTATACAATAAATTAAAGTTGTTGTAGCATCTTCTTTAGCTACTTGTTCGGTTGTCTGAGTATTATTTTCAGTTTTTACTACAGTTGTTATGGTCGTAGCATTAAGAATTTGATTTCTGTTTTCTTCGGAAAGATAATTATCCCACCAATTTTTTAATGTACCAGTAAAACCTGATACTACTAAGGTTGCAGTGTGTTTATCTGACGCATTTTTATTTTGTAGGCTGTTACCGCAATTCCTATTTCGTGGAGTTTTTTGTAAATTTGGCCTTCGGCTAGGCCATCAATATTCCATTCGGTAATTCCAGTTCCGTCATGACTGGAGTAAGATAGATAGACGTCTTCTTCAAATTGAACATCTGGGAACATTGGTCTTCCATAATAAGTTTTCTTATTAGGATGTCGAGGATTTCCCATTATTCTACTTACTTCAGGAGTATTAGCAGAGATGGTTTTTAATGTAACTAGAGGTTTTATCTTATTAATAAAGTCTGAGCATTCGTTAGAAGCTTTCTCTATTATTATTAACTTTGCTTCTCTGTCAGGGATGGTTTCATCCTTTAGTATAGTTTCATACGTTTTATTTAATGAAGTTAATTGTTTTTGTAATTTATGTATTTCTATAGTTTTTGTCTCCACTACTACTAGCTTGTTATGTATGGATTTTTGATACACTCAGTTTCGTTTTAAGTTGTTCTTCTATTTTTTCTAGAAGTTCATTTGTAAAATCAAATTTATCTTTTAATTGCGGGAACTTTTCTTTTGAAAATTCAGGGATTTGATAGTAGGATGTGTTTCTATAGTAGGTGCTACTGTTGATTTTGTTGGGATTCCTAATTTGTTAGTGTCTTTTAATTGATTGGCTACAACATGTAAAAGATTGTTTGTGTAGTTATTTTGAACAATTATTTTATTCAAGTCTTTGTTTATTGGTTCTTTATCGAGGTGAATGCTTTCTCTTTTGAAGGGGGAAGCCGTTATGACCTCATTCTGAACTGGTATTACTATTTCATCTAAAGGTGGAATAGTGGCTTCTATTGTACCTTTATTTTTAGTATACCATTTGTTAATAATCATTTGTAAAGATTCCTTTTGATTTGGAATCTGCCCAGTTAATTTGAACCATCTAAAGAATTCTATATCACATTTAAGTCTTTTTAGATCTTTAATCCATTTATATCTGAAAGACTTTCTTTGATCTAAAGAATAGGCATTTACATACCATTTTCTTTTAATATTGTTATCAGGGTGTTCCCACTGAGCATTTAGACTTTTCCAATCTATTTTGAAGTTATTTTCTTCTTTAAGAGTTCGAAGTCTATCTATTGTTTGTGCGGATGAACTTTTGTGAATAAAAGGACCCTTTTGATAGATTACTTTAGGAACAGTTTTATTAAAATCTACTCCTTTTATTTTTCTATCAAGTTCTTCGATTAATTCTTCATCGCTTTTATCGCTTATGTTGCTTTTATACTTTTCCTCCAGGGGTTTAGAAGAAGAAGGTCCACTGAAGGACATTCTTTTACTGGAAGAAGCTTCGCTTATTGAGTTAGATCTAAAAAAAATTAAGTCTACTGCACCTGTTGGGTGTTGAATTACTTGTTCGATGTGTGAACTTTCTTGTTCATATTTAGGTTGAGTTATGACTTCAAAACGTCATTCATCTTTGGATAATATCTCATCCCATCGAATCATTCTAGGGACGTAGGTATTACTATGCTCTCGGTTTGCTACGTTAACATAAACCACCAGATAAATACAGAAACTCGAAGCAGAATGCCGATAGAATACAGAGTGATCAGCTTCACTCCGAATCATGCCAAATTCCTGGATAATTGTGCTTAACTTACCAAACCAGGCTCGAGGAGACTGCTTTAGACCATAAAGTGACCGGCGCAAGCGACATACAAGGCCACGCAATTCAAAACTATAAAACAATTGCGCACCCTGCATTCTTTAAATGAGAAACAAAACTTTGAACAAATATTTCTTTCTCGTCTATCTCAAATCTGAGTATGCAACAGGTCACACTTCTCCAGCAATTTAACAACATAACAACCTAAGTTACTGAAAAAGTGATTATCTGGGATCCAAAAGGTGTAGAAGTTTCCACGAATCACAATATCCTCTCTGCCTAGCCATATATGATTCACATTTTTTCATCTATTGACACCATAAATAGTTCTTCAGGGTTAATCCAGTTAAAAGGCATCTGAATTTCAACCAATGTATTTGCATCCAACATGTTCATGTTCATTCAGCACTCTACTGAATGAAATGATTTAGTATCATGATTCAGCAGATATTTATGGCTGATACTGTGCTTACCTGGACTATCGGAAGCAACCTCTCTGCTTACACAAGGTAGGGGTAAGGTCTGCGTACAAACTACCCTCCCAAAACCCCAGTTGTGGGAATATACTGGCTATGTTGGTGGTGGTTCAGCCACTAAACAGCAGCATTTATCACATCAGCTATCTGTTTCGGTACATGAATAAACTGCCTATAACTCCTGAAATGTTTTCATTCATAAGAACTGCTCCAGCTAAATGGTCGATAAAAAATCACATTATCATGCTTTCCAGACCGGTGCGTTACCAAAAGTAGCTGCAGTATCGACGCTTAATAGGCTCAACCTCTCAAGAAGGAGAAAACAAGGTGCAGTGAGAGCATGCACATGCTAACTACTCATGCCATAAAGACAAATATATACAACCGACGATGAAAGGCATCATACGTTCCATCTTTTATGACCCCAACCACAATTCTAGGGAATAGCAGCAATATCACAATTGCATTTGACTTGCCAAATAAGGAACTTATGTGACCTGGAACTTCCTACAGAGCTCCTTTTTTCCCCAAAAAACAGCTCTGCAAAACTTTTGACACAGTGATTCATGACCCAGCACAAAAATAAACTCTCTTCAAGGGTAGTCTGAAATTTCATGGCTCGGCCAAATTTAAAAGGCAAAATTTCCAAAGAGAGGATTAATCATAGCTCAGGAAATGAAGATAAGTAGACCAAAAATAATGTAAAGACAGACAAAAAGACACCATCATTCTGACCAACTAGTGAAATTAGATAAGAATAAATCAATCAGTTGTTGAATTAACAATCAAACATGATTAATTAGGATACGAACCTAGCTTTGTTCCAACAAGAATAATTGGAACTCCAGGAGCATAATGCCTCAACTCAGGAATCCACTGAAATTCAATAGGAGGAAGATGAAATAATGTATTAGTAATTGTTGAATATCACCAACCATACATTTTATTTATTTTACTTTTCTGATAGGCAACTATTACTCATTCTTCGCTAAGAAATCCTAAATATTCAACACTGGAAGTACTAGGTTGGTAGGTATTTCACTATCCATATGGTATGAACAACTAATGTAAAAGACAAACAAGCCAATGTTATTTATGGACTTGCTTCAAAACTTAATGGGACCGACAGCTTTCATTAACGTTCCCACAAGTTCATCTCCCGGCCAAGTACAGCAAAAAAAATATTAAAAAAAAATGAAAGTTAGAGGCAGGATGCAGGAGAGAAACTTGCCTTTTTGGAGACATTTTCATAGCTCGCTTTGCTAATGAGAGAAAACGCCAGTATAAATACATCTGCCTCGGGATAGCTCAACGGTCTTAATCTATTGTAATCCTCCTGACCTGTTCAATCAAAAAGTAGAGGTAGTTGACATGTGCGCCGCGGAGCGAGGGACAAGAGAAAAAGCTGAAAATGTCATGTAGGGAAATATTTTACCTGCAGTATCCCAGAGCCCCAGATTGACAGTGCTCCCATCGACAACCACATCTGCACTAAAATGGTCGAATACAGTTGGGACGCAAACCTGTTTGCAATGCAGCAGACAATCACCAAACATGAGCAATGCACACACCACTCACATAAACATAACTAGAACTTATAATCAACTTTTTTATTAAAGTTTTTAAAGCACTTTCACTCTAACAAGTGACATCTTTGATAAAAAAACCAGTATCAAGTTAGAAACTGAGCTATTAAATTATAACGAGTATCTTAGTTTGGTTTTTGTGATGTTTATTCCATCTTCCATGAGAGTTCTAATACTTACTTTTTTCTATTCATACTCCATCCATCTGATACCTTTTAGTTTATAAGAGTATTTATCCTTTTGCATTTAAGGGAAAAGGGGTATCTTTTAAGCAAGTTATCACTGATGCACAACAAAAACAGAAGACAACCTTTTGTTGGTTTGTCAACCAACTTGACAAGAAGCTCGTTAAGGCTGAGTTCACCAAGACAATATTCAAGATGTAGTTTCGGCTCCCTTTCCCTAGACTACATGTCTCATGGTTTTCAAACACCCCCACCCAAAAAAAAAACATAAAACTCTAGTCTATAATGGTAGAAAATCAGTTTTCTTTCCCTTAAAAATAGCCAAAAGATCCATGTTTTGTGGTAATTGGAAGTAAACGTAAAACAACCCACTCTTAGACCGGGTGCCAAATTGATTAAGCAAGTCATGAATCAAGAAAAAAGGTCGTTTTACTGAGAATAACTAGCTTAATTTGTTCTTTTGGGCGATAAATAGAAAGATCAAAAGAAAATGCCTGACAAATAGAGAGATAGAGAGGTAAACAAGTACTTACAGTGGGAAAAGTGTCGTTGGCATAGGAAATGAGAAGACAAGTTTTACCCACAGCTCCATCGCCAACGGTGACACACTTTATGAACCTAGACGCACTCATTCTTCAAAACCCAAATCTCCCTTCTTACAATTTCTTAGCTTCTTCTTTTACCCAAAATCTCTTCGTTTTTTCTGTGTGTATATGCATCTCCACCTACTCTTCAACCAAGGAGCTGTTTGATGTTAGTTAAAATAGAAGTAAAAGCCCAAAATGCTAATATAAACCCTATGAGGATAGAATGGGGAAAATAACAGAATACCCAACTCAACAGCCACATTCTTGATGTAGAGAGACAAAAATAAGGAAATAAAAATCTCACCTTTATGATACAGAAGTGATGATTTTAATATTAAAGAGGTAAAGAAGAATGGATATGAACAGAGAGAGTTAAAGGAAGAAAGCCAGACCCAGAAGACAGAGAAAGACATAGCAGAAAATGGAAATGAAGAAAAGCTCAAACCAGCTACAGAAAAAGACCGCATTTTAATTTTGAATTTTTTCTGTAGTAAATAAAGATAGCCTTTGAGAAAGCTATTTCCGACTTGAGATGCCACTTATATCATTCCATCTTGGCAAAACCTAAACTTGCCCATTTTTCAACCCGATAAACAAATTTATAATTTTTTCATTTGGACACCTCAATTTAATGAAATGAATACTAGTAAACACATCTAACCGAACGTATATTTCAATTACACTGACATGTCAAACACGCCATATACTACATAATTTATTAATTAATATGTGCTATTTTTGGGTCCCAATTTTTAAATTAATTTATCAAAATTTTATTTTATTTTTTACCTTTCTTCTCCGCTCAAACACCCCCAAACACCCAAAACCCACAACAAACCAGTAAAAGAAGATACGAAAAAGCCTATGAACAAATTCCAAATCCAAGAAATTAGTCGACTTCCTTCATCTCATTTCCTACTTCTTCTTATTTTTGTTAAATTAAATTAAGGATTGAATTTTTGACCACCAAAAAACTCCAATGGCTGTCACCTGTCGGCGACCAACCATATAACCACATCTCTTTGCTAAAAAGTCCCAATTCATAAGAGAAGTAAAACTACACGCTTTCAAATCTAATCTGGCTGGAAAACTCCAAGGTGTTATCTCTCTTCTCGCTTAAGTTCAAAATTCATAACCTTTTTTACTCAAACTATTTACTATATATGAGAAAAAAATAAGAAAATAAGGTCGATATTCGGGTGAAGGTGGACGTGGCTCCCATAGAAGACAAGATGCGGGAGGCTAGGCTTAGATGGTTCGGGCACGTGAAGATGAGAAGCCTGGATGCACCGGTGAGGAGGTGTGACCGGCTGGCCTTGACGGGTATGAGGAGAGGTAGAGGGCGACCTAAATATGGGGTCCAGCCCATAAATTAAGGAAGACAACTTTCTTCCTTTGTCTTCTTTTTCTAAATTGGCAGCCAATTTTTCTTTTGCATAGTCAACATTGTAGGTTGTGTCAAATGTGGTAGACGTGCAGAAAGAAAATGTCAAGTGTAGTAGGCGAGGTTCTGCCTATAAAAGGAGAGCTTCGGCTCTCATTTTTGATACACCAATCTTAAAGGAAAAATATATCTGAGAGTTAGAAAGAAAGAGTGAGGTTTCACAGACAGGGTATAAGAAAATAGTTTGTGAGAAAAATAGAGAGTGAGTGATATTGTAGTGAGGTGGGAATATCAAAAGAGGGTTATTTCTTTTGAGTGTTGTAGTGGTCTTTTGAGTATTTTACTCGGACCTACAAAGTGTAAAATTTCTTGCAATAGTGATATCAGTTGCTCTTCTCAGGGCCGTGGTTTTTTCCCTTATTCAAGAGGGTTTTTCACGTAAAAATCTTGGTGTCGTTGTTACTCTTTTATTCTTGTTAATTACCGTATCTCGGTGCTAAGTTATTATTCCGCTTTTATTACCATGAATATTATTTTTGTAGGAGGTTTATTCCCAACAACTGGTATCAGAGCACAGGTTCTGCTCGTTCACTAAAATATTATTCATTGTCAGTAGTACTATTCTCGACGAAAAATAAAAATGTTCGGAGTAAAGTAGGAGGTAGCAAAATTCAACAGAGATAACAGTTTTTCAACATATCAAAGAAGGATGAGGGATCTGCTCCTCCAATAAGGATTACACAAGATGTCAAAAAGCCTGATACCATGAAAGCTGAGGATTTGGCTGACTTGGATGAAAGAGCTACTAGTGCAATCAGGTTGCACTTATTAGATGATGTGGTAAATAACATCATTGATGAATACACTGCACGTGAAATTTGGACAAGGCTGGAAAGCCTATACATGTCCAAAATGCTGACAAATAAATTGTACCTGAAGAAGCAGTTATGCGCCCTACACATGGGTAAAGGTACAATTTTTTTGTCATATTTAAATATATTTAACGGACTAATCACACAGCTTGCCAACCTCAGAGTGAAAATCGAGGAAGAGGATAAAGCCATCTTGCTATTGAACTCGTTGCCATCTTCGTACGATAATTTGGCAACAACCATCCTACACGGTAAGACTACTATTGATTTGAAAGATGTCACATCGGCTCTTCTACTCAATGAGAAGATGAGAAAGAAGCCTGAAAATCAAAGACAGACTCTCATCACAGAAGGTAGAGGCAGGAGTTATCAAAGGAGTTCGAGCAACTATGGTAGATCCGGAGCTCATGGGAAGTTAAAGAACCAATCCAAATCAAGAGCCAGAAATTGCTACAACTGTGATCAACCAGGTCACTTCAAAAGAGATTGCCCAAATCCAAAGAAGGGCAAAGATGAAACTAGTGGCCAGAAGAATGATGACAACACAGCCGCTATGGTGCAAAATAATGATAATGTTGTCCTCTTTATAAATGAGGAAGATAAATGCATGCACCTGTCAGGTCCAGAGTCGGAATGGGTGGTTGACACAACGGCATCTTACCATGCCACACCGGTAAGAGATCTTTTTTGCAGATATGTAGCAGGCGATTTCGGCACAATGAGAATGAGTAACACAAGTTACTCAAAGATTGCAGGGATTGGTGACATTTGTATCAAGACAAATGTCGGATGTACATTGGTTCTAAAGGATGTGCAGCATGTACCTGATTTGCGGATAAACTTGATCTCGGGAATTGCTTTTGACCGAGATGGATACGAGAACTATTTTACAAATCAAAAAGTGGAGACTCACTAAAGGATCATTGGGGATTGCAAAGGGAGTTGCTCGTGGCACGTTGTACAGGACAAATGCAGAAATATGCCAAGGTGAATTGAACGCGGCACAAGATGAGATTTTTGCAAATTTGTGGCACAAAAGAATGGGTCATATGAGCGAGAAGGGATTGCATATTCTTGCCAAGAAATCACTCATTTCTTATGCCAAATGTATAATAGTAAAACCTTGTGACTACTATTTATTTGGTAAGCAGCATAGAGTCTCATTTTAGATATCGTCTGAAAGAAAATTGAATTACGTGATTTAGTATATTCTGATATTTGTGGCCCAATGGAAATTGAATCAATGGGTGGTAACAAATATTTTGTTACTTTTATCAATGATGCTTCACGAAAATTATGGGTTTATATTTTGAAAACCAAAGATCAGATGTTTCAAGTTTTTTAGAAGTTTCATCCTCTAGTAGAAAGGGAGACGAGTCGAAAGCTAAAGCGTCTCCGAAGTGACAATGGAGGTGAGTACACTTTAAGGGAATTTGAAGAGTACTATTCAAGTCATGAGATCAGACATGAAAAGACAGTTCCTGGAATCCCACAACACAATGGCGTAGCTGAGATGATGAACCGCACCATTATGGAGAAGGTGAGAAGCATGCTCAGAATGGCTAAACTACCTAAGTCATTCTGGGGTGAAGCAGTTTAGACAACCTGTTACCTGATCAATAGGAGTCCATCAGTTCCGTTGGCATTTGATATCCCAGAGAGAGTTTGGACCAACAATGAGGTGTCCTACTCGCATCTGAAGGTGTTCAGTTGCAGAGCTTTTGCACATGTACCAAAAAAGTAGAGAACAAAGCTGGATGATAAATATGTTCCCTGCATATTTATCGGATATAGAGATGAAGAGTTCGGGTACAGATTGTGGGATCCTGTAAAGAAGAAGGTCATCAGAAGCAGAGATGTAGTCTTCCGAGAAAGTGAAGTTGGAACTACTGCTGATATGTCAGAAAAGGCGAAGAACGGTATAATTCCTAACTTTGTTACTATTCCTTCTACTTCTAACAATCCCACAAGTGCAGAAAGTACGACCGACGAGGTTGCCGAGCAAGGGGAGCAACCTGGTAAGGTTATTGAGCAGGGGAAGCAACTTGATGAAGGTATTGAGGAAGTGGAGCACCCCACTCAGGAATAAGAACAACCCCAACCTCTAAGGAGATCAGAGAGGCTAAAGGTAGAGTCATGCAGGTACCCTTCCACAGAGTATTTCCTCATCAGTTATGAGGGGGAGCCAGAAAGTCTTAAGGAGGTGTTGTCCCATCCAGAAAAGAACCAGTGGATGAAAGCCATGCAAGAAGAGATAGAATCTCTACAGAAAAATGGCACGCATGAGCTAGTTGAACTTTCAAAGGGTAAAAGACCACTCAAATGCAAATGGGTCATTAAACTCAAGAAAGACGAAAATGGCAAGATGGTTAGATACAAAGCTCGATTGGTGGTTAAAGGCTTTGAATAGAAGAAAACTATTGATTTTGACCAAATTTTCTCTCCTGTTATCAAAATGACTTCTATTCGAACAATTTTGAGCTTAGCAGCTAGCCTAGATCTTGAAGTGGAGCAGTTGGATGTGAAAACTACATTTCTTCATGGAGATTTGGAAGAAGAGATTTATATGGAGCAGCCAGAAGGATTTGAAGTAGCTGGAAAGAAACACATAGTGTGCAAATTGAATAAGAGTCTTTATGGATTGAAGCAGGCACCAAGGCAGTGGTAAATGAAGTTTGACTCATTCATGAAAAGTCAAACATACCTAAAGACCTATTCTGATCCATGTGTATACTTCAAAAGATTTTCTGAGAATAACTTTATTATATTGTTGTTGTATGTGGATGACATGTTAATTGTAGGAAAAGACAAGGGGTTGATAGCAAAGTTGAAAAGAGATCTGTCCAAGTCATTTGATATGAAGGACTTGGGCCCAGCACAACAAATTCTAGGGATGAAGATAGTTCGAGAGAGAACAAGTAGAAAGTTATGGCTATCTCAGGAGAAGTAAATTGAACGTGTACTAGAACGCTTCAACATGAAGAATATTAAGCCAGTCAGCACACCTCTTGCTAGTCATCTAAAGTTGAGCAAAAAGATACAACAGAGGAGGAGAAAGGTAACATGGCTAGAGTTCCTTATTCTTCAGCAGTCGGAAGCTTGATGTATGCAATGGCATGCACTAGACCTGATATTGCTCACGCAGTTGGTGTTTTCAGCAAGTTTCTTGAAAATCCTGGAAAAGAACATTGGGAAGCAGTCAAGTGGATACTCAGGTACCTAAGAGGTACCACAGGAGATTGTTTGTACTTTGGAGTATCGGATCCAATCTTGAAGAGCTATACAGATGTTGATATGGCAGGTGACATTGATCACAGAAAATCCACTACTGGATATTTGTTTACATTTTCAGGGGGAGCTATATTATGGCAGTCGAGTTTGCAGAAGTGTGTCACACTCTCTACAACTGAAGCGGAGTATATTGCCACTACTAAAGCTGGTTGGCACGACACGGATTTCCCACCCTCGGGAGTCGTGATGGCACCTACTAATGTGAGCTAGGCAAGCCAATCCTTAACTGCTTACTTTATTAACCATTACTTCTTTTAACAATTGTCAGTGATAACATGAAAGCAACGGAATTAGATAAATATGCGGAAGACGTAAATTTAAGAGAATGGACAATAATGCGAAAATCAACATATGCCTCTACCCAAGAACTAGTGTCACATTACTCACGAACTTCTAAGAGTACTAAATACAACCGTATGAAAGAAAAATACAAATTGTTTGTCTCGGAAATATGAGATAACAGACCGAAATAAAAGATAGAGGAGACGCCTGGCCTGCGGATGCCTGCAAGGCTACCTCAGTGTCTCACTGGACTGAAGGCTGGCTCCCACGCTACTGCTGTTGTCCAAGACCTAGATCTGTGCAAAGGAGCACAGAGTGTAGTATCAGCACAACTGACCCCATGTGCTGGTAAGTGTCCAGCCTAACCTCGGTGAAGTAGTGACGAGGCTAGGACCATACTACCAAATAAACCTGTGTAGTTAAATCATATAAAGCTGAAATAGATATATATATATATATATATACAGCGGAAAAGAGATACAGAAATAACCAATAAATGTAGGAAGGGGAAACATGTTGTGGGGAGATAACAGTTTCAAATAGAATCCTCAATAAAGAAAGAAGCAACAAAGCCAAGGAATCACAAGTGAACAATTTGCACAGCATCACCCTTCGTGTTTTTACTCTCGTCCTCACCAAAAACAATACACGGCATCACCCTTCGTGCTTTACGCTTTTCCTCACCCAAACAACAATCACAAGGCAAATAGGGTAAGGGAATCTATAAACTCGAAGTAAATCAAATAACAATAAGTAATGAAAGAAACAATATGACTCGGATTTCAATAAGGAATTAGAAACCAACAAATGCACGACATCACCCTTCGTGCTTCTACTCTCGTCCTCACCAAAGCAATCATATAATAAAAATATGCACGGCATCACCCTTCGTGCTTTTACTCTCTTTCCTCACCATATAATCAATGAATATCGGTACGGAATGGTACATCGTACGACATGGCATCACCCTTCGTGCTTTACACTCTTTCCTCACAATAGCAAACAATGCACGACATCACTCTTCGTGATCTAACACTCTTCCTCACCCAAACAACAATCACAAATAAAGGGGCAAGGGAGTAGACAAATAATGGTAGAAATCCCGGAAAGGGAATACAATTAAACAGCTAAATCCTGGCAAGGGAACAATATCAATATTCTCAGCATCCCGACAAGGGAGATGATCAACAAAGCAACAAACATCCCGGCAAGGGAGAAATTTAATAATTCTTTCTCTTTCTTTCACTTTCACTTCTTATCTCACTTTACCACTTGAGCCAACACTCCATAGGGGTTCAATCATCTCGTATCCTTTCATAATTCGTATTATAACTCGAGTCAATGCTCCTCGAAGTTTAAGGATCATAATTCCTTTCACATGCTTGTTACAGTATATAGAAATCATCATTAAGGCATGGAAGATACAACAAAATCAGAATATCCGCAATATTAAGACTCACGGTCATGTTAGACACCAACGTATAGATACTCGTCATCATGCCTATACGTCGTACTCAACAATTAGCACGTAGCAAATAAGACTCAACTCTTAATCCCTCAAGCTAAGGTTAGACCAAACACTTACCTCAAAGCTTTGAACACCACTCAAGCCTCAATTATAGCTTTACCCCCTTGATTCCACCATCAATCCGCTCGAATCTAGTCACAAGTTACTTAATTACATCAATAAGTGCTAAATGAATCAACCCCAATGCATGAAGACGAGTTTTCCCAAAGTTTTACTAAAAAGGTCTAAATCACCCCCGGGCCCACGTGGTCGAAACCCGAGGTTCGGACCAAAACCCGTTTACCCATTCCCCCACAAATCCAAATGTATAATTTGTTTTGAAATCAAACCCCAAATTGAGGTCCAAATCCCCAATTTTAGAAAAAACATAGGTTCTACCCAAAACACCCATTTTCCCCTATGAAAATCTTTGATCTTAAGTTAAAATCATGTTAAAAGATGTTAAGGAGTGAAGAAAATGAGTTAGAAATCACTTATCAATCGTTTTGGAGAAGAAAAGTTGTTTAGAAAATCGCCTCTTATGTTTTGGGGTTTTGAAAAGTGTAAAAATAACTGAAATTCACGTGAATTTATACCCCTCTGAAGCCCCCACCGCGGACCGCGCTAAGCCGACCGCGGCCGCACAACACCCACCGCGGACCGCAAAAAGGCAACCGCGGCCGCACACGATTCCTCGCGGGCCACGCAAAAGGGTTCAGAGGCCTGCAATATTTTCCCGAACCTGCAACATCTGATCTTTTAAGTCTACAGCATCCCGGAACTTACTCGAAACTCACCCGAGCCCCCGAAGCTCTAACCCAAGTATGCACACTACCTCAAAAACACTTTACAAACATATTCGTGTGAACAAATCATCAATATAACATCATGAACATCGAATCAAGCCTCAAGATCAATGAATTTTTCTCAGATTTCCTTTTAAACATCAATTTCCCAATTAGGGTCCGGATCACGTCAAACGACGTCCGTTTTTAACCAAACTTTGCAGGAGTAATTCAAAACATATATAAGACTTATATCGGGCGCCGGAACCAAAATACGGGCCCGATACCATAGTCTTCTAATCAAATTTCATTTCCAATTTCCTTAGTTATTTTAAAAAAACAATTTCACTCAAAAAATTCATTTCTCGGGCTTGGGACCTCGGAATCCGATTCCGGGCATACGCCCAAGTCCCATATTTTCCTACGAACTCTCCGAGACCGTCAAATTACGGGTCCGGATCCGTTTACCCAAAATATTGACCGAAGTCAAATTTATTCATTTTAATATCAAAACTTAGCATTTTTTCACAAAATTTCATATTTAAGCTTTCCGGCTACGCTCTCGGACTGCACACGTAAATCGGGGCAACCCTAAATAAGGTTTTCAAGGCCTCGAAGACACGGGATTCGATTAGCAACAGGTGATGACCCCTTTGGGTCGTCACATTCTTCACCTCTAAAACAATCGTTCGTCCTCGAACGTGCAAAAGAAGGAAGTACCTGAGTCGGGAAATAGATGAGGATAACGGCTCCACATGTCGGACTCGAACTCCCAAGTCAAAACCTCAGGGGGCTGACCTTTCCACTGAACACGAACAAAGGGGAAATTCTTGGATCTCAACTATCGAACCTGCCGGTCTAGAATAGCTATCGGCTCCTCCTCATAGGACAAGTCCTTGTCCAACTGGACAGTACTAAAATCTAACACGTGGGATGGATCTCCGTGATATTTCCGGAGCATAGACACATGAAAAACTAGATGCACGACTGATAAGCTAGGCGACAATGCAAGTCTATAAGCCACCTCTCCCACTCGATCAAGAATCTCAAATGGACCAATAAACCTAGGGCTAAGCTTGCCCTTCTTCCCAAATCTCATCACGCCTTTCATAGGCGACACTCGGAGCAATACCCGCTCACCAACCATAAAACCCATGTCTTGAACCTTGCGATCTGCATAGCTCTTTTGCCTGGACTGAGCTGTACGAAGCCTATCCTGAATGATCCTAACCTTGTCCAAGGCCTCCTGAACCAGATCCGTACCCAACAACCGAGCCTCTCCCAGCTCAAATCATCCAACCGAAGATCGACACCGCCTACCATATAAAGCCTCGTAAGGATCCATTTGGATACTCGACTGGTAGCTATTGTTGTAGGCAAATTCTGCCAAAGGCAAAAACTGATCCCACGAACCTCCAAAGTCAATAACACAAGCCCAGAGCATATCCTTCAATATCTGAATAGTCCGCTCGGACTGTCCATCCATCTGAGGATGAAATGTTGTACTCAACTCAACCTGGGTGCCTAACTCTCGCTGAATTGTTCTCTAGAAATGCGAGGTAAACTGCGTACCTCGGTCCGAAATGATAGATACCGGCACACCATGAAGGCGAACAATCTCCCGGATATAGATCTCAACTAAACTCTCGGATGAATGGGAGACTGCCACATGAATAAAATGCGCTAATTTGGTCAGACTATCAACAATGACCCAAACTGCGTCGAACTTCTTCCGAGTCAGCGGAAGTCCAGTAACGAAGTCCATAGTGATCCGCTCCCACTTCCACTCGGGAAGCTCAATCCTCTAAAATAAACCACTAGGCCTCTGATGCTCGTATTTAACCTGCTGACAATTCAAACACCGTGCCATATATGCCACAATATCTTTCTTCATTCTATGCCACCAATAATATTGTCGCAAATCCTGATACATCTTCGCGGCGCCCGGATGGATAGAGTACCAGGAACTATGGGCCTCCTCTAAAATCAACTCTCGAAGCCCATCCATATTAGGCACACAAACTCGACCCTACAATCTCAGAACTTCATCATCAACTAAGGTAACCTGCTTGGCACCTCCACGCCGCACCGTGTCTCTAAGGAAATACAAATGGGGATCATCAAACTGCCGATCACGGATACGCTCCAATAACGAAGAACGAGCGACCGTGCAAGCTAATACTCGACTGGGCTCAGAAATATCCAATCTCACAAATCAATTGGCCAAAGCCTGAACATCCAAAGCAAGCGGTGTCTCACCGACTGGAATATAAGCAAGATTGCCCATACTGGCTCACTTTCTATTCAAAGCATCGGCCATCACGTTGGCCTTTCCCGGGTGATATAAGACAGTGATATCATAATCCTTCAACAACTCTAACCACCTCCTCTGCCTCAAATTAAATTCCTTTTGCTTGAACAAATACTGAAGACTCTTGTGATCAGTGAACACCTCACATGCCACGCCATACAGATAATGCCTCCAAATCTTCAATGTGTGAACAATGGCTGCCAACTCTAAATCATGCACTGGATAGTTATTCTCATGAATCTTCAACTACCTCGAAGCATAGGTAATGACCTTGCCCTCCTGCATCAACACTATACCAAGCCCAATGCGAGATGCATCACAATAAACGGTGTAAGGCCCTGAACCTGTGGGCAGAACTAACACTGATGCCATAGTCAAAGCTGTCTTAAGCCTCTGAAAGCTCGCCTCACACTCGTCTGACCATCTGAACTGGGCACCCTTCTAAGTCAATATGGTCATCGGGGGCTTCAATAGATGAAAACCTCTCCACGAACCGACGATAATAGCCTGCCAATCCCAAGAAACTCTAAATCTCTGTAGCTGAGGCTGGTCTAGGCCACTTCTTGACTGCTTCAATCTTTTTCGGATCAACCTGAATACCCTCTGCGGACACAATATGACCTAGAAATGCAACCGAACTCAACCAAAACTCACATTTCGAAAACGTAGCATATATTTGACTGTCCTTCAGAGTCTGAAGAACCACTCTGAGCTGCTTCTCATGCTCCTCCCGGCTGCGAGAATATATCAAAATATCATCAATGAAGACGATCACGAACGAATCCAAATAAGGCCTGAACACTCGGTTCATCAAATCTATAAAAGCTGTTGGGGCATTTGTCAACCCGAATGACATAACCAAGAACTCATAATGCCCGTACCGAGTACGGAATGCCGTCTTAGGGACATCAGATGCCCTAATCCTCAACTGATGGTAGCCATATCTCAAGTCAACCTTTGAAAATACCTTGGCACCCTGAAACTGATCGAACAAATCATCAATCCTCGGCAGCGGATACTTATTATTGATTGTGACCTTGTTCAAATGTCGTTAATCAATGCACATCCTCATCGAACCATCCTTTTTCTTAACAAACAATACCGGCGCACCCCAAGGCAAAATGTTGGGTCTAATGAAACCCTTCTCCAGCAAGTTCTGTAACTGCTCTTTCAATTCTTTCAACTCAGGCAGGGCCATACGGTATGGCGGAATAGAAACGGGTTGGGTGCCTGGAGTCAAATCAATGCAAAAATCAATATTCCAATCGGGTGGCATACACGGCAGGTCTGAAGGAAAGACCTCAGGAAACTCGCGAACCACAGGCACAGAGTCAATAGAGGGGACCTCAACACTGGAATCACGAACATAAGCCAAATAAGCCAAACACCCATTTCTCGACCATACGCCGAGCCTTCACGTACGAAATGACACTGCGAGTAGAATGACCAGGAGTCCCTCTCCACTATAAACAGGCAAATCCGGTAATGCTAGGGTCACAGTCCTGGCATGTCAATCCAAGATAGCATGGTACGGGGATAACCGGTCCATCCCCAATATAACATCGAAATCGACCATATCTAAAAGCAACAAATCAACACGAGTCTCAAGACCTCCAATCACCACAATACAAGAACGATGAACTCGATCGACCACGATAGAATCACCCACCGGTGTACGACACATAAACATGAATGCTCAAAGAATCGCTAGGCATAACCAGGTATGGTGCAAAATAAGATGACACATACGAATACGTAGACCCCGGATCAAATAACACTGAAGCATCTCTATCACAAACCATAATAGTACATATAATAATTGCATCTGAAGCCTCAGCCTCGGGCCTAGCTGGAAGAGCATAGCATCGGGGCTGGGCCTCACCACCCTGAACTACCTCTCTGGGACGGCCTGCTGCTGGCTGGCCACCACCTCTAGCGGCCTAAGCTCCACCTCCAGGACCTCTACCTCTACCTCTAGCACCTCTACCCCCACCTCTAACTGGCTGGGCGGGCTGCGGAACACCTGGTGCCTGTACCATCGTACGAGAACCTTGATGCTGAGAGCTACCTGGTGCTCGAGGGCAAAACCTGGCAATATGACCGGGATCACCACAAGTGTAACAAGCCCTCGGCTACTAAAACTGCTGGCCCTGTCGACCTAAATGACCACCTCGGAAACTCTGAAGCTGAGGTACACTGATGGGAGTTGGTGGCACACTGTAAGGCCGCTGATCAGAATAATGCGTTTGAGAACCACGACCACCTGAAGTACCATATGAGACCTAGAGAGCTGACTGAAAGGGCCTAGGAAGATGGCCTCTGCCATATGAATCTCTACCTCCATACGAGGTACCACTGAATCTGCCTGAATGACAGGGCCTCTTATCCGACCTATGACCACCTCCCTGTGATAAAACCATCTCAACTCTACGGGCCACATTGGCCGCCTCCTGGAAAGTGATCTCACTCCCGGCCTCCTTGGCCATCTAAAGACGAATCGGCTTAATAAGACCATCAATAAACCTCCTCACCCTCTCTCTCTCGGTGGGAAGTATGATAAGAGCATGGCGATCTAGATCGATGAACTTGGTCCCATACTAGATGACCATCATGGAACCCTACTAGAGGCACTCAAACTGCCTCCGAAAGGCCTCTCTCTGAGTCACGGGCAGAAACTTCTCTAAAAACAACTTTGTGAATTGTTCCCAAGTCAAAGATGGCGAACTGGCTGGTCTAGCTAAGCAATAATCTCTCCACCAAGTCTTGGCGGATCCAGAGAGACGAAAGGTAGCAAAATCAACTCCATTGGTCTCAACGATCCCCATGTTCCGAAAAACCTCGAGACAGCTATCAAGATAATTCTGGGGATCCTCAGTAAATGCACCGCTGAATGTAGAAATGAAGAGCTTGGTGAACCTATAAAGCCTCCACAAAGCATCGACGGACATAGTCGCTCTGTCGCCGGTTTGAGCTACTACACCCGGCTGAACTGCCATAACTGGTTGAACCGCTGGAACCTGAACCTGGAGAGCTACCTACTCTAGAGTGCGCGTAGCAGGAGTCTGAGCCCCTCCTCCAGCCTGGAAGTGGTTGGTGCTACGGGAAGCAAACCCGCTCGGGTGACACTCTCCATGAGGCCCACCAATCGGACCAGAGCGTCCTGAAGAACTGGGGTAGCAATGAACCCCTCTGGGTCCTCAGCTGGACCCACTGGAACTGCTGGGGCCGGAACCTGCTCCTCAAAATCAACCTGAGGCTCCGCCACTGGTGCTGCTGCTCGGGGCTGAGCTCTGCCCTTACCTCGGCCTCTAGCACGGCCTCTGCCCCTAGCGGAAGCTGCTGCTGGGGGCTCGGGCTACTGAGCGGTAGATGAGGAAGCGCGTGTTCTCGCCATCTGCGATAGAACAGAGTAGAAATTCAATTAGCATTTGAGGAACAAATCCGCACGACAAGAAAGAACAACTGTGAAATTTTCCTAACTCTATAGCCTCTAGGAGATAAGTACAGACGTCTCCATACCGATCCCTCAGACTCTACTGAGCTTGTCCGTGAGTTGTGAGACCTATGTAACCTAGGGCTCTAATACCAACTTGTCACGACCCGAATTTCCCACCCTCGGGAGTCATGATGGCGCCTACTAATGTGAGCTAGGCAAGCCAATCCTTAACTGCTTACTTCATCAACCATTACTTCTTTTAATAATTGTCAGTGATAACATGAAAGCAACGGAATTAGATAAATATGCGGAAGACGTAAATTTAAGAGACTGAACAATAATGCGCAAATCAACATATGCCTCTACCCAAGAACTTGTGTCACATTACTCACGAACTTCTAAGAGTACTAAATACAACCGTTTGAAAGAAAAATATAAATTATTTGTCTCAGAAACATGAGATAACAGACTGAAATAAAAGATAAAGGAGACGCCGGGCTTGCGGACGCTTGCAAGGCTATCTCGGTGTCTCACTGGACTGAAGGCTGGCTCCCGCGCTACCGCCGCTATCCAAGACCTGGATCTGTGCAAAGGAGCACAGAGTGTAGTATCAACACAACCGACCCCATGTGCTGGTAAGTGTCCAGCCTACTCTCGATGAAGTAGTGACGAAGTTAAGACCAGATTCCAAATAAACCTGTGCAGTTCATATATATATATACAACGGAAAAGAGATACAGAAATAACCAATAAATATAGGAAGGGGAAACATGTTGTGGGGAGATAACAGTTTCAAATAGAATCCTGAATAAAGAAAGAAGCAACAAAGCCAGAATATCAATAAGAATCACAAGTCAACAATTTGCACGGCATCACCCTTCGTGCTTTTACTCTCGTCCTCACCAAAAACAATACATGGCATCACCTTTCGTGCTTTACGTTTTTCCTCACCCAAACAACAATCACAAGGCAAATAGGGTAAGAGAATCTATAAACTCGAAGTAAATCAAATAACAACAAGTAATGAAAGAAACAATATGACTCGGATTTCAATAAGGAATCAGAAACCAACAAATGCACGGCATCATCCTTCGTGTTTTTACTCTCGTCCTCACCCAACTCAATCATATAATAAAAATGTGCACGGCATCACCCTTCGTGCTTTTACTCTCTTTCCTCACCATATAATCAATGAATATCGGTACGGAATGGTACATCGTACGACACGGCATCACCCTTCGTGCTTTACACTCTTTCCTCACAATAGCAAACAATGCACGACATCACCCTTCGTGATCTAACACTCTTCCTCACCCAAACAACAATCACAAATAAAGGGGCAAGAGAGTAGACAAATAATGGTAGAAATCCCGGAAAGGGAATACAATTAAACAGCTAAATCCTGGCAAGGGAACAATATCAATATTCTCAGCATCCCGACAAGGGAGATGATCAACAAAGCAACAAACATCCCGGCAAGGGAGAAATTTAATAATTCTTTCTCTTTCTTTCACTTTCACTTCTTATCTCACTTTACCACTTGAGCCAACGCTCCATAGGGGTTCAATCACCTCGTATCCTTTCATAATTCGTATTATAACTCGAGCCAATGCTCCTTGAAGTTTAAGGCTCATAATTTCTTTCACATGCTTGTTACAATATATAGAAATCATCATTAAGGCATGGAAGATACAAAAATCATCCGCAATATAAAGACTCACGGTCATGCTAGACACCAACGTATAGATACTCGTTACCATGCCTATACGTCATACTCGACAATTACCACGTAGCAAATAAGACTCAACTTCTAATCCCTCAAGCTAAGGTTAGACCAAACACTTACCTCAAAGCTTTGAACACCACTCAAGCCTCAATTATAGCTTTACCCCTTGATTCCACTACCAATCCACTCGAATCTAGGTACAAGTTACTTAATTACATCAACAATTGCTAAATGAATCAACCCCAATGCATGAAGATGAGTTTTCCCAAAGTTTTACTCAAAAAGTCTAAATCACCACCGGGCCTACGTGGTCGAAACCCTAGGTTCGCACCAAAACCCATTTACCCATTCCCCCACGAATCCAAATGTATAATTTGTTTTGAAATCGGACCCCAAATTGAGGTCCAAATCCCCAATTTTAGAAAAAACCTAGGTTCTACCCAAAACACTCATTTTCCCTCATGAAAATCTTTGATTTTAAGTTAAAATCATGTTAAAAGATGTTAAGGAGTGAAGAAAATGAGTTAGAAATCACTTACCAATCGTTTTGGAGAAGAAACGTTGTTTAAAAAATTGCCTCTTATGTTTTAGGGTTTTGAAAAGTGTAAAAATAATTGAAATTCACGTGAATTTATACCCTCTAAAGCCCCCTCCGCGGACCGTGCTAAGCTGACCGCGGCCGCACAGCACCCACCGCGGACGGTGCAAAGGCGACTGCGACCGCGCTGGCCTTTTCGCGGCCACACACGATTCCTCGCGGGCCGCGCAAAAGGGTTCAGAGGCGTGCAATATTTTCATGAACCTGCAACATCTGATCTTTTAAGTCTATAGCATCCCGGAAGCTCTAACCCATGTATGCACACTACCTCAAAAATACTCTACGAACATATTCGTGTGATCAAATCATCAATATAAAATCATGAACACCGAATCAAGCCTCAAGATCAATGAATTTTTCTCAAATTTCCTTTTAAACATCAATTTCCCAATTAGGGTCCGGATCACGTCAAACGACGACCGTTTTTAACCAAACTTTACATGCTAGTTTTACTATATCAGCCATCTTTTTCGTATTTCGTATTCTGTATTTCATATCTCTTGTATTGCTGTTATTTTATTATGCATTTTTATGGTACTAATATATCGGCTCCTGTTGCTTTTTGAGCCGAGGGTCTCCTGGAAACAGCCTCTCTACCCTTCGGGGTAGGGGTAAGGTCTGCGTACATATTACCCTCCCCAGACCCCACTTGTGGGATTATACTGGGTCGTCATTGTTGTTGTTGTTGTTGTTACAGGAGTGATTCAAAACATATATAAGACTTGTAAGGGCGCCGGAACCAAAATACGGGCCTGATACCATAGTCTTCTAATCAAATTTTATTTCCAATTTCCTTAATTATTTCAAGTAAACAATTTCACTCAAAAATTTCATTTCTCGGGCTTGGGACCTCGGAATCCGATTCCGGGCATACGCCCAAGTCCCATATTTTCCTACGGACTCTCCGAGACCGTCAAATCATGGGTCCGGGTCTGTTTACCCGAAATGTTGACTGAAGCCAAATTTATTCATTTTAATATCAAAACTTAGCATTTTTTCACAGAATTTCATATTTAAGCTTTCCGGCTATGCGCCCGGACTACACACGCAAATCGAGGCAATCCTAAATGAGGTTTTCAAGGCCTCGGAGTCACGGGATTCGATTAGCAACAGGTGATGACCCCTTTGGGTCGTCACACTAGCAAAGAGATGGTATGACTCAAACGGTTCCTTCAAGAGCTTGGATTGCATCAGAAGGAGTATGTCGTCTATTGTGATAGTCAAAGTGCAATAGACTTGAGCAAGAACACCATATATTTTGCAAGGATGAAGCATATCGACGTGAGATATCATTGGATTCGAAAAAGGATAGAGGATGGGTCTACGCAGGTAAAGAAGATCCATACAAGTAAGAATCCTTCGGATATGCTGGCCAAAGTGGTACCAAGAGACAAGTTTGAGCTATGCAAAGAACTTGTCGGCATACACTCAAACTAGAACTTCCGGTGTTACCTCCTTCAGGTGAATGAGACTGGAGGGGGAGATTTATGGGGTCCAGCCCATAAATTAAGGAAGACAACTTTCTTCCTTTGTCTTCTTTTTAAATTGGCAGCCACTTTTCCTTTTGCATAGTCAACATTGTGTCAAATGTGGTAGGCGTGCAGAAAGAAAATGTCAAGTATAGTAGGTGAGGTTCTACCTATAAAAGGAGAGCTTCAACTCTCATTTTTGATACACCAATCTCAAAGGAAAAATATATCTGAGAGTTAGAAAGAAAGAGTGAGGTTTCACAGACAGGGTATAAGAAAATAGTCTGAGAGAAAAATAGAGAGTGAGTGATATTGTAGTGAAGTGGGAATATCAAAAGAGGGTTATTTCGTTTGAGTGTTGTAGTGGTCTTTTGAGTATTTTACTCGGACCTATAAAGTGTAAAATTCCTTGTTATAGTGATATCAGTTGCTCTTCTCAGGGCCGTGGTTTTTTCCCTTATTCAAAAGGGTTTTCCACGTAAAAATCTTGGTGTCGTTGTTACTCTTTTATTCTTGTTAATTACCGTATCTCGGTGCTATGTTATTATTCCGCTTTTATTACCGTGAATATTATTTTTGTATGGGGTTTATTCCCAACACTATAAAATATTAAGGAGAGTCGATCAGGCAGGACTTGGTGCGGATGCCGATTTTCGAGGGCATGGCCCTTGATAGAAAGTTGTGGAGGTCGAACACTAAGGTTGTAGGTTAGAAGACAGGAGGCTAGTGTGATAGTGTCTTGTTTTAGGCTGCTAGGGGTTCTAGTTGTGTTCTTAATACTTCTTTAGGGTCGAAAGTTAGGCTATAGTATGTTTAGCGGTCCTGTATGTACATATTATTCCCTTGCGTTTGTAGTATTGTGCCTTCGTTGATGCTTAGTGTTAATACTTTGCTCCATATTTTCTGGTTATTGCGTTGCTGATGTTATCTGTTAGGATTCCTTTGCTGTTACTGATACATTATTTCTTTCCTTCTTGTGCCGAGGGTCTACCGGAAACAGCCTCTCTACTCCTCCGGAGTAGGGGTAAGGTCTGCGTACACATTACCCTGCCCAGACCCCACATGTGGATCTCACTGGGTTGTTGTTGTTATTTGTTGAGAAAAAAAATAAGAAAATAAGGTAACAAAAATTTGAAAGAGAATGAGAAGAACTAGATTAAAAAGGGGTGAAATTAATGACGGGAGATAAACGGGGAGGTCACCGGTGAAGATCAGAAAGAGGAGAAGAGGCGTACTGGCCTCCCAGGGGTCCTTTTTCCCTTTCTTTGTTGTTTCAATTTTTTTCTTTTGATTTTAGTATTTTTTTAATCGTATTATTGTATTCATGCGCATATTCTGTGTGATTAGCACATATTTTATCCACATCACCTATGTCATTGCCACATAAGCATAATCAAGTCTAAGTGTTTTACTAGTATTCATTTGATCAAGTTGAGGTGTCCAAATGAAAAAATTATAACTTTCTTTACTGGGTTGAAAAACATGTGCAAATTTAAGAGGTCCCGAGGCCATTTTGCCTTCCATCTTTTATCGCCACATAAACGAACCCTTTCTTTTTCTTTTTTAGGTTTTCTAATTTTTCGAACCAATCTTTATTTGAAATAATTCCCACAGAAGTGCTGATTTTTATAATAATTAGTTATAACCATTAAAGTTTATGGGTTTAAATGTAGGCGTAATAGCTTCCTAGCCACTTAAACTTGTAGGGCTTTTGAAAGCCGATACACGAACTTTAGATTTTTCCATTTGAACACTTCAACTTGACAAAATGGGTAATAATAAACACATCCAGCAGATGGTGTATATCAATTGCGCTAACATTTACAACACACCATGCTAAGCTATTTATTACTTGTCATGTGTTATTTTTGAGTCTCATTTTTAAATAGTTACAAATACAAAAAAGGAAAAGAAAAAAAACGCTTGAAACATACCCAATATTAATTTGTACCCAACCGCCCCTTTCTTCTTCGTTCACCCTCCTCCCTTCCTTTCTTTACTCTTCTTTCTTCTCCTTTCTCTTTTTCTTCATAATTCTTTCTCTCTTATTTCTAAATCAAATTCACAACATTGCCATGGCCATGATTAGATCATAACCAAAAAAAAAAGAATTTGGAATTTAAAAAAAAATTAACAGAAATCCATGATTTTGAAAGTGGAGGTTGCCCAATATCATTGCAAATTTACCTTTTTTCTACTATTTTGACAAAGATGAATTCGATGATAGAACAACGACAAAGCTCAAGCTTTCTTCCGACCACTGGTTGTTGAGGAATGTTGGGACGGAAATAGTGGGTGGAGACTAGAAAAATATTTAAGGGGAAGATGAAGAAAAAAAACAGAGAAAGGGGAGGGGGAAGAGAAATTAGGATGAGAATGAAAAAATTGAGTGGGAGTTTTGCTGGGAAGATGAAAGAATTGGAAGGGGAGGGGAAAAGAGAAGGGGAAAGGGAAAAGTTTTTTTTTCTTTTTCATTTTTCATTTTTCTTTATATTTTATTCTAATTCTACTTTTTAAGTAAAAACAATACTATTCACGCGCCTTAGCAGCGTGATTTGCACACAATTTAGCCAAGTCAGTCGTAGTGCTTCCACGAGGCATGGTAAACGGTCAAAAATATTTATTAGTACCCATTTTGTAAAGTTTGAGTGTTCAAATGGAAAAATTTAAAGTTCGTGTATCGGCTTTCAAAAGCCCTACAACTTTGAGTGGCCACGAAACCATTACGCCTTAAATGTACTATTGATAATCTTTCACATGATAGGTGTGTGTAGGGGCGTATATAGATCGTATTGGTTCGAATTTTTGAATTATCAAACCAAACTAATGGTGTCGGGTCTTTAAATTTATAAAAACCAAACAAATAAAGTCGGGTTTTTCAATCTCGATTTTTCTCGGATTTTCGGGATTTTTTTTCAGTAAAGTCTTTATAGCATAAAATATGTAACTTGTGCTCCAAATATTTCTTAAATCCTAATAAAATACAATTATATAATGTATTTTTCAAGAAACTAACACAATAATATGAAATAAGTCATAGTATTATACTAAAATATTCAATAACAAAGATAAAATAATAAAATAACATAAAATAAATATTGCTAATTAATAAGCTATAATGATAATCTAAAAGTACTATATAGGTCATGCTAAAATAACTATAGCTAATAAGTACTAATATTAATTACATAACAAAGTACTAAAGAAAAAGATAAACTAATTTATGCCTTTTTCATTATAAACCAATATAAAACTAAAATTGTTATCCAAAACTATCGTCATTCTTAGTATTAAATTGAATTTCTTTTGTTAGCATTAGTATTGATTTTGAACTTTGTTTGAGTTACTACATTTGGGCTTTAAAATTTATTTATGTCACGACTCAAAAATCCCTCCGAAGGAGTCGTGATAGCATATAGTCTCTAAACTAGGTAAGCCTAACATAAACTGAAATAGCATTGATGCTTACTAACTTTAAATTAACCAACTCTGAATAAATCAAAATTCCCAAAACCGGTGGTACAAGTCACAAGCCTATCTAAGAGTAATTTCACAAAAATAATACATCACTGCCCCGAAACAAAGGAGCAAATGGAAGTAAATACAAGTGAAGGTGACTTTGAGACCTGCGAACGCTGCAACAAGTTTACCTTAAGTCTCCACCGCAACGACCCGCACAACTACTATCAATCCACCTGGATCTGTACATAAAAATGTACAAAAGTGTAGTATGAGCACACCACGGCGATGCCCAGTAAGTATCAAGACTAACCTCGGTGGGGTAGTGACGAGGAACAGTCCGGACACCTACTGGTCAAATGAAATGAGCAAGATATGATAATAAAACATCAAGATAAAGATAACGAAGTGATATCAACCGCTGAGAGAAAATCCAAGTACAAATAGTACAATCAATAAAGGAAGAACACGGATGGTAACAAATGAAAACCAAGTAAATTAGATAACCCAAGCAATTCAACACTGATGTAATAGAGACGGAGACAAGTAAGAATGTATCCAATTAAAGAAAACAATGTCAACTCAATCAATCATATCATGTTTAATATACCATCCCGGCCATTTCAATCCTCGATTTCTCATATTATAATCTCAACTTTCAAACTTTCAGCACATATGGCACCTCGTGCCCACATATTTTCCATCTCACTCTTGACAACAAAGTCCACATGATATACAATACAAAATATCCTTACAAATGCACTTAAGATGTTCAAGAAGTCTTATTTACATAATATAAATGAAATTTCAATTTCTAAATAAGGTTGCAAAATCGGCGAGAAAAGATGAAGTTATTTTTTTAGAAATCATTCGAGTAAGAAAGTACCCCTTTCAATTTAAAATACAACATCGGAAGAATTATTACTCTTAATAAGGGAGTTGATAACTTAAAACTTAGTAGAAATTCCCTTTTAAGAAAAATACAACCTTAGACAGTTTAAGGGGATATGATTGAGAAACTAATTGAATTAAGGATGTAACAATTATTGAAGTTTGAAGTATTGGAACGTATAAATAAATATATATAAATACGGTAAAGTATTAAAAACATTGTGGATTCTAACACAAAGGATCACATCAATAAAGAAATTAAATACTTTAAACATTTGAATTGATAACAACAAATAAACACAACAGCAGAAAGTGCACGACATCACCCTTCGTGCTTTTACTCTCGTTCTCACCATAAGAATCAATATTCACTTTTATTCTTTCTTGTTGCGGCGTGCAACCCGGTCCCAATCATATATTACTGTTGCGGTGTGCAACCCGATCCAAAAAATATTTTACTGTTGCGGCGTGCAACACGATCCAAATCATATAATGATGTTGCAGCGTGCAACCCGATCCATATAATATTGTTGCGGCGTGCAACCCGATCCCAATGTACCAATCAACACCAATCACGATAGAATCCAGACAAAGGAATAATAAGAAAACAACAATATCCCCGCAAGGGAGTCAACAACAAGAATAAACATGTCCCGACAAGGGAACAAATAGTAAGAATTAAATATGTCCCGGTAAAGGAATCAGCTATAACCAAACTTGTACCAACAATTAACTTCACAATGAAACCCCAACTACACAACAAGACATAATAAGCACGTGATAATTACACCAACAACTACAACAATTGGACATGTAACATATTTGCACGAAGTCATAGAGGAACTCACAATCAAGAAGTATCAAAACAATAAGGAAGGCAATCACTTCAACTAAGGCAATTAAGGGTCAATGTAACATGTAAGAATTAGAGGAAAGCTAACAACGTCATATGGACCATATAGAAGCAATTTAAGCAACTAGGAAACCCAATCATAACAGGATACTTTCCACATAAGGACATAAGAACCCTAGAGCATATTTCTCACAAATAAGTCCGAGCACACACTCGTCACCTCGCATGCACGGACTACAATTAGCAAAGAGGACTCAATCCTAAGGGGAAGTCCTCTACACAAGGTTAGGCAAGATACTTACCTCAAAGACGACAACCCGGTACTCTAAAATGAACTTCTCGGGTGAAAAGACCTCCAGACAGCTCAAATCCAACTATAACAACTCCAAAACACACATAAATTGAATAAGGAACTATTCCGAATAATAAAGTTTCAATTTTTACAAAAATATAAAAATCGACCCAAAAGTCGACCCCGGGACCACACCTCGGAACTCGTCAAATTTTACAAAATCCGATCACCCATTCCAAAATGAGTTCAACCATACAAAATTTATCAAATTCCGATAACATTTTATCCCTCAAATCATGATTTTCCGTTTTGAAATTTTTCTTCAAAAACCAACTCTTTCCCTAACCCAAAACATAATTTAAACGATAAAAATAAAGCCAAATTCATGGAATATATTTAATTCTAGTTGAAGAATACTTACCCAATCGAATTTCGTGAAAACCCCTTCAAAAATCGCCAAGAACCGAGCTCTAGAAGTCAAAATATGATGAAAATGGTATAACCCTCGATTTTGGAATATATTCTATCTGCCCAGGTGTTTGTTCATTGCGATCGCGGGAGACGTGATGCGATCGCGTAAAAGAAAATAGCTACCGGCCCAAAATGTTTTATGCGATCGCAGGCAAATCAATGCAATCACATAGAAGAAAAATGCTGCTATCCAAATTTGTGTTATGCTATCGCGAACAAATCAATGCAATCGCATAGAAGGAAAATGTTGCTGTCCAAATTGGTGTTACGCTATCGCGGACAAAACAATGCAATTGCATAGAAGGAAAATGCTGCTGTCCAAATTTGTGTTATGCTATCGCAGACAAATCAATGCGATCGCATAGAAGGAAATACCAGATAGCAAAAGAACAGTTCAAACATAGGAAAAAATGAACCGTTGCCCATCCGAAACACACCCAAGGCTCCCGGGACCCCGTCTAATCACATAAATAAGTCATATAACCTAGGACGGACTCGCTCGAGGTTTCAAATCACATAAAACAACACCAAAACAACGAATCAAACCAAAAATCAAACTTATGAATTTCCAAATCTTCAAATATCAAAAGTCAACTATGGGTCAAACTTCTCCGTTTTCCAAACTTCAACTTTTCCAACTTTCGCCGAAATGCCTCAATCTACCCTACGGACCTCCAAATCCGAATTCGGACGCGCGCCTAAGTCCAAAATCACCATACGAAGCTGTTGAGATCATCCACGACCCATTCCGGGGCCGCTTACCCAAAAGTCCAATTCCGATCAAATTCTCACCGTTTAAACTTCCAAAGCTAGTTTCCTTCTTCCAATTTGACCCTGAATCATCCATTAACTGAATTCAACCATGCACGGAAGTCAATACACATATTATGAAGCTGCTCGAGACCTCAAACTGCCGAACCGGGCACAATTTCTCAAAACGACCAGTCGGGTCGTTACAATTTACCATTCAAGAATGTAAAGTCTAAACTTGAAATAATACGTTAAAAGATAAAACCGTGAAAAAGTTTAAGAAATATTTATAAATTACATTACATTAAATATTTATATGTATAAAATATTTTTTAAAATTATATAAATGTACTATCGGGTTTGTTTGGTTTCAGTTTTTTTAGTTAAAACCAAACCAAACCAATTATGGTCGGGTTTTATTTTCGACATAACATTAAATATTTATTTTTTATAAAATATTTTTAAAAGTTATATAAATGTACTATCGAGTTTGTTTGGTTTCGGTTTGAGTTTTTTTAGTTAAAATCAAACCAAACCAATTATGGGCGGATTTTATTTTCCAATACCAAACCAAATCAAACCAATTTTTTTTTTCTAATTTGACTCAGATTATCGGTTTGGTGCAATTTTTATCATTTTTCTTTGTACATCCCTAGGTGTATGCTTAGTTTTCAGTCTATATTTTTCTTATCCTTTTCTCGTGTGTAAGAGAACTTTATATTGAAGAAGCATGTGAACTTACTTGAACACCCTTTGCACAAATTGGATTGACTAAGAAGGATAAGGGAAGTAACCTCACCTGTTCATTACTTGAAAATGAATTTTTAACTTTACAACTTGTATATCAGTATACATTATTTCAAGCAAGATGTCAAATAAATTGAGTACTTTTTTCTCTTAATTGTAACGGTTAAAAGGTAAAAGTGGCCTCTTAATATAAGGTTACAGGTGTAATTTTTCATATTTTAAAAGATAAGTGTGAAGAAATAATATGTCTCATCCTAAAAGTGCAAAATGCAAAATAGAGTAATAAATTTAGCAATAATAACTGCATGATAAATTGATGTTATTTTATGTTCTAAGAGAATTTGCATTTATATGAAACTTAAATAGCAATTAATCAATGTTTTAATCAACCAATATTCAAACCACCATATATATTAAATTTTACAAACAAAAAAGAAGCAGCTTTTAAAGGTACGTTCCGCCAGTCTCCTACTATTTCTCATTAATCACACTTTCGTTAAGACGTATGATTGGGAAGAAGAGAAGTTGGCTATCTTGTGTGTTTAACAAGTATCCCATAGGACAATAAGATTACTTTTTAATATTTAACTCTCATATTCATAATGTCATCACATTTAAGCATGCCCCTGCATTACTCCCTCCGATCGTACTTTTTTAACTTTTGGCACACTCCTTAATTAAGAAAATACAAACTCCTAAAGAAAAAAGAATGTATTCACTAAATTGTCCTTAATTAATTGTTACCTTAACATATTGAGATATGTAAATTAGGGCAAATCTTGAAAAATAACATTTATTCCTTCTTGATTACGTAAAAGAACACTTATTTTGGACAATTTTTTTTTTACTTATTATGGATTAGAGGGAGTAAGTTATAATAAATGCTAGCAGAGTTATATGTACTCCCGCTGCAACTCGTGCAATTGGTAGATTGGTAACTTGGAGAATTAATAGTTAGAGATATTTTATTTGTTAGGTGTTCCTTAAATTTTGTAGGTACTATAAAGAAAGAAGAGTTAACCTAAATAAATGAATAATTTAAACTTAAAATGGTCAACAGATGAATAACTAATGCGCGCACACACATATATATATATGAAAAATTAATTCCAAAGAAAACTTAGTTATTACGGAAAATGTTATAAAGATGTCTGATTATATAAATAAGTGCAATGATCGTATAAAGAAAGATTTTTACAATAGGTCTATATTTAAGTTTCAAAGTCAATGTATGCTCAACTTAGTTAAAATAACACGGTCTAGCCAGTTTTCGAACTGGTCATTCAAAAATAGTCAGCATTTGCTAAGTCAATGAAAAATAGTCATTACTTTACTGTAACAGAGACCGGTCCAGCATAATATACTGGAGTTCGGTGCACCTGTGTATGAACTTCCAGCATATTATGCTGGACTGGTATACTTTGCTGGCTCCAGTATAATATACTAGAGACTGAAGCACCGGTGCTCCAAACTCCAGTATATTATGCTGAACCGGTATATTATGCTGGAGTATTTTTCCGAATTTTGAACAATATTTTCATTCAGATTTATCTTTACATTAAAAGTGGCTAAATTTTGATTACTTTTGGAACTGTAGTTATTTTTGAGACCACTTGTAAATCTGACTATTTTTTAATTTCTCCCCTCAGCTTATAATGTTCTTATCTAAGATCTCTAATAGGACTAATTAATTAACAATAAGAGTGTCATACCCACCCCATTTTTATTTTTTTTACCTTAACCCCTTTTAAAATAGATATAAAGTAATTTAAAGCTCCAAGGGATTTTCAATTTGAAAGCGACGAAAATTGTGTTTCAAAGGATTTTGAGAGTCGCCGCTTGACATATAATCTGGTGTGCCAAGTCACCATTTTAAAAACAATTTTCCCTTAAAAATATTTTGACTCTAAAACATAGTTTGCACATGAAATTCTAAGAGATCCATTTGACTCGGGTAGAAGATGTTAGACATTTATCGAATCCCGTAACTAGTAGGGTTCATACTTGATCAAATTGGCTTTTAAGAATATTGAGGTAAAACACACCCAAAAAAAAAACACAAAGAGGTTCTAGCTTGTCCCCACCTAAAAAGGAAAAAAAGGAAATAAAAGTCCTAAACTAGCATATACTAATGCTTCCTCGAAGGAACGTCCGTCTTCAATTACATGTGCTTCGGGGCATTTTCGGATAAAAATATTTACAAAGTCTACGGAATATAAACTAAAGGGAACGACCTCTCCTCACACTCACATAAAAGAAAAGAAAAGGCCTAAAGTTTGTTTATCGAAGTGTGGTCGGCCTAAGTATACTACTTTCAATCAAACTCATGAGAGTAAGAATAAAAGAGCGATAAAATTATCTGAGCTCAATTTCCTCCACGTTTTAAAAGCCAACTCCCACAACTTCCATTCAATCTACTTGATTATGTTAATTTAATTATTATTTTTTGCCATCAAAGTAGTAACTATGAGGCCTTAAACATTTTATCTCGAAATGAAACAAAGAATTAGAAACTCATTTTTAGGCATCAAAACCCACCCGAACAGATTAAACAAAACGACAACAAAAACGATGATCAATAGAAGGAAACCGAGTACACAAGTATTACTGAGACACCCCAAACAGAACAATAAAATATCAACTCAAACGATCAACAAGATAGAGAAGCAACAATCAGCGAAACAAAGGAAAGCACGGTATTAAGCAAAACAACAGAATAAGGGAGAAATAGACCTCAAATGAACCTGAAATTTAATTGTTTGATAGTTTGGCAACGCAATGGGACAGAATAGCCAACTAGATCTCCACCAAAATTGAAGAACGTGGCTTGGACCGGAAAATCGAATGGAGACCTCGAACAGGTGGCAGATTGATCGAACTCCACAGGAGAAACTCAAACCTTGCCGACGAACTCGAATCCTACTCAAACAAGAGAGTACCGACGCACAAAGAGTAAACCAAAACTTTGCGTTCAGATCTTTCGGAGTTGTCCGGCGTAACTTATCGAGCCTTGTTGCTCTGTTTTTGGAGAGACAAACAGGAACAAAATATGGTTATGGTGTTTTCGGTGGTGAAGGAGACGAATTGGTGGTTGACCGGCGGAACAGAGATGAAGGACGGTGGCTTCTGCGGCTGGGATCTATATATAAGAAAAGGGATTTCAACTTGGAGAGGAAGGAATGTGTGAGCAGAAGGAATCAATTTAAAATTGTGATAAAAAAGAATCAAATTCTGTTACGATGGAAGGAGAGCACGTGAATTTTAGGGAGGAAAATCAATTTAGAAGAATAAGAGAATTAAGGAAAGGATAAAATATAGGGGGCCACATACAACTACAATTATCTGATTCTCTTTCCACCTTCTTTTCCTTTTCTTTGATTTTTTCCTTTTGCTTTTCACGTTCTTTGCTTCTTTCTTTTTTTTTCATTCATTTTTTCTTCTTATCTTCTAAAGTTGGATAATAAAATGAAATAAAATAAAAACTTCATAAAATACTAATTTATCTAGGATAACGGAAAATATCAAGAGGAGGCATAAAAGTTACTTTATTAATAAAATTTAAATACTATTCAATATATACTAAAACCTATAACTTTAAAACTAAAGTAAGTAAATATATAATATCAATTTTGTATTTTTTAATTTTATGAAAAGTAAGATAAACTAAAAGTAACTAGATAAATATCAATTAGCTAAAATAAAAGAAAGTATTTTTGTAGTTTTTATTTTTGTGATAAAATAAAGCAAAAGAGTCAAAACTAGTTAAAATGACAATATTAGACCAAAAATAAATATCTAAACACTAAAAAGTGTAAAATTTTGAGGAGGTTCAAAAATTACATGTCTACAGAGAACTTACCATTATTTCGTTCGTGCATCCTTTTTATAAAGACATTAACGCAATGGAGCAAGTCGCGTAACAAACCAAACCAGAAGAAATAAAAAAAAGGGAGAGAAATTAAAGAGACATAAGGCAGTGATGTATATATATATATATATATATATATAGTGGCGGATCCATTAATGAGTTCGTGGATTTGACATAATTAGTTTTTGGACACGTGCATATCAATTTATACAAAATTTTGAAACTTTATAAATAAGTAAAAAACTTGTGTACGATAATTTCCTGAAATTTGAAGGAGCACAAAATACAAATTCAAACTAATGAATGACGAGCTTATTCAACTGATTACATGTTAAATGAAAAATGAGCACGTTAAATAATTTATAAGTGACAACTTCAAAAATAAAAAAGTAGTGTAGGTGCAGCACGAATCCATGTGGAAGAATAATGATAGCGTAATACTGGAATTGAAATTTCTGGTTACCGCCAAAGGAAAATACCAAAGATAGCATATTGCCCACTAAAACCTAGTAAGGATTGTATTAGTATGTATAAAATGTCTTTTTAAAATACTGTGTCGATATAAAATAAAATGAAGGGAATTTCTAAAATCTCACTCATTTAATAGGTAGTAAATTTCTACATAGTATAAAACAACAAATGAATCCAACTTTCAAACATCACTAAACTAAAAAAAAAAGTACTAATACGGCTACAAAACAAGAAATAAAACAACTTTAATTAACCCTGATCAATAGATATAATTATATTAAGGGACATGATGGTACAGAATGATCACCTTGTTGATGTAAGATAGTTTGTTATTGACAAGTTGGAAGTGGGACGTTTCTTACTCGTACCGTGCATGTTAGCCTCGGAACTGATCATTATGAAATAACGCATAACAGGCACGAGATCGACTCAATAGACACGAGATTGACTCAACAGGCACGAGATTGACTCAATAGGCACGAGACTGACTCAACAGGTACGAAATTGACTCAACAGGCACGAGATCCTAAAGTTAATTATTTTTAACAGAAAAATCAAATTTATTTGAATTTTAAATTCAAAATTCGAATAAATAGTCGTGTCTGTTAGTGAAACAAGACATCTTTTCTAAAAGGGTCTGTTGGTTGCCTATAAATACACAAGAATTCCAACGAAATGGTATAGAAAAATCACAAGTGTTATTGCAGGCTTTGTCGTATCCTGAAGAGAATCGTTTTGTATTTTTCCTAAATTAGTATACAAGCGATAACTCTTTAAGGACAGTCGATTTTCACGCCTCAAAGCCAATTTTGTTTATTTTATTTTCTAACAATCTTAAAGAGTTATTCTGCTATGGAAAAATTGATGTCTGTTGTTGAGAATCCGAAGGAGTTCATCAAACTTGATCGCTTTGATGGAACGAACTTTACCCGTTGGAGAGACAAGATGATATTCTTGTTGTCCGCTCTATGTTCTTGATTTTGCCTTGCCTCCGATGCCTGAGCCCACAACAGAAGATTTTGACGTAGTCAAGGAAGAAAGGAAGAAACAAGAACATGATGAACTGTTGTGTCGCGGCCATATTCTGAATACTTTGATAGATCGACTCTATGATCTTTACTGCAATCTGAAGTCGCCAAGAGAGATTTGGACTGCTCTACAAACTGCATACCAGAATGAAAAACGAGGTATTGACAAATTCCTGGCTCTGCAATACTTTGAATTTAAAATATTTGATACTAGGCCTATAATGGATCAGATTCATGAACTGCAAATCTTAGTATCAAAACTAAGTGATCTTGAAGTTAAAATTCCTGATGCACTTCAAATAGGTGCTATTCTTTCGAAATTGCCTTCCTCTTGGAATGACTATAGAAAGAAATCCTACATTCTATGGATAAAATGACTGTGGAACAATTTCGTACTCACATTCAAATTGAAAGTGAGACTCGTGCTCGTGATGCTATTAGTCAGTCTTCGAGTTTCGCAGTCAATTTTGTCAGTCAGAATGATTCAGGAAGTGGGAACAAATATCTGAAAGTTTCCAAATGTCTTATTTTAAAAAGAGAAAGAACTTTAGTTGTCATCATTGTGGAAAGAAAGGCCATAAGATTCGGGACTGCAGATATAGAAAGGCAGGAATAAATTTCAATGCAGGCAATACCGAAAAGTCTGGAAAGATTAAAAAATCTGGAAATTCTGAAAAGGCAAACGTAGTGGAAAATTCTGTCCAAGGACTGGTTGCCATGGTTTCGCAATGCAAATTGGTATGGTCACAGAGTTGAATGTGGCTACCGCTGCTACAAATACTCAAGACTGGTGGCTAGATTCGGGTGCTACTATTCATGTCTGTTATGACAAGAAGATGTTCAAGACATATGCAGAAGTGCAGGATTCTGAACAAGTCTTGATAGGAAACCATGTTGCGGCAGATGTTGCTGGAAAAGGAAGTATTGAGATTAACTTCACATCTGGCCAGAAGTTGACGTTACTGAATGTGTATCATGTTCCTGATATGAAGAAAAACTTAATGTCCGCTGCTTTGCTGTCAAAGAAAGGCTTCAAGATAGTTATTGAGTCTGATCATGGAATAGTGTCTAAGAATGGAGTTTTTGTTGGAAAAGGCTATAACTGTAACAACATGTTCAAATTGAGTATTAATGAAATAAATTATGTTTCTGCTTACATCGTTGAGTCTGATTCTTATTTATGGCATGCTAGACTAGGACATTTAAATTTTGGCTCCTTGAATTATATGTCCAAAAATGGTTATATCTCATGTAAAACTCAACATATAAAATGTGAAATTTGCATACAAGCAAAGATGACTAAGAAACCATTTCGTAAGGTTGAAAGATCCACAGAACTATTAGATTTAATACATTCAGACTTGTGTGAATTAAATGGAGAATTAACTAGAGGAGGCAAAAGATATTTTATTACTTTTATAGACGACTTCTCTAGATTTACATATGTTTACCTACTTAGAACTAAGAACGAAGCTTTTCAAAAGTTTAAAGAATACAAGTCTGTTGTGGAAAATCAAAGGAGTAGGAAAATTAAAATTATTCGAAGTGATAGAGGCGGAGAATATTTTCCTAACGAATTTAATAAGTTCTGTGAAGAGCATGACCTAATACATCAAATGAGTGCCCCTTATACTCCTCAACAAAATGGGTTAGCGGAAAGAAAAAATAGAACTTTGGTGGATATGGTTAATGCTATGTTACTTAATGCACATCTGCCACATAATTTATGGGGTGAAGCACTACTAACTGCATGTTATATTTTAAATAGAGTGCCTTCAAAGAGTATGCATGTTTCGCCTTATGAGCTTTGGAATGGTAGAAAACCAAATTTAAATTATTTTAAAGTGTGGGGGTATATATCCTATTATATAGTACCTGACCATCAAAGAACAAAATTGGGTCCTAGAGGAATTAAAAGTGTTTTTGTAGGATATGCACAATACTCCAAAGCTTATAGACTGCTAGATCTAGAATCTAATGTCATTATAGAATCTATACATGTTAAATTTATTGAAAATAGATTTATAAATGACAATGTTGATGAAATGACTGAAATAAATGGAAAACGTATCGATGCTAATAAATTTCCGCTTTCTAAAATTATTAAAACTAAGAAAAAAAGTGATGATATGCAGATAGAATCAAGGAAAAGCCAAAGAATAAGAAAAGAAAAACATCTTGGTTCTGATTTTATTTCTTCACAATCTATAGTATTTCTTGTTGAAGGAGATAGGACAAATGTTTGTAATCAAATTCCTATTGTATTAAATGTTGAAGAAGACCCAAAGACGTTTCAAGAAGCAATGTCTTCTAGAGACACTGTCTTTTGGAAAGAGGCCATTAATGATGAAATGGACTCAATTATATCCAACAACACTTGGGTTTTGGTTGATCTTCCTCTTGGATCAAAACCTATAGGTTGTAAGTGAGTCTTTAGGAGAAAGTACAATACAGATGGTTCTGTCCAAACCTTCAAAGCAAGATTAGTTGCAAAAGGTTTCACTCAAAATGAAGGCATAGACTATTTTGATACATATGCTCCTGTTGCAAGAATAACATCCATTAGAGTCCTTTTATCCTTGGCCTCTATCTATGATCTTTACATACATCAAATGGATGTTAAAACAACCTTTTTAAATGGGAACCTTAGTGAAGAAATATATATGCAACAACCTGAAGGATTTGTTCTTCCGGGAAACGAGAAGAAAGTTTGTAAATTGATAACGTCTCTTTATGGTCTTAAACAAGCGCCTAAACAGTGGCATGAAAGATTTGATAGTGTAATACTATCAAACGGATTCGTATATAATAATGCAGACAAGTGCATTTACTCTAAATTTACAAAAGAATATGGAGTAATAATTTGTTTATATATCGATGACATGCTGATTTTTAGTACGAATCTACAAGGAATTACCGAGACCAAGAAGTATCTAACCTCAGTTTTTAAAATGAAGGATTTAAATGAAGTTGATACTATTTTGGGAACCAAGGTCAAAAGAGATAACAAGCAAGTGACTTTGTCACAAGCACATTATATAGATAAAATCCTTACTAAATTCAGTCATTTAGGAATAAAAGGGTATAATACTCCTTATGATTCTAGTGTTAAGCTAACTGCAAATACTGGAAGAGCAGTAGCACAGTTGGAGTATGCAAGTGTGATAGGTAGTATGATGTATGCAATGCATTGCACTAGACCCGACATTGCATTTGCTGTTTGTAAACTTTCAAGGTTTACCAGTAATCCAGGTAATGATCATTGGAAAGCAATAAGTAGAGTACTTGGATATTTAAAATATACAAAGCACTTAGGCATTTGCTATAATGGTTTTCCTAATGTATTAGAGGGATATTCTGATGCAAGTTGGATTACAAGTGTTAATGATAATAAATCCACATCAGGATGGATATTTACTCTAGGCGGTGGAGCCATTAGTTGGGCATCCAAGAAACAAACATGTATTTCCCATTCTACTATGGAATCTGAATTTATTGCATTAGCAGCTGCTGAAAAAGAAGCAGAATGGCTGAGGAATATATTACTTGATATAAAGTTGTGGCCACAACCTATGCCAGCCATTTCCATATTCTGTGATAGTGAGACTACAATGTGTGTTGCTCACAATAAAATATATAATGGGAAATCGAGACATATAAGCTTGAGACATGCTTATATAAAAGAATTAATTACAAATGGAGCTATAACTATAATATGTGAGATCAAATAAGAATTTGGCTAATCCACTTACGAAGCCATTAGGTAGAGATGTAGTACAACAAACTTGTGGAGGGATGGGGCTGAGACCCTTAAATTAAATACAAGGAATAGGAACCCCACTTTGAGTTAGTATACACTCTAACAATATAAGTTCAATGGGTAATAACAAGTTACTTGTATTGTTTAAGCAATGATCTCCTCTTTAGGAGCCCTAATTCTATTATACTACTTACTGTTATATGATGAGTTAAGGAGTTGATAAATGCTTATTATAACAGGGGCATAAAGACAAACTCCAAAGTGCATACTGTCACACTTCCTTTTTCCGCCCCCGCGAGGGGTGCAAGGGAGTTTTTTCCAATTAAAGGACAATCAAAACATGATTTATTTATTTATTTCAGAGTCGTCACTTGGGAGATTTAGGGTGTCCCAAGTCACCAATTTTAATCCCGAATCGAGGAAAAGAATGACTCTGTATTATAGTCCGCGAACCAGAAATCCGGATAAGGAATTCTGTTAACCCGGGAGAAGGTGTTAGGCATTCTCGAGTTCCGTGGTTCTAGCACGGTCGCTCAACTGTTATATTCGGCTTGATTATCTGATTTTTATACAAATATGAACTTATGTGCAAGCTTTATCTTTTTACCGCTTTTATCATTATTTATTTTTTTATTTTTACAAGAATGTGAACCTTGTTTAAAACATGTCTTTGGATTACGTCACATGAAATGCACCCGCAATCCGGAACACATTTTATTCAATGTTTTGGGATTTGGATTTGGGTCGCATGAATGCGAACCGTGCTTAAGAATGTATTATTGTTAAAATCGTGCCTAAAGCGATTAGCGTATTATTATTTATGGGTAAGACCGTAGAATTCACTAAACAGTCCATCCCGAATTCTAAATACTCAATTAAACATTTATTGAGGGCCCCGCAATTAGTGCATTTTATTGGGCGAGGCTCATCTCATTTTATTTTTAAAAGGACAGTCCTAAAATGCCTACATTTTTTATTGAAATTTGTCTCTACAAAATAAAGGAGAAATATCTTAATTTATTTACATGTTAATACCTAGTTACATTATACTAGGCATGTTCTCAGTTTGTCAAATTAAAAAAAAATATAGCAATTCTAATTTTAATCCTAGACCATTTACATGCTGAAATTAACCAATATTATTTAACTAAACAATATTTCTACCAACTTCCTACTAGATGGCCTATTCGTTTGATTTTTGACTCGACGGAATTACTACACCATTTATTTATTTTTAGGCAGTAGATGTAGATAGTTCATTTGTTAAGCTATCGTCGAATGTTCCACTATATGTATTAAATATCTACATGATTCTGATTTTTTGCAAGCTAAATAATTTGTACATACAAATAAAAATCAGAATATAATTAAAGCTAATTCAGAATTTCAACTCTTCATTTTTCGTATTCATGCTTCATATTCGGATTACAATAACCAGCTTTTCAGTTGTGTACCTGATATTAGAAGCAAAAGAAAATGAAGATGAGAATCAGCAACAGTAATAACAGTACAACACAGCAACAACAGCCCAGCAACAGTAACAACCCAGTAACAGACCGGTGGAGTAGTAATCCCAAAACAAATGCTTCCAACTTTTATGAAACAACAACAGTTAATGCTGATTTCAAACAATGAAAGAAAGCAGAATATTTTTTTTTATTTTTTTTTTATTTGAAGGTTTGAATATTTTTCAGAATTTTTCTCTCTCTTAAATATTCAGCTTTTTTTTTCTGTTTGTGTTTTTCTGTTCTGTCTATCTATTCTTTTTTCTTCAGATTCGTTCCTCTCTGTTATTTTCTATCTGTCCGTCCTCCCAAAACCTGATTTCAAGACCTCTACTTATATCCCATCCCATAAATTTTTTAATCAATTAAAATCAACCCATTTTCTCTACCAAACCCATTATCTTCCCACTCATCCCCATTACATTAAATAAATATATCACACCACCCCATTATATTTTGTCCCCCATGCCTAACATAAACAAATACAAGATTCCCCCACACTAAAATTTGTCTTGTCCCCCCTTTATATTAAATAACTATATCACAACCCACCTCATTTCATTTTGTCCCCCATGCTTCATATAAAAAATTACAAAATGTACAATTCCTAAACTACCCCTCCGACCTTATTACAAATTACTATTTTACCCCCCGAACGTACTACAAATTACCAAACTACCCCATCAGCTATAACAATCAATTAATCAAACTTAACCAAAATATAGACAATATGATCAATTTCTAACAATGTTCAAACAACAAATCACATGAATACAAATTAACAACAAAGAACAACTAAAATTTGATTGAACAATATTTTAGCAACAAACAATCCTATTTTCAGATTCAACAACAACAATCAAACAAGTACATTTAGATTTATAAATTCAATAATATTGAACTTAAAATCAACTCTAACAACATTACAACAAACAATTCCTATATTAAACTTTAAATAAGATTATGAGACAAATTCAAGAAATAATCATAAATGGTAAACAAGAAATCAAGCTATACAAATTTCGGATTCAAAATCAAACAAACAAAGTATGAACATGAATGAAAATATTCAATAACAATAACAAACAAACTTTGTTCAAACTTCAAATTAAACTTAAACAAAACAAATAAACATATTCAAATCACTAATCTTCAAATAATCAACTAATCTTTCTTAAATTAAATCCAACAAAACTTATAACAAAGATGCATGATCCAAAAATTAAAACCAAAACATAACTTCACATTAAATCACTGAATTAAAACCAACTTCAAAAAATGAATACGAATTAAATCTATATTAACAACAAACAACGGATTCACATGATTTAAACAACATTAATAATTTCTGGAAAATACATAACACATGAAACAAATTGAAGAAATAATCAATTAAATTTCAATTTCAATCTAACAAACATCAAACTAATAAATTCTTACCTAAACAATAAAACAAACATGAAATAAACATGAAAAACAACTAATTAAACTTCCATTTGAAATCTGAAAATTAATTTAACAAAGCACATGAACGAACTAAAAAAATTAATTCAAACGATGAACAAAACAAACATTTGCCGATTTTAGATTCGAGAAATATCAAAACAAAATACGGACAAAATAAAACTCAAAATCTACCAACCGGATTGAAACGAAGAACAACGACCAACCGACGACGAACACGAACCTACGAAGCAACTGAGGCCGAAGCAGTAGTGATGAAGCAGCTGGGGGTGCGTTTGGTTAGTTTGCGCGAAGAAGCTTGCGAGCAGAAGCAGCTGGCCATGGTGAGAAATGGACGCAACAGCATCCGGCTAAAGAAGCCATGGTCGACGAGGACGAAACAGAAGCAGCAACAGCTGGTCGACCATGGCAGCGGCAGTCCGTCGAGGAGTATGACGGGAAGACGACGCACCGGCAGAAGCAGCGGGGAGCAGAAACGGGCAGCAGTGGTGCAGCAATGACACCATCTATAGCGGCTTGTTTGGACGACGCAGCAGTAGGGGAAGCCATGGACGACGCAGCATCAAGGTGACGATGAAGCTCGTCCATGGCTGGACGTAACAGAAGGAGCGGAAACTAGCTGAAACGCAGCAGGGAAGGCAGCAGCGCGCACAACGGAGGTTTGACGAAGAAGATGAAGCAACGGAGAAACCATGGACGACGTCAACGAAAAAGATGAAGACGTGAAGATGGAGGGGAAGCCATGGTTGGGGTGTAAGGGGGGCAGCCATGGTTGTGTTTTTTTTAGCTTGGGGAAGATGATGAAAAGAGAGAAAGAGAAGAAAGGGGGGGCGGATTGGTTAGGTCTTTTTAGGGTTTTTTCTTTTTTTTTTTTGTTTGTTTTTTTTTTTGTTTTATTTTTTGAAATGCAAGATAATAGGGTATTGGGTTATGGACCGGGTTGATCCGGTTTGAAATGGACCGGGTCGTGGGGAAGATTGGACAATTGTTTGGGCTTGGGGTTGAAATTTGAAGAAATGGCCCAAATCCGATTTTTCTTTGTATTTTTGCTCTCTTTCTTCTTTTATTTTTTCTAGAACTAAATTATAAAATACTTAAATTATTATTAAGAGCTAAGTTAAGTTATAAAAGCGCAAATTAATTCCCAATAACAATTAACGCATAATTAAGTAGCAATTAAGCATAAAATTGTATATTTGGACATTAAATGCTAAAAATGCAAAAGATGCCTATTTTTGTAATTTTTTAATTTTTGTAAACAAACTTAATTACTAAAAAATTGTAGAATTAAATCCTACATGCAAAATGCGACATATTTTTGTATTTTTTATTAATTTAGCAAATAAACATGCACAGACAAATACAAATAATTATTCAAAATAACACAAAATATCACAAAATTACACACCAAGGAAAATTATTTTATTTTTGAATTTTTTTTGGGAGTAATTCTCATATAGGGCAAAAATCACGAGCTAACAGCTGCCCTCTTTGTCCGAAGACACGAAGGGTTTTCGTGCAAAGATAAAGCGAGCGATTTTTGCCCATCCGAGTACTCCGTATGAAGCATTTTTTTTTTGAAAAAGATTTGACCGAACCTTTGCTTCAAAGGTTTCCTGCATATCCTGGGCTAAACAGGAATCAGGTCAATGTAGTTCGGGAAATTTTGGTAGCTGGGACTACCGTAGGACTGCAATGTTACTGTTGTTGCATGCTATTACCACTGCTTACCGATCTCCTTGTTACACCGTGCTTAAAAGAAAACAAGAAGCTAGGCTAGACTGCAATTTTTCTTGTTGCCTTGCTTTCTTGTCTGCTTGCATTTTTTCCGGTGCTTTTCTTCTTTTTGACACATGCACTTGAGTTTGTACTGAGACCTCTTGTTGCAACCTTCTGCTTCCCGGTGCTGGGGATTTTTATTGTTTCCTGCTGGGGATTCCTGTTGTAAACCCTCTGTTTTATTGTCCTTTGACTTGATCTTGAAATGTATTCCTCTGTTATATGGGCGGGCTCCCAACTTCAACGCTCGAAATCTAAAGACTGAAATGTATGCCTCTGTTATCTGGGCGGGCTCCCAACTTCAACGCTTGAAATATAAAGACTGAAATGTATGCCTCTGTTATCTGGGCGGGCTCCCCACTTCAACGCTTGAAATGTAAAGACTGAAATGTATGCCTCTGTTATCTGGGCGGGCTCCCAACTTCAACGCTTGAAATATAAAGACTGAAATGTATGCCTCTGTTATCTGGGCGGGCTCCCAACTTCAACGCTTGAAATATAAAGACTGAAATGTATGCCTCTGTTATCTGGGCGGGCTCCCAACTTCAATGCTTGAAATGTAAAGACTGAAATGTATGCCTCTGTTATCTGGGCGGGCTCCCAACTTCAACGCTTGAAATATAAAGACTGAAATGTATGCCTCTGTTATCTGGGCGGGCTCCCAACTTCAATGCTTGAAATGTAAAGACTGAAATGTATGCCTCTGTTATATGGGCGGGCTCCCAACTTCAACACTTGAAATGAAAAGACTGAAATGTATGCCTCTGTTCTATGGGCGGGCTCCCAACTTCAACACTTGAAATGAAAAGACTGAAATGTATGCCTCTGTTCTATGGGCGGGCTCCCAACTTCAACACTTGGAATAAAAAGACTGAAATGTATGCCTCTGTTCTATGGGCGGGCTCCCAACTTCAACACTTGAAATGAAAAGACTGAAATGTATGCCTCTGTTCTATGGGCGGGCTCCCAACTCCAACAACAACTTTAAAAATAAACGCCATTCCTCTCTTCAGGCGGGCTCCTGACTTCGACCAATAAATCGTCATTATGTTATTCAGGGGGGGCTCCTGACTTCAACCAATACTTGAACTATGTGTCTCCGTTCTTCAGGCGGACTCCTGATTTCTAAATTTAAAATTAAATGTCTCTATTCTCCAGGCGGACTCCTGACTTTTGAAATTTAAACTGTATGTCTCCGTTCTTCAGGCAGACTCCTGACGTCAAACTTGAAAAGTATGTCTCTGTTCTCCAGGCGGACTCCTGATTGCTAATTTTGAAATTTGAATGCCTCTATTCTCCAGGCGGACTCCTGACTTTTAAAATTTAAACTGTATGTCTCCGTTCTTCAGGCGGACTCCTGACATCAAACTTGAAAAGTATGTCTCTGTTCTCCAGGCGGACTCCTGATTGCTAAATTTGAAATTTGAATATCTCCATTCTCCAGGCGGACTCCTGACTTCAACAACAACTTTGGAGGAAATGCCTCTCCTATGGGTAAGACTAAACTTAGGAGGAAATGCATCTCCTATGGGGTGAAACTAAACGAACTTAGGAGGAAATGCATCTCCTATGGGTGAAACTAAAACAAACTTAGGAGGAAATGCATCTCTTATGGGTAAAACTAAACGTAGGAGGAAATGCGTCTCCTATGGGTAAAACTAAACGTAGGAGGAAATGCGTCTCCTATGGGTGAAACTAAACTTAGGAGGAAATGCCTCTCATATGGGTGAAACTAAACTTAGGAGGAAATGCCTCTCCTATGGGTTAAAAAAAAAAACTTAGGAGGAAATGCCTCTCCTATGAGTAAAAACTAAAACAAACTTAGGAGGAAATGCATCTCCTATGGGTAAAACTAAACTTAGGAGGAAATGTCTCTCCTATGGGTTAAAAAAAACTTAGGAGGAAATGTCTCTCCTATGGGTAAGACTAAACTTAGGAGAAAATGCATCTCCTATGGGGTGAAACTAAAACAAACTTAGGAGGAAATGCATCTCCTATGGGTGAAACTAAAACAAACTTAGGAGGAAATGCATCTCCTATGGGTAAAAGTAAACTTAGGAGGAAATGCATCTCTTATGGGTAAAAGTAAACTTAGGAGGAAATGCATCTCCTGTGGGTAAAAATAAACTTAGGAGGAAATGCCTCTCCTATGCGTGAACCATTTCCTTCTTCCTGAATTATTTACTTACCTGTGTTGTCTTCCCTCGAAACTGCTGAGGATTATTTTGATGGGGATGACTTTTCCTTTTCTTCCTTACCCACTCTGGGTTGCCCGAAACTCTGTCGAGGATGCTTCTACATCTCGATGATCCACTGGGGATAACACTGCTGTGGATAACTCTGCTGAGTAAATATGTTATCTTACTCCTTCCAAAATTACTTCCTTTTGAGTAGGATGTTTCATTCCTCTGCAAACGACTTCCCCCTTTTTCTTTTTTTTTTCGTTGTTTTTTTTTTTGAAATGAAAAGACTAAATGTATTCCTCTGTTATATGGGCGGGCTCCCAACTTCAACCAACAAATCACCATTCTGTTTTTCAGGGGGGGCTCCTGATTACTTAAAATTTGAATTGTATTCCCTTATTCTCCAGGTGAGCTCCTGATTGCTGATACTTCCATTGTATTCCCTTATTCTCCAGGTGGGCTCCTGATTGCTGATACTTCAACTGCTCTTCCTTGTTCTCCAGGTGGACGCCTGATTGCTAATACTCCAACTGCTCTTCCTTGTTCTCCAGGTGGACGCCTGATTGCTAATACTCCAACTGCTCTTCCTTGTTCTCCAGTTGGACGCCTGATTGCTGATACTCCAACTACTCTTCCTTGTTCTCCAGGTGGACGCCTGATTGCTGGGGATAATACTACTGGGTAAGTCTCCTTTCTTCCCCTTCTTCAAATTCATTTTTTTTTCTTTTTTTTTCTTTTTTTTTTGTTTTTGCATAGCTTCTTCCTTCGAAGACTACCTCCCTTAAGACTTGTTTTGCCTTTCCCCGAAAGGAACCGCTGAGGATACCGATTTTCACCAAACTTGTGTTGGACTCCTCGAAACTGCTGGGGATAACATTGTTGGTGAATTATTTACTTACCTGTTGGGGGATAAAATGTTATCGGCTGGGGATAACGCTGTCGAGGATAACACTGCTGGGGGATTCTGACTCATTCAGAACTAGTGCTTCACTCTTCGGAAGGCTATTGGGATGATACTGGCCTTTTGCTTTTCTGAGCACAAGTGTCATCCCTTTGTTCTGTCTGCTGGGGAACAACTTCCTCCATTGAAACTTATTATGTTGGGGGCAACACTGGTTCAAAGACCACTTCCCTTGAGACTGGTGTTATCTTTATTCTTCCTCGACTGGGTACCTGACTTCCAGAAAATTTTCTAAATGAAAGGAAAATTTTCTGCCCCAGTTTGACAGTCTCCCTTATGGCATGCATTTCTGTCATCAATGCCATTTCCTTTACCTGTTTCAAATCAAACAAAATTTGTTAGTTTAAAACGCGGTGGTTGGTTGTGATACTCCTGCTGGGGTTGGCTTTCCCTTTCTCCTTCCTTGCTCTGCGTTCCACAACTTGTTGGGGATGATATTATTTGCTGGGGATATCCCTCTTCTTTTGTGGCATAGCTCGAAAACTGGCATTTCCCCGACCTTTTAGTCTAGTATGAATTTCCCAAATCATGCTCACTGCTCTCCTTGCTTTGTTCACGGGCCTTGGCCTTGAGGTTTATAACCTTTGGTTTTGGCAAGGATATCCCTCTTGACATTCGTCAATCCTTTTGTCAATTCCCTTTTGCCGGGGATATCTTCCTTGACACTGGCCTCGCGCTTGTTCCTTGCTGACTATACCACTTGGATGTACTAGCCAGATCTCATCTTGCATAATTGTAAAGCTGATGGCATATTTTGAAGTCAATTCTCACTTGTTCTGACCAAACAGACTCTACTGGGGTATTTTTCCATGAAAGAAGAAAGATAAAAAGGAACGGAATAAAAGACAAAGGAAAAAGATGACTCTTTAACAAAAGAAACTATAAATAAAAACCTATCAAACACAGATACCGACTCTAATGGTCATGACATGCATATGTGGCCTATCCTCCGCCGTCAATCGTCTTTCAAGACCTTCCCTTGACAATTCCCCATCTGATTCTCAATCTTATTCGACTCGTAGTGTCCGAAGGGTTTTCACTATCAAGCCTCTCTCATTTTGGTTTTTTCTCAGCTCGCATCGCCTTATGGTGTCCGTAAAGATTTTCACCAATAAGACTCTCTCATTTGTATCACTTTTCAGCTGGGGATTTGGAGTGCTGCCGGTATGACTCTCTCTGCTGGAGATTAGAGTCCTTTCTATTGTGGAACAGATTGTTATGTTCACCGGTAAGACTCTCATTTGTCTGACTTGGCATCTTTTGAAGACTGATCAGAAGGTCTTTCTTTGGACCGTAATGTGGGTTTTTTGGATAGGGCTAGAAAGAAAGGGTATCAAAGGCTCAAAAACAAATCAATTTGAGGTTCAAAATTACAACCTTCGGAACCATATTTGCTCACCACAAGCGCAACCCTTGCCCCAGTTTCTTGCTTGGGGATTATTTATTTATATATTTCTTGCTTGGGGATTATTTATTTTATTTTATTTTTTAATTTTTATTACACCATGACCGAGCTGTGAGGCGCCTACGTATCCTCTTTGAGGAATCAGGTCGAACGTAGTTCCCAATTCCTCTGTTTTCATTTGACTTTCTTTTTCTTTTTTTTTATCATTTTTCTCTTCTTCTTTTTTTTGTTTTTTTTTTCTTGATTTTTTTTTTCTTTACCTTCCGGGCTCGTATTTCCTAGTCGTTGCTATTGATTCCGAACGAGGGGTATGAAAGAAAATAAATAAGGCTCAAAAGGGGGGTAACGAAGGATAAAGTGCTTAGATAGCAGAATAAAATGCCTTCGTCATTCCAGTCTTCAAAACATGTCAAGTGCAAACAACACAATTGATCATAGATTTATAGTCTCTTCCGATGGTGCTGGACTTGACAATTATGTTAAACACTTGCTTTTTCATTTGTCATTTCTAAAGCACCGTTGGGCGACACTCTCACTCTCATGAACGACCCTCATGCCAATTTGGCGAATCTTGCATTTAACGATTTTCTTTATGTTTTACTTGCCCCAGTTCCACATGACTCGGGCTTCAAATAATCTCAAACCGTTCTTATTTCCTTTAAATGTTCTGGTTGCCTTTCCGGGGTTTTATGATTAACTTTAAAGACTAGGCCCAAACTGTGTGCGCATGTCATGTCACTAGAATCGGCGCTGACCAAAATGATAAAAGGACTAAACAAAAGATGACTGGAAATAATAAAAGACCGGATTTTGCATTAGACTACCGGTGAAATGGTTTGAATAACAAAAACAAACCAGAATAAAATCCTAAAATAACCTGGACAAACTTAAACAAACCGCTATGACAAAACGGAAAGATAAGACAGTTTGACACGAGACAATATCCGAATTACAACCCTAATAATCCGAACAACAGAAATGACAACAAAATAAGCCACCACAAGCTTCTCTCTTGCTAACCAAGGAACGAAGCGTCCTCCAACTTTATCAAAATTGGCATCTTAGCCACTGAGCTTCGCATCAGTATTGTCCAGACCATTGCCAACTTCGATATCATCAACCTTAGTCAACAATTCCCCAATAGGATTCGAGTGCTTCTGTCATCAGGCCTGATCCCCGCAAAGTGTGTATCATGATGTGCAGGTAAAGGATTCCGCGCGATATTCTGGGTGTCATTGTCCGGCTTACCACAAACCAACCACCTTAACTTTCTTTGTGATTCAAAACAAAACAGGTTAAAATGGACTCAGTCGGTCCTCATTATTAACAACATCTTTTCTTTTTCTTTTTTTCATTTTTCTTGATTTTTTTTTTCGATTTTTTTTCTTGTTTCTTTTTCATCATTTTTTTCTTTTTTTTCATTCTTTTTCATCATTTTTTTTTCGTGGTCGAATCTTATGGAGATTGCCTACGTATCCCGCATGAATCAGACCTTGCGTAGTTCGGACCAATAAAAGATAAACAATACTAATTTTATTTTTTTTAGTTTACATATTAAAATAAACTGAAAAATCAAACAACCCACATATTCTAATTAAAGATTTATAACCTTAAAACAAAAAGGCCAGCTTCCTTTCCCCGTTTGACAAATGCAACCAAACGGCTATTTTTGCAAATGTGGCCCCTTCCAAATCTCACGTGAATTTTGAGGCCGGGGAGGATTATTTTGACACTTTACAAACTTGTCCGTTCTTTTACGAAAATAGCCTTTCGACAACTGAAAGATACTCTAAGGCTATTTCGGCAAGAACGGTTTAAGACGCGACCGAAGCTGGCTCGACTTATTTTGACCAAATATCCAAACGGTATTCACCTGACCGTTGACTCTTTGTTTTTTTTTTCAAATTACAATAAAAACCGGGTGTTGCAAACACGACCCTTCAGCGCCTTGGGGACGAAGATTTTTCTAAGGCTGTGTGGGTCAACTGGATCAAAAAAAATCCTAAATATGACCCAAAAGGTGGTTGTTTATGCAAAGTCAGCCTTCCGGCGTCCTTTTTGGGAACATTCGGCTATGTCTTGATAAAACAGCATCACCCGACTTCTTTATGACTCTTTTTATCATTTTTCAAATTAGAAAACTCAATATTGCAAACACGGCCTTTCAACGCCTCTAGGACGAAGATTTTTAAGGCTGTGTGGGTCAATCGGACCAAATTTTAAAAAAATGACCCAAAGGTGGCTGTTTATGCAAAGTCAGCCTTCCGGCGTCCCTTCCGAGAACATTCGGCTATGTCTTAATAAAACAGCGTCAACCGACTTCTTTATGAAAAAATTAAAATTTGACATATATTTTTTTTGTTTATTTATTGGTTTTTGGCTATTTTAGCAAAAAGGGGGTTGAACCCGATGAGGGTTGCCTTATCTCACATCCGGTGAGAATCAAACCCGCGTAGTTCGGGCAAATTAACCGAACTATTTTAAAACATGGCTCTTTTCCATTTTTATTTTTTCCTGGCAAGACAATCTATTTTCCTTTTCTATTTTTGAAAAAGACAAAATAGCAATTTTTTTTTTCCATTTTCAACAAACAATAAAACAATCTATTTTTCCAAAAAATAAAAGACTTTTTTTTTTCTATATTTTTTAGTAAAACAAAATAAAATATTTTTCTTTTTTTTTTTCAAAATTTCGGCAGAGTTTCGCGAGTAATTGGTCATTGATTTTTTCTAAAATAATCAATTATCTCCCTAACTGATATATTCTTTTTCCCTTTTTTTTTCTTCAATTTTCCAACATTCCCGAGATTCAGAAACCGGTCAACATGCAAGTTCGAAACAAATATATGTACAGAGCAAGTAGGATGCATCAGAATGGTCTTTTCATTTCAGGTTGCTAGTCCTAGACGGACCCAACCCCTGTGTTGAGTCCCCTAAGTCAAATGCAACGTGATGCAAATAAGCGTTCCTACTAGGGATACGGCACGAGGTTTCGTTATACTAGGTTTATAACCTGGGTATATGTTCTAGACTGTGTACCCGAGCGGACAACTCGAGTCGAGGAGGGGGCAACTTACCGGGAACCAAAAGGCTATCCGGCTTCGTAACTTATCCGTCCTCTTTCTTATTTCAGGTATTGACACTAACATAATAGGGAGCCTCGACCAACGAGCTTCTCCCCGGAGGTAAGAAGAGAAAGGTTTCGGCACAGTTTATATGTACAGTTCAAATAATATCAAAGCGGTAAAAGCAGCATTTAGCACATTAGGCTCAAACATGTAAAAATCAGATAAAACCAAATATAACAATTTATCTATGCTCGAATTCTAACCCTGAACCAGTGGTTCTAGGTTTAAAATCCCTAGCAGAGTCGCCAGAGCTGTCACACCTCCTTTTTCCGCCCCCGCGAGGGGTGCAAGGGAGTTTTTTCCAATTAAAGGACAATCAAAACATGATTTATTTATTTATTTCAGAGTCGCCACTTGGGAGATTTAGGGTGTCTCAAGTCACCAATTTTAATCCCGAATCGAGGAAAAGAATGACTCTGTATTATAGTCCGCGAACCAGAAATCCGGATAAGGAATTCTGTTAACCCGGGAGAAGGTGTTAGGCATTCCCGAGTTCCGTGGTTCTAGCACGGTCGCTCAACTGTTATATTCGGCTTGATTATCTGATTTTTATACAAATATGAACTTATGTGCAAGCTTTATCTTTTTACCGCTTTTATCATTATTTATTTTTTTATTTTTACAAGAATGTGAACCTTGTTTAAAACATGTCTTTGGATTACGTCACATGAAATGCACCCGCAATCCGGAACACATTTTATTCAATGTTTTGGGATTTGGATTTGGGTCGCATGAATGCGAACCGTGCTTAAGAATGTATTATTGTTAAAATCGTGCCTAAAGCGATTAGCGTATTATTATTTATGGGTAAGACCGTGGAATTCACTAAACAGTCTATCCCGAATTCTAAATACTCAATTAAACATTTATCGAGGGCCCCGCAATTAGTGCATTTTATTGGGCGAGACTCATCTCATTTTATTTTTAAAAGGACAGTCCTAAAATGCCTACATTTTTTATTGAAATTTGTCTCTACAAAATAAAGGAGAAATATCTTAATTTATTTGCATGTTAATACCTAGTTACATTATACTAGGCATGTTCTCAGTTTGTCAAATTAAAAAAAACATAGCAATTCTAATTTTAATCCTAGACCATTTACATGCTGAAATTAACCAATATTATTTAACTAAACAATATTTCTACCAACTTCCTACTAGATGGCCTATTCGTTTGATTTTTGACTCGACGGAATTACTACACCATTTATTTATTTTTAGGCAGTAGATGTAGATAGTTCATTTGTTAAGCTATCGTCGAATGTTCCACTATATGTATTAAATATCTACATGATTCTGATTTTTTGCAAGCTAAATAATTTGTACATACAAATAAAAATCAGAATATAATTAAAGCTAATTCAGAATTTCAACTCTTCATTTTTCGTATTCATGCTTCATATTCGGATTACAATAACCAGCTTTTCAGTTGTGTACCTGATATTAGAAGCAAAAGAAAATGAAGATGAGAATCAGCAACAGTAATAACAGTACAACACAGCAACAACAGCCCAGCAACAGTAACAACCCAGTAACAGACCGGTGGAGTAGTAATCCCAAAACAAATGCTTCCAACTTTTATGAAACAACAACAGTTAATGCTGATTTCAAACAATGAAAGAAAACAGAATATTTTTTTTGTTTTTTTTATTTGAAGGTTTGAATATTTTTCGGAATTTTTCTCTCTCTTAAATATTCAGCTTTTTTTTTTCTGTTTGTGTTTTTCTGTTCTGTCTATCTATTCTTTTTTCTTCAGATTCGTTCCTCTCTGTTATTTTCTATCTGTCCGTCCTCCCAAAACCTGATTTCAAGACCTCTACTTATATCCCATCCCATAAATTTTTTAATCAATTAAAATCAACCCATTTTCTCTACCAAACCCATTATCTTCCCACTCATCCCCATTACATTAAATAAATATATCACACCACCCCATTATATTTTGTCCTTCATGCCTAACATAAACAAATACAAGATTCCCCCACACTAAAATTTGTCTTGTCCCCCCTTTATATTAAATAACTATATCACAACCCACCTCATTTCATTTTGTCCCCCATGCTTCATATAAAAAATTACAAAATGTACAATTCCTAAACTACCCCTCCGACCTTATTACAAATTACTATTTTACCCCCGAACGTACTACAAATTACCAAACTACCCCATCAGCTATAACAATCAATTAATCAAACTTAACCAAAATATAGACAATATGATCAATTTCTAACAATGTTCAAACAACAAATCACATGAATACAAATTAACAACAAAGAACAACTAAAATTTGATTGAACAATATTTTAGCAACAAACAATCCTATTTTCAGATTCAACAACAACAATCAAACAAGTACATTTAGATTTATAAATTCAATAATATTGAACTTAAAATCAACTCTAACAACATTACAACAAACAATTCCTATATTAAACTTTAAATAAGATTATGAGACAAATTCAAGAAATAATCATAAATGGTAAACAAGAAATCAAGCTATACAAATTTCGGATTCAAAATCAAACAAACAAAGTATGAACATGAATGAAAATATTCAATAACAATAACAAACAAACTTTGTTCAAACTTCAAATTAAACTTAAACAAAACAAATAAACATATTCAAATCACTAATCTTCAAATAATCAACTAATCTTTCTTAAATTAAATCCAACAAAACTTATAACAAAGATGCATTATCCAAAAATTAAAACCAAAACATAACTTCACATTAAATCACTGAATTAAAACCAACTTCAAAAAATGAATACGAATTAAATCTATATTAACAACAAACAACGGATTCACATGATTTAAACAACATTAATAATTTCTGGAAAATACATAACACATGAAACAAATTGAAGAAATAATCAATTAAATTTCAATTTCAATCTAACAAACATCAAACTAATAAATTCTTACCTAAACAATAAAACAAACATGAAATAAACATGAAAAACAACTAATTAAACTTCCATTTGAAATCTGAAAATTAATTTAACAAAGCACATGAACGAACTAAAAAAATTAATTCAAACGATGAACAAAACAAACATTTGCCGATTTTAGATTCGAGAAATATCAAAACAAAATACGGACAAAATAAAACTCAAAATCTACCACCCGGATTGAAACGAAGAACAACGACCAACCGACGACGAACACGAACCTACGAAGCAACTGAGGCCGAAGCAGTAGTGATGAAGCAGCTGTGGGGTGCGTTTGGTTAGTTTGTGCGAAGAAGCTTGCGAGCAGAAGCAGCTGGCCATGGTGAGAAATGGACGCAGCAGCATCCGGCTAAAGAAGCCATGGTCGACGAGGACGAAACAGAAGCAGCAACAGCTGGTCGACCATGGCAGCGGCAGTCCGTCGAGGAGGATGACGGGAAGACGACGCACCGGCAGAAGCAGCGGGGAGCAGAAACGGGCAGCAGTGCGCAGCAATGACAACATCTATAGCGGCTTGTTTGGACGACACAGTAGTAGGGGAAGCCATGGACGACGCATCATCAAGGTGACGATGAAGCTCGTCCATGGCTGGACGTAACAGAAGGAGCGGAAACTAGCTGAAACGTAGCGGGGAAGGCAGCAGCGCGCACAACGGAGGTTTGACGAAGAAGATGAAGCAACGAAGAAACCATAGACGACGTCGACGAAAAAGATGAAGACGTGAAGATGGAGGGGAAGCCATGGTTGGGGTGTAAGGGGGGGGGCAGCCATGGTTGTGTTTTTTTTAGCTTGGGGAAGATGATGAAAAGAGAGAAAGAGAAGAAAGAAAGGGGGGCGGATAGCTTAGGATAGTTTTAGGGTTTTTTCATTTTTTTTTTGTTTTCTTTTGTTTTATTTTTTGAAATGCAAGATAATAGGGTATTGGGTTATGGACCGGGTTGACCCGGTTTGAAATGGACCGGGTCGTGGGGAAGATTGGACAATTGTTTGGGCTTGGGGTTGAAATTTGAAGAAATGGCCCAAATCCGATTTTTCTTTGTATTTTTGCTCTCTTTCTTCTTTTATTTTTTCTAGAACTAAATTATAAAATACTTAAATTATTATTAAGAGATAAGTTAAGTTATAAAAGCGCAAATTAATTCTCAATAACAATTAACGCATAATTAAGTAGCAATTAAGCATAAAATTGTATATTTGGACATTAAATGCTAAAAATGCAAAAGATGCCTATTTTTGTAATTTTTTAATTTTTGTAAACAAACTTAATTACTAACAAATTGTAGAATTAAATCCTACATGCAAAATGCGACATATTTTTGTATTTTTTATTAATTTAGCAAATAAACATGCACAGACAAATACAAATAATTATTCAAAATAACACAAAATATCACAAAATTGCACACCAAGGAATTTTTTTTTTTGGGAGTAATTCTCATATAGGGCAAAAATCACGTGCTTACACATACTGTTACATGAAGAGGTTGATTAATCTTAATGGAATTATTAATGTCTGGAGTAACAGGGACATAGTAACTAATTCCACCTATATGAATATTGAAGTGGTGCCGCTTCTAGCAAGATTTAAAGGGTTGATCTTGTAAATATTCATGAATTCAGGATGAGCACATGGCCGTAAACGTGCTAAAGCGAATACTGGATTTTCTAAGCTACTAGATAACGCTGTGTGTGTGGTACTTTCGGTTTTGGCACAAGGATTTGTGGTTCAAATCTTAAGATACCATTAACTTCGTCAAAACTTTAATATACTTACACTAAAGGAAAGTTCAAATCTGTAAAAGATACTTTCAATTATTCACAAGTGTTATGAAGTGAAATAACAAACTAATGGGGGATTGTAAGATAGTTTGTTATTGGCAAGTTGGAAGTGGGACGTTTCTTACTCGTACCGTGCCTGTTAGCCTCAGAACTGATCATTATTAAATAGCGCATAACAGGCACGAGATTGACTCAACAGGCACGAGATTGACTCAACAGGCACGAGATTGACTCAACAGGCACGAAATTGACTCAACAGGCACGAGATCCTAAAGTTAATTATTTTTAACAGAAAAATCAAATTTATTTGAATTTTAAATTCAAAATTCGAATAAATAGTCGTGTCTGTTTGTGAAACAAGACATCTTTTCTGAAAGGGTCTGTTGGTTGCCTATAAATACACAAGAATTCCAACGAAATGGTATAGAAAAATCACAAATGTTATTGCAGGCTTTGTTGTATCCTGAAGAGAATCGTTTTGTATTTTCCCTAAATTAGTATACAGGCGATAACTCTTTAAGGACAATCGATTTTCACGCCTCAAAGCCAATTTTGTTTATTTTATTTTCTAACAGTTGACGCCTTAAGGAGAACCACTACTGTTGACATTGAGAAAATGATCAATTTGGAAGAATGCTTCATAAGAAAAGTGTTGCTTGCTGTACAGGATTGAATCATGCATGAATTAGTTGAATGCTCCATATCCTCTTCCACTGTTTGAATTCATGTCCAGCTTCTTCATTACCTCGCTATTCCTGGATTTGCTAACACACAAAAAAAAAGAAAAGGAAAAAAAAAGAAAGAAAAGATCACTATATGATATGAATCTACTTTATACTATTTTAGTTTATTATCGTCATAACTCTAAGAAACTTCGTTATCGAAGAAAGAATTAGGAAAATAATTAAGAGGTCAAACCTTATCTCTTCTATCAAGATTTTCCTTGGCGTGTTCGAGCATGTTAATTCCGCACCAAGGTTTCATAAACTGTCGTTAAAGAAATTTAGTTGTCAATGCTTTAGTTTAAGCTAGCGTTTGACTATAGATTTTCAAATTTTGTTTTGAAAAATTTGATTTGGGTGAAATTTGGTTTGAAAATGAAAAAGTGTTTGGACATACGTTTTCAACACATGTTTTCCAAATTTATTTTGGGAAAACATGTATATTATTAGTGTTTCTAAATATTTTGACCCAAAACCAGCTTGAGATTTTGCCAAAATATAGGCAAAATCTATGGTCAAACACGTGTTTGCCAAATAAAATCCAAATTTATTTTGGCAAAATCTATAGCCAAACAGGTACTAAATGTTCTTGCTAAATTTGCAGGTTAAAATAGGTTTTGATCAATTGCATATGTATTTTGCAATTGTTATTGCTAAAAGATAAATTGAGGAATGAATGAAAGACTCAAGCATAACGTACTACGCAGCCTTTGATCTTCATCAAATTTATAATGAACCCCATACGTTTATATTAATTATAAAACTTAATTAGCTTTTAGAGTGTGATACTATATAAAAATCTGATGAGGTTAACTTTGGAAAACGTAAAGCTTTCAATTAAATGCATGTACGTACATAGTAAATTAATTGAAAATTCTTATATATTATATTTACTTTAGATATCAAGAGTCAAGACAAACTATATAGTTTATTTACACACATTAACGTCGAAGCAATAATTTAGTTATTAAAGGGTAAAATAGTCTTTCAACTTCTAGTGGGTATTTTCGTAATTCAATCTTGACTTATAAGTTTCACACTCAATTCTGAATGGTTTGAAGCAGCCCTTGCTTCAATTCGAAATTGTTTGCTGCAATATGAGGTGGTCTAACACTTGATAATCCTTGATTGTAGACCGGTCTAGTATAATCGGCAAGTGGTCTCCCAAGCATGGGAGCTATATTTTCGAACTGGTTTGTAGCCAATGGTTGATTTTTGAGCAATTCTCCGACCCCTCTCTTCTTTATAGATTTGTGCATCTCTAATAGCTGCTTCCTCAGCATCCCATACAGCTTTTTCTTGTTGTTGGGTTGCCTATATATGTTGCAACCAAATCCACATTATCATCATTGTTTCCAGCCATAGTTTCTTTGGTCGAGGATTGCCCAACCTTTTTTGATGTCTCAGTGAGATCTTTTTCTTTCCTTAGTTGTCGCAGTTGTTTTTCTATCTCTAGCTCGTATGGTAGCACTTCTTTCGCAGAAGCTCGAGTCATGAACCAATCTTAACCTGTAACCTGCACTCACTCAAAGAACACCAAACGTAAAAAGAGAAAAAAAAAATTCCTGAATTAGCACTACAAACTATTTCAAAGACTATTGATTGCCAATCCCCGACAACGACGCCAAAATTTGACGAGCTCAAAACACACACTTAAGATATGCTCGCTAATCAAACATGGTAAAGTATAATATCGTATCCATAGGGATTGGAGTTAAACAATATTTTTGTAATTTCTAACTTGATTGCTATCCAAGATGATCAACAGTTGAGATTTATGTGATTAATACTAAAATTAACTAAGAATCTAAAGCTATTAACTAATGACAATCGCAACGAGAAATAAGTAAGGAAGGTTGCTAATATTCGTTGATGAAGAGGTAACATTAATTTAATCTGGTATTATATTCATTGGTTGCCACATTAACTCCGTTGGTGACTATTACTTTTCTGTCTTGACAAAGGGAACAAAAATACAAGCTACTCTCTTCAACAAAGATGTTGAGTCGTGGAAAAAAAAAATCGATCAAAATGAAAGCTATTACATTATAAATGGAAAGATAAGCGGGGCAAAACCTAACTTCTTATCTGGGCACAAGGAATTTGAAGTAGCCTTTAACAACCACACCAAGACCGTAAAATGAAATACTGAATTTATGTCTCAACAGTTCTCGAATGGTTTTATTTCTTTTAAAGAGGCAGAAAACTTCTCAGATGAGACTTTCTTCGGTAAATATGTGGATATATTTATTTACTATTGCCACCTATAATTATTAATTATCTTATATTTCATATTCCTTTAGATGTAGTTTGCATAAAAGTTAAAGCACTAACTGGAGAAGGGCGAAGCATAAGGCGAGAAGTAATTGTTACGAACGAAAGATAAGTTAAATATTACTTTGTAGTTGTGGATTAAATATTTACTAGGAACTTCTCTTTCATGTTTTCTTTTTCGATCAGTTGCCACAATACCCAAACTGTCCGAGCTTTTGCCCTCTATATCACTAAGTTTTTCATTCTTCCTCTTAGCCTCTTCAATTTCCTTCTCAAATTTTGAAGAAGGCTTCTTCATAATACTTGCTAGATGATGACCTGAATATCACCAGATTTATCTTGCCTTTGTTGAGCTTCATTCCTGGTCTTTTTGGCTTCTAATATGTCAATTTCAGTTCTCATTAACGGCTTACCAAAAACTTATGTAGGCTTGGAAGTTGTCTTCCCATTAAAATTATAGCCCTTAACTGCTCCGTTTAAAATAGAAAGGTTAGATCCGTCAATAAAATTTTACTATCTTTAGTATTAAGAGAATCTAACTTCTATGATATATAGGTAGGGTGTTCATAAAAACCCGAAAAATCGAACCAAACCGAAAACTAAACCAAACCGATCAAAAAAATCGATACTTTTTGGTTTGGTTTGGTTTTGGTTTTGAATTTTAAAAACCGATCAAAGAGTAGCTATTTCAAATTTATTATTACATCTATATATATGCATATTGTTATACGAAATTTCAAAAAATTTATGGTAAATGTTAATAGTTTGCACTTTTAATATAGTTCTTTACCTTTACATTCTAGTTTGATTGGTAATTTTCTTTTGTTTAGTGTAAGAATCCATTTCGTGTTAAAAATAACATATTTTAATTGAGTCCTTAAATTATTCATCACTATTTGATTCAATTATCATTAATATATTTTGATAAATAATAGATTTCTCAAAGGGCAATTGATTTGATAGTATTACATTGAAAATGTGGTCGCCAGAATATGTGATTTGATAGTCTTATATTTAAGAAAAAACCGACAAAATAACAGAAAAAATCGAAAAACCGACATAAACCGAATCGAGAAAAACCGATTTAATTGGTTTGATTTAGTTCTAATATTTGATAAATCGACTTACTTGGTTTGGTTTCTTTTTAAGGAAAAATCGATTCAATCCGAACCATAAACACCTCTATATATAGGTATGATCGAAAAACTTTTAGTTTATGGGAGACTTAGCTGAAATTGACAGGGGAAATGTTAGAAATCCTTGAAAGCACCAAACCCGTGATAGCCTTTTGCGATGTTAGAGGGTCTATTTACCAAGGTATAATATTGCACATCTTATCTATTTGCATAATATTTTTAACTATATTAATTTATCACTAAATTTGTTGCTCCTTCCAAAAAGGGGATTTTTTCCTCTCAACGACTCCTGTAAGTAGCATCTTAATCAATCCTAAATTTCAAAAGGCCTAAGATCTCCAGAAATGGTAAATATATTGTTCATTCTGTACTTAGTTATGTGCTACCTGTATTTAGGTAAATATATTTAAAAATATTAAAATAATACTACTATGCAGGTATGATAAAATGAGGGGAGATAAAATAGATATATGTTTAATGCCAAGTAGACTGATGCGAAAAGCCAAAAAATTCAAACTAAGTCATATTATGGATGGATCACTTGGCAATGAGACGGTACATTATCCTACCAAACTATTAGCACGAGGTGTACTATTTTATATGTTTACAATCTAATAAAAAAACTATTAGCACGAGGTATACTATTTTATATGTTTACAATCTAATAAATTATGCACCTGTTAATTTACTTTTAGGAAGTTTATTGTAAGTTCTATGTCATAATTGACGACATCAAAAATAAAGATGACCCGTGGTATTCTCCTTGCAAAAAATGCTCTAGACGAGTGGCTGTAATAAAGAGTACTGCAAGTTGTGACAACTGTATGAGAGATGACATTGATTATGACGAGAGATAAGATACATGAAAAAGTACGAACAATATATTTTCCAGAACAAGGAGATGAACATTTCATGATTTAACTCCTAATTTGTGCTTTAGATATAGGTTGAATTTTGATGTTTCTGCCAAGCAACACTATATCAGTATTACACTATTTGATGCTGCACAATACTTCTTTGGTGTCGACGTCAAGGAGTATATTCAATCTACATCTGAAAAGGTTACACTCCTATTTTTTAAGCCAAAATATACAACCCGAACAAATTTATGACATATTTAATCAATTTCTAACTATTTTATCTGATTTTTCACAACTATAGAAAGAGGATCCAAGTACTATCGCAAGTTGGTATTGAGTAAAGGAAAAAAGTTTTGTTTTCTTGTGAAAACTCATCAGAAAATTGCAAAAGAAGAAAAGAAAATGAATTTGATAGCTGCAGAGATTCATGAAGTTAGAAAAAATGCTGCAACTGGTGATATAGAAGATGGAGATATATCAATAAAGCTAAGAAGCAAGAAGACAAAGAAAGATGAAGATAACAATGAAGAGGAACACCCAGTTACTAATAAAAAGTTCAAAGTGGAAAATATTTAGTTTGTTATTATCTAAGAATTATATTAGCTATGATCATTGTTAGATGTTTTACTTTTTTAACAGGAGCAACTTCAGCTGGCATGGCTTTAAGAGTGTTGTTTACTTTCCAATAAGTTATAAATTTCCTCATTTTCTATGCATTCGATGTGTTCACTTTACTTTTACCTTACAGATTGACTATATTCTTTTGTGGAAAAAACAAAACTACATTCATTCAACAATAAAATATGCATCACATAAAAATTGAAGTGTAATGAGTAATAAAAAACTCAAAGAAAATATGAACAAATTGAAATTAATGAGCAATCACCTTATTGGAATGATGTCTTTGCTGAACGACATATAATTAGATATTGTCCGAACCTGCAAAATTAAATAACTAAATTTTGTTAGGTATATAAAATGTATAAAGAGTTAAATTTTCATGTTATTAGGTGCAAACATGTAATATATTCAAATCGTATTTAATATTTCCTTATAGATAATGTTCTTGGAGGCCTGCTCCATTAAAAGCAATTGCTCAACTTACATGAAAATATATTGGAGGCCTGCTCCATAACTCAGCCCATTCCTTATTAACCACTAATAAAGGAAAATCTTTGTTTCTTTTTTCTTATTTTTCATTTTCTTTTTTATGCCAAGAGAGGAGTACTGGGAAAATATAAACATCAATATAGAATCGATCCATCAATAAAATGAGTCAATGAGCAAGAAAGAGATCAATAAAAAAGATAATGATAAAAAAATAGTGACGATAAGTTGCACACCCATCCTTGAAACATCCTCTTCTCTAGAATTTGAAATTTATTTAGTAAAAGGAAAAAAAGAAGAAAAGAAGAAAAAAAGCAGGAAAAAAATGTCATGAAACTTCTAATAAAGCTCATTATTTTACAAAGACCAAATTTCTCAAAAATTCATTGGCTAGTCGATTAGCTTGATTAAGATCATTTCACAAAAACTCACAAGCTAGTCAATTTTCTTGATTACAAGAAAGCTGATATATATGTAACGACCCGAGCGGTTGTTTTGAATAAGTACAACCTCGTTCCTCATATACTGCTAAATTCATGCTTCACGGTTCTTATGTAACTTGCCGGGGGAAATAGGTTCGGAAAGATTTTTGAAAGGAATTGAGACACTTAGTCTCCAAGAAGAGAGCTTAAGTTGAATTAAATTGATCGGAAGGTGAAATATGAGTAAACGAATCCGGAATGGATTTTTGATGATTCCAGTAGCTCTATATGGTGATTTTGGATTTAGGAGCGTGCCTGGAAAATTATTTGAAAGTTTATAGTTCAATTAGGCTTGAAATAGCGAAAACGGGAAGTCGCAATTTAGAAGTTTGACCGAGGGATTGACTTTTTGATATCGAGATCAAAATCCGACTCAAGAAGTTGGTATTAGCAGTATTATTAAATCTTTACAATGCAGACTTCTGCTTATTTAATTCTGTTATTATCTAATTGTTGGCTCTTAACCGCTATCGGATTAAAAATGGAAATAAGGTAGATAGTTCAGTTGGTTGGCTTGCCCATCTTTCACTAGTAGGCGCTATCACGGCTCCCTCGTGACAATATACTTCTGCAATTTATTTGCCGATGAAATAATTAATAACATTACAAAGTGATACTAAATAAAAATTAGCATAAACAAAAATATATAGTTTCATGAATACTCATAGAAATAATAAAAGAAAATGAGCATACCTAGTAAATCTGCAGCTTTCCTGGACCATTTATAAAAATGATCATTGATCAGAAATGAAACCAAAAGTTCTTCAGGTAACATTAAACTGTTAAAGCTAGGAGATGAAGGGTATAGATCGTGATAAATACACTTTCAATCAACATCTCACTATAGTAAGTACTTACCATTTAATAGGGTACCAATGTACAACCAACTTACTTTTCTGTTGGCCAAATGATTAATGACCATATTGGATGAAACAAACCTGACATTCCATAGGGCCGAGAATAATTAGCAGAAGATGAACAGCTCTTCACAAATGTTAGAGTATTCTAGAAATGATTGACCGTGGTAAATAATCATTTAATGAATTTTAGTTTTGGTTAAAGGCTAATTTGGTCATTCAGTTTTAAAGGATATTTTTGTAAAATAACTTCACCAAAAGTTTTCAAACTTATAATATAGTATGATTCAATGATCCAACTCAGCTTATATGTGTGTGTCGCATGAAAATAGTATGCATTTCATAACTCACTCTTCAGAAGCAGAAGCGGCCCTTCTCTAAAGCAGGTAAAGCAATTATTTTAGGCCTCATTTTTTGTAACACCTGATATGCTATATATAAGTTAAAAAAAAGTTAAAGTGAAGTAATAAGGTTTGATTTCTTTCTTTTTCTTTAACATATATAGAGAATAAGGATTTGCGATTGTTATGATTTCTACCAAGGAAATTGCATTTGAAATAAATATCGAAGCCTAATTTCGTAAGAAACATGTGACTAGGAGTGGCAAACGGGCGAGTCAGATATGGTTCGGGTCGAAAACGAGTAATGAAAAAACGGATCAATTATCCGACCCGGCCCATATTTAATACGGATAAAAAATGGGTTAACTGGCAGATAATATGAATAGTCATATTATTCATGACTTTTGCATATGATCACTTTTGGGAGAATTCTTAGTCTCCCTAACCAGAGAAACCCCCAATTTGAGGCTTTACAAATGTAAAAGTTAGACTCATGGGTTATCCATTAGTTACCCATTGGTTATCCATATTCTAAATGGATAATATGGTTCTTATCCATATTTGACCCGCTTTTAAATAGTTCATTATCCAACCCATTTTTTAGTGAATAATATGAGTGATTAACTATTGTCTTTTAACCATTGCCCCCCCCCCCCCCCCTACGTGTGACAAAATGAAATCTCTGGAAGAATCTTTTAGAGTTGATTACTTTTTATACATAGTAGACAGTGTTATTTTTTCACTTCAAAATAGATTTAAACAATTCGAAGCATATGAAAATATTTTGGTTTTCTATTTAACGATAAAAAACTGAGATCACTAGATGATGAAAATTTGAAAAAAATATTGATTTAATCTTGAAAGTTTCTTAAAGCATAATAATCATATCGATACTGATGATTTAGATTTATTCTCTGAATTAAAAGTGTTAAGAAAAATAGTACAATTAGAAGATGATAGTTTAATTGATATACTCAATCAAATAAAAAAAATTAATTCTTTTTCAAATGTCTATATTGCTTATAGAATAATGTTAATAACTCATGTTACCGTTGCTTCAGCAAAAAAAAAAATTTCAAAATTAAAACTGATAAAATTTTACCTAAGGTTAAATGGATTAGCTATATTATCAATTGAGAAAGACTTATTAGGAGAAATTAATTATAAAAAATCATTAATAACTTTGCATCCTAAAAAAAGTTAGAAAAATACACACATTCCACATCAGCGAGCACAAAGCACAATTCACAAAACCATAGGGCAAAATCTATGTGCAAGGAGTATTCACGCCACTATCTTTATGACATAGCAAAATCAACTTCTCGGACAATTTAAATCAGTATGTTCGGTTACATTTTAACAACACATAGTAGATGCAAATTCAAGGGAATCATCACACAAGTGTTACATAATATATTACACAGAATCAACACGTAACAGAGAATTTTGCACATCTGTATCCCCAACCATATGCGGATCACAAATATACATCTTGGCCTACAATGTTACGGTCAAGGCAGATTCATGCTTTCCTATCATAGTCAGCCAGGACTACCAACTTTGAACCTTACACTGCATTCTTTGAACTTGGAAGACATTGATAACAATCTACATCTCCATCGCTCGTCCATAATTTCAGCAATCACAAGATAGAGCAGGCTTTCTGACCCTTTCTCTTCTTTTTCTTCTTTTGTTTGGGTGGTTGCAGAACCACCTTAATGGCGGCATCAAAAACAGCCTTCACATTCTGCAATTTTGGCAATGGAAATATGTAATTAGATAACTTGATAACCTAGCCACATAGTCATCTTTGAATTAGAAAAGCACCTGTTGTGTTTTTGCACTACATTCAATATAAGCGGAAGCACCAATCGACTTTCTCAGCTCCTCACCCTTAAAAAGAAGCATGTGACGTAAGGTTCTGCTATAGGAGCAAATGCCCCCTTAAAATTTTAATCCAGAACGAAAAGGCCACATTGTGGTCTAAAAACAGATGACATGTAAAAAAATAGTGTACCTGAGCTGTAGTAAGTGGAACAGCACCTGGATGGTCCAGGAAGAATTGCTTATCCTCTCGGAGATCTAACGGAAGCACAACAACATTATTAGACTAAGGAACATGGAATTAGAAGAGAAGAGGCATGGAGGAGACTGAGAAAATAGGAATTGGAGTTCTAAACTGAATTTCAAGAAAGGAAAAGTTCAATTTGAGCAGGCCAGAAAACCGAAGGTATTGTCTAAACAGCAAATGAGAAGGACAGACAGTACAAAGAGGTTCTTTATGTACTTGGATGTAATATCCAGAAAATACATACTCCACCGATTTAGGCTTAGAATAGATTGTGAACTTTTAAATTCAACATTAGTACATTTGAATTTCAACACAGGATACAGTAAACAACATTTTTAAGTTCATTCAGGACTTCATTTCAAAGTCCAAGCAATGTGTTTTCTAAAAGGACTTAGAAAAGTTTCTGGTCCTTATATTTCATGGTAGATACATTCCAAGTTCAATACAGAGATAAAATAATGTGATTAGCTAGGAGATCTATGACAACCCTGAACCAATACTTCTTTCTCGTCTATTTCAAATCTCAGTATGAAACGGATCACTTCTCCTCAGAGACTTCTACAGCAATCTGACAACTAACAACCTAGGTTATTGAAAAAGTGATTATATCTGGGATCCAAAAGTTGTAGAGGTTTCTATGAATCACAATACCCTCTCTGCCTAGCCATATATAATTCACATTTTCCATCTGCTGACACCATAAATAGTTCTTCAGGGTTAAATCCAGTTAAAAGGCAGAGGCAGATCTAGGATTTCTAGTACATGAGTGCACTACTAAAAAAGGAGGAAAAAATGTATCAAGTGGGAATTGATCCCTATACCTCTTGGTAAATAACTTAACCTTCAACCAAGTGCACCATACAACCTTTTTGTAGCATGGGTGCCAACAGTTATTATTATACCAGTTTTAGAAAATATGTACATAAAATATCGAGTTTTACGAAGAGACCATGGGTTCACATGCCCCATCATTACACCTATAAATCCGCCCCTGTTAAAAGGCATCTGAATTTCAACCAGTGTATTTGTGTCCTACTAGTTCATGGTCAATCAGCACTCTACTGAATGAAATGATTTAGTTTTCATGGTTCAGCCGGTAAACAGAAGCATTTATCACTTCGGCTATCTGTTTCGGTAAATGAATAAACTGCCGATAACTCCTGAAATGTTTTCATTCATAAGAACTGGTCAAGCTAAATGGCTGATAAAAAATACATTATCACCCAGCTTTTGATTTGCCGTTGCGTTAATAAGTGTAGCTGCAGTATCGACGTTTAATAGGCTCAACATCTCAAGAAGGAGAAAACAAGGTGCAGTGTGAGCATGCACATGCTAACTACTCATGCCATAAAGACAAATATATACAACTGACAATGAAAGGTGTCATTTGTTCCATCTTGTATGACCCCAACCACAATTCTAGAGAGTAGCAGCAATATCAAAATTGCTTTCGACTTGCCAAAAAAGGAACTTATGTGAGCCAAAACTTCCTACAGAACTCTTTTTCCCTCCAATAAACAGCTCTGCAAAAATTATTGACATAGTGATTCATGACCGAGCGCAAAAATGAACTCCCTTCAAGGATAGTCTGACATTTCATGGTTCATCCAAATATAAAGGGCAAAATTTCCAAAGATAGGATCACTCATACTCAGGAAATGAAGATAAGTAGACCAAAAATGATGGAAAAGTGGATAAAAAGACACCATTCTGACAAACTAGAGATAATAGATAAGAAGAAATCAATCAGTTTTTGAATTAACAATCAAACATGATTAATTAGGATAGACTAACCTAGCTTTGTTCCAACAAGAATAATTGGAACTCCAGGAGCATAATGCCTCAATTCAGGAATCCACTGAAATTCAATAGCAGGAAGATGAAATAATGTATTAGTAATTGTTGAATATCACCAATCATACATTTTACTCATTTTACTTATCTGATAAGCAACTATTACTCATTCTTCGCTAAGAAATTTTAAAATTCAACACTGGAAGTACTAGGTTGGTTGGTATTTCACCATCCATTTGGTACAAATAAGTAGTTTGTAAAAGTCAAACAAGCCAATGTTATTCGTGGACTTGCTTCAACTTAATGGGACCGACAGGTTTCATTAATATTCTCACATCCTTGTTCATCTCCCGGCCAAGTAAAACCAAAAAAAAAAATGAAAGTAGAGACAGGATGCAGGAGAGGAACTCACCTTTTTGGAGACATTTTCATAGCTCGCTTTGCTAATGAGAGAAAATGCCAGTATAAATACATCTGCCCCACGATAGCTCAACGGTCTTAATCTATTGTAATCCTCCTGACCTGTTCAATCAAAAAGTAGAGGAAGTTGACGTGTGCGCCACGCAGCAAGGGACAAAAAAAAGCTGAAACTGTCATGTGGGGAAAATATTTACCTGCAGTATCCCACAGCCCCAGATTGACAGTGCTCCCATCGACAACCACATTTGCACTAAAATTGTCGAATACAGTTGGAACGTAATCCTGTTCGCAATGCAGCAGACAATTACCAAAATGAGCAATGCACACACCACTCATAGAAATATAAGTAGAACATATAATCAACTTTTTACTGAAGTTTTAAAGCATTTGGACTCTAACAAGTGACAACTTCAATTGAAAAACCAGTATCAAGTTATAAATGGAGCTATTAAATTAAACTAGTATCTTCGTTTGGTTTTTGTGATGTTTATTGGTTTTTGTGATGTTTATTCCATCTTCCATGAGGGTTCTAATACTTCTTTTTTCGGTCCATACTCCCTTCTGATACCTTTAGTTTACAAGTATATTTATCCTTTTGCCTTTAAGGGAAAAGGGGATTCTTTTATGCAAGTTATCACTGATGCACAACAAAAAACAGAAGACATCCTTTTATTGGTTTGTCAACCAAGTTGACAATTACCGCTGAGTTCACCAAGACAATATTCAAGAGGTAGTTTCGGCTCTCTTTCCCTAGAGTACACCTCTCATGGTTTTCTCACCCCCCCCCCCCCTCCAACACACACACACAACTCTACTCTACAATGTACAAAATTAGTTTTTTTCCCCTTAAAATGGCCAAAATATCTATTTTTTGTGGTAATTGTAAGTAAAAGTAAAACGACCCACTCTTAGACCGGGTGCCAAATTGATTAAGCAAGTCATGATTCAAGAAAACATGTCGTTTTACTGAGAATAACTAGCTTTGTTCTTTTGGGCGATAAACAGAAAGAGCCTCATTTGGTCTAATTCCCCCCAAAAAAAATCCTACTGAAAAGAAAATTAGAGCCAAGTATCAGAATCGATATGCTTAAAAGAAAATGCCTGACAAATGTTTGAAAAAATGCATAAAAGAGAAATAGAGAGGTAAAGAAGTACTTACAGTGGGAAAAGTGTTGCTGGTATATGAAATGAGAAGACAAGTTTTACCCACAGCCCCGTCGCCAACGGTGACACACTTTATGAACCTGGACGCACTCATTCTTCAAAACCCAAATCTCCCTTCTTACAATTTCTTAGCTTCTTCTTTTACTTGCCCAAAATCTCTTCCTTTTTTCTGTGTGTGTATATCCCTCTCCACCTACTCTTCAACGAAGGAGTTGTTTGCTGTTAGTTAAAATAGAAGTAAAATCCCAAAATGTTAATATAAACCCTATGAGGATAGAATGGGGAAAATAACACAATACCTAACTCAACAGCCACATTCATTGATGTAGAGAGACACAAATAAAGAAATAAAAATCTCACCTTTATGACATAGAAGTGATGATATTAATATGAATTAGGGAAAGAAGAATGGATATGAACAGAGAGAGTTAAAAGGAGGAAAGCGAGAAGACAGAGAAAGATATAGCAGAAAATGGAAATGAAGAAAAGCTCAAACCAGCTACAGAAAAAGACTTCGGATTTTAATTTTGATTTTTTTTTGTGTAGTAAATAAGGACAGCTTTCAGACAGCTAGTTTGAGATGCCACTTATATCATCCTATCTTTTATCGCCACATAAAAGATCCCTTTTTTTTCTTTTTTTAGGTTTTCTATTTTCCGAACTAGTAAAATCTTACTAGTGAAGTCTGGGGAGGATAGTGTATACACAGATCTTGTTCCTAACTTGTGGTAGTAGAGAGATGGTTTCTGATAGATCTTCGGTTCAAGAAGACAAAAAGAAGCAATATATCAGTACCATCAACAGAAACCATAGAAAAAATAACAACATCACAAGAGTTAGAAAATAGATGAAAAATAAAACAATAGCCAATAAATAAGGCTCGTCACCATAAAAAATAGAATAGTAGTGCAAACACAACATCAACTACTAGCGGTCTAAGACAAAATCTTAACAGACTAGCTGCACTTTGGTGCAATCCCACAAAAGTGATGATTTTAATTATAATTAGTTATAACCATTAAAGTTTATGGGTTTAAATGTACTATTGAAGATCTTTCACGTGATAGGTGTGTACCTAATTTTCAATCTATATTTTTCTTATCCTTTTCTTGTGTGTACGAAAACTTTACTTTTAAGAAGCATGTGAACTTACTTCAACCCTCTTTGTACAAATTGGATTGACTAAGAGAAGTAACCTTATCTGCTCACTACTTGAAAATCAATTTTCAATTTACAACTTCTATATAAGTATTCATTATTTCAAGCAATATGCCAAACGAATTTAGTACATTTTTCTCTTAATAGTAACGGTTAAAAGCTAAAAGTGGCCTCTTAATATAAGGTTACAGGTGTAATTTTTCATATTTTAAAAGATTTGTGTGCAGAAATAATATGTCGCATCCTTAAAGTGCAAAATGCAAAATAGAGTAATGAATTTAGCAATATGCATGATAAATTGAAATTCCCGTTTGTTCTGTTGTAACATGGCGATATTTACGTCCTGGGAATTAAAAACCTCGTAATGATGTTATTTTGTGTTCTAAGAGAATTTGCATTTTTATGAGACTTAAAGAGCAATTAATAAGTATTAATCAAGTAATCAACCAATATTCAAACCACCTTAAATTTTACAAACAAAAAAGAAGCAGACTATAAAGGTACATTCCGACACTATCCTACTATTTCTCATTAATAACAATTTCATTAAGACGTAGGATTGGGAAGAAGAAAAGTTGGCTAGCTTGTTTGTTTAACAAGTATCCTATAGGACAATAAGATAGTACTTTTTAATATTTAATTCTTTTAATCATAACGTCATCACATTTAAGCATGTCCCTATATTATAAGTTATAATAATAACCCTAGCGGAGATATATGTACTCCCATTACAACTCATCGTAGAATCGGTAGATTGGTAACTTGGAGAATTAATAGTTGGAGATATTTTATTTGTTAGGTGTTCCTTAAATGTACTATAAAGAAAGAAGAATTAACCTAAATAAATGAATTATTTAAACTTAAAATAGCTAATATATATGTTATAACATAACATGAAAAATTAATTCCAAAGAAAACTTGGATATTACAGTGAAGTGTTGTTATGAAGGATGACTATTATAAAGAAATATGATGGTATAAATAGGTGTAATGATCACATAAAGAAAAGATTTCTACAATATTTGAATGGAAAATGCTTCTATATATAAGTCTCAAAGTCAATGTATGTGTTGTGATTCTCGGATCAATATGAAGATTATTTGGGAGGAAAAAAAACTCTATTTCACAAGAATAGAATTACAGAGAATTTACACCAAGAATTTCTCTCTACAAAAAAAACTCACCAAACTCTCTTTTTGTTCTCACAATCTCTTCCTGGATTGTATTTCAATCTCTCTGGATTGATCTTTCTGTGTAAAACATAAGGCTCTATTTATAGCCTTAAAGAAGGTGGTTGGTGGTTGAATTCTTCATTCAACAATGGAGGCTTTGGTGGCTTCAACAATGGTGGGTTTCTAGAATTGGTAGTTGGCAGCAGCTGAACTTATCAATTCTCCCCCTTCAGCTGCATTCCAACACAGCTACTATTTGAAAGTTATTCCAACTATGTCTCTGCACAACTCTAACTTTTCTTGAGTGACCACCTTTGTTAACATGTCTGTTGGATTCTCCTTCGTATGGATCTTCACTAGTTTCAACAGTTGTTGATCCATCACCTCGCGTATCCAGTGATAGCGAATGTCGATGTGCTTTGTCCGAGAATGATACATTGAGTTTTTGCTTAAATCGATTGCACTTTGACTATCACAATGTATCTTATACTCTGTTTGATTTATCCCAAGTTCTTGGAGAAACCACTTTAGCCACAACATTTCTTTTCCAGCTTCTGCTACAGCAATATATTCTGCTTCAGTTGTGGATAGTGCAACACACTTCTGCAATCTTGACTGCCATGACACAGCTCCCCCTGCAAAAGTATAAACATATCCTGAGGTTGATTTTCTTCCATCAGGATCTCCGGCCATATCTGAATCTGTAATAGCCTTCCAAGACTGGATCAGCTCCCCCAAAACACAGACTTGATTTTGAAGTACCTTTAAGATACCTGAGAATCCACTTAACTGCCTCCCAATGTTTCTTTCCAGGGTTAGAAAGAAAACGACTTACCACACCTACCGCATGTGCGATATCTGGCCTCGTGCAAACCATGACATACATCAGACTTCCAACTGCTGAAGAATATGGAATTGTAGACATCTCCTCAATATCTTTTTTGGATGAGGGGCACAAACTCTTGCTCAACTTTAAGTGATTTGCCAAAGGGGCACCTACCGGTTTGGCATTACTCATATTGAACCGTTTGATCACCCGTTCAATATAATTTTCTTGAGATAGCCATAACTTTTTGTTTCTCCTATCTCGAGTTATCTGCAATCCCAAAATATGTTGAGCTGGACCTAAGTCTTTCATTTCAAAGGACTTAGAGAGTTCTTTCTTCAACTGTCTAATTTTTGTTGCATCTTGTCCGACGATCAACATGTCGTCTACATAAAGTAGAAGTACAACAAAATTGCCATCCGAAAATCTCTGAATGTAAATACACTGATCTGCAACAGTCCTTTTATATCCTTGACTTACCATAAATGAGTCAAACTTTTTGTACCACTGCCTCGGTGCTTGCTTTAGGCATATAAACTTTTCGTAAGCTTATAGACGAGGTTTTCTTTTCCTGAAACCTCAAAACCTTCCGGCTGCTCCATATAGATTTCTTCATTTAGATAACCATGAAGAAATGTTGTCTTGACATCTATTTGTTCAAGCTCCAAATTCAAACTGGCTACCAATCCAAGGATGATGCGGATTGAAGTCAATTTTACAACTGGTGAAAATATTTCATCAAAGTCAATTCCCTTTTTCTGTAGGAATCCTTTGACTACTAACCGGGCTTTGTGCTTCACCACATTTCCTCTGCCATCTTTCTTGAGCTTGAATACCCATTTACTCTTCAGTACCTTCTTTCCTTGTGGAAGTTTCACAATCTCATAAGTGTTGTTTTTCTGTAAAGAGTTCATCTCTTCGGTCATTGCTTGCAGCCATTTTTCTTTATCCTTATGAGATATAGCTTCATGGAAACTCTCTGGTTCTCCATCTTCAGAAAGTAGAATATACTCGGTTTCTGGGTATCGAGTTGATGGAATCTGACCTCGTTCAGATCGACGAGGCTGTTGATTATTAGCTTCATGAGGTGTACCGTCATCGTTCCCCTGTGATGGTTCTGTAGTTTCCTGAGGGGTTTGTGCCTCCCCTGCCAAACATCCTCCTGTTCTGCTTCTGGTACTGCTTCATGCTCCCCCATGCTATTTGTGTCAAACTACAATGGTAGTGGATCTGGACCAACTTTTTGGGCACTGGAACCTCTTTCATAAGACATTGTGGGCTTTTCAATGTCTTCAATTATCTGGTTTTCGTGGAATACAACATCCCTACTTCTGATCACCGTCTTCTGTATTGGATCCCATAATCTATACCCAAATTCTTCATCTCCATAGCCTATGAAGATACATGGTATAGTTCTACCATCAAGCTTCTTCCTGAGCTCCTTGGATACATGTGCATATGCTAAACAACCGAATACCCTTAAGTGAGAATATGAGGGATTCTTACCAGACCATATTTTCTCTGGAACCTCAAAATTCAACGGGGCTGGTGGTGACCGGTTGATTAGGTAGCAGGCGGCGCGAACAGCTTCTCCCCAGAATGGCTTAGGCAACTTTGCCATACTGATCATACTTCTGACTCTTTCCATAATTGTCCGGTTCATTCTCTCGGCTACTCCATTGTGTTGTGGGGTGCGTGGGACCGTCTTTTCATTTCGAATCCCTTGTCTCTTGCAATAGGAATCGAACTCCTTAGAAGTATACTCGCCTCCATTATCTGAGCAAAGGCATTTTAATTTCTTTCCCATTTCACGCTCTACCATGGCATGAAATATCTTGAAATAATCAAAAACCTGGTCCTTTGTCTTTAAGAAGTACACCCACACCTTTTGAGAAACGGCATCAATGAAAGTCCGAAAATACCTATTGCCGCCAAGTGATTTCTCCTCCATGGGACCACAAATATCAGAGTGTACCAGACTGAGTAACTCTGATTTTCTGGTTGAAGAAAATGTAAAAGAGACTCTATGTTGCTTTCCGAATAAGCAATGATTACAAGGGTCTAAAGCAGCATTCTTGTCCATTCTGATAAGCTGCTTTTTCGTTAGAATTGATATCCCCTTTTCACTCATGTGACCGAGTCTCTGGTGCTACAGGTTTTGAGACGCCTCTTTTTCCATAACATTGAGGTTGTCTGAACATACCTTCACATGAGTTTTATATAAGTTGCCACAAATATGTCCTCGAGCGAGAATCATAACCCCTTTCAGCAATTTCCATGTGCCTTTTCCGAAATAACTTTCATAGCCCTGTTTGTCAAGAGCTATACCTGATATTAGGTTTAGACGAAGATCTGGCACATGACGGACATCCTTCAATATCATTGTACTCTCGATATTTGTTTGTATTTTGATATCACCAATTCCAACTATCTCACAGGAAGAAGTGTTCCCCATCTTCACTACTCCAAAGTCTCCTGCTTTGTATGTTGTGAAAAAATCTTTTCGGGATGTGGCATGGTATGATGCTGCAGTATCTACCACCCATTCGTTTTCTTCTTGACTTGAGACGTGAAGGCATGTCTCTTCTTGGATGGAACAAATGGCTACCTCTACGTGGGTAGTGACTAATGCATCTCCATCCTTCTGCTTCAACTGCTCCTTCTCCTTATGCAATTTTCTGCAGTTCTTCTTTAAATGGCCCTTTATTCCACAATGGTAGCACGCATAAGATGACTTCCTACCATCTGTGGATTTTCCCCTACTCTTGCTTCTGCCTCTCCTCTTATCTTGACTTCTTTCTTGTTGTCTCCCTCTTTCTGTAATAAGGGCATGCGACTCACCATGATCGATGTCCTTTCTTCTGCTTCTTCATTAAATAAGACATCTTTAACCATAGACATGGTCAGATTTCCACTAGGAGCTGAATTACTGAGAGAGACTACCAGCGTCTCTCAGCTATCAAGAAGAGAACTAAGAAGTAGTAGGGCTTGCATCTCATCCCCGAGCGGCATGTCAACAGACGATAATTGATTTATCAAGCTCTGAAACTTACTGGTATGCTCGGCAACTGAAGTTCCGTGCTTTAACTTCAAATTTACCAAACGCCTCATCAACAAGGCTTTTTTCCTAGCGGTCTTGGCTCGATACATCCCTTCTAACTTCACCTAGAGGGCATACGCGTCTGTCTCTTGTGCAACATGATGAAAAACACTATCGTCAATCCATTGTCGAATTTGACCGAGAGTTTTTTTGTTTAATTTCTTCCACTCTGCTTCTTTGGTGGAATTGGGGTTCTTACCCTTTGCTTCTATGGGATCAAACAAATCTTTACAACTGATGAGGAGATATTCCATCTGAGGTCTCCACAATGTGTAATTTGTGGCAGTAAGCTTTATCATAGCTCCAAATGATGATGACTCTTCCATTATATCTTTAAAAATGGCTTGGTCAAAATTTTGGAGCAGAATCTCACCAAACGGACCTCACCAATGCGTTCGGAATGGTGAAAATTGGTAGGATTGACTCTTCTTGGGTCAAAATAGGGCCTCCAGAAAATTTTCAAAATTTACACCAAACTTTTGGGGTTTAAAAATATACTGAACTTGTGGGGCAGATTTATAATTTCAGTAACTTCAGGGTTATTTCATAAATTTCTGAAAATTTATGATGACTGGGCGCTGACTAAATGCTGACTGGATGATGACGTGGCGCTGACTGGGCAATTACTATTCATCATCTTCTTCCTTGGACAAAAGAAAAAAAAATAGTAAAATTTAAATTGCCATAACTTCTTCGTTTTAGCTTTGTTTTGCCTCCGGAAAATTGCGTTGAATTCGTATCGACGCTAGGAATCTAATGAAATGATCAAAACACACCGAAGATCACGTTTTCGAAAAACGTAAATCCGGGTTGAAATTTTCAGTGTTCCGATATTTCTTGATGAACACAGAATCGAAAGCTCTGATACCACTTGTTGTGATTCTCGGATCAATATGAAGATTATTTGGGAGGAAAAACAACTCTATTTCACAAGAATAGAATTACAGAGAATTTACACCAAGAATTTCTCTCTACAAAAAAAACCTCACCAAACTCTGTTTTTGTTCTCACAATCTCTTCCTGGATTGTATTCCAATCTCTCTGGATTGATCTTTCTGTGTAAAACATAAGGCTCTATTTATAGCCTTAAAGAAGGTGGTTGGTGGTTGAATTCTTCATTCAACAATGGAGGCTTCAATAATGGTGGCTTCTAGAATGGGTTGGTGGCTTCAATAATGGTGGGCTTCTAGAATTGGTAGTTAACAGCAGCTGAACTTATCAGTATGCAGCTTATAACGTTTTTATCAAGATCTCAGTTAGGACTAATTAATTAACAATGAGAACTTACCATTATTTCGTTCATGCATTCTTTTTAAAAAGACATTAATGTACGCAATGACCCAAGTCACGTAATTACAAACTAAATTAGAAGAAATAAAAAAGGGGAGGAAAAGACATAAGGTCGTGATGTACATATATAGTGACGGATCCAACGACGAGTTCGCGAATTTTGACATAATTCCATGATCCAACTCAGCTTATATGTGTACGTATTCATGAAAATATTATGCATTTCATAATTCACTCTCTTACTCGAAATTTGTATAGCATCTAAATTATGGATTTATTACTGGATATATATACCGAAACGACGTTTTAAATTAGTAGATTCAAATAGGGTTTTTCAAATCGTGCTAATAACTACGTTTATGTCTTCCTTGTTTGAGGCGCTAGTACTATTTTTGAAAGAAGCCACAAAATGTTTTGCATGGAGACAGGGGCAAACTATACATAAATGAGAATCAAGAATCACTCAAACAAAGAAATTAAAGAGATTGACCTTTGCCTTCTTTCCAAAGCAAAGATGAAGAGATGACATTTTACGGTGCAAGGAGGTGGGGTTTCGATCAAATTCGTTTAATCCAAACTAACTCTCCTTAAAAAAGAAAACGTTTTAACTTTCTTACGTGCATGCATCGGGTAACTCCGCCAATCAAGGTTTAATCAGATTGGAAAAAAAATTACTTCACTTTTTTTAAAATCTATGTTAAGATTAGAATTCAGGTCTCTCATGATTCTCATCCATTGATAGACCGGTTGAGCACAACTTTTGGTACAAAAGAAAAAAATTTAATTTTTACCACATAAACAAGTAATTTGAATAAAAACGTCAGGTTAATTTACAAGTAATTGCGAGGGTGATCGTTTCTATAATAAGCAATATGTACTAGTAGCAACTTAGAAAAGGCATGGTCATGAGTGATGACATACGAGTGTCCATTAAGCAATGAGTATTGATCTTAATATGATATTATACTATTGGTTCTAAATGCATGGTGACAACACGAGTGTCCATTAAGCTAGTGACTCACGAACTACCATGGTACATGTAATAATCATGGTAGATGAGAAGTTGGTTTTGGGTGAAAATGAGAGGCCATGCACAGAGTTCAATACATTATTATTTTTATTTCTCGCCCAGCTGTATTGGTAGAGTCTCACATGAAGAATAAAACACTTCCTAACAAAGGTGATTTTATACCTAGGACTTGAACTCGAAACCTCTAATTAAAATTAAAAGAGTGCTTATATTTTACCTCAACCATTATTGGTGTTAAATACATTACTGATAAATGGCATATGGGGATTGCTAAATGAGCCCAGCATCCGTGCATTACAAAGATAATATAGTAGGCCAGCATCAGATCCTCGTGGTCCACTAATAATTCTAATATAGTAGTACGTTGGAGTAGGTTTTGTATCTCTGTGATGAGTTAGGCGTTTGTTGCAGATTAAAGAATGAGTAGAGTTTATGCTATTAACAATATAAACTTTTACATAAGAGGATTTATAATTTAGTACAATATTCTAAGGTTTGAATTTTATTTTCATCGCCACTTATCAGAAAAAAGATATTTTCATGTGTGGTTCAAGAAAATGAATCAAACTGCAACTGAAGGTGCATGCTTCAAACAAAAAGTATGTAAAAAGAAAAGTACTTTACTTTAAGGGTGTGTTTTGAAAATATTTTCGGGGAAAATATGTGATTTTCTTATTTTTAGGTGTTTAGTTAGGTAGCAGAAAATATTTTTTGGAAAGAATATATTTATTCCAACCAAATATGAAAAAATTGAAAAATATTTTCTGGAAATTTTCCTTCGTACCAAACACCCCGAATAGTTAAAAGTTTTAGAAGAGCAATTCACAGTTCAAAAATGGTGTATCGATTTGCCATGTATTATCTTTAATGAATATTACTAGTCAGTTAAGCTTCTCGGAACTAAGATCCAACTAAAACTGCAGATAAGTAATTAACAAAATCAAAATGTCATATTTTACCACAATATAATGTCACTTTTAAGGTGCTACAACTTGCTGTTTGGCAATTGTGTTTTAAACTCAAGTCTCAACAAATTAAAGAGGAAAATAATTTAAAGTCTCAACAAATTGGGTAAATTTGCACTAGTGAGGGAATAAGATATTGATTTAGAGATCAAAATTTTCCACGTGGCATCCATGTTGAAAAATTATCAAAGTTTTTTCCACGTTTAATGGCCGTTAGTGGAGAATGTATTTCTAGATTCTAAAATAGTCTGAGGACTTTTTTGATCGGATAATATATCAGAGGGCAAAATTAAAAAATTTCTAATAGTAGAAAGAAAAATTTGGCCATTTCCCAAATTTAATTAAAAGCCATAGAGCATTCCCTTACTAAAGGGTAATTTCATCAACTGTTGCAGAGTTCAACCTACACTATAAATGCTAATGAAAAGACATAATCATTTCGAATGAATATAATATACAAAATTTTCCTATTAAAAAAGAGAAGCATATGATTCTGCAGAAAAATAAAAAGGAAAAGCCAAATATTAAATTCAAAATTTTGTGTATCCACTGTCAACACCACTACCTAACGCCTAATGAGATTCATATTTTGTATAATTAATTGCCCCTAATAAGACAGGGTTCAGTTGCCTACTAGCTCTTTTTGCGAATCCAAATCTAAGACTTTAGTCATTCACCTAATTGTATATTTATAAAACTTATCTTAATTCCATAACGTACACATATTTGGCAAGGTTAGGAATTTTGGGTGCACATGGCCTCGAGACCAACCAACTCCCATGTGCATGCATGACCTACCCCTAGTACGGGTCACATCAATAACATATTAAGTGGGCGTTTGGACAAAAGAATCGTAAAATTTTGAAAATGGTATTTAAAAATTAAAGTTGTGTTTGAACATTAATATAATTTTGAGTTATTCTTGAGTGATCTGAATGAAAATTTTGAAAATGGTATTTAAAAATTAAAGTTGTGTTTGAACATTAATATAATTTTGAGTTATTCTTGAGTGATCTGAATGAAAATTTTGAAAATTAACTTTTTGGAGTTTTTTAAATTTTCAAAAAAATTCCAAAATCTATGTTCAAATGAAAATTTTATGGTCAAACCTTAATTTCGGAAAAAAGTGGAAAAAATTTTATGGTCAAACGGGGTCTAAAAAACTTATGTTATCAGTATATTTTAACATGTTATAAATATATTCTTCGAGTTGCTATTTCACTGTTTATAAACGATTACTTGTAGTTGACTTTTAACGACTTGATTCTTACACTTCATTGCATAAAAGTTATAGTCTATTTGGCCGAGCTACAAAATACTTCTAAACAACAATTAGTTATTAATTTGAAAAATACTTCTAAATAACAATTAGTTATAAATGTATTTTTCTCAAAAGTGCTTTTGAAGCTATTTTTTTCCTTCTAAAAGCTTGGCCAAACATGTTATTAGTCGTATGCAAGTGATAGCACCATTGTAACAAGAGTAAAAGTTCATTTTCAAAAAGCTAAGAATAAACTGTATGAAAGAGGAAAAAGAATATATTAGACAACAGGACATCAGATGATTACAAAAACTTAGATATTATATGGTAAACTCTAAAGTTCATCATCTGAACTGACAAGGTCTAGTTCTATCATTTTTTCTTTAACATGCACAGGTTTTTGTCCTGAATTCTGCTGCTGCCCCATTTTTGGTTTCTTGTGCTCAAAACTATGACTTGGTCTGATTTCACTTAGATTCTTTCTCTTGGTGGAGGATGACCTGGAAAAAAGTAGATAACTCTGTCACCAAAACAGATAACACAACATAAGGTCAAAAAATGAAGTCTTTTTTATTCCAGTCTTTCACCTTTCGTTTGTCCTATTTTTTGTTTGATCTTGGTCAGTAATAGATTCTTTGGTACTACTTGAGTTCAAGTTTCCTGTAACTCAAATGGAATTGTAATGAGCAACAACATAAGTAAGAATGTCTCTGCTAGATGTAGGAGTACTCAGGTCCAAGTACTAAAGTTTTTACCTGTCATTTGACTAAGAAATCTTATTCCTTGAGAATGTACATTGGTAGTCACTTTCCCTGCTTTGCTGTTCATAAATAAGTGTCTTTAAGCCAGTAATGATTATTAACAATGACGATAACCAATATGCAAGTCAATAATTTTGTTAATTTAGAGCTATTGCACTACTAAGTGCTTTGAACAAACCTCAAGAACAAACCTTAATGCCTTTTTCAATCCATCAACGGACAGTAATTTCAACGGTGCTGCAGACTTTGTAAAGTTTGTCTTGTCAGCTAAAGGCTTAACCATGTAAATTCCTTCTGACTTGAGATGGTCTCTGAAACCCGTTCGTAGGTTCCTGAATTTGAAGTCCAACAGCAATTAGAGAGGTTAAAGTAAGTCCTGAGAAAAAAAATCCTTTATTCTCCAAGTAAATGCAATATTGAGAGGTTGAGAAGTTAATAACTTACCCCCCTTTGAGTTCAGCCCTTGTTGTACTGGAGTATTTCTCAGATGTTCTCTGAAAGAACAAGTAATAAAAACAGGATAAGTTCTTTCTCTCTTTTTTTGGATAGTAAATCAAGATTCAGTCAAAGAACGTATTTGGATAGTAAATGAAATGTAAACAACGTATTTCTGGACTGGTGTAGATTGGTTACCTGCTTATGGTAGCTGCAATATGTTCCACGCCGCCTGCAAATGTTATTAAAACATAAGTTCAATTACAAGGAGTACAACAAAATTACAGGTTATTACTGGACTATTCAACATAGGATGATACATACAATAATTTTTGGTAATAAGGATTATTAAAAATCCCCTGCATAAGCAGCATGAACTGATTTGTTAAGGGAGCAGAAAACTAAATGCTGTGAGAACATGCTATTTCTTTCCTAACGTCCAGAAAAAAAGGCAAATCATGCTCATGAAATTTGCATAATAGCTCTGGACTGTGTTTCTGATTTGAGCATGAAATTTGCGTAAATAGCGCTGGACTGTGTTCCTGATTTGAATGTGAGTATCTCCATTTTAGGGCAAGCTTTTTATTTCTGTACACAATTTAACCAACCAAAGACAGAAGCCATTTTATATGTATGATTAGCTTCTTTTACAAGATTAAAATTTAGATTCTTGTACCCTTGCCTTGTGAAGGACTACAACATAGATATGAGACATTGTTAAACTGAACATTCTGTTCTCAGTACTGGCAGAATGGACTAGCAAAAGTATCTGCTCAAACCGAATCGAAAAGCACAAACTATCATCGTTGGAGCAAATCAAAACCAACCAACATGAATGTTATCCAAATGAGAACTGTGATGAGCAGTAGTATTTCATTGTTCTTGTGTAAATGTTGGCGATTACAAATTTTTCCCATACAATTTACTATGTTAGAATGACCTGGCAAGATCACCTTCAACCCCCAAGTCTATGAAATCTCTAAAACAATCATCCTAGTGTTTCTGATACAAGGCATTACTTTGGACTTCCCAAAGAAAACATCAAATCAAGAGCCGCCTCCAGAACACAGATGAGACATACATGTCCCCTTGTAAATAAACAAGTAGATAGCGAAACATTTTATGAATATGGCTCTTTTGAGCATCTTATTGTATTTTGCAATTCTATAGTATTTATGCCTGAAGGTATTCAGTCCATTTATGACTATGAGCATGTAACAACACATAAAAGAGATCGTACTTGTTAATGACTAATGTGCAAGCCATCCCATCCTTCCTTTTTCCCTTGCAAACTCCATAATCCGCAGACGTGCCAATCTTTAAAATGTGACTGGCTGAATAAACACTCAAAGAAAACCCATTTTCCTGGATAAGGGGCATTGAAGAGGTTTTAGCGACCCACCCTGAAATCTTAACAGAAATGATTTTATTGATAGGCAATGATAACAATACCGAGTTGTCTTTGCGCACACTGCAATTGAATAGGGCAAAAACTGCACCAGCCTTCTCATTGCAGTTCTTCTGATAAGCATCACCAAAAAGAAAAAGAGAAACAGTTTTTTCATCCAAAGATCCCATTTTCCAGATTGCGTAGTTCTTCCCTGTTGAACTTGTTCTTTGTTGCCCCTTCTCAGTTAAAACGCCAACAGTTGCCCAACAACCAGAAAGGGTGTCGCCTGCTAGCGAATTCCTTAAAGATAGGAAAATAAATGATTACATAGTCAACAGAAACTACTCTAGTAACTCGGTCAGCATCTTAACATACCTTATTGCTGATAACCGGATGAACCTAATATCAGCAAAATGGTTGCTCAGTTCAACAGCTGAGACTAGTTGATTTCTGAGTAAAAGGAAAAGAAAGGTAAAATATTAGTTGCCAGTTCAGTATCAAAACAAAGCAATCATTTGTAATTTGCCTGGCACAGCATTAGACTGAAGCTACCAGCTAGCTCAAACCAATCAAAGTCAAATGTAACTGCTACTTCACCAATAACAATCTAATCTGCCCTCCAATTTGAAATTATCAAAATTAAACTTACAAGAAACTATGTGGGGTTTCTAACCATATTAACTGCAAGTAACAAGCATCTGATGACCATTTTAAGAAGCCAAAATATTACATTCTCTTAGTTGTGACTTCCTCTCATCAGAATTTGACTGTCAGGCAACTATTATTACAATCATCTTAAAGTGATTGATTATGAATATTTTGAAACATAAGAAGCCAACATCATTCAAATTCTAATAGCCAAAATCAGAAAGAGACTGATTATGCATTTTACAGGAAAATGAATACTGAATTAGAATGCAACAAGAACCCATTCGATATGCACCCATAACCATGCCAAAGTCACAAAGAACATACCGAATTCGCAAACCTGAAAACTTTTCAGCCTCAGGATCACTTGACCCCTTGGTATGCTTTGATTTGACAGCTTTTTTGGCAACTTCACTATCATAATCAAGACAATCCTGAACAGCATCTCTAAAGACAGACATATCTGCCTCCCCCAATCGCTTTGGCGATCCATCATCCGACATATAATCTGTAAGAAGATACAAACTTTTCAAAACAACCCACAAAAATTCAACAAAAAAGACATCTTCCAATCCAACAGAGTTTTATCCAGAAACATCAAATAATAAACCACAACTTAATTCCAAATCAAGTAAAGTCTAGTATATGCTACTCGCTCAATGAGTGCACCATTTTAGCATTGAAATAGTTTTCGTGACAAAATTTTAACATTAAGGACTAAATCATAAAAATCAAATAATTGTGCAAGTTAAGTCTTTGATGTGAAACAAATAATAAATGATTTCGTTTTCTTGAAAGTTCAGCTCTATTCGGCTCCATCTAATTACAGAAAAAACATATGAATTGAAGAAAACACACGATTATAAAACCCACAATAGGGAATTAGTTGTAATAAACCCCTTCACATGTTTTGAGCATTTACCTGGGAAATGAGATGAAGGAGAAGCTGGAGGGGTTTCTAAAACCCTATCTGGCAGAGAGAGAAGGAGATCCAGGTCTTCTTGGTGATTTAATTTCGACATTTTTCTGAGAAACTGAGGATTGAAGTTTGGGAATAGGATAGGGTTTTGTTTCCTTATTACACTGTCTCTTTCTTTTGGGATCTTTGGTTGAAGTTGGCGGGAGATTGAAAGTGCATGGCGGGAAGCTAATTGATAGTGCGCTAATAAATAAGAAAGGATGCAGATGGGCTGGGCTAGGACTCTAGAGATTGGGTCAAGTACTTTTAAAAGAGTAGAAATGACACTAGGTAGCCACTCTAATGAGCTGCTATTTAAAAATTAGCCAGTATGTCATGAATTTCGTCTATCTTCTTTATCTTCTGATCGGATCGCCTGGCTTCTTTCAAGCCCTACTTGAAAGCCCAATCAAATAATCCAAAAGAGAAAATCATATCTTCAAAGCTCATCACTTCAATAAATCTCTTTCCCTCTCGGGAAAGAAGATAAGAAAGGATTCATTTTTTTCTTTCATGTGAACGGCCCTATCTTGTATCGAAAGGTTTTTCGTGCTATACACCACGTTGAGAAAGACCACCCTCCTATGTACCGTACTCTTTTTGTACCTCGAAAGGGGGGTCCTCCTTATGATGCTACGGACGACTATTTCAGTTTTCTAGTTCAATTTTTCAGGACACAAATGTCCTGAAATTTAAGATTTTTAGGTCAAAATATTGTGATTATTTGTGCACTTCTCCCTTTTTAAGATGGGTAGATTCATATATCCAATATTTTTGGGTATTTTTCGAATTATCAAATTCTAGCATAAATTCGAACACCAATTCATTACTTCTTTGAATTTATATACTTAGCAAAGCAATTACATAAAAAAAATACTTTGAGCCATAAATTTTATATTAAAAATTATAGTAGATTGTGCACCGCGCGTGTATAAGTTAAGTCAATTATTTTGTAGTCTGCGTCGTGTATAAGTTAAATCTTAAAATAAGTTAAACTCTTTAATTTAACAAAAAGAAAGAGAAAAAAGGGGTGGGGTGCGGGTGGGAGGAGAGAGATGCATGTAGAATTTAAGGAAAACCACAAGCATTTAACAAAACACAAAAACATATAGATCGTGAAAAATACGAGAAATCCTACAAGCCCCATAATTACCAATCTAGGCTAATTGTTAGCTAAAACAGCAAATGACTCTCTTTTCATGCATAGGATAATTCAAGAATACCTGCCGGCATCAAAATAGCTATCATCTCTTATCTCTTACATTTACACTCACTATCCAAAACTAAAAATAAAATATTACTACTTAAAAAAAAAATGGCTAAACAAAATCAGATATTATTAACGTTAGCCTTCCTGATTTCCTTGTTGGTTTCATCGGCGATCGGTGCCGCCGAAAAGCCACGTGGCGTCACTTACGATAGTCGTTCCTTAATCGTCAATGGAAATAGAGAATTGTTCTTTTCTGGTTCTATTCATTATCCTCGTAGCCCTCCTGAGGTAACTTAAAATTCTCATGAATTGCCAGTCTTTTGGTTTTTGACATGTTTAATACTAGCAATTTATTATGTTCATTTTTTTCTGAAGAACTCACAAAACTAAATTATTAATTGGAAATTTGTTTCAGATGTGGCCAGACATTATTAGGAAAGCTAAAGAAGGAGGTATTAATCTCGTCCAGACTTATGTATTTTGGAACATTCACGAGCCCATTCAAGGCCAGGTAATAAACACTATCTTCCAGTTCAGAGGCGAATTTAAGATTTATATAAATCACTGAATTTATGAAGAATCTATTATAGAAACATAATCATAAAAGCTTTTGCATATGTACTACTGAATAATCAAGCCAAAAAGGTTTGTTGAACCCATCAATACATACATACATATATATATATATATATATATATATATATATATATATATATATATATATATATATATATATATATATAACATGCATAACCATCAACATTCGAGATAACTCATGTCAAATAGTACTTTACATTACGAGTTCACGTGAACCTAGGAGGCTTTTGTCTAAACAGTATATATGCGTCCGAAAAATTTAATAAATATCGATACATATTTGAATGTGAATCCAATTAGTATTGTAAATTTACTTGAGGTTGTTGTAGAAACCTATAAACATCAAATTCTACATCCGCCTCCGCAAGTACTTACATTTTTTTATTTTTTAAATCTCTTTCTAGAATTCTTGCCTTTCTACTCTTGTCTAAATGTTTAAGCTTTTATGCAGTTTAATTTTGAAGGAAATTATGACATTGTCAAATTCATCAAGGAGATAGGTAAACAGGGCCTATATGTGACTCTGAGAATTGGTCCTTACATTGAAGCCGAATGGACTTCAGGGTATACACAATATTAATTCTATTTAATTATATTGACTCTTTATCCAGTGTTAATTTCACTATTTTCTCTGTCCTTATTTTGATTATGGCCTAATGAATATTGATCATGAAACAGAGGGTTCCCATACTGGCTAAGAGAGGTTAAAAACATCACATTCCGTTCTTATAACGAGCCATTTGTGGTACGTAATCACAATATTGTGCATGCATGCAGAAACATAAAAAATGCTCTTAATTACTATACCCTTCATCCCAATTTATGTGATGCATATCAAATTTCTAGAGTCAAACATCTTGATTTAATTGCGAATTCGGATATAAATTTTTTAAGTTTTTTTGAAATAAAAATTTAAATATCTGGTAATTGCATAAAAAGTATTACTATACGTCACAACAATTAACTATTCAAAATATTTAAAAAGCATATAAAAAATCTCGATCAAATAAAAATATATTTGACTCATCGTAATCCAAACTTCATCACATAAGTTGAGATAGAGGGAGTAACATACTTACTTCTTAATGACTAATTAACTCATCTTAATTATTCCTTCTTTTTTCTCCATTTTGCAGTACCATATGAAAAAATACGCAGAAAAGGTCATTGAGCTGATGAAAAAGGAGAAATTGTTTGCACCTCAAGGAGGTCCCATCATATTGGCTCAGGTCTGCTCCTAATTTAATCACAGCCGTCTCTAGCAAATTACACTACAATGCTTGATATGTGTATATTTATTTACTTAATTATATCTTTAACAGTAACATATAAATCATGACAGATAGAAAATGAGTACAATAATGTCCAGCTAGCTTATAAAGAGAATGGAAAGAAATATATTGAGTGGGCAGCAAATATGGCTGTGGGATTATACAATGGAGTCCCATGGATCATGTGCAAGCAAAAGGATGCACCTCCATCAGTGGTAATGTTCATTTTCTTGTGGGAAATGATTAGTAACATTTAATTAAAAGGCAACCAAAATGATATTAAACAGTAAAAACTCTAATTTCTTCTTTTTTTGTCTCCCAATTATTTCTGCAGATAAATACATGCAATGGAAGGCATTGTGGGGATACTTTTACAGGCACTAATGGTCCCAACAAACCTTCTTTGTGGACTGAAAATTGGACTGCCCAGTAAGTACAGTCTTCTTAATGTCTAATAATAGTAGGATTTAAGATATTTAAAACTTCATTTATTTCAGGTTATCAATTGATGCTTATTTACATATTTATTTATCTATAGTTAATTACTTTGTAAGTTACCTGTGTTAATATTTTTTTCCACCACAGCGAACAAAACTTAAACCATGTCTATTATTTAATAAGGTTTAACTTTTATACACTACATGGATAGTGCAGTAACATTTTACACTATAAAATTATATTAAAAGTAATTAAAGGTAAAATTACCCATGATAAGTGAAATTAGAGACCGTTTGGCCATTAAAAAAATTTCACTTTTTTCCGAAAATTTTACTTTTTTTTTCGAATCAGTGTTTGGCCATAAAATTTTTAATTTTCACTTGAAGATGAATTTCGGAATTTTTTAAAAATTTGAAAAACTCCCAAAGCCTTTTTTAAAAAGTTTCACTTCATATACAAAGCGGGAGTTTAGTGCATCGGGCTGCCCTTTTTTTCACTTCAAATAATACAACAACAACATACCCAGTGTAATCCCACAAATGGGGTCTAGGGAGGGTAGAGTGTACACAGACCTTACCCATGTCTTTAAAAAGGCATAGAGGCTACTTCCAGAATACCCTCGGCAAAATTTTCACTTCAGATCACTCACAAAATTCAAGAACACCCCAAATTTGTATTCACGTTCAAACACGACTCTAATTTCCAAATATCATTTTCACTTGAAAATAAATTTCGCTTTTTTTCAAAATTTTACAATTTTTATGTCCAAACGCCCACTTAGTAACCTTGAAAATAAGGCAAGTAACCTTGTATAACCAGTTAAATGGCACCGATAACGTAAAAGTTCATCTACATTGTCCGTCAAATAATTGATACTTTTATGTCTTTATTTAAACGGCTAATATTAACAAAAATGAAGTGCAGGTATAGAACTTATGGAGATCCTCCAGCACAAAGATCAGCAGAAGATCTTGCTTTTTCTGTGGCTCGTTTCTTTGCAAAGAATGGAACTCTTACAAACTATTACATGGTAATCTTTTTTATGCTTTAATTTTCTCATCAACCTTTATTAACGCTTCTTCCCTCTTCGAGGGTCCATCGGAAACGTCTCTCGCTCTCCCAGGATAGGGGTGCGGTTGCGGCGTACATCTTACTTTCCCTAGACTCCACTTGTGAGATTTTCACAGGGTTGTTGTTGTTGTAATTTTCTCATCAACCTTTAGTCTATAGTTCATATAAGCTTTGAAAATCATGTAAAATTAATTACATTTTTGTTTTTCCAGTATTACGGTGGAACCAACTTTGGAAGAACAAGCTCTTCTTTCGTGACTACTCGTTATTACGATGAGGCCCCTATTGATGAATTTGGTAATTAGACTCATCTTTAGCTTTATTCTGAAAAGTATGACAAATTAATACTATTATTCAAGCACTAATTTGATTTAATTAAAGGTTGAGTATATGACTCTTATTAGGTTTAATGAGGGACCCCAAATGGAGTCACTTGAGAGACTTGCACAGGGCATTAAGATTGTCGAGAAGAGCTCTTCTTTGGGGTACTCCCACTGTACAAAAGATTAACGAGAATCTTGAGGTGATTAAGGATTTCTATTAACTCATAACCAGCTTTTTAACAAACATTTAGCAGTAATTTATAATAAGTTCTATGTACTGACAATGTATAAATTTTTATACCATCAAGCAACGATAGGTAACTCTTCTAGCAAATGTTATATGGTAACATGAAGAATAGAGCGATAACTCACTTTTACAAATTGATGATGGTTTTTAAAAAAAATTATACTGTCAGTATATATAGTACTAATATGGAATTTTACATGTTTGATACATAAAATGTAGATCACTGTCTATGAGAAGCCTGGACCTGATCATATGTGTGCTGCCTTTTTGACCAACAACCACACAAAGTTACCATCCAACATTACATTTAGGGGAGCAGAATATTACTTGCCTGAGAAATCAATTAGCATTCTTGCTGATTGTAAGACTGTCGTTTACAACACTCAAACGGTAAGAATCCCCTTCCCCGGGTCCTGCGCATAGCGGGAGCTTAGTGCACCGCGCTATCCTTTTTAATTATAATCAAAATTATACAGGTTGTTTCGCAACATAATTCAAGAAACTTTGTTCCATCGGAGAAAGCAAAGAATCTAAAATGGGAAATATATCAAGAAAAAATACCAACAATACATGATTTGGCACTTAAGAACAGGGATCCCTTGGAACTCTACAGTTTGACCAAAGATAAATCTGACTATGCTTGGTACAGCACAAGGTAATTTAAATTAATTAGGCCTATTTGATATTGTTTTTATTGCTGTTACTATTGATTATTCGACTTTACTCTAAATACTTTTATTCTTGTATAACACAGCATCAACCTTGATCGACGTGACTTGCCAATGAGACCTGATATTCTCCCTGTATTGCAAATTGCAAGTATGGGCCATGCATTGGTTGCCTTTGTCAATGGACAATATGTTGGTAGGTTTTACAAAAATATCCTTGTGACATTCTCTTTGTGTGTGTGTGATATATCAGAAAATATTATTGGAGAAAATATTTTTCTCATTTTTTGATGTTTGGTTCTCAACAAATATTTTTCCGGGACAACATTTTCTATTAAAGGGAGAACATGGCTTCTGTCACTTTTGGATAGAAGTCATTTTCCTTCATGCTTTAGCAAACACTAAAATATTTGTTTCGATCTTTAATACTCAAAAATTTCATCAAACGTTATTCGGTATGCTAATACTTGAATCAAACATTAAAAATTATTTTTCTGGAAAATATATTTTCAAAAAATAAGTAAAAATGTCTTATGTTGTATCAAACACACCTTCATTGTAAAATGGTTGGCCATTGATGAGAAAACTTATTTTTACAATAGGGTGACAAAAATTGCTTAATATTTGTTCCGGGATTACATATTTTTAGGGTTTGGGCATGGGAACAATATCGAGAAGAGCTTCGTCTTCCGGCAACCCGTCATCTTAAAACCTGGAATTAATCACATCACCCTTTTAGCTGAGACAATTGGATATCCGGTACTATTTTATCTCACCTGGTGTTCGATAGTTCTCTACCATCATTCTTTTTTTCAGGGCTCGAACCCGAACCTAAGAAAATAAAATAAAAAGACATTAGAGAATTAATGTTCATGAATATAATTACAGAATAGCGGAGCCTATATGGAAAAGAGGTTTGCAGGAGCCCGTGGTGTGACACTTCAAGGTTTAATGGCTGGAACTCTTGATATCACTTTGAATGTTTGGGGACATGAGGTATACATATTCACACATATTTAGTAATTATTTAATAATCCTTGACAACGTTTTTTAAATAAATGTTAAATCAACTAGTAAAAAGTCTTTTATTTCAGGTTGGTGTATATGGAGAAAAAGAACAATTATTCACAGAAGAAGGTGCAAAGAAAGTGAAATGGACTTCCTTAGCTGGTCCGCCACCAGGACCTGTTACTTGGTTGAAGGTAAGCTTAAATAGATTTTTTTCCTTTCGTAAGTTCCATTATGTATTTTTATACATTTCTCGCCATCAAGAATACATTACCCGATGTGGAAATGTATTCGAAAGAATTGAAGACCCATATAAAGCGAAAATTTCATGTACGGTTTTGTAGAATGTTAGAAAAGACGATTTATCTATCACCTTTCGGGTATCACCCCAAAAAACTTAGGTAATAGTGAAGCTTCTTAGTGTTTTTCTGTTCTAGTGTATGTATATGTATCTTCATATATATATATATATATATATATATATATATATATGTTGTACCGAACCTTTCTATGATACAATGGCTAAATCGTTGCTTTTTGTTTGATGTTCAAGAATTCTTGTTTAGTCAGTTCATATCATTGCATAATATTATTTTTTTTCTTTTGTGGGTTACAGACATATTTTGATGCCCCAGAAGGCACTGATCCAGTGGCCTTGAGGATGAACAAAATGCAAAAAGGTATGATGTGGGTCAATGGTAAAAGCCTTGGTCGTTACTGGGCATCTTTCCTCTCTCCTCTTGGACAGCCCACTCAATCTGAGTAAGTACCACGAAAAATTTACCCCCCCCCCCCCCCAACCCTAAAAAAAGACCAAATATATCAATTGGTCAAATATGATAACGTATATGAAAATTATGAATTGATCAGGTATCATATTCCAAGAGCATTTTTGAAGCCAAAGAATAATCTCCTAGTTGTTTTTGAAGAAACTGGAGGTCACCCAGAAACAATTCAAATAGTAACAGTAAACAGAGACACGATCTGCAGTATGATCACCGAATATCATCCTCCAAACGTTAAGTATTGGGAGAGATCTGGAAGTAAATTTCGTGCCGTCGTAGAAGATCTCAAAGCAGGAGCTCACTTAACTTGCCCAGACGATAATGTGATCGAGAAAGTTGAGTTTGCTAGTTATGGTGATCCAGATGGTGCATGTGGAAATTTCTACATGGGAAATTGCACTTCACCTAATAGTATTAAAGTAGCAGAAAAGTATTGTTTGGGAAAACACACTTGTTCTGTGCCAGTTGAGAGAGAAGTTTTTGACGAGCCAAACAAGGACCCATGCCCTAATATTTTCAAGACTTTGGCTGTCCAAGTCAAGTGTGTTGTACCAAAGAAGAGATAAACACCTCACTTTCTTTGGTTTATAATAGATAGGTTGAAGATTGTGACATGTAGCCAGAGGCGGATTCAAGATTTTAATTCTATCGGTTTAGTACTCTAGTTTCAATACCGGTACACCTTGATTCAGAGCTTCAGTTTCCAGTTAACTAGTTCTATAAGCATTAGCTATCAGCCAACATGCAATTGACTTTGGCGAGATAGGTTAGGCATTGAATTGTTGTGATTGAGGACTAGAGGTTGATAACAGATACTAGATACTGGGGAAGCTTCTCTTGTATTTCTTCCCTTAATGTCACATGTCGGGCTATGACCCTTTTTCATGTTGTTGTATATATTATCAAATCTTTAGAAGCTCAATTGATTCACTGTGGGTATCAAACCTCTTTATAATAACCTCGTTTATTTCGAATAGTTTTAGATATTATAGCAAAGTGTTGTTATAGAAAATGCTTCAAAAGACACTGGTCACCTTAACATTGGTAGCATCGCTAGGTGTGATAGGCTAGTCGGACTCAAACTAAGGGCCCATGACCCTAGTTTGGATTTTGAAACGATTACTCTTAGTTGAATTGGATGTGATCGTATCAGTATGACATTAGCTAGATTTAAAACTCTTTCTCAAGTTAAATTGTTACGACCCAATTTAGGATTATGATCGGCGTTTAGGAGCAAGTGCTCCCAAGTAAGCCTTATCGGTAATTTTATAGAAAATCGAACAGAATTTCCCTTGTTTTTGGACTATCCCATAAAATTTTCCTGTCTCAAATCAGCAACCAAACATCCTAATAGCAATTCAACAATCGACAACTTATCAATTAACCAAAATAGTCTTCACCATTACTGATCAACCCACTAACAACCAGAAATACTAATTTATCTCCGATTTTGATAATAAAGAATGATACTCGACATAAGACTAATAGCAAAATAATACTCATGACACTAAAAGAATGACTATGGAGTGACTCTAAGAATTCAAAGAAAAGACCATAACAATTGATAAAACCTCCTCCCACGCGAACAAATGCGAGGCTCACGAAGAATTCTCAACCTGTGTGCTCTAATTAACGAGATCCTCGCCTGCGTCAACTGTTGTCTCTATAAAAAAATTAGCGGGGAATGAGTCGCTAGCTCAGTGAGTAATAACACTTAACCACAACCGTTTTTAATTTGGGGACAAGTCAGAAAACATGCTAGTATATCAAACAAAAAATAACATACAAATGCCCTTTCAGAAACAATAAATCATTTCAGTCTCATCACGTTTTTCTTATAGTAAAATATAATTAACAATTCAGTAATAAGCTCGGTAACCATTGTATAATATCAGTATTCACATTTTTGGGAGGTTTCAATGAACGGATCATGTAATCGGTATAACTGTGGACTTCTTCGCAAGAAGTCAAATATAACGGTAGTCCCTACTCGAGGGAAATCGGTAACGGTATGCTAGTTCTACCTTCCCACTAGCGAGGGCTATAACGGTAATCTATAATTACAAGGTGCAGTAGGTCTAACGAACCCGTTGTTATCTACGGGATCCTTCAATGTCTACTCCCATTTTATACTTGTCTTTGTAATCCGTATAAACTCATAGAAAATATTTTAAACCAATATAGGGCATTTCGGTTCTTATCAAATCATATAACTTTGTTTTGATAACGGTAAATTTTATCTCAAGTAGTGGTATAACATATTCAGTAACAATGAGAATATTCAGAATGACTGTGATCGTCTAAAATAAATATAGTAGTATCATATCGAGTAAAGGACTTGTCCCACATGCAAATTCAAAACAGTCGGTAACATGTTCATATTAAAATCGTATGTAAATCATGCTAGTTGTAGAAATACAAATTGAGGTAAGGTTACTACTCACAGTACTCGTGCCGAAATACCAAATGCTTCACCTCGAGCAATTTGTACAAATTCTTCCAATCAATCTATAATTACATAATATCAATCTCATGTTAATTTCCTTGTTTAGGCTAATTCATAGCTAATTTAGAATACCCGACCCTCGAGGTTTCATATTTGACTCTTAATTCGCCGAATTATATTTACCCACCTATGAGTAATTACTAATTTATCAACTCCAACATATTAATATATTTTATTAATCCAATTTCATTAAGTTCCATTGATTCTTTAGGAAGTATGAATGAACTAGTGTAATTTCTATTTCTCTGTAGAATCTCCCAGAATCGAAATTAAAATCTACCAAAAAGAGAAGCTCAAGCTATACCCATAAGACACACTTTGTGCTTAAGATTCCTCAACAGATTGCCAAAGATTAACAAAAATTTATACATATTTTCCCTTGTTTTACTGGCTTTTGTCAATCTCCTTATTTAACTCTAACCATTAAAATATATCCTCAAATTTGTGGAATAAGTACTTGAAGATTTGAACAAATAATGGATGGAAGTGGCTTCTTTTGCGATACTAAGCTTTTTCCCCATCTCACCTTCTGTATTTGTTCTTGATTTTTCGCTTTAATTCTGACCCATCAAAATCCTTTTTGCTTCTGCTTGGTTTTACGCAGAACAGTTTGATTTTGTTTGCCAGAGAAAGGGGCTTTGACCCTTTCTTTCTTTTTCGTTTCGTTTTAGCTAGCGTAGGGCTTTTGCCCTATTTAATCTTATTTATAATTTTTTTTTGGTAAATTACGTAAGTACCCTCTTTCTTTTAATGAGTATTACATAAATATACTTGGTCAAACATTAGCTAGATTTAGAACTCTTTCTCAAGTAATATACTTGGTCAAACGTACTTTATTTCTACTAGTACTAGCAAAATAACACCCAAATCTTTTCACCATTTCAAGCGGTCTATATATGCTTAGTCAACAACATAATTGCAAGGGAACTCAAGGATCATGTCTTCTAATCAATGTGTAAGCTGCCAATTGAAAAACTTGTAGAAACTTCTCGAACGGATTGGATCAGTGAACTGAAACAACACCACCCCCCCCCCCCCCCAAAAAAAAAAAAAAAAAAATTGGAGAGAAAGAATAAGAATTAGTGCATACATCATATAAGAACAAAACCTAAAATTTAATTAATCCAAGTACTTACCATGGCAATAAGCGCAAGTAGAGCTGGAATTGCAGTCATCAGATGAGCGATACCTTTGACATAAATTCGTAGCAGGACTGTAGCAACTATTAATATATAGAAAAGCACCATTGAAACGGCAACTGAATCATAGTACATAGATACCAACTTATACGTAGAAATAATTATAATATCAACACAACAAATGTCTATAAAACAGCCATTGATCTGCATATTATAATTTTCCTTTGATAAAGCGTAGGCAAAAGCAATTACATGAAAGGCCACAAGAGTCACCATATTCATAAGGAGGTGTTGTGCGATTATCTTCTCTAAATGTTGGCTATATTTGCACAAAAAGATACAAAGAATTTGCAGTGTAATAAGAGTAGCAAATAAGAAACAATTTTCATGACCCTGGGAATCCAAATGCAAGATGCCATAAAATATCTTAAAGAGCAAAAAATAAAACCCACATGTCCATGCGTTTATCCACATCACTTGACCTCTTAATTCTCTAGCCATCGGCTTTAGCTTTTTCTTAACCCTAATTAATTAATTAATTAGTTTTGTACACACAAGTGTGTTATATATATAAACGCTAAAATTACTCGGTCAACGTCCTGTTCCTACTCAAACTCTATTAGATTGTTTGTTACTAGTTAGTTTCCTAGCTACAATCCATGATTCTGGCAACTGCTTTATTCGATTTCAATCATAATTAATGAGATTTAAATAAAGATATTACTCATCTTTCCAAAATATATTGCTAGAAGCTTAGAATTGTACAAAGCTTTCTTTTCAAAGGGCATGTACAAAATTGCATTTAGAAAAAGTTAGTGTGATATTACGTGGTGTGGCTATTTGTGTAAGGTTCCCTTTAACTTATGCGGACTAACAATGTAAAAATAATCAATTTAATTTATATAAATATGTTATCTATGAAATCATTACAGAGAACAATTCATAATAACTGTAATTTGTTACCCAGAAAATAATGCAATTAACTTGGTATGATACGTTAAAATGCGTAGTTTTGGAGTACTAATAACGTTTATAAGGAGTGCTTTTGTACCTATATTATGCAATGTTGAGTTCTGCCAATAAGGAAATTAAAGAAATGTAATTTTTACCATCCATGATAAATTTGCAACCCCTTGTCATATGGTGCACCTTATCCCGGTATATTTGCACTGGTAATCGAATTGGAAATTGCACCACGTCAAAAAGTCACACCAATCCTATTGAAAAATAATTAAATTTGGTTTGATTTGGTTTAGTAATGAGTAGAATACTTCGAACCAAACCGACATATAAATATATAATATTTATATATACTTTTAAGATTTTATGTAGAATTTTCTTTGAAAAATATCTAAAAATATTTAGGATTCTCTTACGTAATGTAATATTTAATAGAATATATAGTGCTCCATTTTTATTTACTTTAAATAATGGGTTGTATCATCACTTTCTTATCAAGTATGACCAATATCTTGTTCTTCCATATTCATATATGTCAAGATCTATTAAATTCTTATATTTTGTCGAATTTGAAATGGTATTTCGATAATTTAAAATTAATAGAACATATCATTATTTAGGTAATATTTTTATTTTTAATTCTTAAATTCGATTAACACTACTAGAAAAACCGACCAACTTTAGTCGGTCAAAAAACCGGCCAAAAACCGACCAAAGTTGGTCGGTTTTTCAAAATATTTTAATTTTTAATTTTTTTTTATGAAACTGACCAACTTTGGTCGGTTTTCTTTGGCGCAAAAATGCGGAAAACTATTTTTGAGTCCCGCGAAATTTATTTTTCAAGAAACCGACCAACTTTGGTCGGTTTTGCAATTAAAAATAAAAATTAATATTAAAAAAACCGACCAACTTTGGTCGGTAAATTCGGCCGGTCATTTTAAAAAACCGACCAACTTTGGTCGGTAATTTTTTTTTTAAATAAAACCGACCAACTTTGGTCAGTTATTTTCGTGCAAAAATACAATTAAAGAGTATAAATAAAAGAAAAGAAAATCTTAAAACAAAATGCACCAATGGTCTAGTGGTAAAATAGTATCCTGCCACAGTACACACCCCGGTTCGATTCCCAGATGGCGAATCTTTTGATTACATAATTAAAATACCGACCAACTTTGGTCGTTTTTTTTTTGCAATATTTTTTTTTTGAATTTAATTGGCCGACCAACTTTGGTCGATATATTAAAACGACCATCAAAATACCATCTAAGCGTATTTGGTCGCATTTTGGTCGGTAATTGGCCGTAACCGAACAAAGTTGGTCGATTTTTTTGGTCAGTATTTACCGGATTAGATGTTCAGGCTTTGGCCAATTATTTCGTGAGGTTGGATGTTTCTGAGCCCAGCCGTGTTCTAGCTTGTACGGTCGCTCGGTCTTCATTGTTTGAGTGTATCAGGGAGCAGTAGTATGATGACCCTCATTTGCTTGTCCTTAGGGACACAGTGCGACACGGAGATGCCAAGCAGGCTACGGTTGGAGATGATGGAGTTTTGAGGATGGAGGGTCGTGTTTGTGTGCCTAATGTGGGTGGACTTTGTGAGTTGATTCTAGAGGAGGCCCACAGTTCCCGGTATTCTATTCATTCGAGCGCCGCCAAGATGTATCAGGACTTGTGACAACATTATTGGTGGAGGAGACTGAACAACGATATAGTGGCATATGTGGCTCGGTGTCTAAATTGTTAGCAAGTAAAGTACAAGCATCAACTGGTGGTTTGTTTCAGAAGATAGAGATTCCTGAGTGGAGGTGGGACCGCATCGCTATGAATTTCGTTGTTGGAATCCCACAGACTTATAGAAAGTTCAATGCAGTTTGGGTTATTGTGGATAGACTGACCAAGCCAGCACATTTCATTCCTGTGACAGTTACCAATTCTTCAGAATGGTTGGCAGAGATTTATATCCGTGAGATCGTTCGTCTTCACGGTGTTCCTGTGTCTATCATTTCTGATCGAGGTACGAAGTTTACCTTGCATTTCTAGAGGGCAGTGCAACGTGAGTTGGGCACACAGGTTGAGTTGAGCACAACATTTCATCCTCAGACGGACGGACAGTCTGAGCGCACTATTCAGATATTGGAGGATATGCTCCGCGGCTGTGTTATTGACTTCGAAGGCTCTTGAGATCTGTTCTTGCCACTTGCAGAGTTTGCCTACAACAACAACAACTACCAGTCGAGCATTTAGATGGCCCCTTATGAAACATTATATGGTAGATGGTGTCGATTGCCTGTTGGATGGTTTGATCCGAGGGAGGATCGGTTATTAGGTACAGTTTCGGTACAGGATGCCTCGGATAAGGTTAAGATCATTCAGGATAGACTTCGTGCAGCTCAGTCCTGGCAGAAGAGTTATGCCGAGCGTAAGGTCCGTGATGTTGCATTCATGGCCGGAGAGAGAGTTTTGCTCTATGTGTCACCCATGAAGGGTGTAATGAGTTTTGGAAAGAAGGGCAAGTTGAGGCCTAGATACATCGGGCCTTTTGAGATTCTTGATCAAGTGGGAGAGAAGGGCTTGCAGACTTGCGTTGCCACTTGGTTTATCAGCGGTCCATCCAGTATTCCATGTGTCCATGCTTCGAAAGTATCTCGGAAATCCATCTCACGTGTTAGATGATCGCAGCCTACTCCGCACTACTAATTAAGTAGTGAGAGAGGGTCGGAGCAGCTTTTACCCGATTTTGGGTCGGGATCGATATCCACAGAGAGCTAGAAATTGGAATCGAGTATCTATCTAGTTTAGGATTGCGTATGTGTTCCAAATTACACTTTTAATCATTTTTGGGGTTTTTGATTTAATTCTACTCTTATCCAACTACAATAGTAAATGAAACTAGATTAAGCTAAGAGTTAAACTAAAAAGGGTTGTTCAAATGCTTTAAAAGGCACTAGGGTAGTGACTTTTACCTAGGTGGTTAATTGACGGGTAATTGAATCTAAGACACGATTGACATAGTTGGGGAGTATGATATAACCATTGTACGACTTTACCCACTCTACACCTCTTGGTGGTTCGAGTGATTTTGTCCTAATTGACTTTCTCAAGACCAATTGGGTATGCAAATTTGCACAAGCAACTAGGGTTCACGTCGGGTATTACTCTCTCGAGGTTTAACCCTTTAATTAGGGCTATCAATCTCTTGAGTATGCCCCAATTCCTTATTGGACAAGTTTGGAGACTTATACTCTCTTTCTCAAGAAGAGCCCAAGTCAACTAAACACAAACTAGTGTTTGCAACCACTAATTTAGCAATTAACCATGAAATTGCCCAAATATCAAACACCCACATTCAATCTAGCCCTAAATTACAAGACTCATCAATTACCCACACTATGGTTGAGCCACAACCTTAGCCTATAGGTCTAGCTACTCATAATTGAAGAGGAAAAGCAAGAAATAGATGAAGAACAACTCATATTAATTAATTACTAAGGTAAATAACAAGATTCAATGATGAAAAGTAGATAAAATTGCCCAAAATGGCTAAGAAAGTCGAACCCACGAGCGCAGCTAAATGCTTACAATATATGATGCCCTAAAAATGGAAAAAGAAGCTATTTATACTAAGCTAAAAAATATGGACAAAAATACCCTTGCGGGGTTAGTGCGAACAACACAAAATGGAGTGCGGCCACACTAGGGCTCTGAACTTGAAACTACAGCTCTCTGAACTCAGGCGATGTGGACCGCACAAAATGGTCTGCGGCCGCGGAGGCTTCTAATGTGGTCCGCACAGAATGGACTGCAGACCGCATTGGCTTGGAACTTCACATCTGGCATCTCTCTGATCCTTGGGTCTGCGGACCGCATTAAATCGAGTGCGGCCATATTAACTCCAGTGTGGACCGCACAAAACCTTGTGCGGCCGCATTGCCTCTTTGCCTGGAAATCAGCCTCTCTGAATCTCCTAGTGCGGACCGCACAGAATGTAGGGCGGCCGCACTGGCCTTGTTTTGCCTGAGTTTTGTCTTGTCTTGGTACTTGTGCAAGTTTCACTCCTTTTGAGCTGATCTTTGACATCTTGTCACTTTGTTGATCAAACCTGCAATCAACCACAACTTGTGAGCCTTTTGGGACTATTTTGCATGAATTTCTAATCAAAGCATAAGCAAGAAGGAGTATAAAATGCGTTAAAATCCCTAGTTATCAACTCCCCAAACTTAAGCTTTTGCTTGTCCTCAAGCAAAAAAAATAAGACCCACCCCTTTAGGGAAAATCCAAGAAATTTTCAGCTTTCCTAAAGTAACCTCATCTAGCATCAATTGGGACTAACAATTGCCCTCAATACAAATGAATCATTAACAACTTTTACTCTTTGAAACTCCATGGATTAAGTGCAACACAATAGCATCAAGAATTGACTCAACACATCAAAGAACTCTTTTCTATTACTTCGGTCATTGTGGAATCCAAACTCACACATCCTCAACTCTCCCTAAGTAATCCTCACCTTTAAGATAATGTCACTTAAAACGAGGATAATGAAAATTCACTCATATCTCTCAAGAAAAGGCCACAAGTCCAGTCTAGGTACCATATGATTGCCCCTTATGTGAGTATCCACTAATATAAGCTTCATTCAACTCAAGATCATATAGGGCTTTTGTGGAGACATTGTGAAGGCTTTTGGTTTAGGGTAGGAAATATTTTGGTCTAAGTAGATTCCATCTTCTCTTAAGCACTTCTTTTGATTCATTTAGCACACATTCACTTAACTCTTTAAGTCATTTCACTTCTTTCTAAGGGGTTAGAGAGACACACTGTCACTCTTTCTTATGCATTTCAAACTTTTTCTCCTTTTTCAACTTTCCATACCTTTCATTCTCTGCTTTTCTTGAATCGTTTTTGTTCTTTTTTCATATTGAACATTCTAATTGTCATTTTGCTTTTCTTTCTTTTTCATTGCCTTTACTTTTATTCATTTTTGTGCCTTTTTACCACTTTGATGCAATCCTTGTCTCTCCGCCCAAACTTATACTTTTGCCATGTGCTAAAAGAAAGATCGGGTGCCAAGATAGGGTATCTTTTAGAACGGGTATAGTCTTGTATCATGGTTCTTGAAGGAAAAAGGTCTAAGGCTCAAAAGGGTTGACTAGGAATTTTATCATTGGTAATTTATGGAGGTGTTCAACTATCATTTCACCTCAACAAACATTTAGGGCAAGTTCTAGACCAATGGCTCGGGATATGGACTTGCAATGCGATTACTCGCCACACAAGCTATGGGATTACTAAAGACAAAGAGTCGGGGGCCCACAACGACCTTAGATAAGATTTGAGCACACAATGGTCCCGAAAAACCACTTGATGATTATCGGTCAACACAAGAGTCTCAAGGTCACGACTTTCACCATCCTAAACACAACAAATTATTTTTGACCAAAAGATCAAAGGCAAATGTGCTAGGCCCAAGTGAAGCTTTTCTTGAGGTACCCTTAACTATTAACTACTAAAAATAAAAAGAAAAATGGACTCAAACCCTTAAGAAGGTTGTCACGCCATCCATCATTGGGAAGAGCCACCCGGTTCACACAACACTCTACCTTTGAAAAGAACCATGGCATTAAGAAAACCAAAGGCTTATTGCAAACTTTAAAAATAAGAAGCTACGAATCACAAATAAGAAGCTAAGAATGAAAAATTTGCGGAAAGTAGAATGAATATATTCAAGAGGGGATTTGAATATACAATAGATGGGATGAATATGTACAATGTAACATAACTTTATATACATACCCAAAGTAAAATAAAAGTGCGATAAATGTAACGAAATATTTAAATTATATACAACCCAAAGATGAAAAGATAAAGAGAATAAAAATCAAATGTATATACAGTCATACGAATGAATCCATAAAATAAAAAGTAAGGCCTACCCACTCAAATGAAAGTTGCCATTGTCCCCAATGCCAACTAAACCAAATAAAGCATCAAAAGAGAAAGGAAAAAGGATATAGGGATTCCCTATGGCCTGTCTGTTTGCATAGGATCCTGAGTGGTCCTAGGGTCCTCACTGTTCTCGGAAACCTTAGACTGGTTCCCGGTAAGGCTGTGCATTTGGATCGGATATCCGAAATCCGATCCGCTCAAATTCGGATTTCGGATATTTGGATCGGATTCGGATTTGATTTATTAAAATTTCAGATTTTCGGATTGGATTCGGATTTGTATAGTTTGAACCCAATCCAATACGAAATCCGAATTTATTAAGGGAATAATAAATACTAATTTTATTTTTAGGGTTAGGTGCATTAGGTCTTATTTCATTCTGCCTCAGTCTAATTCTCAGTTCTCACTCCTCAGACTCAGTCCTCACTCTTCACGCCTTACAAGTCACACCCAAAGACTGCTGTGCTGGTGCTGCTCACTTCAGTCTTCACGCGACGCCTCAAGCTGCTCCCTCCTGCTCGTCGCTTCCTCTATCTCTTCTTTGTGTTCCGGCGACCGCACTGGTAACTGGTAAGACACTAAAAATTGATGAAATTCTTAAGAAAGACACTAAGGTTAGGTCTCTTTGTTCTCTTTTATTTCTTGGATAAAATTGATGAAATAAATTGGGGGTTTCACTCTTGATTTTCTTAAACAGAAATAGACCATACTATACTACTATTTTGAATCCGATTTTAATTTTAATTTTTTGTTTTGTTTCGTAGATGGAAGATGAGGTAGAGATGGTGAATAAAGTTCAAGCCCTTGTAAAATGTGGTGAAAGTGGTGCTTCAAATGATTTCACAAACAACGTCGAATCTGATTCTGGTTCGAAGAAAAGAAAAATCATGAAAGAAAGATCAGTGGTTTGGCGATACTTCAGTAAGTTCACTGATAACGAGGGTGTTAAAAAAGCGAAATGCAAGTACTGTCCAGAAGAATATGTAGCTAACACCAAAAACAGTGGTACAAGCAATTTGCTATCACATCTTCTCAAGTGTCCGAACAATCCCCACAAGCCGGAGACAAGCCAGACAAAATTAGCTTTTCAACCGAACGGTCAAACAGGTGATGTCTCGCTTATCCCTTGGAAATTTGATCAAGAGGAATGTAGGAGGGCTTTAGCTCGTATGATAATTATAGATGAACAACCCTTCATTTCTGTTGAAAAGGATGGATTTAGAGACTTCGTGAGAGCTCTTCAACCTTTATTTCATATTCCATCTCGTACTACTATGACTAGAGATTGTTTTGAGATTTACCATGATGAAAAACTTGCTTTGAAGTCAATTTTTAAAGAATCAAAATAGAGAATTTGTATTACGACTGATACATGGACATCAATTCAAAGAATTAACTATATGTGTGTTACAGCACATTACATTGACAAGAATTGGAATTTGCATAAAAAGATATTAAATTTTTGTCCAATTACTAGTCATAAAGGCCAAGATTTAGCTAGTGGTGTTGCTAAGTGTTTACTTGAATGGGGGGTGGATAAAGTATTTACTGTGACAGTTGATAATGCAAGTTCTAACGATGTCATGGTTAAAGAATTATCCAAACAATTTACTAGATGGAACACTAACTTGATGGAAGGTAAGCATGTTCATGTTAGATGTATGGCTCACATCATCAATCTAGTTGTTCAAGATGGGTTAAGAGAAGGGAGTGTGTCTGTGGAACGAATAAGACAAGCTGTTAGGTACATTAGACAATCTCCAGCAAGATGGAAGAAGTTTAAAGAATGTTGTGATCTAGATAGGATAACTTCTAAAAAATCATTGTGCTTGGATGTTCCTACTAGGTGGAACTCCACATATTTGATGTTGAAGGTTGCTACAGTTTATGAGGAAGCCTTTACAAAATATTGTGATATTGATTATGGTTTGATGTCATGTATTTCTAATTGTATTTGTGAGGATGGACAGCCTGCAGATCCACTTTTAAGTACTGATTGGGATAGTGTAAGTCGTATTGTGAAGTTTCTTGAAATATTTTATGAACTCACCTTGAAGGTATCAGGTACACTTTATATTACGTCTAATGTGCACTTTCTTGAGATATGTGTTGTTGGTTCTTCTTTGAAAGAGTTGATGCAAAGTGAAGATGCTACCTTGAAAGAAATGGCAAATAATATGAAAGAGAAGTTTGATAAGTATTGGGGGGATCCACAAAAGATGAACAAAATGATTTTTATTTCATGTGTGTTCGATCCACGCCACAAGTTTCAATCTCTTTCGTTTGCTCTTGCTGCCATGTTTGGAGAAATAATAGGTGTGAAAATACAAATTAAGGTGAAGACATACATGGAATCTTTGTTCAATGTGTATGCAAAGAAGAATGGTGGTTCTGGTTCATTTCCATATTCTCCATCTTCCGGTTCATGTCCATCTTCTCCATCTTCCCCTGGTTCATGTCCATCTTCTCCAACTTCATCTACTTCTTCATCATCGCTTTCAAAATTCATGTAAGATTTAAAGAAGCATAAGAAGGGTGAAGGAATTGATTCTAAAACAGAGTTAGATAAATATTTGGGTGAAGATGTTGAGGAAGACTTTGAAAATTTTAAAATTCTGGGGTGGTGGAAGTTGAATTCACCCAGATTTCCCGCACTTGCTGAGATGGCACGTGATGTGCTAGACATTCCTATTTCTAGTGTTGCCTCAGAATCAGTCTTTAGTACCGGTGGACGCATACTTGATCCGTTTAGGAGTTCATTGACACCTATATTGGTTCAAGCTCTTGTGTGTGTCCAAGATTGGCTTCGGAATGAATCAACAACTCCGGTTAAAATTGAAGAAGATTTAGATAATCTTGAACAACTTGAAGCGGGTAAGACTATCTTATTTCTTCTATTACTTTACTTGTGTTTAATGTATACTTATGTTATGTTTCTTTAGATTATTTTTAAACTAATTTATTCTATTACTATCTTATTCTACAGACTTGATTAATACCGGAAGAGAGCCTTGCATCGTCGACATATAAAAGGTACGAGTTCGTGGCATGTTAAATTTTTCTTAAGCCTTCTAATAAATTGAACCAAGCTGCTGCATTAAGCCTTCTCTATTGTATTGTTTTGTTCTACCACCAAGCAGTCAAGCTGCTGCATTAGGCTGCTACACAGGCTGCCCAACTTGACATGATACACATTTACTGATTCTCTCATTTTTGACAAGTGTAGTATTGCAGAACTTGAAAGTGTGCCAGGTTGAGGATTTCAGTTCCAGTGTGCCAGGTGTGCCAGAATTTAAGGCTGCTGCATTAAGGAATTCTGGTTGAGGATTTCAGTTCATTAGTGATTAGACAGCTATTTGGGATTTTAGTTAATTTTGTTTTATTCTGAAGATTGTGTTTTGTTTATGGACATGTTGAACTGTTGAATTATTACCTTCTCTTGAACTGTTAGCTATGCTTCTGCTCGTGTGTTTCTTCCATTTTGGTTCGTAAAAGAATCTGGATTGAATGAGAATGATCAGTAGAACTTGAAATTCTTTTGCTATGCTTTTGCAAAGTACCACAGTTATTGCAGGGACTTGTGTTATGCTTCTGCTATGCTTCTGCTCTTGTAACTGTTAGCTATGCTTCTGCTATGCTTATGACAATACTATACTATTAGACATTAGTAACATATTTATTAATTGGAATGAAGCCAAAAGTAAAATCTTGAGGTACTGTAATTTATAGTCATTTGTTTGCTATTTTTGTTCTTTTAAATGCTATTGTATTATGTAACATCCATTATCCATATACAGTTATACACACTCCTTAATAATACATACAATCCGATCCGAAAATCCGATCACCAAACCGATCCGAACTTTAAAAATCCGATCCAATCTGATATAATTCGGATCGGATTCGGATTGCAATTTATGGAATCTGAAATCCGAAATTTCAATCCGAAATATGCTAAATCCGATCCGATCCGATCCATGAACAGCCCTAGTTCCCGGTGGCCTGCTGCTCTACTATTGCTGGGACTTGGGCCTGGACAAGCTCCGGAGGTGGTGCACCCTGTGGCTGACTGGAGGAGGTCTCATGTAGGTCTGCCAGCTGGATGACTGCATCGTCAGCTCTGGGAATTATCCTCTTCCTCTTGGGAGGCCTATGTGACTGCTCTAGCTGGGAATGAGCTACGGGTACTAGGTCCTAGAGCAGTAAGTCTAAAGGCAACTGATCTGCCTTCAGTCTGTCAACATCAGCTCTCAACTCCTTCACGGACTCCTTGGAGGCCCGTGTCTTCCTCAGCTTCTTATGCTTCCTAGCAAGCTCTTTGAGAGCCTTGCTATGTGAATCAACTGCATCAGTCAGTACATTCTGAGTGTCGAGGATTTTCTTCTAGTTGTCTAAATCTCTTTAAGAGCATCCTCTATCGATTGGGGAACCTGTAGGGTAGAGGTGCCGACTGAGCCTCTACCATGGTAGTGAGGGTGGACAACTTGGATAGGGAAGTCTGCATCCAATTGTTGATACTAAGAAGTGCTTGGCTCAGTCGGTGGGTAGTAATAGGATGAGCACGGGAAGATGGAATCTCCGGGTCTGCTGAGGTGGATGGACCAAGAGGGATAGTAGTGGAAGTAGAGGCAGGCTCAGCAGGAGTCACTACCACAACTGGCTTTTCAGACTGGCCAGTTGGAGAAGTAACTGTACTCGAAGGGCCTCTTTTTCACTTTCAGATCCCGGAAGTACATAGTGAGAAAACTGGGGAATGGGTAGTTTCTGTCATGCTCGGCACCCACAATAGTAATTATCTGTGACATCACATTTCCCACATTGGTTGGGTACCTCGGCATAATTGAATCCACTAATACTGCCCGGTGGAGAGGGAGGGAGTTTTCATGAGACGTGGGATCCAACCTACTACATACGAATGTTTCCCACCCCCTTGCCTCAAAATTCATACTACGCCTAAGAATTTTGACTCCAACAGTCAACCAGTCGGGGGTGGTACCTGGGATTTCCAGGTATTGTGCTTGCCAGGGACGGATCTCTTCACCCAATTCCATCTCCGCCATGTACAGGGACTCATCCTCCTCATCAAAGCCGAGGTAATCATTGATTGTCTTCCCATTAAACAACACCTTCAAATTCTGCACCTTGGTCACCTTAGTGCCCTTTTTGATGTAGACAACGTTGGTGTAGAATTCTTTGACCAAGTGCTCATTTGCATCCACACAGTCCCCCCAAAAGTATTCCCATCTGACTCTCTCCTTAAATTGTCTCCTCACATTGGGGTTGTGAGGTAGTAAATATCTATCTATGAAACTCCTCTCTGGGATCAACTTCCTCACCGGCCACCATTCCCAAAATTTGTGGTATGCTACTTCACTAACGAACCGGTCCTGCCACACCTCCGGCTTCCTAGTTCTAGCAATACCCCCACCTGTAGTTCACCTCCTTCTCCTACTTCTTCTCCCCCTACTTCCTCTTCATCGCCTACTGCACCCTCTCCAGATAATGAAGCTGTGGGAGAGGTGGAGTATTCCCCACTACCTTCACCTGAGCCCTCAGATGACCCAAAAGAAATGTTCACTGATGCTTGGGCAGTGGGGGATGTTGGAGGTGTATCTCTTAGTCTATAACTCTCTGGCCAGTCAGGGATATGTGTTGGTACTGAATCTGAAGAAATCTCCCAGGAAGGCTCGTACTCACTCCCCGACATGTCAATTGCTCTGTTAGCTGCTCTTATCAACTTTCTAGTGTTTTTAATGTTTTGCCTGGCTTGAGGAGTGAGTTTTATCATTTTCTGCTTCCCTCCCCAGGAGGATTCACCTCTGCCAGGCTGTTTATATCCTTTACCTCATTGTTTCACCATTGTCTACAAACACAATCCAAATGAACTTGTTAGTATCAGTAGCAACAATCAAGAAACAGAATTGCAGAACAGAAGAGAAAAGTTTCAGACATGTTGCAGAATTCACCCAGTGCGGACCGCACAAAATGGTGTGCGACTGCATAGGGGCCAATGAGGACCGTACAAAATGGCCATGTGGTCCGCACAAGGGTGGGGTTCAGACCACCCACCCTCTGTATCTAGGCAATGCGGACCACACAAAATGTAGTGCGGCCGCACAACGGGCAATGCGGTCCACACAGAATGTAGTGCGACCGCATTCCCTAAGGTTCAGCTTTCAGAACAATAAGTAGTGCGGTCCACACAAAATGGTACTGCGGATCGCACAGGGGTACCATGGACCACACAAAAACGACCGCAGTCTGCACTGAGTGCCCAGCTGTGGCACTAAATTAGGGTTCATGGATTTTTGATTTTAAGCTTAATTAACACCCAAGTCCTATCCCTAAGTGTTTGCCCAGCATAGGTAACTAACTATGTCTATATTAATCCAAATATTAACTACCCTAATCTAATCTATAAAAGAAAATATGAGAGGAAGAGAAAGGAAAGCATGAAAAATAGAAATTAAAAGAAATTAACAAAAGAGAACAAGTAAAAGGAATGTAATGGTACCAGATATGAGATGAAATGAAGAATAACAAGTCCAAACAATTAGTTACAAGCAAGGGACATGATGAACAATGTCTTAAAGCTTCTGAGATTTAAAGGTTCGAAAAGGGTAAAAGGAGGGCCTCAGGCCCTATTTATAGAAAAGGACCTGGGGCCCAGTCTCACCAACCAGTGCGGACCGCACAAAATGGACTGCGGTCTGCACTGCACAACTAGTTTCAAGCTTGAGGAGGCAACACACTGCGGTCCGCACAAAATGGACTGCGGCCGTAATGGTCCACCGCGGACCGCACAAAATATAGTGCGGACGTAGTGACAAATTTCAGAGAGATCTACATTTCACCCTCACCAGTGCGGTCCGCACTAAACGTAGTGCGGCCGCATTAACAATTTCAGATACCTGGCACTTTTTTCCACTAAGTCCTGCACTGCATCAACATAACTTTGTAACATCTCACAACTAGTTAGCCCAAAAATCAATCCTATACTACAAAGAACATCAAAGAAAACAAGAAGAAAAACACATGGGTTGCCTCTCAAGAAGCGCCTGATTTAACGTCGTGGCACGACGCAGGTTACCATCACATTATTTGAAATAAAGAAGCGCCACCACATAGCTATCATCAATTTTTCCCAAGTAATGCTTGACCCGGTGCCTATTAAATCTGAATACTTCACCATTTTTGTTATTTAAATCAAGAGCACCAAACGGGGTCACACACACCACTTCAAAAGATCCACTCCATTTTGACTTGAGCTTTCACGGAAACAGACGTAAACGAGAGTTGAACTAGAGAACCAAATCACCTACTTTGAAATCCTTTCCACGAGCATATTTATCATGAAGGTACTTCATCTTGTCCTTGTACAAGGACGAACTGGAGTAGGCATGGAATCGGAATTCATCAAGTTCATTGAGCTGCTCCACACGAAGATTGGCTGCAACATCCCACTCAAGATTTAGCTTTCTCAAAGCCCACATGGCCTTGTGCTCTAACTCAACCGGTATATGGCAAGCTTTCCCAAACACCAACCGATACGGAGACATACCAATCGGAGTCGTAGAAGCAGTCCTATAAGCCCATAGAGCGTCATCCAACTTCTTTGACCAATCGGTCCTATTTGCATTGACCGTCTTTGACAATATGCTTTTGATTTCCCTATTGGAGACTTCAACTTCACCTCTTGCTTGAGGATGATAGGGGGTAGAAACTTTGTGATTAACAC